>NW_027362764.1:669904934-670525975 GCF_046119375.1 Phyllobates terribilis | reverse complement strand
CTAGCTCCGGCCATTTATCCAGATTGGAAGCCCAAAAAGAGCAAGAGTCCAGTGACACAGTCATGGCTTCAATGTTTACTTGGAGATACTCCTGTACCATCGTCTCTAGGCGTTGACTATGTGTCAGACTTCTTGTCTCCTGTGGCCTTGCAAAGGATGGGCTAAAAAAGTGGTGAAATGATTCCGCAAAATTGATGTTACCAGCAGATACTGTGGTTCTGTTACGGTTTGAGTGCTGAACACTTGACGGTCCCACGGTTGGCAAGTTGGAACTGTGAGATTCACAACGTGCACCACTGGTATTTTGTGGAAAAGCACATGCAAGATTCTGCAACAGTCTCTGCTGATACTCCTGCATGCGTGCATCCCTTTCTATGGCAGGAATAATTTCTGCAAATTTACTTTTGTACCGGGGATCTAACAGTGTGGCAACCCAGTAGTCAGGATTATTTCTAATTCTCACAATTCGAGGGTCATGTTGCAGGTAGTGCAGCAAGAAGGCACTCATGTGTGTTGCGCATCCAGGAGCACCAAGTCCCTGTTGTGTTGGTGGCGAGGTAACAATCATGCTTCCTTCCTCTGTCCTCTCCCCCCAACCTCGCACAACAGAAATGTGACCAAGGTCTCCCTCATCTGATGAGTCTTCCATCAGTTCGTCCTCCACTTCTTCCTGGGCTCCTGCACCTTCCTCACTAGTTTGGCTGCTACCATGCGCCCTGGTAAAACCATCTCCCCCACCCTCACATGCCTGCCGCCTTGGTGCTGCCGACCGTCTGGACCTTGCAGATGTTAGCCCTTCCGCATACAACTCCTCCTCCTCTACTTCCTCCACCTCCTCTTGTGCCACCACCTGACTCCGAATTCTGTTTAACATGTGCTCCAGCATGTAAATCACCGGAATAGTCATGCTGATAATGGCATCGTCAGCACTAAACATCTTTGTCGCCATTTCAAAACTGTGCAGAAGGGTGCATAGGTCCCTGATCTGAGACCACTCCTCCAGCGTGATTTGCCCCACCTCTGGATCTCGTTGGCCCAGGCTATACGTCAGAATGTATTGCACCAGGGCTTGTCGGTGCTGCCACAGTCGCTGCAACATGTGCAGAGTTGAATTCCACCGGGTAGGCACATTGCATTTTAGCCCGTGAAGTGGCAGGCCCAACGACTTCTGTAGAGATGTAAGTCGCTGAGCTGCGGGATGCGAACGGCGGAAGTGAGCACACAGCGACCGTGCCCTCTGCAGAAGGCCATCTAGTCTGGGATAGTGGGCTAAAAATTGCTGGACAACCAGGTTCAACACGTGAGCCATACAAGGCACGTGTGTGACATTGCCCCGGCGAAGGGCCGCACCCAGGTTTGCAGCATTGTCGCACACGGCCTTCCCTGGTTTCAGGTCCAGTGGAGACAACCATTCATGAAATTGGTTCTCCAGAGCTGACCACAACTCCTCAGCTGTGTGACTCACATTTCCCAGACATTTCAATGTAAAAACCGCCTGATGACGTTGAGCCCTACTGCCAGCATAGTAAGGAGGTGTGCAGGATCCCTTCTGCGCAGTTAGAAAGCTTGTGGCATGACCAGACAGGCTTTGGGTGCAGGTGGAAGACCGAGAGGAGGTTGAGGAGGCAGAAGCAGTGGAGGAACTTTGACATAAAGAGGATTGACGCACAACTCGTGGGGACGGCAAGACTTGGACAGCAGCCCCTTGTCCTGCTGTCACCATAGTTACCCAGTGCCCAGTCAGCGACATGTAACGCCCCTGTCCATGCCTACTCGTCCAAGTGTCTGTGGTGAAATGCACCCTGTCACACACAGAGTTTCTCAAAGAAGCGGTGATGTTGTGTGCGACATGCTGGTGGAGCGCAGGCACACCTTTCTTTGAGAAGTAGTGCCGACTGGGCATCTGGTACTGGGGCACTGCGACGGACATAAGGTCTCGAAAATCCTCTGTGTCCACCAGGCGGAAAGGCAGCATTTCTGTAGCCAAGAGCTTGCAGATGGTGAAATTCAACCTCTTAGCTTTCTCATGGCTAGGAGGAAATGGTCTTTTACTTGTCCACATCTGAGGGACCGAGGGCTGGCTATTGTGCTTAGACGGGGTTGATAAGGGTGTCCCCAGCAAACTGCCGGTCTGTGAGGAAGATGCAGGCGGACATGCTAGGTTGCCTTGATCCAAAGGTGGTGCTATCGATGTCGGACAGCGCTCAACACCAGCTGGTGTTACCACCTCCAAAGAAAATGATGACCTGCCAATCACGCTGGCTGTTGCGGGTAAAGAGGTGGCAGGTCTGCGCCCCAAAACAGGTGTGACTGCTGTCCCCCCAGTCACAGAGGATGAAGAGGCCGCGGATGCACAAGATAAGGCAGACGGTGGTTGGCCCGGCCGGCTAGGCCGCATTGTAGCACACTGAGCTTCCCACTGCAACTTATGCTTCATGTCCATGTGCCGGTTCATGCATGAAGTACTCAAACTATGTATTTTTTGGCCTCTACTTAGCTTTTGCTGACAAATGTTACAGATAACACGAGTTGGGTCATCTTTAGCGATCTGAAAAAATGCCCAGGCTATGCAAGGCTTAGCACCCATGCGACCTGAAGAGCCACCACGACTAGTGGTGAGAGGCAGAGTTGTGTTTGAGGATGCAGTTGTTGACGTGCTTCCAGTACTACGTCTCTGTCCAGGAAGGCGCAACCTGACCTCGTCGTCACTAGCATCTTCCTCCACCTCCTCTGCTGACCTCATCTCTTGGCTGACTGTGGGTTGACAGCAAGTGGGATCTCCAACCTCATCATCATCACCCTGTGCGTTATCACACCCGTCGTCCTCAGAGCCAACCTGTTCCTGCCCTGACAAAAAACTAAAGTTGTCGCTCCAATCAGGTATTTGAGTCTTATCATCGTCTTCCTCATTGTATCCACCAACAGGAGTTACAGTTTGGGAATGAGGGTCTACATTATGGTCAGAACCTTCTGCGTCTGGTCCTGGATCCGACTCATAAAGATTCTGGGCATCAGTGCAGATCATTTCCTCGTCTGGATTCACAGAAGCGCTGGAGTCGACCTCTGATTCCCAGGCTATAGTATGAGTAAACAGCTCTGCAGACTCAACCATCTGTTCTACCTCATACTCAGACGGGCAGCTGGAGATTTGGGAGCTGTGAGGAAGCAAGTGCGATTGGGGTGACACCTTTGAGGACTGGAGTATTTGTGATGTTGAAGTTGATGTGGAGGAGAGCCCACTTAAAGGAGCATTTGATATCCGTTGAAGCACCTGCTGTTTTTGTGCCTCATCTGGAATTTGTAGCGATTGGCGTGGCCGTAAGAAAGGGATCTTATCACATTGTCCGCTAAAAGAAGTAGATATTTTAGTTTGGCTGGAAGATGGTCTTTCTTCTGCAGATGTTACTGTTGCTTTAACACCTACCCCACGGACACAACCTTTTTTCCCCTTCCCAACATGCCTATTCCCCTTTCCACCAGCAGCAGGCCTTTTTCCACTCATTTTGGTGGTTAACTAATTCACAACTCTGGAGTTGTTTGCACAAAAAAACAATGGATGGGAACCGAGCAGAGCTGAGTGGCCAAACTGTGGTATTAGGCCAAAACTATTGGCTGGGTTAGATGCAGAAAAAAATTATATTCAATTTGCAACCTGATGGAGGTCAGTATAGATGGACTAATAGAACAAGTCCCACACACAGCTAGAAGCCCAAATATTTTTTCAGAGGTAGATGCAGAAATTTTTTTTATTCAGTTTGCAACCTGATGGAGGTCTGTATAGATGGATTAATAGAACAAGTCCCACACACAGCTACAAGCCCAATATTTTTTCAGAGGTAGATGCAGAAAAAAAATATATTCAGTTTGCAACCTGATGGAGGTCAGTATAGATGGACTAATAGAGAAAGTCCCACACACTGCTAGAAGGCCAAATATTTTTTCAGAGCTAGATGCAGACAAAAAATTATTTTGAATTTGCAACCTGATGGAGGTCAGTATAGGTGGACTAATAGAACAAGTCCCACACACTGCTAGAAGGCCAAATATTTTTTCAGAGCTAGATGCAGAAAAAAATTATATTCAGTTTGCAACCTGATGGAGGTCTATATAGATGGATTAATAGAACAAGTCCCACACACAACTAGAAGCCCAAATATCTTTTCAGAGGTAGATGCAGATAAAAATTATTTTTAATTTGCAACCTGATGGAGGTCAGTATAGATGGACTAATAGAGAAAGTCCCACACACTGCTAGAAGGCCAAAAATTTTTTCAGAGCTAGATGCAGATAAAAATTATTTTTAATTTGCAACCTGATGGAGGTCAGTATAGATGGACTAATAGAGAAAGTACCACACACTGCTAGAAGGCCAAATATTTTTTCAGAGCTAGATGCAGATAAAAATTATATTCAATTTGCAACCTGATGGAGGTCAGTATAGATGGACTAATAGAGAAAGTCCCAGACACTGCTAGAAGGCCAAATATTTTTTCAGAGCTAGATGCAGATAAAAATTATATTCAATTTGCAACCTGATGGAGGTCAGTATAGATGGACTAATAGAACAAGTCCCACACACAGCTAGAAGCCCAAATATTTTTTTAGAGGTACTGTAGATGCAGATAAAAATTATTTTTAATTTGCAACCTGATGGAGGTCAGTATAGATGGACTAATAGAGAAAGTCCCACACACTGCTAGAAGGCCAAATATTTTTTCAGAGCTAGATGCAGATAAAAATTATTTTTAATTTGCAACCTGATGGAGGTCAGTATAGATGGACTAATAGAGAAAGTCCCACACACTGCTAGAAGGCCAAATATTTTTTCAGAGCTAGATGCAGATAAAAATTATATTCAATTTGCAACCTGATGGAGGTCAGTATAGATGGACTAATAGAACAAGTCCCACACACAGCTAGAAGCCCAAATATTTTTTCAGAGGTACTGTAGATGCAGATAAAATTTATTTTTAATTTGCAACCTGATGGAGGTCAGTATAGATGGACTAATACAACAAGTCCCACACACAGCTAGAAGCCCAATATTTTTTCAGAGGTAGATGCAGAAAAAAAAAATTCAGTTTGCAACCTGATGGAGGTCAGTATAGATGGAGTAATAGAACAAGTCCCACACAGAGCTAGAAGCCCACATATTTTTTCAGAGGTAGATGCAGATAAAAATTATTTTTAATTTGCAACCTGATGGAGGTCAGTATAGATGGACTAATAGAGAAAGTCCCACACACTGCTAGAAGGCCAAATATTTTTTCAGAGGTAGATGCAGATAAAAATTATATTCAATTTGCAACCTGATGGAGGTCAGTATAGATGGACTAATAGAGAAAGTCCCACACACTGCTAGAAAGCCAAATATTTTTTCAGAGCTAGATGCAGATAAAAATTATATTCAATTTGCAACCTGATGGAGGTCAGTATAGATGGACTAATAGAACAAGTCCCACACACAGATAGAAGCCCAAATATTTTTTCAGAGGAACTATAGATGCAGATAAAAATTATTTTTAATTTGCAACCTGATGGAGGTCAGTATAGATGGACTAATAGAGAAAGTCCCACACACTGCTAGAAGGCCAAATATTTTTTCAGAGCTAGATGCAGAAAAAAATTATATTCAGTTTGCAACCTGATGTTGGTCAGTATAGATGGACTAATAGAGAAAGTCCCACACACTGCTAGAAGGCCACATATTTTTCAGAGGTAGATGCAGAAAATAATATATTCAGTTTGCAACCTGATGGAGGTCTGTATAGATGGATTAATAGAACAAGTCCCACACACAGCTAGAAGCCCAATATTTTTTCAGAGGTAGATGCAGAAAAAAATATATTCAGTTTGCAACCTGATGGAGGTCAGTATAGATGGACTAATACAACAAGTCCCACACACAGCTAGAAGCCCAATATTTTTTCAGAGGTAGATGCAGAAAAAAATATATTCAGTTTGCAACCTGATGGAGGTCTGTATAGATGGATTAATAGAACAAGTCCCACACAGAGCTAGAAGCCCAATATTTTTTCAGAGGTAGATGCAGAAAAAAATATATTCAGTTTGCAACCTGATGGAGGTCAGTATAGATGGACTAATACAACAAGTCCCACACACAGCTAGAAGCCCAATATTTTTTCAGAGGTAGATGCAGAAAAAAATATATTCAGTTTGTAACCTGATGGAGGTCTGTATAGATGGATTAATAGAACAAGTCCCACACACAGCTAGAAGCCCAATATTTTTTCAGAGTTAGATGCAGAAAAAAATATATTCAGTTTGCAACCTGATGGAGGTCAGTATAGATGGACTAATACAACAAGTCCCACACACAGCAAGAAGCCCAATATTTTTTCAGAGCTAGATGCAGAAAAAAATTATATTCAATTTGCAACCTGATGGAGGTCAGTATAGATGGACTAATAGAATGATGCTATGCCCAAAAGATTTTACTTCACTAGGTGCAGTAAAAAAATTGGTATTCTATACACAGGTGGTATATCTTGCAACACAGATAGGCTACTCCACTGACTAACACACTCTGCAGTAGGCCAAAAAGATTAGCTTTGCTAGATTCAGCCAAATGCTGTGAAAAAAACTTGCACAGCACTGGCACAGACCTGCCTGGCAAAAACTGATAGGAACTGATGTAACCTAGTCCTGAAAAGGACTCCAATTACAATTAGTCTTTACTCCCACAATCTATCTATTTAAGAGCACAGACCTGCCTGATAAAAGTCGTAGGAAATGCTGTAACCTAGTCCTTAAAAGGACTGCAATCACAACTATTCCCTACTCCCAAGCTATCTGTAGATTTGTGCGAAAATTGGCTTGAAATTAACAAGGTATAGCGCACACAGCAACAGCGGTGCCGTCTAACACGCAGCTGCAGCAGTGAGAAAATGGTGGCGACGGGGAAAATGGCTTGGTCTTATAGGGCAAGGACATGTGACATACACTGCCAATGACACATGCCCTTGCTTGTGTGAAAAAAAGCACTTCGCTCCGTGTGTGCGCTGCTGATAGGCTGACAGATTGCACCTCCCTACTGTAAATGCGGGAAAGAGAAAAAAAAAATGGAGATCTTCATTGTTCCTTCAGATATCCATCCCTTGCCCCTCCCCCCACCCCGCTGTACACTCAAACTGCGTATTAACATTAATTTTCATCATTACTGAGAAAAAATCCAGTTTGATTTTGGTGCACGAACAGTTATCGAACATCACCTCGAACAGCCGAATTTTTCTCAAATTGTTCGTGTTCGCCGAACGGCTCAAACACCGCCCAAAACAGCTCGAATTTGAGATTGGCGAACAGTTCGAGTAGAACAACGCTCATCTCTACTCTTCGGCCAATCCATTTATTAGGAAATGTTTCATCAAGATACTCACGGACTACTCTTAAATAATGTGGAGGGGCCCCATCTTGTTGGGAATAAAGGTCATTTGAATTAGGCTGTTGCTGTAACTGGGGAACAACTTGATTCATTAGAATTTCGAGATACTTATCTCCTGTGACTGTTCCATCAAAAAATATTGGTCCTAAAACACCAAAACTTGAAATAACACCCCAAACATTGACACCAGGCTCATTTAGTTGTTGCTCTAATGTTAAATGCGTGTTCTCATTATACCAGTAAATACAATTATGTCTGTTAATATGGCCGGATAATTTGAAAGAAGCTTCACCACTCCATATAATGTTATCTAAAATTACTGGATTTTGTTTGATAAATCTCCCCCTTCATAACCTTATTACACTTTCTGTCCACCTACTTTTGGACCACCCTGTATATTACGTTTGCAAGATGTTTTTATTTCCGTTTGAAAGGTTGACCAGTTTTGAAGGGTCTTCTTTACCCAATTTGCAGAACACAAGGTGTCCCACAATAGCAGCTTCAGCTATCACATATAATCTGTGGATGGTAGCAAGTCCAGAGACAGGGATAATTAAATATCACACAGTGTCTTCCAGAAGACACACATAGTGTCTTCCAATGGCCACTGTTTCCTGTTGTGGAGACCACCAGCCGGCACAGGTTTCATAAGGCAGGCAATGTTACCTGGGCCTTTGGTGTGCAAATGAAGAATTAAGAAGAAGAAATCTGACTCTCAACTGCCACTGATTAGAGGTAGCTACAGTATAAGAGAATTCTCGACCCTTTAAAAAAAATTGCCACATGTTTTAACAACTTGCCACACACCTAAGGAAATTAAATAAAAAAGGATGTCCTCCAAAAAAAGACAACTATCTGCAGACTACTGTTTTAAGTTATTCCTCCTCTCTAGTGCAGAGCAGGGTACAAAACACTTTTCCTTTTAGAGAAGACTCTGGCTTGGATAAATATCATGTGGCAAACCTGTGTCAGGCATCAACTTATAGGGTTGCAACCTCCAACCAGTGGAATTAGAGAGCAAGTTTTCTTACTTATAGAGGAGAGATAACATGCCTTCCAGAAGGGAGACAATACATGGGCTCTGGACTGGATAATATATGTGATCTAAATTCTCCAAAACCCATTGTCAAGGATAACAGCCAGGGAGGTCACACCACTGTTACCATTTTGTCACAGATGACACAGAAAAGATCATGCAAATCCCACCGCTACCACCAGTTGTCAAAAATGACAACGGGGGGAGCGAGGTCACACAGATCTCATCGCTGTCACCAGTTGTCAAGTATAACTGCCAGGGAGGGTCGTACAGATCCCAGCACTGTTACTGCTTAGTAACAGATGACACCAGAGAGCTCTCACAGATCTTACAGCTACTACCAGTTTGTCGGGCGAACGCAGCTCCACTGCCTCTAGTTGTCGGGGCAATTAAGCAATTTGCTGAAAAGGATGGATGAGGCCACGGCTGCTTCCACTACTAGGGCAGTAATTGGGGAACTCACAGAGAGCGTATGTATATACATCTCCGATTCCAACGCATGGAATATATACCCCCATATGGTCACTGCCAACTCCACAATAACAAAAAAAGAACCACTACTAGCTTCCACCACCAATCATTTTGTTACACGCACGCTGCTAGGTTCAGATAGAGGCGAGACAGGTTACATGAATTTTTTGGAATCCTGAGGGAACCGTTACTCAGGGCGACCATAGACCATGTGCTGCAACTTCTTTCAGGCACACAGGGTTATTGACCCTCAGGCACAGACATGTAGGTTGTTTGACTTGCTGACCAGACACACTTGACAAGAGTCCTCATAAACGATAGAACAGTAGCATTTAATAAGAAGCCGCACAGCCAGTACAAGTTAAGTCTTATGAGCAACAGACTCAAGTGACAAACAGTACAGTTTCCTTAGCAGCACAGCAGTTCACAGTCTTCTCAGTACTACATTACAGCACAGTGAGATGGAGTTGGGGGGAGAGTTTGCTGAGGGAGATGATCCCTGTGACACCATTTCTTCCATTCCTTATTTTTCTGCCTGGCAATACTCTGCACTGCTAGTTCAGGAACTCTACCTGACCTGTGCTTAGCTTCACTCCTGACTTGAATCCTTTTCACTTGCAGGGGCGCTTCTGTGAGATACAGAACACACACACCACCTTTCTCTTTGGCTACAGCCTGACAGTAAACAACTTCCCTACAATCCCCCTGGGGCTCTGCTAAAACACTCCCCTTCTCCTGTGACCGTGTTAACTCCTCTAGTTGCTGGATGCTTCTGCAGCACAACAATTTCTGACTCCTGTGATTGTGTTACTTCTAATAGTTGCTGAATGCTTTTAAAGAAACAGCACTACTTCTGCATGTCACACTCTGCAACAGCACTGCTTCTGCATGTCACAATATATGCAAGCCAATTGGACACCTGTTATTGGTAGCATATGGCTTCAGCGGTGTGGTTTACAGAGCAATAGGAACAGAACTACTCAATTTTATATATTAAATCCAGAAAGGTAGGCAGTGTTTATAAAAAATATACAAAGATGATACAAAATGGGACCAAAACAATAAAATCTATACAATTATATACAATAAAAAGGAATAACAAAAGAGAAGTACTAAAACTGATGTTGCAGGAATGGTTCTTATCAGAGAGTTTCTCTCCATAAATATTAGGAAAATGGAACACTTACAGCAAATTATGTCTTCCCAAATGAACAAAGACAGAGATGCAAACTTTAATTTTTATTAGCTCAATGCTATGTCCACATACCCCTCCTTGATGAACTCATGTGGGGGCTGGTTGTGGGATATTCTAGGTCCTTTACAATTCCATGAAATCCCCAACTTACAGGATATCTTCACCCCTGGAGGTCCCAGGTGGTAGATATTGTCATCATGTTTCTTATCACAATTTTATCTGTCTATAGAGATTAAACTTGGCCTTGATAGCACTGTCCGTCAGACTGTTATTAAGTTGGAGGGGTTAGAATGGCCTTACGGTGATGGGAGTGAATGTGTTATATATGTCCCTTCGCTATGACGTCAAAATATATCTCCCCTAAATATAGGATCGATGCAAGCCCTATCCCTGGAAAAGGTACTTCTCTACCTCTACGTAAACAGACCTCAGTCTTGCTGTCTTTTTCTCAAAGAATTTCTCAGCTGTAATTACCTGAACACTGCAGAAGGTTTATACTTCAATCAAAGTTGAAATGATAGCTCTATTCCTCACTTCTCTAGTTATAATTAATTTATTTTTTTCCCAGCCATAATTAATCCCAAATGTTTAATGTCAGTACTTCAATGGAGGTTGAAGTGTTAGAATTGATTTACTCAAGCAGCACAGCCCACATTATGTGTTTCACCCAACTGGATTAAATTGCAGTCTGCAGTACCTCTTTGCTTCTCTCCACCAAGGCCATCCACCGCTTCTTCATTGACAGTAGAGACAGAGGTGATGCTGTATAACATCCCTTCTGCTCTCCATTGACAATTAAAAAGTGGGGGCAGCACCAAAGGGGAGAAGTGAAGAGACGTCATAGTTTTCTTCAATACTATATTGTATAGAAAGTAAGGACATTGTAGAAATGTTCATCTGTGCATTAACACTTACTCATTTTCTTAACGGCACCAATTATCAATGTCAATAGGCACATCATTAAGCTTCCATGCATGTTTATGTGTAAGAATCCATTCATCTGAACAGATCTTGAATATTTTTCATGGTCTAAAGTGGGTCATACATCGCAGCATTAACGCAAACATTGCCTCAACAAAGCACCAAGGCTAAGCAACTGAATACTTATGTAGATATAATTACATGTACATATGGTATATGCTCAGATATTTCAGTTTTTCTTATTTGTGGTACATTTATATAAATTCTGATTTCACTTTGTCATTATGGGATATTATATGTAGACTGATTAGAAAAACTAATCAGAAAAACATTTTAGAATAAGACAATAATGTAACAAAATGAGGAAAATAATGAAAGGTTCAGGATACTTTGTGAATGCGCCGTATATCATTACAGGAATGCAAGAGAAGCTTTGAATTCTAAAACCAAATGCCTATCGGCAATGTGTCTCTTCTCATTAGTGATAGAGAGAGCTGGACCACTCCATAACTTTTTCAGACAAACAATTTATGAAAATTGGAATTTTGTCTTATACGTGACACATAAGTGATGATTACTTTACCAATGTCAAAGTGGAGAATAAGAGATTCAATGGGATTATAAAGTAGAACCAGCAAGAAGCTTAGATTATTAGAAATTCTCTTTCCACATAACATCATTTATATTGTGGCTGGACGATCAGATCTGTTTTTTTACCACATATCCTTTAATCACCGTGTTCTCAGAAATCGCCATTTAACGTACATTACTGGACATGAGTTTCTGAGACGGATTGGGGTAAAGTCGAATTTGAGCCAAAGGATATCTCTGTGCGGTTACCCAGCAAGATGTAATGACCGCGGACAGGAGTTTCTCATTTTATTCAGAGGGAAATAGAATAAAATGAGTTTGGGTTATCTCAGAGCTCACATACCACAGCCACTCAGTCCTGTGCAAAATGTCACTTTAGCATTTCACAGTCAACTTCTGATATATTGTAAATGATGAGACTACATACAGTATATATCCAAATATAAAATGCACAATATGTCAGAATTTCTATATCACATATGTAAAGTAGTCACAAAGAAGCCTACAAAATCCTGTTGTATGAGTGCTATCCATGGTTTTCATGACTGCCCCATGATATTCTATGGGGCTGTGAGTTCTCAGTGCTTTAAATGAGCTCTCAGTGCTTTAGGCGAATCACCATTGGTTTAACCATTTATCACACTCATATTTTAAAGGAAGACAGTCCACAAGTTTCAGAGATCAGTTTTTTGGATGTTCGAGAAAAACGGACTGCGTTTAATCAATTGATTTTATCAGATTTTCATCAGAGATTGGTCAAAGTTTCATCAGCTTTTTTCACTGATGAGAAAAATAAAAAGCTTCGCCACCTTCTCCTTTCAGTCAGTAAAAAAAGGACAGCGCATGGATGGCATTAAAGTTGCTGTCTGAATTTTTCACGAACTCATAGACTTTCATTGGCGAGTTTGATCAATATCGGATATGTCACCTTGACTTTGTACACGCCACTCAGTACGCAAAAAGTCACTGAGATGTGAACTGCCCCATAGACTGTCATAGGTAGGACTGCGATCTGTGAAAAAAATGGATAGTGCTTGTATGGGAAAAACTGACATGTGAATGAGCCCTTTAAACAGAAAATTTGTTCAGACAATAATCTATGATAGGTTTCTATATATATATATTTTTTTTTAAATCTAGTAATGTTTACTTTTTTCAATCATATCACTATATTGAAAAATTCTGAAATGTTCCAGTTTTCCCTTTGACCACTAAGCCTAATATTACCTGTTCTATAGTTATCACCTTTCAGTAGTCATCTCCTTATCGCCACAGGCAGGATTACAATGACTGGTAGCACCTATATATAGATAATACATAATCACACCATTCACAGCTGTGGCTCACCTCCTCCCTCTCTCTGCACAATGACCTCTGCACAGGTCACAGAGCATGTCTAAAAAAAGGAAGTGAATTAACATCTTCAGACTATAGAGGTTGATGATTCATGTGGCTTCTTGTAAAGCATATCTATCTAGCATAACAGCAGCCCAGACAAGATGACTGTCACGATAATCCTCTACAGAAAGTACAGACAGTGTAGGCATAGGGTAGTATTAGCAGTGATAGGAAAGTTAGAATAATACTGTAATAAGATAGCAGGCTGTTAATAATAGTAATTATATCAAATAGTTACATTATAAAAATAAAAACAAATTAAAATAATAACAGCAGAAGTACAATAAGTAGTGTAATATTAAAAATATTACTAGTAATAACATAATTAGGTTTGATCCAGGGATCGTGGACTGATCGCCTTTTCTCGAGGTCAAGAAGGAATTTTTCCCCGTGATGCAAATTGGCTGAATGTGTCCTGGGGTTTTTCCCTTCTTCTGGATCAACAGATTTAGGCATAGGGACTTTAGTAATACCATTATTAGAATCACAAGAGTAATACAAAATATAAAACAAATTAAAATTTTTAAATTATTAACAGGTATATTTTTAATTGTGATAGTGCAGCAATAATAATAATAGTAATAATAATAATAGATTGTGAGGCCTAGTCCCAGTTAGTTAGTAACTTAGTGTAGGGAGTACAATTCGGTGAAGGAGGATGAACTTGATGGACCTAGGTCTTTATTCAACATACGTTACTATGTTACTATGTAAAGTGAGTATGGAAAGTATTCAGACCCCTTTAAATTTTTCACTCTTTGTTTCATTGCAGCCATTTGGTAAATTCTAAAAAGTTCATTTTTTTCTCTCATTAAAGTACACTTTGCACCCCATCTTGACTGAAAAAAAAACAGAAATGTAGAAATTTTTGCAAATTTATTAAAAAAGAAAAACTGAAATATCACATGGTCATAAGTATTCAGACCCTTTGCTCAGTATTGAGTAGAAGAACCCTTTTGAGCTAGCACAGCCATGTGTCTTTTTGGGAATGATGCAACAAGTTTTTCACACCTGGATTTGGGGACCCTCTGCCATTCTTCCTTGCAGATCCTCTCCAGTTCCGTCAGGTTGGAAGGTGAACATTGGTGGACAGCCATTTTCAGGTCTCTCCAGAGATGCTCAATTGGGTTTAGGCTGGGCCAGTCAAGAATGGTCACAGAGTTGTTCTGAAGCCACTCCTTTGTTATTTTAGCTGTGTGCTTAGGGTCATTTTCTTATTGGAAGGTGAACCTTCGGCCAAGTCTGAGGTCCAGAGCACTCTGGAAGAGGTTTTCATCCAGGATATCTCTGTACTTGGCGGCATTCATGTTTCCATCAATTGCAACCAGTCGTCCTCTCCCTGCAGCTAAAAAACACCCCAATAGCATGATGCTGCCACCATCATGTTTCACTGTTGGGATTGTATTGGGCAGGTGATGAAAAGTGCCTGGTTTTCTCCACACATACCGCTTAGAAATATCATCAAAAAGTTCTATCTTCGTCTCATCAGACCAGAGAATCTTATTTCTCATAGTCTGGGAGTCCTTCATGTGTTTTTGAGCAAACTCTATGTGGGCTTTCATATGTCTTGCACTGAGGAGAGGTTTCTGTCGGGCCACTCTGCCAACTGGTGGAGGGCTGCAGTGATAGTTGACTTTGTGGAACTTTCTCCTATCTCCCTACTGCATCTCTGGAGCTCAGCCACAGTGATCTTGGGGTTCTTCTTTACCTCTCTCACCAAGGCTCTTCTTCCACGACTGCTCAGTTTGGCTGGACGGCCAGGTCTAGGAAGACCTCTGGTGGTCCCAAACTTCTTCCATTTAAGGATTATGGAGGTCACTGTGCTCTTAGGAACCTTGAGTAATGCAGAAATTCTTTTGTAACCTTGGCCAGATCTGTGCTTTGCCACAATTCTGTCTCTGAGCTCCTTGGGCAGTTCCATTGAGCTCATGATTCTCATTTGGTCTGACATGCACTGTGAGCTGTGAGGTCTTATACAGACAGGTGTGTGTCTTTCCAAATCAAGTCCTATCAGTTTAATTAAACACAGCTGGACTCCAATGAAGGAGTAGAACCATCTCAAGGAGGATCACAAGGAAATGAACAGCATGTGAATTAAATATGAGTGTCTGAGCAAAGGGTCTGAATAATTATGACCATGTGATATTTCAGTTTTTCTTTTTTAATAAATTTGCAAAAATTTTTACATTTCTGTTTTTTACCAGTCAAGATGGGGTGCAGAGTGTACTGTAATGAGAAAAAAATGAACTTTTTAGAATTTACCAAATGCCTGCAATGAAACAAAGAGTGAAACATTTAAAGGGGACTGAAAACTTTCCATACCCACTGTATATTACTATGTTAAGTAAAATAAAAAAGGTACAAAAATCTAAAATCCAAAAATAAAAACATATACAAAAAAGAATGTTTCTCTACCTGCTTTTAATTATTATAAATAGAATAAGTGATACATTCCCTTGAAGTTACAAAGCCATAGGCAGTAATTAGGTATCATATTTCCTCGTGCCATAGAGAAATAAAACACATACCAATTTTCCAAATTGTTCACCTGAAACCAAAGCTACAACTATTACAAAGAAGGGGAAATCATCAATACAAATAACATGTTCACAGACGCTTTACTGCCTGCTTAACCCGCCAGTGACCAATAATACGTCATTTTACTTTACTGAGATGTAAGAGAATAGCACCCCCCGATGGGTGAAAATGCAGCAGCTGTCAGCTATACACTACAGTTGACAGGCTACTGCATCAGCCACGGAGAGGTGCTGGCACCAACCATGGCCGTTTAACCCCTTAGATGCTGCTGTAGTCAATAGTGACTATGGTATCTAGATGGTTAACAGAGAGTGGGGGCTCCCTCTTTAACCCCATCGACACCCTGAGATCATGATTTTGTGGTCCTGATGGACGCCATGGCAGTTCACAGCCAAATAATAGCCTCAAAGTGTGCCGACTATAGGGACCTGTTCAGATGTTAGCAATATTTAGATGGTAAAAATAATGTTTTTTCTTTCCTGTCATGCTATTTTGCATTCATTCCTGAAAAGCACCTGAAGAGTTAATAAACTACATGACAGCGGTTTTGAATATGTTGAAGGGGTTGTTTTTTAAAATAGTATCACTTTAGGGATATTCCAATATATAGGTCCCCCAAAGTCACTTCAAAACTGAATAAACTGAAATTCACTTAAAAAAAAAGAAAGAAAAATTGCTTCTACATTTTTAAACATTCTAACATCCTAAGAGAATAAAAGAACATTTTACAGATGGTGCAGATGTAAAGCAGATATGAGATAAATGTTATTTATAAACTTGCTTTGTACGGTATGACTATCTGGATTAAAGGGATTAATTCGAAGTTTGAAAATTGCTATTTTTTGGGGGAATTTTTTGTCAAATTTCTGATATTTTTATGAATGCAAAACATATCGACTTAAATTTACCACTATGATAAAAGTATATAATGTGTCATGAAAAAAACTATCTCAAAATTTCAGAGCTATTGCCACATTAAAGTGACAAGTCAGATTTGAAAATTTGGCTTGGTCACTAAGGGGTTAAAGCATTATAAAGCCATCAATCATTTTTTTTTTCCCCATTTAATAAACCTTTTTAAAACCATGGACCAACATTTTGTACAAATTTCCTAATGTTTCTTGACATTTTTTTAATCTGAGCCTGAGCTATAAATCTCTGGCCCCCTGCAACTGCCAATTATTTAGCACAGAATTGGGAACATAGTTAGATGCCAAAACACGGTATTCAGAGGGTTACATTTGATTTAAAACACAGAAACAGGCCCAATCTGCTAAGACCACTCATAGAAAACAGACAATAGCGAAATACTCATAGAATAGATTTCTTAAAGGAACCATATTTGATTTCTTACCTAGCGGTTGCCCGCCGATGATCCTCGCATACTCTCCTGCCACCGCAGCTCTTGCATGTCTTTCACTGACGTACTGTACAAATGCATATCCTTTATGTACCGAGCATCCAACTATTTTCCCATATTTTGCAAATATTGCTTCAATGTCACTTTTTTTCACAATGCCTGTATTAAGGTTGCCAATGAAGACTCTGGAATTGATTGACCTCGGATCATTCTTGTTTGTGATGTTGCTAGTCTGTATTTTGCCCGTCATTACTGGAGATATTGGAGATATCTCAGGTCAACTGCAACAATAGTAAAAAAAAAATAAAAATGAATAATGATATCATTAATATAACAAAGATCACAACATGAACCATATATTGCTCTTAACAGACAGAAAGTCGATAAGACATTTGCCCATCCCAGGCCGTTAGACAGTAATGTCAAAGTGCTGTATTAACATATTTTTGCCCTGATCATAGTATTACGTCATGAAATTAATGTTTTTGCTCAGGTTAAAAGGTTATTTTTCAGGAAACATGTTGAGTGCCTTTCCCGAAAGAGAATGTATAAACTTCTTAAATGGGTAAAATTGCAATGTGCATGAAGAAACAACTAACTTTGCAATTTACTGTACCTCTTATAGTTTACTGTTCATTGTTAAGGATACCGACCACCTCTGATAGTTTCCCAGGAGCGTGCACTTGCAAGTTGTTTGCTAGCTTGCAAGCACATCTATGAAGCTGGCTGGATCACTGGATCTGGCCATTGTCAGTCCCAATGGGCTTCTCCGATGCTGGAGAGGAAAGGTTCTCTACTTGCACATGAGAAAGCGCTCAGTTCATACTAGTGAAGCAGTTTTTATTCCACAATGCGTTTCCACACTGGCATCTTTCTGCAGGGTAAAAATCAACTGTACCAAATGAAACGCGTAGCATACACTCTGTGTCTTGTTCATATTTTTTGTTGATTATTCAATAGAGCCATAGATTTTTTTATTTTGATAGTGGGAGCTGGATATTTCTTAATTTCCAAACATTACAGACAGCGTGATCCGTGCACCTGGTGGTGAGTGAGCTGGACTTTTCTTTACTATAAATTAAGATCCTTGATCTAATAATATAAAGAAGCGGATTTTATTCTACAACGCGTTTCCACGCCAGACTTGTGTACTGTCCGTACAGTTGGTTTTTACACTTGAGAAAGATGCCAGTCCAGTGGGGAAACGCGTTGTGAAAAAAAAACACTTCTTTATATTATTGAATCAAGGATCTTCATTAGTGCAGCCCAAAACCGTGAAGTGTCTTTACCTTCATGTATCTTGGCATTCTATGATCTAGTGTGCTCTATTTCTCTATAGTGCTTATCAATTCATATTAGTGTCATGGTCATGTGCTTGTCTGAACTGTTAAAGTGCAATATAATCTATGGCATTATTCACATGTCCGTTTTTGTTTACGGACCTTGTGTCTAGGAAAAACTCATGGAGACATTTATTTTTTTTCCCAATATCACAGATGAAAAGGTCTAATACAAGTCTATTGGTTCATGAAAAACATTCTTTGATGCACATATGTCCAATTAGATGGATGTTAAAAATGAGGACAAATCTCGAAAGATTATGGATTCTAATGAAAATTCCTTTGTTTAGATGTAACGCATACAATGTGTTTTGAATGTGTACCGAACTCTTGTCAAGTGCAGAACACCAGTAACAGATCCAGACTTATCTCTTTGACAGTGTGATGACTCCAGAGAATTGTGTCTCATTTATTGGATTGGAAACCAAGTCAAACTTGCTTGAAGCGCACTTCACAGCTTTGCAGTCTGACATAATCCAGTAAGACTCCAGCAGAGTTCCCCAGGACCTCACACTTTCTACCTGTCTGCTTGGATGGGGCCCCAAGTCCGATGTTGAGTTCTCTTTGCCCTGAAACCTCTCTTCTAAAAAGGAATCTGACCGTTGGGTGTTGTGTGATGTGTTCTGTACTCACTTGTACAGTACACTAACAGTTCTTGCCTCTGTTCTTCCTAAACTGCCCCCACCTTAACATTACAGCTTTGCTGAGGCCCACCATCTTCCCCTTTGCTATGACCCGACCAGCCTCTTCCTCTCAGGGGAGGCAGAGCCATGGAACTGTATGCTTCTTCCGGGCCCTAGGCCCAAGACCGCCCCGGGATCTACACAAAACTTAGGATGGGTCCTCATGCTGTTTGGAGATTGAAACTAACACTACTCTTCGCCTCTTATGGATCCACTGAACTTAAACATCTCACTCACTGTCACTGTCTGAGACTTCCTCAATTTACTCCTGAAGCAGGAAGTGCTCCTTCCACTTTTTATCTGATCTAACCTCTCCCAATATGTTGGCTATTCCCAATCTTTTAACTATATACTTGCCTGACTGCTACCAAATGTATCCCTATTAGTGTTGAGCGAGTATGTTCGTTTAACCCTTTCGCCGAGTATACTCGGCCGAGCACCGAGTGTTTATAGACTGCTCGGGCTTTAAGTTTTCGTCGCTCCGTGAACATGATTTGCAACTGTTTGACATATTTAGTACATGTGAGGAATGCCTGTTTTTCCAGCATTCCTCACATGTATTAAATCTGTCAAACAGTTGCAAATCATGTTCACGGAGCGACGAAAACTTAAAGCCCGAGCAGTCTATAAATACTCGGTGCTCGGCCGAGTATACTCTGCGAAAGGGTTGAATGAACATACTCACTCAAAACTAATCCCTATGCCTTCCACTGATTCCCCTATGGATGACTCTGCACAATCCCTGTGGGCGACCTTGAGGTAAAACCTCCAGGAAAACTGAGACACAAAGCGACCATAAGGATAAAATGCAGATTTATATAAAAACAGATAACAATAAAATATTACTATAAGTTACTATAAAATTCACCTCCCTCTTGACATGGCGTCTTCTTCTGACCCCCTTACATGCTCTATGTTACTATTCTTGGGACAGGTGACTGATTTCCCTGCTCCAGAACCTTGACTCCATGGCTAGGAAGAGCCTTCCCGCCAAGTCCGATTTGGTATCCAATGCACCACTATCTGGAGTTATTGCACTGCTAGAGAAATTCTGTCTGGATCTGTTAATGGTGTTCTGTACTTGGCAAAGAAAGAAGCATGCTTTCTAAATGCGTTATGTGTTACACATAAATAAAAGAATTTCCAAACAAATCCATCATCTTTCCAGATTAATATTCAAGTGCGCGCCGACTGGAAATCCTTGTTTTTCAAATCCATCAACATTTATCACACCAATGCTTTTAAAAGAAGTTTGGCTGCAGTCCCATCATGTTTTTACTTTAAGTGTTAGGCCACATTGCCATGTTCAGTATTTGGTCAGTATTTTCATCTGTATTTGTAAGCAAAAACCAGAAGTGGAACAATCAGAGGAAAAGTAAAATAGAAACACGTCACCACTTCTGTATTTATCACCCACTCCTGATTTTGACTTACAAATACTGATGTAAAATACTGACCAAATACTGAACGTGTGAACGTGACCTTATAAGGAAGTTGCACTTATAATGGAACTGACCAGTGTTGAACCTTTGAAGCGCTGTCTGCTTTTTTCTCTTTTTCACACATGTTGCATTAAGGCCAGGGATGGTCTTCTTAAGAAAACCTCTTTAATGATACATTTCTCTGCTTTTACATTCTTGATTGTATTATCTATGTGACATTATGATGGTAAAGGAATTGAATATGGAATTGCGGCAATACCAGACATAGTTCAAGGACAGGAGTGGAAGAAAAAGTATATAATTTTTTTGTAATCCTATACAAGTACATTAAAAAGAACCTGTTGCAAAAATATGCTTTCCTCTCTCCCATCATATCCACAAAGTGGGGATGCTAATAGCAAATATATTATATTTTAATACTGAACACTTTTTTCTTTCTAAAAAATAATAAAAGTTACAGAACTCAAAGCAACAAACACAATGATGTTATAGATACAGTATATGACCTCTATTCATTTGCTCATTGTAAGATTCTCTTGATGTGAGTTGCGGAGTTGAGATATTTCTGCTATGTGTTCCCTAATTACTGTATGTGCACTGGAAAGGCAGAGATGAATACTAACAAGACGAGAACAATATCCACTATCTGTTTTTTTTTCATTGCCTATTCAATTTTTTTCAATAGAATATTATCCTCATTTCCAATTGCCTACCAGCTTTTCTAATGGCCTTTGAAGGACATATCATTCTGTATACAGTACGTAACTTCTCTGAATATAACATTACTGGTATAGTATATGCTCGTTGTATCTCAGGAGATATCAAGATGTAGTAATTTTACAAAAATAAAAAAATCAATAATGATAAGAATGAGAAAAGAATTGTATGTTATTGTGCAAAATATCACAAAAATATTGTGTCGTAGATGTAATTGTAAAAATCTATAAAACTATCTCCTAAGAGGGGATGTGTCACCCTCATATTGGGGATTGAAGCATGGCTTCATCATGTAATGAAAGAAAATAGAGCTGGCACTCTAAGAACACTACATTTGACATCTATTCAACTATGACATCCTGCTGTGAAAAGATAATTAAAGTAGGTTATCTGCTGGAGAACAGACACATGGTTTGGGCCCAGTATATACCAGAGGCTGTGAGACCTCCAAAGAAAATTCTTCTGGTCTTCAAAGCAATTATATCAGACTCGCTAGCACCGAAGTCCAGTTATGAATATTGTTCTTTTTGTGAATGGCGTAGGTCATATAGTTATGGGAGACATATTTTTGAAATCATGACGAAGTGCTGAAAGTAACGCATTTACTTATATCACTGGACGGCCATGTTTCTTATCTATGGAAAGCTAAAATCATGATAGGAATTATCGCATTAATATCTCACGCCTGGAACATCCAGGTGGGCAGATTTCCTGAAAATTGGGGATCTCAAAATTTATTTGGGACATAGCCACATCCCATTGACCAGCCCCCATATGAGCTCAACAAGGGTACATATGTGGGAGTGATTTTTATCTAATAAATACAGATTTTGAATTATAATCATTTTCAGTCTTGGAAGTTCTAGTTCGCTGTAGTTCTGTACCGTTTCCAAAGGAGAACTTCCCTCCGCTAAGATCTGTATAATTTCCATGACAACAGGTCTAGTCTAGTCATTTTGTTTTGTTATCCCTTTTTATTTTACCTAATTGTATATATTTTATTGTTTTGTCGCCTTTGTATTATCTATTGTATATTAAAAGATT
This sequence comes from Phyllobates terribilis, assembly GCF_046119375.1. Lineage (NCBI taxonomy): Eukaryota > Metazoa > Chordata > Amphibia > Anura > Dendrobatidae > Phyllobates > Phyllobates terribilis. Next base: position 670,503,837 of record NW_027362764.1, on the reverse strand, counting down.
AAATATATTAAATTTAATAGCTTCGTTCCTCTTGCTCTACAAACTGCATTCCTGAAGCAAATTGGCCTGTATAAGCGATTGGTGGTGGTAGCTAGTTTTCTTGGGATGTTGTGAAGCATGGCAGTGACCCTACGGGAGTATAAATATATATTCTATGCGTTGGAATTGGATGTGTATATACTATATGTTCACTGTGATTTCCCCTATAAATAGCCTAGCAGCAAAAGCAGCCATGGCCTCTTCCATCAATTGTCAGTAAATTGCTTAATTGTCCTGACTATTGGAAGCAGCGGAGTGCTGGTTCGAGACAACTTGGTAACAGCGGGGGGATATCTGCAGGATTCCCAAGCTGGTTTCCTGACAAATTGGTGGCAACAGTGGGAAATCGGCATGATTCCCCGGCTGTTCCTTGGCAAACTTGATTGTGATGCTGTCTTCATTGCCGGATGTTCCTTGGCAAACTGTATTTCATGTGTATAATTTACCGCTGTGCTGAAACACAGATCACATAGATGCTTAAAATTGAGAGGGTGCAAGAAAGCTCTATATTATTGCCCAGAATAGACCTCAATGTAGGTATTTCAAATCTACTACACATTTAAAGGTTGTGGAAAAATGATTTTTAGATGTTAGTGGTTACCTTTAGTGGATAAAATTGCACAAACTTAATTATCTTGATTTTCAGATACCCTGATATGCAGTTTGCCGCCTGATCCAAGTTTCAGGTTTTTATCTTATCGGAGGGTCTCTCCTAGTAATATAGGCTGGATGTGAGGTCTGTGTGTTTCCATAGTGCTGCTGTCTTCATTAGCTCAGATATTAACACAACTTCAATTCTATAATTTTTCCACTTCTTGTCCTAGCTTTTTTCTATGCTTTCCATTAAAATTAAGATACCTTTCCACCTCTCCACTGCAGATCTGTTTACAACCCCCTTCACCCAGACCTGCTGTTATCTTTAACATTGAGAAAGGGGAGAGGTGAGCAGAGAGAGCTGTCAGGAGTAAGAGATATGACAGATTCATATCATTTTTGCAAACATTCAGCTACATAAAGGACTTAGCAAAATAAAAACTGCAGAGCTTAACTGCCATACAGAGGCTAAAAAAAGTCTTTTGGCTTTCCATCTGACCAGTATATGTTAGTATAATGCAAAAGAGAAAAACTGATATGGAACTACTGCATGTATCAGACTGTGGCTGAAGAGTTCCAGCCATATATGTTCAACTCTGAAACGTTGTGGCGTTTAAGAAAAAAAACATAGTTTAATAGCCGCCGGGGACCGAGTAGACAAGTTACACAGGTGGGTCCCTGGCGGCTTCTCCCCACCCGCTGCCCTGGATTGACAGGTCTATGCCTAGGGCAGCGGGTGGGGAGAAGCTGCCGGGGACCCGCCTGTCTAAAGACATTCCAAAGAAAGAAACAAAAATTAAGGAGTACAAGCTACGCCTAGACCAAATAAGGTGTTAATTTTAGCCAACTAGGTGTATGTATGCTAATGCCAGCACAATCTTTACAGCTAAACTGAGCCAAGTACATTGTTACAATGTAGAACTTTTAATAACCTATACAAAGAGTGACAAAATGATAAAATAAAGGAGCTCTATTCTGACAATAAGCGTGTCAATGTGGTTCTCTCTTTTTATACATGTACTTAGATTTTACAATTTAATTTGGAGCAGACAATGTCTCAGAACATCCCACAATATGTGGTGACGGCAAAACCTGGCTTAACGAACAGTGATCGATTAAAAGGACCGCTTGATCAAAATATTTTGCTGTTGCCTGGACAGACTGACAACTCAGGAAAAGCTGCAGCAATTGGTAAGATATTTTATTCTTACACGACCTGAATTTGTCTTTCTCTCTTGGCCTGGTGTGTTTTGGATAAGGGGGCTGCAGATCACTTGATCTGTTCATAGTAATTGGATCTATTATTGTTAGACAAAGAACCCTGATGAGACCTTGTGTACTGTGTTGAATTCCTGTGTTGTATGTTGTATAGGGAGTGTGGATTTGGCATTTTACTGGTCATCTGCCTGTGGGGTTAGATTGTAACGATTAGTTGAATGTACCTTGTGGATCTGACGTTCGTGGTCGTCAGCAGCAGCCTCTTGTATTGCTAAAGAAACCCATATGGTTCTGGCTCCTAAACGTAGGAGCTGATTTTTTTTTTTGTCTGATTATATATAAGTCAGGCATAGAGTGACAGTGTAGGAAACCATAGTGAGTGTGGTAAGAGCCCCCACTGGTTTGTCTTTCTAGTCCTGTATTCCTGTTTTCTTTTAAAGAAACAGAAGATGGCTAATATGTTTGTTAAGGTGCAGATTGAGCATGGTAGAGGTGCTGTTAAAATTGGTTAAACAAGATAAGAAATTTGTGCAGAAAATGCATAGGTTTTGTTCAGTGTCTGGTTGTCCACCGGTTGGCAGACTTGATGAGGGCTTCTGGAAAAGTAGTGTTGAACGAAAAAAAGAGGATGCTTAAATGATGCTAGCTTGTTAGATCAGGCTGAAATATGAATTGAAGGGAGAAAAACTTGGTGATAAGTTTTTGTGTGTGACAAAGATAATAATAATAATAATAAAGATGGCATTGATCCTCCTGCCGCTCCCAGTTTTACTCCACCCACAGAATGATACAGAGTCGGTAGAAAAATATTATACCCAGCTCTTGCAAAGATGGCAGGACTTAGGATATGAGAACACGAGGTCCTCACCCATTTACTGTCCTGTGCTTTTGTTGAAGGTTTAAAGCCCGTGATTAAAAAGCCACTAATAGTGTCCCGCTCAGAGTACCGAGTAGATTCAGAGGAAAGAATGATAACCCCCCTCCTTCCACCTTCTCCAGCAGGGTAGTCAGGGTCTCACTAAGTCATGAATGCTGTGAAGCTCCTGCTTTGATTGTTCTAACTTTCTCTCTCACTGTTTATGTCTCTCATGATGTTATGGCCACTCTTTATGAAGGACAAACAAAACATCTCATTACTGCCCGACATCCCAGAATTTAATGTGGCCTCCTCATGCCTGATAACATCACCATTGACCATTGCACTACTCTGAATCCAATGTTGTGGTAGTGTTAAACTGGATGACCTGCTAATTGAGCCAGAAGAGGAACATGACTATATACAAATAATTTCCCAGCAAATTGGGGGATTCAGTCAAATTACTGATGTCCCACTTGATAACCCAGACCATGAGCTCTTTGTAGATGGATCGTGGTATGGCGTGGATGGCCGGTTCTATGCTGGATATGCTGTTTCCCTCCCTTAAACCATAAAAGCTGAATCGTTGCCGCATACATGTCTGCTCAGGAAGCTGAATTCCATGCCCTAAGCAGACATGCTAAAGACCAGACTGCCACGATTTATACAGATAGTCGCAATGCATTTGGCATTGCTCACGACTATGGACCTATATGAAGAGCTCGATCTTTCCTCACAGCGGCATGCAAGCCTATCAAGAATTATAGATCAGTCTGACGCCTGATGGAGGCCCTACTTTTACCTGAGAAAATTGCCATAGTGAAAGTCAAACGCCATGCAAAGGACGACTCAACTACAGCTAAAGGCAACCACCTGGCGGACCAGTCTGCAAAATCTGCTGCTTGCCAATTTAGAGATAATGCTGCCAGGGTGGTAGCTGCACAGGTGGCCTCCACTGCAGTCCCACTTGTGACCTACGACTTTCTCCAGATGCTTCAACAACAGGCTAGTGTTAAAGAATTTGCCAGATGGCAAGGGAAGGGAACTACAAGGTCACCAGAAGGACTGTGACATGTGGGGAACAAAGTTTGCCTTCCCTGTGTTCTGCATCCCATGATGACTCAAGTCACCCACGCCAATGCTCACCAATCGAAGACTGCATTGACAGACCTAGTCCACCACTATTGATACCCTCCTGGGTTCAGTGTTACTGCAAACACCTTCCATTCTGTCTGACCTGTGCACTCAACAATGTGGGGCGCACCACCAAGATGCCTATGAGACACACATCGAGACCCCTCTACCCGTTGCAGTGTCTTCAGATAGACTACATTCAGCCATATAAAAGGCAGTGAGTCAAACTGATGAAGCATATAAAATGCAACTTATGTAATGGCCAGATGTTATATTATTCCTTACAAACACATATGATAGCTTATTCAAAAGTGGCAGATATGTTTTAAGCCCCCTTCCCATGTCTGTATAAAACCGGTACCGGATTAACAGTACTGGTGTCATCAGTGTTTTGGATCAGTGTGCCATCAGTGTTTTTCCAGTATGGCTAAATTTTTTTTTTACAATGTTAAACATTTACAGCACACGGACCCATAGTTTTGTATTGGCTCTTTTTATCCGTGTTGCCAGAAAAAAATGAACATATCTCTTTGTAGTTTACATGGACACACGGTCCATGTAAAAACACGGACATGTGCATAGACGCATAGGTTTCAATGGGTACGTGTGGCATCTGAAATAAACAAACTCAGAGAAAATGAAATATTTCAAAGGGGTTCGCCGTAAATCCATCCCATGTCTCCTGATGATCCCCAACATCCGGATGGTGTGTTGAGTGGTGACCCGAGTAATGTGACCGCTCAGCAAGCCAGCCGGAACACACTGACCACAGCGTGTGAATCCGGCTGCTGCGTCGAGCGCTGACGTCACTAAGGTGCTGTCACGGGTGTTTCTAATGTAACAGACAGTCGCCCTGCATTTGGTTTCAGGAGATCTTTTCATTTAGCATTACAGACACCATCTTAGATTTGTCTCAATCTAGGACCCAGCGGCTACTTTCCTCTTGCTAAGTAAAACCCTGGTCTGGGTGTATAAATACCTTTCCTTTGCAATAGGGAGGTGCAGGTGATATTCACATGACCCCTTGTGAAGGCTTGGAGCAAGTGCAGTTCTTATTTCCTCTCTGGTGCTAAGAGGACATGTGTGCAATCTCTCTAAAGTCAACTCAAGCTAAGCTACTTCCCCGTGTCTGTCTCCCCTTGCTGTCTTTAGTGTTAGTGGGGGCTGACTAGCACACATCCCCCCCATTCTCTAGCCAGACCCTAGCTCTAGGGAGAGACAGGGTGTTAGGTTCCTGCTTGGCAATTGGTGAGCAACCAATATATGGACGGTAGGGAAGGACAGGGTGATATCAGATCAGCCTAGGAGGTCTCCACCCCCTTTGTCCTTAGTGTGTGGGCTCCCTTCCCCTCATCCCTTCGTGTTGCACTTTGTCTTTCCTACACTGTGCGTGACAGGTTCCCAGCCTATTAATATCAGCCCGCAGCTGTCTGCTTAGTCTTTGCTGGTTATTAAAAATAGGGAAGACATCACATCATTTTTTGGGGGTTGTCCCCTTTTTAATAACCAGTAAAGACTGCGTAGACAGCTGTGAGCTGATATTAATAGGCTGGGAACCTTTATGGATATTGGCCCCTTCCCAGAATAATAACACCAACCCCCAAATCTCTGCTTTCTCTCAGATAGTTAATAAAAATAAGGGGGACTCCACGCCATTTTTTTCATTTAATTTTATATTTATTAGCTAAATACATGTGCACTGCACTAATTTTATAACTCACTGACATCTTTCTATGCATTCTATCTGTATATCTATTTTATCTATTCTATTCTGTCGGTTCACGCTGTGAATTTACTGTACTCGGCTGATGAAATGTCGGGTTTCCTATGAGATGGGTGTGTAAAAATCAGATGTGTGCCGTGCAATTTTTTTTCTCTCACCCATTGACTTGCATAAATGAGTCTTGGCCATTTTACGCAGTCATACGCAGTGTGCTGCAATTTTTTCCTCAATACAATTCCAAGTGAGGAAAAACTTGCAGATGAACACTGCCTAATTGAATAACATTGTTGTGAGTGCAATGCGATTGTTTCTCACATTGCACTTGTCAATTTTATACGCAGATGTAAGTGAACCCTAAGGACTGGATTAGCATTTCTGGAGCAGTGCACCAGAGCATACTACCTAATCTGAGAGCAGCATGATGTAAGCAAAGAGACCCTGAATACAGCAATATATCACTTAGCTTACTGGGTGCAGCGGTTCTGACACAATCAGAGTTCTTAGATTTAGCAATGCAGCAGAGTTCAGAAAGCTAACCCCACCAGGCTCTCTGTGTACATTGTTTATCGACAGTAGGTTGCTTATCACAGGAAGGGGTGGAGTTGGACTAGCATGCATGCACTGTGCAGCTGCTGTAATCTAGACAATGATCATCACCAGGTAATAAAACCTTCAGTGTAAACAACAGCACACAGCCGGACATGTGATACATTGAAATCTGTGTTTTTACCACTACCTCATGCTGTCCCCAGATTACATAGCAAAAAATCTGCTGACAGCTTCCCTTTCAGTGCCCCTCTTGCTGAATTTGGCGCCGTGTACTCTGTCAAGGCTGGCGTAGAGCGACCTTGCGCTATGTCAATCTTGATGAATCGTCCCCTATATCTGCGGCAGTTCTACCATCTACTACAGACGGACCTATAACACTTTATATGCACACTGTGCTTCTGCGAGAAGATACAGAACATTGCTTGTAATACATCTGTATTATTAACTTTACTATACATACCAATCAGTATAAAGAACTTGCAGTAGGCATTATCGGAGAAGGTACATTTGGACTATGTCACACTAACGTTTTAAGTGCACATGTGCCATAGTCCTATCTCGCTACGCACAAAGTTTCATATTTTTATAATCACTTCCTTTGACAATCAAGGCCAAGTAGGGAACAAACGGGGACAATAAAAGACTTCTTTCCTTTTGTGCAGTAAATGGCAGCTAGAGAACATTATCTTTTCTATCTTGTTAGATACCATTGACTGTTGTTGAGGGAGAAGAAAAGGTTATATGTAGTTCTTTACTGCAATCAATGCATCGCTATTACAAACCAATATTTCTCCTATTCAAACATAAGGGAACAAAGAGCAGAGAGACAAAAATAATAATAAAATAAAATGGCTAGGTGAACCAGAATAACACAGCGTCTTAACAGAATTAGAGGGAGCATTTTTTATGTATACCTCCGTGCCCCAGTTCTGTGCACAATGTGATTTGTCAGTTTCTGTAAACGGCACATGGTGTCCTACATTCCTGGCAAAGATGCACAAACGCACACATGCTCCGGAGTACATTAGTATTCATGACCTTTTATGCATTTTGACAATCATAGTATTTTGCGTTACGAATAGACTGAATGGGGTACTTTCTGTCATTTGATAACGTTGTAAGGGAAAAAGCAATATAAAAATCAAAATGTATTACAGAAGATGGATACATCAAAGTAATACAGCAGAAGAATGCACTTATCAGTTCATAGAACAGTTTTATTGTTAGATCAATATTTATAAAACTCAGAATAATAGTTATTATTGTTCATTAACTTTAGCAGAATATGTACAATATAAAGGAGACAACATATCTGTTAGGTTGACGTATATAAAACAAGATGGACCCTCATAATGCAGCTAATCAGCCCCTTACCATGTTGAGATGTAAGTCTAAAAGTCCCATGTACATTAGACTAATGTCAGACAAACCCGCCAATATCACTGGTTTCGGCTGACGGTCTAATATGTATGAGGGTGAAGGCCGACTGATAGTTGGGAGAGATGTCAATCACACATGTCAGATTTTGGACTTCCGAATGCATTGTTCTCTTGGAGATAATGGCAGATAGAGAACAGATGAGCAGTCGGTTGAACGAACGCTCCTGTGTATAGGACAGTAGGTTGGCATGGCTGTCAGCCGAATGATCGCCCGAAGCATCATTTGGACTGACAGCCATGAACTGTATATGGCCGGCTTAAGTGAGTCTTCTGTTCATCACTTGGGACCAACATAAGGGTCATTGGACTTAAAGGGAGTGTGTCACGCGAAAAACTCTATGAACCTACAAATATAGATCAGCATTAGAGCCGGCTGTCAGTCAGTATCGGGGGCGGGGTTACAACCGCCGCTCTCTATACACAGAACCGTCATTGAACCGGCACCGGTGCCACCCCCATGACTGAAACCTGGGAGGAATGAAGTTCATATCCTTGTCGGGTGCCTGGCAGTTTCAGAATGTTATTAACCTGCAGATTTACCCCATATCTGCAGGTTAATAGCGTTTTTTCATGTGACAGGTTCCCCTTAAAAAGGACCTATTACCAGATCAAAATGGACAGCTTTTACTCTTATTATACTTCAATACTATAAACTACAAAGTGACAGCATTCAAAAAAAAAATTAAAAGATATAAATGTATTAGTAAGTGCAATAATATATAAAAAATAATGATAAATTATTTACTAAAGGAGATAATGATCAATACATGTTCCAGGATTGAGTTCCTATATAATACTATTCCACATGATAACAATATTGCTGCTTTAAATAGATAAAAAAAAATACAAAGTGCAATGAATTTTTCCTTAGGAAATCTTGTAGATTTACAATCAAGTAGTAAAGTGCAAGCCCATATATAATTATATCCTACAGAATACAATAAATAACCCTCATATAACCAATTGATGACTTCTATTACTAGATAAAGTGCAAAAGTGAAGAAGTGAATAAGAAAGTCCCTTAATACTATTAGATAAACGGAGAAAAAAAGGTCTAGAAAATCCATATACACGCAGAAGGGGGAAGAAATGGCCATATAGCATATACCGTACCAAGTCATATGGTTGTAAACATGGACAGAATCAAATTTTTTATTCACAGTACCATTATTTTTACTATAAATTGGTCTAAAATTCTCTTCAAAATATTTATATATTTTTTATTGGCGGTCAGAATTTTTCCTGGCACAAAGCTCCACATTCCCAATATAGTCACATAGTTAAAAGATAAAATGTTGGCTGTGACCAGTAGAGATGAGCGTTGTTCTACTCGAACTGTTCGCCAATCTCAAATTCGAGCTGTTTTGGGCGGTGTTCGAGCCGTTCGGCGAACACGAACGATTTGAGAAAAATTCGGCTGTTCGAGGTTATGTTCGATAACTGTTCGTGCACCAAAATCATAACTGGATTTTTTCTCAGTAATGATGAAAATTAATGTTAATATGCAGTTTGAGTGTACAGCGGGGTGGGGGGAGGGGCAGGGGATGGATCTCTGCAGGAATAATGAAGATCTCCATTTTTTTTTCTCTCTCGCATTTGCAGTGGGGAGGAGCAGTCTGTCAGCCTATCAGCAGCGCACACACGGAGCGAACTGCTGTTTTTCACACAAGCAAGGGCATGTGTCATTGGCAGTGTATGTCACATGTCCTTGCCTTATAAGACAAAGCCATTTTCCCCGTCGCCACCATTTTCTCACTGCTGCAGCTGCGTGTTAGACGGCACCGCTGTTGCTGTGTGCGCTATACCTTGTTAATTTCAAGCCAATTTTCGCACAAATCTACAGATAGCTTGGGAGTAGGGAATAGTTGTGATTGCAGTCCTTTTAAGGACTAGGTTACAGCATTTCCTACGACTTTTATCAGGCAGGTCTGTGCTCTTAAATAGATAGATTGTGGGAGTAAAGACTAATTGTAATTGCAGTCCTTTTCAGGACTAGGTTACATCAGTTCCTATCAGTTTTTGCCAGGCAGGTCTGTGCCAGTGCTGTGCAAGTTTTTTTCACAGCATTTGGCTGAATCTAGCAAAGCTAATCCTTTTTGGCCTATTGCAGAGTGTGTTAGTCAGTGGAGTAGTCTATCTGTGTTGCAAGATATACCACCAATTTTTTTACTGCACCTAGTGAAGTAAAATCTTTTGGGCATAGCATCATTCTATTAGTCCATCTATACTGACCTCCATCAGGTTGCAAATTGAATATAATTTTTTTCTGCATCTAGCTCTGAAAAAATATTTGGGCTTCTAGCAGTGTGTGGGACTTGTTCTATTAGTCCATCTATACTGACCTCCATCAGGTTGCAAACTGAATATAATTTTTTTCTGCATCTAGCTCTGAAAAAATATTTGGCCTTCTAGCAGTGTGTGGGACTTTCTCTATTAGTTCATCTATACTGACCTCCATCAGGTTGCAAACTGAATATATTTTTTTTCTGCATCTACCTCTGAAAAAATATTGGGCTTCTAGCTGTGTGTGGGACTTGTTCTATTAATCCATCTATACAGACCTCCATCAGGTTGCAAACTGAATATATTTTTTTTCTGCATCTACCTCTGAAAAAATATTGGGCTTCCAGCTGTGTGTGGGACTTGTTCTATTAATCCATCTATACAGACCTCCATCAGGTTGCAAACTGAATATAATTTTTTTCCGTATCTAGCTCTGAAAAAATAGTTGGCCTTCTAGCAGTGTGTGGGACTTTCTCTATTAGTCGATCTATACTGACCTCCATCAGGTTGCAAATTAAAAATAATTTTTATCTGCATCTAGCTCTGAAAAAATATTTGGCCTTCTAGCAGTTTGTGGGACTTTCTCTATTAGTCCATCTATACTGACCTCCATCAGGTTGCAAATTAGAAATAATTTTTTTCTGCATCTAGCTCTGAAAAAATATTTGGCCTTCTTGCAGTGTGTGGGACTTTCTCTATTAGTCCATCTATACTGACCTCCATCAGGTTGCAAATTAAAAATAATTTTTATCTGCATCTACCTCTGAAAAAATATTTGAGCTTCTAGCTGTGTGTGGGACTTGTTCTATTAGTCCTTCTATACTGACCTCCATCAGGTTGCAAACTGAATAAAAAATTTTTCTGCAACTAGCTCTGAAAAAATATTTGGCCCTCTAGCAATGTGTGGGACTTTCTCTATTAGTCCATCTATACTGACCTCCATCAGGTTACAAATTAAAAATAATTTTTATCTGCATCTAGCTCTGAAAAAATATTTGGCCTTCTAGCAGTGTGTGGGACTTTCTCTATTAGTCCATCTATACTGACCTCCATCAGGTTGCAAATTAAAAATAATTTTTATCTGCATCTAGCTCTGAAAAAATATTTGGCCTTCTAGCGGTGTGTGGGACTTTCTCTATTAGTCCATCTATACTGACCTCCATCAGGTTGCAAATTAAAAATAATTTTTATCTGCATCTACCTCTGAAAAAATATTTGGGCTTCTAGCTGTGTGTGGGACTTGTTCTATTAGTCCATCTATACTGACCTCCATCAGGTCCCAAACTGAATATAATTTTTTTCTGCATCTAGCTCTGAAAAAATATTTGGCCTTCTAGCAGTGTGTGGGACTTTCTCTATTAGTCCATCTATACTGACCTCCATCAGCTTGCAAATTAAAAATAATTTTTTTCTGCATCTACCTCTGAAAAAATATTGGGCTTCTAGCTGTGTGCGGGACTTGTTCTATTAATCCATCTATACAGACCTCCATCAGGTTGCAAACTGAATATAATTTTTTTCTGCATCTTGCTCTGAAAAAATATTTGGCCCTCTAGCAATGTGTGGGACTTTCTCTATTAGTCCATCTATACTGACCTCCATCAAGTTGCAAATTAAAAATAATTTTTATCTGCATCTAGCTCTGAAAAAATATTTGGCCTTCTAGCAGTGTGTGGGACTTTCTCTATTAGTCCATCTATACTGACCTCCATCAGGTTGCAAATTAAAAATAATTTTTATCTGCATCTAGCTCTGAAAAAATATTTGGCCTTCTAGCGGTGTGTGGGACTTTCTCTATTAGTCCATCTATACTGACCTCCATCAGGTTGCAAATTAAAAATAATTTTTTTTCTGCATCTACCTCTGAAAAAATATTGGGCTTCTAGCTGTGTGTGGGACTTGTTCTATTAGTCCATCTATACTGACCTCCATCAGGTTGCAAACTGAATATAATTTTTTTCTGCATCTAGCTCTGAAAAAATATTTGGCCTTCTAGCAGTGTGTGGGACTTGTTCTATTAGTCCACCTATACTGACCCCATCAGGTTGCAAATTCAAAATAATTTTTTGTCTGCATCTAGCTCTTAAAAAATATTTGGCCTTCTAGCAGTGTGTGGGACTTTCTCTATTAGTCCATCTATACTGACCTCCATCAGGTTGCAAACTGAATATATTTTTTTTCTGCATCTACCTCTGAAAAAATATTTGGGCTTCTAGCTGTGTGTGGGATTTGTTCTATTAGTCCATCTATACTGACCTCCATCAGGTTGCAAATTAAAAATATTTTTTATCTGCATCTACCTCTGAAAAAATATTTGAGCTTCTAGCTGTGTGTGGGACTTGTTCTATTAGTCCTTCTATACTGACCTCCATCAGGTTGCAAACTGAATAAAAAATTTTTCTGCAACTAGCTCTGAAAAAATATTTGGCCCTCTAGCAGTGTGTGGGACTTTCTCTATTAGTCCATCTATACTGACCTCCATCAGGTTACAAATTAAAAATAATTTTTATCTGCATCTAGCTCTGAAAAAATATTTGGCCTTCTAGCAGTGTGTGGGACTTTCTCTATTAGTCCATCTATACTGACCTCCATCAGGTTGCAAATTAAAAATAATTTTTATCTGCATCTAGCTCTGAAAAAATATTTGGCCTTCTAGCGGTGTGTGGGACATTCTCTATTAGTCCATCTATACTGACCTCCATCAGGTTGCAAATTAAAAATAATTTTTATCTGCATCTACCTCTGAAAAAATATTTGGGCTTCTAGCTGTGTGTGGGACTTGTTCTATTAGTCCATCTATACTGACCTCCATCAGGTCCCAAACTGAATATAATTTTTTTCTGCATCTAGCTCTGAAAAAATATTTGGCCTTCTAGCAGTGTGTGGGACTTTCTCTATTAGTCCATCTATACTGACCTCCATCAGCTTGCAAATTAAAAATAATTTTTTTTCTGCATCTACCTCTGAAAAAATATTGGGCTTCTAGCTGTGTGCGGGACTTGTTCTATTAATCCATCTATACAGACCTCCATCAGGTTGCAAACTGAATATAATTTTTTTCTGCATCTTGCTCTGAAAAAATATTTGGCCCTCTAGCAATGTGTGGGACTTTCTCTATTAGTCCATCTATACTGACCTCCATCAAGTTGCAAATTAAAAATAATTTTTATCTGCATCTAGCTCTGAAAAAATATTTGGCCTTCTAGCAGTGTGTGGGACTTTCTCTATTAGTCCATCTATACTGACCTCCATCAGGTTGCAAATTAAAAATAATTTTTATCTGCATCTAGCTCTGAAAAAATATTTGGCCTTCTAGCGGTGTGTGGGACTTTCTCTATTAGTCCATCTATACTGACCTCCATCAGGTTGCAAATTAAAAATAATTTTTTTTCTGCATCTACCTCTGAAAAAATATTGGGCTTCTAGCTGTGTGTGGGACTTGTTCTATTTGTCCATCTATACTGACCTCCATCAGGTTGCAAACTGAATATAATTTTTTTCTGCATCTAGCTCTGAAAAAATATTTGGCCTTCTAGCAGTGTGTGGGACTTGTTCTATTAGTCCACCTATACTGACCCCATCAGGTTGCAAATTCAAAATAATTTTTTGTCTGCATCTAGCTCTTAAAAAATATTTGGCCTTCTAGCAGTGTGTGGGACTTTCTCTATTAGTCCATCTATACTGACCTCCATCAGGTTGCAAACTGAATATATTTTTTTTCTGCATCTACCTCTGAAAAAATATTTGGGCTTCTAGCTGTGTGTGGGATTTGTTCTATTAGTCCATCTATACTGACCTCCATCAGGTTGCAAATCGAATATAATTTTTTTCTCCATCTAACCCAGCCAATAGTTTTGGCCTAATACCACAGTTTGGCCACTCAGCTCTGCTCTGTTCCCATCCATTGTATTTTTGTGCAAACAACTCCAGAGTTGTGAATTAGTTAACCACCAAAATGAGTGAAAAAAGGCCTGCTGCTGGCGGAAAGGGGAATAGGCGTGTTGGGAAGGGGAAAAAAGGTTGTGTCCATGGGGTAGGTGTTAAAGCAACAGTAACATCTGCAGAAGGAAGACCATCTTTCAGCCAAACTAAAATGTCTACTTCTTTTAGCGGAGAATGTGATAAGATCCCTTTCTTACGGCCACGCCAATCGCTACAAATTCCAGATGAGGCACAAAAACAGCAGGTGCTTCAACGGATATCAAGTGCTCCTTTAAGTGGGCTCTCCTCCACATCAACTTCAACATCACAAATACTCCAGTCCTCAAAGGTGTCACCCCAATCGCACTTGCTTCCTCACAGCTCCCAAATCTCCAGCTGCCCGTCTGAGTATGAGGTAGAACAGATGGTTGAGTCTGCAGAGCTGTTTACTCATACTATAGCCTGGGAATCAGAGGTCAACTCCAGCGCTTCTGTGAATCCAGACGAGGAAATGATCTGCACTGATGCCCAGAATCTTTATGAGTCGGATCCAGGACCAGACGCAGAAGGTTCTGACCATAATGTAGACCCTCATTCCCAAACTGTAACTCCTGTTGGTGGAGACAATGAGGAAGACGATGATGAGACTCAAATACCTGATTGGAGCGACAACTTTAGTTTTTTGTCAGGGCAGGAACAGGTTGGCTCTGAGGACGACGGGTGTGATAACGCACAGGGTGATGATGATGAGGTTGGAGATCCCACTTACTGTCAACCCACAGTCAGCCAAGAGATGAGGTCAGCAGAGGAGGTGGAGGAAGATGCTAGTGACGACGAGGTCAGGTTGCGCCTTCCTGGACAGAGACGAAGTACTGGAAGCACGTCAACAACTGCATCCTCAAACACAACTCTGCCTCTCACCACAAGTCGTGGTGGCTCTTCAGGTCGCATGGGTGCTAAGCCTTGCATAGCCTGGGCATTTTCTCAGATCAATAAAGATGACCCAACTCGTGTTATCTGTAAAATTTGTCAGCAAAAGCTAAGTAGAGGCCAAAAAATACATAGTTTGAGTACTTCATGCATGAACCGGCACATGGACATGAAGCATAAGTTGCAGTGGGAAGCTCAGTGTCCTACAATGCGGCCTAGCCGGCCGGGCCAACCACCGTCTGCCATATCTTGTGCATCCGCGGCCTCTTCATCCTCTGTGACTGGGGGGACAGCAGTCACACCTGTTTTGGGGCGCAGACCTGCCACCTCTTTACCCGCAACAGCCAGCGTGATTGGCAGGTCATCATTTTCTTTGGAGGTGGTAACACCAGCTGGTGTTGAGCGCTGTCCGACATCGATAGCACCACCTTTGGATCAAGGCAACCTAACATGTCCGCCTGCATCTTCCTCACAGACCGGCAGTTTGCCGGGGACACCCTTATCAACCCCGTCTAAGCACAATAGCCAGCCCTCGGTCCCTCAGATGTGGACAAGTAAAAGACCATTTCCTCCTAGCCATGAGAAAGCTAAGAGGTTGAATTTCACCATCTGCAAGCTCTTGGCTACAGAAATGCTGCCTTTCCGCCTGGTGGACACAGAGGATTTTCGAGACCTTATGTCCGTCGCAGTGCCCCAGTATCAGATGCCCAGTCGGCACTACTTCTCAAAGAAAGGTGTGCCTGCGCTCCACCAGCATGGCGCACACAACATCACCGCTTCTTTGAGAAACTCTGTGTGTGACAGGGTGCATTTCACCACAGACACTTGGACGAGTAGGCATGGACAGGGGCGTTACATGTCGCTGACTGGGCACTGGGTAACTATGGTGACAGCAGGACAAGGGGCTGCTGTCCAAGTCTTGCCGTCCCCACGAGTTGTGCATCAATCCTCTTTATGTCAAAGTTCCTCCACTGCTTCTGCCTCCTCAACCTCCTCTCGGTCTTCCACCTGCACCCAAAGCCTGTCTGGTCATGCCACAAGCTTTCTAACTGCGCAGAAGGGATCCTGCACACCTCCTTACTATGCTGGCAGTAGGGCTCAACGTCATCAGGCGGTTTTTACTTTGAAATGTCTGGGAAATGTGAGTCACACAGCTGAGGAGTTGTGGTCAGCTCTGGAGAACCAATTTCATGAATGGTTGTCTCCACTGGACCTGAAACCAGGGAAGGCCGTGTGCGACAATGCTGCAAACCTGGGTGCGGCCCTTCGCCGGGGCAATGTCACACATGTGCCTTGTATGGCTCACGTGTTGAACCTGGTTGTCCAGCAATTTTTAGCCCACTATCCCAGACTAGATGGCCTTCTGCAGAGGGCACGGTCGCTGTGTGCTCACTTCCGCCGTTCGCCTCCCGCAGCTCAGCGACTTACATCTCTACAGAAGTCGTTGGGCCTGCCACTTCACCGGCTAAAATGCGATGTGCCTACCCGGTGGAATTCAACTCTGCACATGTTGCAGCGACTGTGGCAGCACCGACAAGCCCTGGTGCAATACGTTCTGACATATAGCCTGGGCCAACGAGATCCAGAGGTGGGGCAAATCACGCTGGAGGAGTGGTCTCAGATCAGGGACCTATGCACCCTTCTGCACAGTTTTGAAATGGCGACGAAGATGTTTAGTGCTGACGATGCCATTATCAGCATGACTATTCCGGTGATTTACATGCTGGAGCACATGTTAAACAGAATTCGGAGTCAGGTGGTGGCACAAGAGGAGGTGGAGGAAGTAGAGGAGGAGGAGTTGTATGCGGAAGGGCTAACATCTGCAAGGTCCAGACGGTCGGCAGCACCAAGGCGGCAGGCATGTGAGGGTGGGGGAGATGGCTTTACCAGGGTGCATGGTAGCAGCCAAACTAGTGAGGAAGGTGCAGGGGCCCAGGAAGAAGTGGAGGACGAACTGATGGAAGACTCATCAGATGAGGGAGACCTTGATCACATTTCTGTTGTGCGAGGTTGGGGGGAGAGGACAGAGGAAGGAAGCATGATTGTTACCTCACCACCAACACAACAGGGACTTGGTGCTCCTGGATGCGCAACACACATGAGTGCCTTCTTGCTGCACTACCTGCAACATGACCCTCAAATTGTGAGAATTAGAAATAATCCTGACTACTGGGTTGCCACACTGTTAGATCCCCGGTACAAAAGTAAATTTGCTGAAATTATTCCTGCCATAGAAAGGGATGCACGCATGCAGGAGTATCAGCAGAGACTGTTGCAGAATCTTACATGTGCTTTTCCACAAAACACCAGTGGTGCACGTTGTGAATCTCACAGTTCCAACTTGCCAACCGTGGGACCGTCAAGTGTTCAGCACTCAAACCGTAACAGAACCACAGTATCTGCTGGTAACATCAATTTTGCGGAATCATTTCACCACTTTTTTAGCCCATCCTTTGCAAGGCCACAGGAGACAAGAAGTCTGACACATAGTCAACGCCTAGAGACGATGGTACAGGAGTATCTCCAAGTAAACATTGAAGCCATGACTGTGTCACTGGACCCTTGCTCTTTTTGGGCTTCCAATCTGGATAAATGGCCGGAGCTAGCCACTTACGCCTTGGAGATCTTGTCATGCCCTGCAGCCAGCGTTCTGTCTGAACGTGTGTTCAGCGCTGCTGGTGGTGTGCTGACAGATAAGCGCACGCGGATCTCCACTGATAATGTAGACAGACTCACGTTCATAAAGATGAACAAATCATGGATCCAAAATGACTTTTCTACCCCTGTGTCATCCTGGGGAGAGTAAAAGCTTGATGATTGGTTAAAATCACCCTACCAACCGTTTTAAGCTTTCAAATTACTAATCATGTTTATCTGTATCTTGGCTGGAAAATAATTTGGGCTTTTTAGCAGTGTGCAGCACTAATTCTATTAGGCCATCTATAATAAGCTCCACCAGATTTAAAATTACTAATCATGTTTATCTGTATCTTGGCTGGAAAATAATTTGGGCTTTGTAGCAGTGTGCAGCACTGATCCTATTAGGCCATCTATACTAAGCTCCACCAGATTTAAAATTAATAATAATTTTTAGCTGCATCTAGCCCGGAAAATAATTTTGGGGCTCCGAGATGCGCAAGACACATAAGTGCCTTCTTGCTGCACTACCTGCAACATGACCCTCATATTGTCAGAATTTGAAGTAATCATGACTACTGGGTTGCCACACTCTTAGATCCCCCAAACTTTTCGATCAATCTTTTCATTTTAATAAAGACCAAAAAAATGGTCATTTTTGAAATTATAAGCATTAGCAGGTTATTAGAAACTGAAATCAAACAGTTTTCAACTCAAAACTTTATTCTAGGTGATGTTACATTTTCACATAGGACCCCTTGTTCGAAAGGAGCTTCTGAACTCTCTCGTCCATTGAATTTGTCAGGTTTTGGATGGTTTCAGCTTCAATTGTTTTGCATGAGGACAGAATACCCTCCCAGAGGTGTTGCTTAGATGTGAACTGCCTCCCGCCATCATAGACACTCCTTTTGATGATGCTCCAGAGGTTCTGAATGGGGTAGAGGTCAGGGGAGCATGGGGGTCACACCATAAGTTTGTACCCTTTTATGCCCATATCAGCCAGAGATGCAGATGTTTTATGTGCAGCATGAGATGGTGCATTATCATGCAAAAAAATGATCTTGCTGTGAAATACACGGTTCTTCTTCTTGAACCATGGCAGGAAGTGCTGTTTGAGAAAATCCACATACATTATGGAGTTCATCTTTAGCGCCTTCAGGGATCCTAAAGGGGCCGACAATCTCTCTCCCCATGATTCCAGCCCAAAACATTACTCCACCTTCTCCTTGTTGGCGCTGTAGCCGTGTTTGCGTGGGGTGTCCATCAAACAGCCATCCTCCACTCCATCCATCTGGACCATTGAGCGCTGCACGGCACTCATCCATGAACAAAACTGTTTTGAAATCAGTCTTCATGTAATGTTTAGCCCACTGGAGCCGTTTCTACTTGTTTGAAGTGGATAGAGGAGGTCGACAGGATGGCGTATGCACAGCTGCAAACCTCTGAAGGACCCTGCATCTTGTTGTTCGGGGGACGTTGGAGGCACCAGCAGCTTCAAAAACTTGTCTGCTGCTATGACAAGGCTTTTTTGCCGCTGCTCTTTTAACCTGACGTAATTGCCTGTAGGAAAGAGTCCTCAATTTGCCCTTATCAGCACGCACACGTGTGTACTGTGAATCAGCTACATACTTCTTGATTGCCAAGACACTTCATCCTGATCATCGCACAATGTTGATTGTAGTCATGCCTTGACCTAAACACTCCACAATTTGTTGCTTCTCAGCAGCCGACACATCCTTTTTCTTTCCCATTTTGGCAGAAAATGTAGGCTGCTTAATAATGTGAGACAGCCTTCTTAAGTAGTCTTGCCTTTCATTGGACACACCTGCCAAATTAATTAGCACAGGTGTCTTCAATTGCTTACAGTGATATAAAGAGCCCTGACACACATCACCATCAATGAGTTTAGCTGACAAACAAACAAATTCTTCCCTTATCACTCCTAAACACTTTTTGCATAATAATTTGGAACACAGTGTACATGTGCTTTTCCACAAAACACCAGTGGTTCACGTAGTGAATCTTACAGTTCTAACTTGCCAACCGTGGTCTGTATGGAGTTGTTCAATAAAGGGCCCAAAATTAAGATAACATAGATGGGAGAGGTCTCTATGAATAGGAATTCCTAAATATTTGATACCCTGTGAGGGCCAGGCAAAGGGAAAGTTGGACTGGATGGAATCCTATATGGATTTGGGGAGGGAGACATCGAGGGCCTCAGACTTCGCTGCATTGATTTTAAAATTTGACCATGTAACAAAGTGATCTATTTCAGCCATAACAGCATGGATGGATATATGTGATTGAGTGATATATACTAGGACATCATCAGCAAATAGAGAGCACTTGTACTCGGTGCCTCCCACCTCAATCCACCTAATATTGGGGTTATGGCGAATTGATGAGAGCAGGTGCTCCGTCACTAGGATGTATAAGAGAGGGGACAGAGGACATCCCTGCCTTGTCCCATTGGTGATTGTGAAAGGTGATGAAAATATTCTGATGCACCCCCTGGGCCTTGGGACACCCGGAGCCGGACCCTTTTTGGTGGATGCTGGTGGTTGTAGTCTTCGTGGCGGCGACCCGGTTCCGTGGCTCAGGGTGGTCAAACCAGTGGCGGAACTATTTATGTGGTTTTGATGTTTAAATGTCCGACTACGCCACCCGTGGATTGCGGTCAGAGTGAACCGTCGCTGCAGGGCAGACCACTGAGGCTGGTGTTGTGAGTGCAGCAGAGCGTAGCATAACTCCCCACGGGAGGAGTATAGCCTCAGGGCAGTGTATGCGGAGGATGGGGGTGATGGTGCAGGGCAGCAGCAGTAACGACACGGAGTCAGTGATGCAGTCCAGGGCCTTTACTCACAGTTCTTATTATCCAGACCACGTCTGCAGATAACGGCTGCCCACGTCGTACTGTGTTCACCAGGTGAGGGGCTCAGACAACTCCCAGATAACTTTGGAGCGCTTCACAGGACCCCCTTTGTGTGTCCTTTGTCTGGCCTTTCTTACCAACCCTTCTGTCCGGCTGCCTCGGGCCTCCTCTTGGTAAACTTGCCGCCAGTTTCCCTGACCCTATGTGGTGCCTTCCTAGCGGGTGTAGCGAGGGGCTGCGCCACATAAAATGTCAGAGCCTCCGGTTTCTAGCTGAGGGTCGTTTCCTGCCTCCACTAGTTTCGGGGACCGGTCTCCCCCTTTGGCCTGACCCCTCCACGCAGTTGGATTCGGGCGTGAGGTGGCGACTCGCCCGTCCGCACCCCTGGGATCCCTTCATTCCTCGTTCCTGGAGCCTTCTCCGCTCCTCTTCCTTCCTTCTCCCTCTTCCAGGCCTGGGCCTCTGTTACTAGGCCCGCCTCCGGAGCAGAGCTCATGCAGAGCCCCTGCTCCCTGCCACTTCTGCTCAGACTTCTCTGCACTGAACTAAGATGGTGCCCACCTTTTATACTCCCTTCTCAATGCACCCAGGAACTGCTTCCTCCCTGCTCCTGCACTAGAGGGTTCCCCTTCCTCAGTGTTCCCTCCCCCCACTCCAGCCAGGGACAGGGACTGTCGTGCCCATCTCAGAGGCATATTGGTCGCCCTGCCCCACGGCAATGTGGTGCAATGCATGCAGGTGTCGGGTCCTGATCCACACTCCATCCTTACCTGAGAGTGAGATATCACACCTCTGGGTGAGGTGCAATACCTCTGTAGCAACCGAGCCCTCAGGGTGCTACAGTTCCATTTATCTTCAGCCTAGGTGACGTATTGTGATACAGGGCCGTGATTTTGGCTATAAAAGGGTCCCCTAGACCCCTACCCCAAGCTTTTTAAGAGAATCATATATGGCGTGCCAGGAGACTCTATGGAATGCTTTCTCAGCATCCAACGAGAGTATCTAATTACAAATTTTTAACTGAATCTAGCCCAGGAAATACTTTGTGCCTAGTAGCAGTGTCTGCTAGTCAGGGGATTATCCCGGCTGTTAAGCAAGCTACACCACCTGTAGTTTGGACACTTAATTTTTTCAAAGGAAATGCTTTGGGACCACGGGATACTCAGTGAAGAGCATCAGGAGGCACCCCAAGGCACAGGGGCTGGGACTGGCAGTAGGATGCCTTGCGGTGGACAGCCGAGCTCGATCCTTATAAAAGCTTTTTAACTGCAGCAGCTTTAGTGGACGCTACTGGAGCTGGAATTACGCGGCTGCTGGCATGAGACTTGCCCTCCAATAGATCCTTGTAAATGGATTTAAAGTGTATTCATTCAAATTAGAGAGACAATTTAAATTAAAAAGCTTAGAGCTGCCTCCACCACAGGGGGGCTCGCTCGACCCACCAGCGGACAGGCACCAGTATTGGGAGAGGGGGGCTGGCCGTCAGGGTTCACCGCGGCTCTGGCACAAACCCGGCGACACGGAGGTGGCACGGGCAGGAGCGGACTGAACGTGTCGGCTTCTCACTTTTTGGATTTTAGAAGGGCATGACATGCCTAAATTTGTGTCTCCCCCTCCTTTTACTCCTCCAACTCTTTTCTTTTCGCATGACTATATGTACTTGTCACTTTTCCATGTGTTAGTTGTGTCTTCTGAGCAGTTTGTCAGCTTTTGGACACCTTTGAAGGTGTTTTCTATGTGTTTCTATGTGTTTTTGTTTGCCTGCCATTGGTTTTAACGGTGTTCGAAGGTGTTCGACGAACAGTTCGACGAACAGTTCGGCGAACACACGGGTGTTCGACGAACCGAACCGAACTCGAACACTACGGGGGTGGCTCAACACTAGTGACCAGTCAGTTCTACTTTTGGTTCCCGAGCTTAAGCTTTAAAAATATAAAGATCTGTATCCAAGAAAATGAATCTTCCATCCCAAAAATCACTATAAAGATAAATTACAAATAATTAATTACAACACTTTGTGCTGAATTGGCTAATCAATGCATCATCTCTAGTAGTAGTAATGCAATTGGCAAATCAAATTTTTGCATAACAATTTTTATACAGTAGAGACCAAACGTTTGGACACACCTTCTCATTTAAAGATTTTTCTGTATTTTCATGACTATGAAAATTGTACATTCACACTGAAGGCATCAAAACTATGAATTAACACATGTGGAATTATATACTTAACAAAAAAGTGTGAAACAACTGAAAATATGTCTTATATTCTAGGTTCTTCAAAGTAGCCACCTTTTGCTTTGATGACTCGCTTTGCACACTCTTGGCATTCTCTTGATGAGCTTCAAGAGGTAGTCACCGGAAATGGTCTTCCAACAATCTTGAAGGAGTTCGCAGAGATGCTTAGCACTTGTTGGCCCTTTTGCCTTCACTCTGAGGTCAAGCTCACCCCAAACCATCTCGATTGGGTTCAGATCTGGTGACTGTGGAGGCCAGGTCATCTGGCGTAGCACCCCATCACTCTCCTTCTTGGTCAAATAACCCTTACACAGCCTGGAGGTGTGTTTGGGGTCATTGTCCTGTTGAAAAATAAATGATGGTCCAACTAAACGCAAACCGGATGGAATAGCATGCTGCTGCAAGATGCTGTGGTAGCCATGCTGGTTCAGTATGCCTTCAATTTTGAATAAATCCCCAACAGTGTCACCATCAAAGCACCCACACACCATCACACCTCCTCCTCCATGCTTCACGGTGGGAACCAGGCATGTAGAGTCCATCCGTTCACCTTTTCTGCGTCGCACAAAGACACGGTGGTTGGAACCAAAGATCTCAAATTTGGACTCGTCAGACCAAAACACAGATTTCTACTGGTCTAATGTCCATTCCTTGTGTTCTTTAGCCCAAACAAGTCTCTTCTGCTTGTTGCCTGTCCTTAGCAGTGGTTTCCTAGCAGCTATTTTACCATGAAGGCCTGCTGCACAAAGTCTCCTCTTAACAGTTGTTGAAGAGATGTGTCTGCTGCTAGAACTCTGTGTGACATTGACCTGGTCTCTAATCTGAGCTGCTGTTAACCTGTGATTTCTGAGGCTGGTGACTCGGATAAACTTATCCTCAGAAGCAGAGGTGACTCTTTGTCTTTCTTTCCTGGGGCGGTCCTCATGTGAGCCAGTTTCTTTGTAGGGCTTGATGGTTTTTGCAACTGCACTTGGGGACACTTTCAAAGTTTTCCCAATTTTTCGTACTGACTGACCTTCATTTCTTAAAGTAATGATGGCCACTTGTTTTTCTTTACGTAGCTGCTTTTTTCTTGCCATAATACAAATTCTAACAGTCTATTCAGTAGGACTATCAGCTGTGTATCCACCTGACTTCTGCACAACACAACTGGTGGTCCCAACCCCATTTAAAAGGCAAGAAATCCCGCTTATTAAACCTGACAGGGCACACCTGTGACGTGAAAACCATTTCCGGTGACTACCTCTTGAAGTTCATCAAGAGAATGCCAAGAGTGTGCAAAGCAGTCATCAAAGCAAAAGGTGGCTACTTTGAAGAACCTAGAATATAAGACATATTTTCAGCTGTTTCACACTTTTTTGTTAAGTATATAATTCCACATGTGTTAATTCATAGTTTTGATGCCTTCAGTGTGAATGTTCAATTTTCATAGTCATGAAAATACAGAAAAATCTTTAAATGAGAAGTTGTGTCCAAACTGTTGATCTGTACTGTATGTAGTGTAACTTTACTGAATAGAAATTGCATCTGTGTGAATATTTGGTTTTACATTTTTTTTACAGATGAACATTACATTGTGACCATGTTAGGGCTCGCTCACACGATCATAGATTCTCTCATGCGAGAGAATAGGGCCGATTATACTAATGACCAGACTAATCAGAGTTTGAGCCGAGTGTCAGTTTATTGTGATCTGATACTCTCACATGCGAGAATCGCAGCACAGGTATGGAGAAGATGGAGAAATTAATTTCTCCATCTTCTCCATTGTCTGAGTCTACAGATATCGAACTGCACTTGGAATACATCTGAGTGCAGTCCAATGATTCACACACATCCATAGACTTATATGGGTATGAAGGATCTGAATTCCGGAGCCACTCACAGCATGCTGTGAATTTTTGTTCATGCCGAATCGGTCTGTATAAGAAAAAAACACAGATCTGCACTGCCCTATAGTATGATATTGGTCTGAGTGCTATCCAATAAAACATTGGATAGCACTTGTACCTCCCCCTCAGGTGACTGATCACATGACTGTGACATCAGCACAGTTCCTGTGCACACAGAAGGTCTGATCACATGATTGTGACATCAGCACAGGTCCTGTGTGCACTGGAAGATATGTAAACCCTGGTAGTTTTGAGACAGGTGTCAAAGGCATGAGGCCTGTTCCCTGCGTGGGACAACGTTAGAGTGTGAGGCCTAGTGAGGCCTAGTGAAGCCTGGTGAAGCTTGAAAGGCAGAGGCTGGATCCTTATGTGTAAGCGATGCCAGTAGCCTTGGAGGGAAAGAGGCTTGGAAGACAAGAGTCCTGGAAGGCAGAGGCTGGATGTTAGGTGTGTAAACATACCAGTAGCCTTTGAAGGTACAAGAGCTGGAGACCCCCATCTGTGGCAGAACAAACCTGAAGCAGCTAAAACCCGGCAAAGGTAAAAACACCGATTGATGTGGACATTTATATTGTTACCTTGCTGGAGGCTGTATCTGGAGCCAAGTGGACATATCTGTCACTGGAAAGGCTCTTGGACATTATATGCGTAATATGTCGGCGAGCCACTGAGATGGACTTGGTTACAAGCAGTTATGATAAAAAAATAAACTGCTGGATTGTGAAATACGGGAAAGGTGTTGCCTGGTGTGCTTTAATTAACCCGGTGAAGCGAGTGGCCACATGTCATGTTACAGGATTTTTAACGAGATCAGCTCTACACATTTCTATTAATGAGATGGACAAAAGAATGATATTATTCAAAGATAATCTGTATAGACGTGATCAGAGCATAGACATGATTATTTCAGCTTTTCTCAATGAAAAACATGTTATATAGACAAACAAAAGAGCTTTTTACAGTGTGATTATCGTGTAAAAGTTTGTTAGATCAAGCAATGTTGTAAAAGAGCTGCGAGAGAGTAATAATTTTTAGTTAATCACAGTTACAAATAAAACAGAATACAATTATTGTAACATACTATATAAAGAAGTCATGTGCTGCACGCTAAAGACTTGCTTATATTTTTGATCGGCAGTTACCAATTTATCTTCTCATGTAAAAGAACAATTACAATTGAGAGAAAGAAAGCAAAAGAAAAAAAAATGAAAAAAAGAAAGACAATAAAAGAAGAATGATAGAAAAGAGCGAAACACAGAAAATGAGAAAGACCAAAAGAAAGAGAAATAGAAAGATTGTGATAAAGTAATAGAGAGAGAAGAAGAAAGGAATAATTAGATAAACCAAAAAAGAAAAGGAAAGAAAAAGAGAGCGATGGAGAGCTACAAAAACTTAGGGCCTCCATACAAATTAGACTAATGAACCCAGCAATGTCAATGGGTTTGGCCGATGGTTTAATGTCCATAGAGGTGACGTCCGACTGATGGTCAGGAGAGATGTCGATTGCACATGTTTGATTTTGGACAGTTGATCACATTGTTCTACCAGAGTTAAGCTGCCGGGATGACGGGTCAGCTGGCAGCTTTCTCATTGAGAACACAGGAGCGCTCCGATGAGCTAGCGCTCCTGTGTATGGGAGTATCGGCTAAGATGGCTGTCCGCTGATCATTCTAAGGGAGGGTGAAAAAGAGAAAGACTGTGAGAGAGAACAATAGAGAAAGACCAAAAGAGAGTGGAGAGAAAAATAAGTGAAAGATATACCTAGAGAGAAGGAAGATAGAAGAACAAAGAAAGCCAAAGAGAGAGAGAAACTAATAAAGAAAGGGAGCATGGAGAAGAGAAGAAAAACAGAGGGAAGAGAAGAAAGAGAGAGGTGAGGACAAGAAAGTGAGAGGTGAAGAGAAGAAAGACAGAGGGGAAGAGAAGAAAGAGAGAGGTGAAGAGAAAAAATGAGAGGGGAAGAGAAGAAAGTGAGAGGGGAAAGAGAAAAAAGAGAAAGATATACCTAGACAGAAGGAAAGATAGAAGAACAAAGAAAAACAAAGAGAGAGAGAAACTAATAAAGAAAGGGAGCATGGAGAAGAGAAGAAACACAGAGGGGAAGAGAAGAAAGTGAGAGGGGAAAAAGAAGAAAGACAGAGGGGAAGAGAAGAAAGTGAGAGGGGAAGAGAAGAAAGTGAGAAGGGAAGAGAAAAAAAGAGAAAGATATACCTAGAGAGAAGGAAAAATAGGAGAACAAAGAAAGCCAAAGAGAGAGAAAGAGAGAGAAACTAAGAAAGAAAAAGAGAGTGGGGAAGAGAAGAAAGACATAGGGGAAGAGGAGAAAGAGAGAGGTGAAGAGAAGAAATGAGAGGGGAATAGAAGAAAGTGAGAGGGGAAGAGAAGTGAGAGGGGAAGAGAAAAAAAAAGAACGAAAAGAAGGAGAGAAAGTGACAAAAAAACAGAAAGGGCGGGATACCACTTGAATTTGAGAAGTATATTTATCAAATTACACCTAGTATACATCCTTCATTATCATTAGAATTACATAAACCTGAATATTTTATCAGCCCAAAAAGTTTATGCTTTTATTTTCGACAATATTAGAGAAAATGAGAGCATGTCATGCACAGCGCATCCTCTTTGTGCTTCTACACTTGTAAATGAGGAGCTACCAAATCTTCATAAATTTAAATACATTTGCAATTATTTGTCCAAAATATTCCTAGTACTTAACTTTTCTCCAATGTCCCTAATTTACTGCAGCTGCCACAGCAGGCCTTTAATGGAGATTTGCAAATCCTGCTTGCCTCAAGCTGCATACCCTTCATTTAAAGCAGTTGTCATTTAAGAGTTGGTTGACTAAGCAACATCACACCAATTTAAATGAGGCATCTCAATATGGCTTCTGGGAAACTTCAGCTGTTCTGGGAAATGCATAGAAAGGAACACATAATGCCGCTGACAAGTGATTATATGGCCTAACAGACACCTGACAGAATGGGACTGGACTTTGCGGCTCAAATAAAAATCACAACTGCTCTCAATGGAAATTACAGACATAGGGCTATATAATAAAATATATCCCATGGGAACATGAATCTTCAGCTAAAGCAGAACGCAAAGACAACATATGTCTAACCTCTTCTACGATGTTCTATCTTAATTGACCTTAGCAGGTCAAGAATGCAAAGTACACTCCAACAGCTGAATGTAGCTGCACTTAAAGAAGACCTGTCACTTGCTGAAAAAAATTTGAGATATGTATTTTGTAAAAATCCCAGAGCTCCCCTGATTCTAACGCTTTTTTCATTTTGCTCTGCATCACCCTATTGCAGAGATAATCAAATTTATTGCATTTGCAGCACAGTATGTGAAATCTCTGCTTGGAGTTCAGCTGGGCATTTCTTCAGAGTTTTCTAGGGGGGTGTGCACTTTCACCCCTCTCTGCCAGATGCTGCCAATCACAGCTCCAAGGAGCAAAGTGTGAAAGTACACACCCTCAGGCAATATTCTGAAAAAATCCCCAGTTGAACTCCAAGCAGAGATTTCACATACTGCCCTCCAAAAGCAATAAACGTGATTATCTTTGCAATGCAGTGATGTAGTCCAAAACAGAAAAAGTTGACAAAATCATAGCAGTGCAGTGATGTTTACATGATTTTTAACTAAATTTTTTGAGCAAGTGACAGGTCCTCTTTAAAGGATTCTCATCATAAATATCTTTATTAAATATTAGTAATGAACTACTCAGCAAAAAATAGAAATTTGCAGATTTGTTTTAATTTGTTCAGGTAGTTCAATTTGTATCAAATATATTTTATTCAATTTGAATTTGCATTAATATGCACAGGGAAGAGCATAAAACACAGAGAAAAAACTAAAATAAAATTATATTTAACCGGCCTTCACCTATCTCTCTGTGTACCCAAACTTTGATCTGGTTTTCTTTAATTCAGTCGTCTTCTTTGATTTGGACTTCACTGAGATACGGTAATAGTTAAAAAAATTGACGGAATTGTATTTATTTCCTGCAGGTTTATATTGCACTGTGGGGAGGGGTGTCATTTCAAATTTCACCTGAGGCAGCCGGAAAGCCTGATTTGGTCCTGATATGTATGTTGTGTCCCCTTTATCAGCCATTTGGAGAGATGCCAACATGCTGGAAAGAGACTGAGGGCTCGCTCACACAACTGTATAACACGGCCAAGTGCTATCTGATGTTTTATAGGATAGCACTCGGACCAATGTTATACTATGGAGCAGTGCAGATTAGTGCTTTTTTTCTCATGACGATTTGGCATGAGAAAACAATTGCAGCGTGCAGCGAGTGCATCCGATAATTGGATTATGTAAACCTAGACAAGTCTATGGGTGTGTGTGAAACATTGGACTGCACTCGGATAACTTCCGAGTGCAGTCAGATTACTGTGAACACAGACAATGGAGAAGATGGAGACATTATGTTCTCCGCCTTCTCCGCACCTGTGTTGCGATTTTCTCATGTGAGAGAATTGGATCACACTAAAGTTACATTTGGATCAAACTGTGACAGAGTTTTATCTGAGTCACATTAGCATAATCGGCCCAATTCTCTTGCATGAGAGACTTGATGGCCGTGTGACCGCAGCCTCACTGAGGGACTACTGTGAAGATGTTCAGAGAAATGCCATCAGTGCACCCATGATAACTTCTGCATATCACACATCTGTAGTAGTGAGATCTTCAAAGTTTTATGTACATGTGCGTTATTGATATTAGTAGGCTTTTTATGATCTGTATGATCAGTGTAATGTTCCTTTAATATCTCTATGTTAATTACATCAACTTAAAACACACTGCTGATGATGTGACTGGCCGAGAAATGATAAATCATAGGCTTCCTATGCATTATACACTGTCATGTGTACAAATATTGTAGAAGTGGAAACAATCTAAGGCCTCATTCAGACATCCATGTTGTACGTATGTGTTGTATACATTTTTTCACGGATACGACACATATCCACTATAATCTATGGTGCTATTTACATACCTGTGTTTTTCATGGACCGTGACTCTGTGAAAACACACAGAGACATCCATTTTTTATGGCAGCACGGATGAAAAGAGCCAAAACAAGTCTATGGGTCAGAGAAAAACACATACATTCTACAGATGGCATCCATGTGCCATCAATGTGCTGTCTGCAGGGCTGGAACAAAGGGTAGGCACCTGTCTAGGGCGCTACCTCCAGCTTACATGAGGGGGGCGCATTTCTGAGAACCCCCTTGCTGACATTGTTAAATGCCTGTGGCCACTCATCACCTTCCTCCAGCCGCAGGCATTCAGCACAGTGATGGCCGGACAGGCACACAGGGGAGCAATGTCATTCACTGACACAACTCACCCATCTCTCTGCCAATGCCCCGGTCTTCACTTCTTCCCTGCACTCAATTGTATTTGCATCTGTAAGACGCAAATACAATTGATGATGGCGCCACCCTGCACTAGAGCAGAGGAGCTGGAATCAGCTCCTAGCTCTGCCAGGAACTCCAGTGCATGCACAGCACATCAAACGACACAATGCAGTAAAGTCATTGCGCCGTCCAACACCCACTGCTTCACAAAATGAAAGATGTTGTATTTATGTACTGATTTTTATTATGGTTTCACATTCATGTACTGATGATGGTTTTAGTGATGAATACAGCACCAGAACTATCATCACTATGTGAATACACCACCAGAGACATCAAGATTACTTAAATACAGCACCAGAACAACCATCACTACATGAAGAAGTCACCATAACCACCATCAATACAGGAACTCGAGACCAGAACCACCATCAATACATGAATATGTAATGCCCCGAGGGTTCGGTTGCTACAGGGGTATTGCACCTCAAGCAGAGGTGTGATATTCCACTCCCGGGTAAGGATGGTTTATGGACCAGGGCTCAGTAGCTGCATACACACACTCACCCCATTTCCGGGGGACAGCTCGACGGTGCTCCCATATAAATGCAGGCACAACTGACCATGTCCCTGGCTGGAGGGGGGAGAGAACCCAGTGATGTAGGAGCAGAAGGGGACAGTTTCTGGAGCATGGGAAGGAGCTCATTGGGTGCAGGTCACCTGGGCTCAGACACAGAGGCAGATAAAAGGTGGGAGCCATCTTTAGTCAGTGTTCAGTTGACAGAAGTAGTTCAGCCAGAGAGAGCTGACAGGGAGCTGTGGCTCAGCCTGAGCTCAGCTCCACGAGGCAGGCCTGGGGAGAAGGCCGGAGCCAGAGAGGAGAAGAGGAGAAGGAGAAGAAAGGAAAGAGGAGAGATGGAGGAGAAGAAAGGCTCCAGAAACAAGGAGGCAGAAGGGATCCTAAGAGAGAGCAGAACGGACAGTAACCATTGGAAACCCGCGTGATATAGGGTGAAGGGTCAGGTCGTGGAAGGGTACCGGATTCCCAAGTTTGTGGAGGTAAATTATCCCTCAGCCAAAAACCAGAGGTCATGATCATCTATTGGTGCGACCCCCCGCCAAACCTGCTAGGAAGGCACCATATAGGATAACGGGAAACAGGGGCCAACGTTTGCCCGCAAAGATCCGCGGCAGCTGGACAGAAGTTTGGTCACTGGTGGGGCACGAGAGGCCAGAGGAAGGACAGAAGGGGGTCCTGTGCCATACTCCTGAATTGCCTGGGGGTTGACCGAGCCCCTTACCTGGTGGACGCAGCACTGCTTGGGCAGTCATTGCTGACAGAAGTGACAGGGATAACAACTGTGAGTAAAAACCCTGGACTGCATCATTGGACACTGTGTTATTTATGCTGCGCCTGCACCATCACCACCAGCATCCTATTACACTGCCCTGAGGCTATACTCTTCCCGTGGGGAGTTGTCCTATCCCTCTGCTGCGCACCAACACCAGCCTCAGCGGTCTGCCTTGCAGCGGTGGTCATCCCTGACCGCAATCCACGGGTGGCGTAGTCGGACATTCAAAACCCTACAAATAGACTGCCACAGCATTTGGTCTGACCACCCTGAGCCACGGGATCGGGTTGCCACTACTACCCCCAACATTGCACTGAAGCCCGGTTCCAGGTGCCCCACGGCCCAGGGGGCGAGTCAAATACGTCTCCAGAACCACTATCCATTCAGTAACATGGCACCAGAACCACCATCAGTTTTATTGCAAACTGTATTTGTTGCATGACGGATATAAAAACCATCATATGTATCCATTTATAATGGGATCTGTTTAGCTTCTATTGGGGTATCCGCCAAATGCTGCACACCTTTATTGAAACCAAAGAGCCCCCATTTTAGTTAAGTTATATTAGTTTCCATTACTGTCATTGGGTATAATAATTCCTGTTTCTATATAGAGCAGAGAAATGGGAAAAATTGCTGGGTAGAATGGCAAAATGAGCAATAATAAGTACACAGTGCTATATAATATGATTGCAATAAATGAGGAAGATAAAAAAAACTTTGATGGGAGGAGTGCTTCTTTCAGTGCCCATTTATAATTTTCTGCATCAAGATATTTTTTTGCATGAAGATGAGATGATACATTAGTAATATATATATATATATATATATATATATAATATAATGACTGCTGCTTGTAAAGTGCATATTATTATTGTGACAGAGACACTGGTATAATATATGAGGGGTGGTATGTGTCATGCAGGTTGCTAGCCTGTGTGAACTAAAACCAATCAACTTTCTGCCAGCATGTTATATGCTGGGAGGTTACCTCTTTAAAAGGGTATGGTTTTATGGGAATGACATAGAGATGGAAGGACAGCCATTCCCCATACCTCACCCTCAGGGTGTGGCTGAACAGGGTTTAAATGTTCAGTCAGTTTGTTTTCCTGTGTGGAGTGTGTGGCCTGGAGATTGAAGTCTCCAGGCTGTGTGTGACTGATGCCAGAGAGCAACACTGGAGGACAGGTGTTGCTGAAACTTCACAGGACTATCTGCAGCCGGCAAAGGGCTTGCTGGCTAGACGACTCTGTTATATTTCATCTTTTGTTTTTATGTTAACCCCAAGAGGGACTGTTTATTTTTATGGGACGCTGCTGGAGTTTATGCTGAGAAAGTCGCTTTACCACATTATATATGTTTCATACTTCTGTTGTATTCAAAGCTGAAATTGCCTAATACACTCTTAGGATACTCTTAGATAACTGAAAGAGCCAACAGGCTTGTCTGCCTAATAAAAAGACACCGGTAATAAAAATTAAGACAAGGTAGGTGAAAGACAAAATTTTGCATTAGGATCCAAAAGATACGGCTCAGCACAGAGCTTTGCCTTTTATGAAGCTCAGTTGTTAGAGTTGATTTTTTTGTCTAGTTTTTGTCTACTTTTTTATTTTTACACCCAATTCATTATTCTATTGTTTAAGGTGGTTAAGTATTTCCATTACCATAAACAGAATTGTGATTGCAGCCCTGATTTGCTGCCTGCTATGGGACAATACAGTGCCTTCACATTGCACTGATTACGCAAGAGTAACGCACATGTGTCGCCACTGGTCCATTCCAATGGCAGACACAGGTTGCCCTTCTGGAGATGTCTGGAGACTGCAGGAGTAAGCCACCCATTGACTTTAGTTAACAGTTAAAAAACTTTTTGTCAGTGAGGGTGATCAATGAGTGGGACAGGCAGCCGCGAGAGGTGGTGAGTTCTTCTTCAATGGAAGTCTTCAAACCAAGGCTGGAATGACATCTGTCAGAGATGGTTTAGTGAATCCTGCATTGAGCAGGGGGTTGGACATGATGACCCTGGAGGTCCCTACCAACTCTACCTTCCTATGTTTCTATGACTTAGTATCTGGATAGGTGATAACTTAAAAAATTAATGACTCCAAAGTGCAAAAACTGCATGCAAATTTATAAAGCTTGTGGTAACAAACGACAGATGTGCAGTAAGATCCTGGTAATGGCTGCTACAGGTGGTTCCTATGATAGTGTCACTCCAAGCAGGGAAAGGAGTTTATCTCCAAAATGTTTACCACCACGAGGCGCACAGCAGTCCAATGCTCTGCCTGTATAGTAGGTACAATGGTATATTGAGGACACAGTAACAAGGGTGGCACTGCTATATTGCTTATTTAAGAATACATTACACATGTAGACAACTTACAGTAATTAACTATGAAGCAAACTTTCCAGTCTGGGCCACAATCAATCTTCAGCAGCCAGCAATGAGAAAATTACAAAGTTTCTTTCATAATAAATTACCAAAATAGCATAGTGATCATTCATTTTAATTAGTGTGCTACTTACATAAACTGCTTTACATTTCAGATTATAAATATTTATACTGACAAGATAAATCAATTATCAAACTGCGGCACGGAAACAATGATTTGAGCCGTGCGGGTGATTCCATTTTGCTGAGATAAGCAATTTCCTTTTTGTTACAAGCTGTCTAACAACATCCATACGCTATAAAAAAAAAAGAAAAAGAAAACTAACGACCTACTTGATTACAGCTTTTATTATTCTGAAGACAATATAAGAGTTGAGCAAAACAATTTACGGACCCTGGTCCAGTGGTCGCATAGGTACATCATGACCCCCGGACAAGGTCACTGCAGACTTTCTCCTACTTGCCAACGTCCTGATCATCTCTACAGATTTGTATGCCCCCTCGAATTCATGAAGTCACAGGGTCTAATCAGAGGAGGCGTTCAGGATGCCGGCAGGAAGTAGGAAGTTTGCGCTGTTCTGGCCCAGGTGCCACAGTACCTACATGGCCACTGGTCCAGGGTGTGGTAAACCATCATGCTCAACTCTAGACAATATACAGTAGAAGGCAAAAGCAACAGATACAATGACTGGTCTTTTGGAATGGTACACTTCATGATTCCTTTTGACATCATTTTTTTTTCTATTGAATATTACTCCAAGACTGGGCTATTTACATGGCCAGGCACACATTTATTTATTTTTATATTTTGGCTGTACATTTTTTTCCTGGTTTAGATATTCAGTCAATTTTACATCTTTTTTTTGTGATACATGAGGCTTTAGTTTTGTGTCATATTCTCTATTTTTATTTTTTATTTTGCTGATATCAGGTTGGAGAATTAAATGAGATAAGGGTCTGTCTTTCAAATTTTTTAATTTTTTTATTTTCACCAAGAATTATTAAAAACACTTTCAAAAATGTGTTCCCCATTATGTAATAAATATGTTTATATATCAGAAATATTTGAATCGACAATGGCATTTTTATTCATCTTTTTAATTAATTTATTCATTTTCTATCTCTTTTTTATTATTTATTTATCTTTAATTTATTTTACACTTTATCCCTGTCCCCTCAGTTATAAGATCGCGTGTAACTGCGCTACTATGCAGCTACGCGCATCTTGGGCAGCCTTTTTCTGCATCCTGATTGAAGGGTATTAAACCCTGTACTCTTGAATCTCCTATGCCAATCCCCTGATGAATCACCTAATGATGAGGAAACACATTGGGAGGCACTCTTTAGGGTCAGTCCAGGACTGACTAGCGATTCAAGGTCAGCTGTGGACTTCCCTTGTAGGGGGAAGGAGTCTTGGGGTCTTAGGGTCAGCCAGCTAGACAGGGACTGATAGGGTCAAAATATAAGCACTATCTCGAGTGACATGAGGATGACCCATCCCATAGGACCGGTTAGACTGTTCCATTTTTCGTTTTTTAACAAATGTTTAATATTACACTGCATTACTTTAGTGGCCTGAAGAGGCCAAATGTTAGCCCTATTGTGGCATTATGATGTAGTATGTAAATGATTATTGAACTTTGCCCTGCATTAATTGGTTGACCATTGTCACTGTCTATTCTAAAAAGGGATAAGGGCTTTTTTGTACTGTATGTGCTTTGTGTGCTAAAAAATTTTTTGTACATTTTCTCTATTTTGATGAAAAACTACCAATTGATTATCGGGTTTGGCCTTGTGGTTATTTTCTTTATGATATCTTTTTTGCTTCTATTTTTTTTTCTCATCTGAGCGTAGCATGATGCAGGAAGAGAAACTCTGATTCCAACGATGTATTATTTAGTTTATGGGTACAGCAGTTGTAACAAAATTAGATTTTTTTAGATATAGCATGCCGCAGAGCTGAGAAAGCTAACCCCGCCCACACTACAGCTTTCTGTGTACATTGTTAATTTGCACTAAGTTGCTTGTCAGAGAAGGGGGCGAGGTTGATCTAGCAGTCACTTGAGACCTAGTCTAGCAGTGATAATATCCCGGTGATAAAACCTTCATTGTAAGTAATTAACAGCACTAATAAGTAACACATCATTGAAATCAGTGTTTAACCCTTCCATCATACTGTACTCACATAGCAAAAACCTGCTGACAGATTCCCTTTAGCAAATCTGTTCGAGGGAAACCTTATGATATAATTACTTATGCCATTCTTACCTGAAAACCATCTGATGCAGAATCAGAGGCTTCTGTATTAGGGAACGCAAGGCTCAACATTTGCATTGTGCGCATTAAGTTAAAGTGAACTTGATATGTATATGTACGTTATATGTATACCAAAGTGATTCCACTGACAAATACAACTCACGCTGAAAAAACAAACCCTCATATGACTATGTAGCTGAAAAAAAAGTTATGTTAAAGGAAGAACTTACATTTTTCAGCCCTTTTCTGCATATTCCATCTATTATTAATTTACATTGGATTGGATGGCCTAAGACAGTGACTTGTTCTTTTGTCAGTCACACTTCAATAGTGAGGTCAAAAAATGAGTCCTTGTCGGCATAAAGAGGAACCTCTAAGGTCCGATAACGCGATTGACCAGCAGATATAGGGTTAACCTTCAGGTTAATAGCGTTAGGAAGGTTCCCAGCCACCCTACTGAAACTTTTTTCTTTTATGGAGTTCATTGTGCAGTATAATTGTTATGCTACATAATTGTTAAATATGTCAATATGGTTATGGTGATATAAAAAATATTGTTTTTTATGTTTTACTAGTTTTGTCAAGACAATATATATACAGCATATCTATTTTTTGTTGTAAAATTGTGAGAACTGTTTAAGGGATTCTTTTTGCTGAATGAGCTGCAGTTTTAATTATATATGGCTTTGGGATACCTATAATCTTTGATAACTTTTTATTTATTTTTTTATGACGCAAGATGAATAAAAATTGTTTGTGTATGTATATATATATATATATATATATATATATATATATATATATATGCATACACACATATATAATAAGAGAAGCATCCAGAGAAAAGCAGTATAAATAATGTCCATATATAAGGGAAATACTCCATATTAGATACTGCCCACCTAGGACCTAGCATAACACAGGTTCATCATACCATGATGCAGCGCCGGCGTCCAGATCTGGATTGCGGCTCCCTACCAATCCAGGTATTATAATCATGTGTCACAGTGACACTCACTTTTTTGAATGTTGCATTTCTGATTAGGTGGCTGCCAGTCTATTTGTACGCCTACGTACAGACATAATGAGGACTATATATGAGACATATTTTATTCTATTACTATGTTCCTCTATATTTTATGGCATTCACCATACTCAATAAATGATATGATAGTTTTATAGTACGGGTTGTTATGAACATGGTGATAATAAAAATGTGTTGTTTTTTCAGGGGTTTTTCAATAAGTAAACATTTTTTTATTATTAAACCTGGGATTTTGGGATTTGGACTATATATATATATTTATTTATATAATTTGTTTACATTACTTTCTGGTCCCACAAGAGGACTTGTAGATATGAATCTATGTTGTGCAGTGCATTATACAACCTGAGAGTGTTGGCTCTGATAGGCTGAGGTATAAGGAGACAAAGAGACCATTGTGAACCAGGGGGTGCCAAAAGGCTGAGAATAGAAAAATCTCCCTTTGTCAAATTCCTCACATGCCACTGACACTAGTGACAGCGGCATCTGAGGGGTTAAAGTCCTGGGAACAGCCCTATATCCAGTCTCAGCACAGGCAGAAGGAGCTCAGCTGTGTATAATGGTCGGCTCCTGATGTCTATGGCCCAAGTACATCTCCTGAGCCCTTGCCAACCCTCTGACAAAGCTGAATGTCAGATTGTGGGAAATCACCTGCAATCTGGATGTCATTTTGCAGGATGGGGTAATGTTTTTTGGTGGAAAGGTTCTTATACTCTTTACGAAATCAAATCAGGCTGGAAAAAGATCAGTGCGTATTTGAGAAAAATATTTTTCTTCATATAGAAGTTATTATTTCTGTGTTTTCAAGCAGTAATTTTGATTTGTATGGGTCACATAAAGGACAGTTTTACATTTGTATGGGCATTATTACTTATTGTGTAAGCTTTTGTAAAAAGCCAATTCTGTATACATAGTCATTTGTTTCTCTTCCTTACAAATGTAAAACTTAAAAAAAGGGTAGTAAAGAAAGGATAGCTCCCCTCCCCCACTCCCCCAATTTGCATTGATTTTCTTAGCACAAATAGTCGAAAATGACCAACATGACTTTACAAATTCCAGAAGATTGTATCAGCAACTAGAAGCCTCACATGTCTTTGGGCTGAGCCGGGCAGGCTTCCCCATTACATGCCAGGTATCACATGCCATGATGTAGCACAACCAATCAGGAGGAACTATCATAGCCTGTACAACAGCAGAAATGTGGATTTTACATGCTTTTACCTGCCAGGTAGAAGCGTTAGTCAAGCGTTCTTCACATGCATTTCCGCATGCGGGTTATCAAGCGCTTTTCCAAGCGATTTTAGCATCACTTGAAAAGTGCTTGACAACTTGGTCACACTATATAAATCCATGCAACCGGCATGGATTTATATAGTGTGACCAAGTTACGATGCTGCAAATGCAGCATCAATAGTAAAAAAAAAGAATAAAATGGTGAAAAATAAAAAAAAACATTATACTCACCTTCTAATGGCCCCCGGTCTCCTTATCCGGTGACTTTGGCGGCTCGTGGTGGTGTAAAAGGACCTTCCATGACATCATTTAGTCATGTGACAGGTCATGCGACCGCCGACGTCAGCGGTCGCGTGACCTGTCACATGACTAAATGACGTCATGGAAGGTCCTTGTACACCACCACGAGCCGCCAAAGACACCGGACACACCGTACAGGAGACTGGGGGCCATCAGAAGGCGAGTATACTGTTTTTTTTATTTTAATTCTTTTTTAACTACAGGTTCTATGGTACCCGGGTCTGGATGAGAGTCTCCTCTTTTCCAGACCCGGGTACCATCCGTGCATTGAATCGCTTAATATCCTCATGTGTAGATGTACTCATGCGGATATTATGCGATTCAATGCAAGTCAATGACGGCAATTACGCTGCGTTTCCGCAAAATTAATGGACATGCTGCAGATTTTTCCACAATGATAGTCCGCAGCAGAAATTTCCGCAGCATGTGCACAGCACATGCGGATTATCATTGGGGACCATGGGGCACGTATTACCAAGTGTTTTTTAAGCGTTTTCGCAGTGGAAATTCCGCGGCAAAAATGCTTGAAAAACGCATAGTGGGCACGCAGCCTAAATCAAACAGGCCACCAATATTGCTGAAAGGAAAAAAGAGTACAGACATGCAACTTTGCCTGTCGGGCAGAATCTCACAAAGTATTCGTGTCACAAACGGTAATGATTGTATTAGTCTAATTTGACGTACAGGTGCATCTCACTAAGTTAGAATATCATCAAAAAGTTAATTTATTTCAGTTCTTAAATACAAAAAGTGAAACTCATATATTATATAGAGTCATTACAAACAGAGAGATCTGTTGATGATTATGGCTTACAACCAATGAAAACTCAAAAGTCGTTATCTCGGTAAATTAGAATACTTTATAACAACAGCTTGAAAAATGTTTTTAAAATCCGAAATGTTGACCTACTGAAATGTATGCTCAGTAAATGCACTCAATACTTGGTCAGGGCTCCTTTTGCATCAATTACTGCATCAATGCGGCGTGGCATGGAGGCGATCAGCCTGTGGCACTGCTGAGGTTGCTTTGATAGCAGCCTTCAGCTCGTCTGCATTGTTGGGTCTGGTGTCTCTCATTTTCCTCTAGGTCAGGCGAATTTGCTGGCCAATCAAGCACAGTGATACTGTTGTTTATTAAAGCCTGGGGCATATTAGTATGCCCCAGGCCATCACCCCCAGTTCATTGAGGGCTCCAGCGGTGAGCCTGCACTGAATCGGGCACATGTCAGCTGATTCTTACAGCTGACATGTGCCCGAAACACCCGCGTGTTGAATCGCGATCCACCCGGGGCTGTTAACCAGTTAAACGCCGCTGTCAATCTCTGACAGCGGCATTTAACAGCGCCGTGCCAGAAGCACAGCCTTAGCCACATCCATAAGTGACCCCGTCACGTGATCGCAAGTCATTCATGGGTGTGCATGGCATCCCGGGGTCTGCAGAAGACCCCTGTGGTTGTCATGTCTCGCTAGCTATGAGCGCCAGCTAGTGGTCGGCGCTCATAGCACAGGAGCATTTCTCCTGCATACATGCAATCTGCTCGTCGCCTGCATGCAGTAGAAGCAATCAGACAACTGCTGCTTCTAGTCTCCTATGGAGACTATAGAAGCATGCAGAAAGTGTAAAAAAAATGTTTAAAAAAAAATATATATATATATAAACGTTTAAATGTTCAAGATTCAAGATTGTTGGAAGACCATTTCCGGTGACTACCTCTTGAAGCTCATCAAGAGAATGCCAAGAGTGTGCAAAGCAGTCATCAAAGCAAAAGGTGGCTACTTTGAAGAACCTAGAATATAAGACATATTTTCAGTTGTTTCACACTTTTTTGTTAAGTATATAATTCTGCATGTGCTAATTCATAGTTTTGATGCCTTCAGTATGAATGTACAATTTTCAAAGTTATGAAAATACAGAAAAATCTTTAAATGAGGTGTGTCCAAACTTTTGGTCTTCACTATATATATATATATATATATATATATATATATATATATATACAGTACAGACCAAAAGTTTGGACACACCTTCTCATTTAAAGATTTCTCTGTATTTTCATGACTATGAAAATTGTACATTCACACTGAAGGCATCAAAACTATGAATTAACACATATGGAATTATATACTTAACAAAAAAGTGTGAAACAACTGAAAATATGTCTTATATTCTAGGTTCTTCAAAGTAGCCACCTTTTGCTTTGATGAGCTTCAAGAGGTAGTCACCGGAAATGGTTTTCACTTCACAGGTGTGCCCTGTCAGGTTTAATAAGTGGGATTTCTTGCCTTATAAATGGGGTTGGGACCATCAGTTGTGTTGTATAGAAGTCAGGTGGATACACAGCTGATAGTCCTACTGAATAGACTGTTAGAATTTGTATTATGGCAAGAAAAAGGCAGCTAAGTAAAGAAAAACGAGTGGCCATCATTACTTTAAGAAATGAAGGTCAGTCAGTGCGAAAAATTTTGAAAACTTTGAAAGTGTCCCCAAGTGCAGTTGCAAAAACCATCAAGCGCTATAAAGAAACTGGCTCACATGAGGACCGCCCCAGGAAAGGAAGACCAAGAGTCACCTCTGCTTCTGAGGATAAGTTTATCCGAGTCACCAGCCTCAGAAATCACAGGTTAACAGCAGCTCAGATTAGAGACCAGGTCAATGCCACACAGAGTTCTAGCAGCAGACACATCTCTACAACAACTGTTAAGAGGAGACTTTGTGCAGCAGGCCTTCATGGTAAAATAGCTGCTAGGAAACCACTGCTAAGGACAGGCAACAAGCAGAAGAGACTTGTTTGGGCTAAAGAACACAAGGAATGGACATTAGACCAGTGGAAATCTGTGCTTTGGTCTGATGAGTCCAAATTTTTTGGTTCCAACCATCGTGTCTTTGTGCGACGCAGAAAAGGTGAATGGATGGACTCTACATGCCTGGTTCCCACCGTGAAGCATGGAGGAGGAGGTGTGATGGTGTGGGGGTGCTTTGCTGGTGACACTGTTGGGAATTTATTCAAAATTGAAGGCATACTGAACCAGCATGGCTACCACAGCATCTTGCAGCAGCATGCTATTCCATCCGGTTTGCGTTTAGTTGGGCCATCATTTATTTTTCAACAGGAAAATGACCCCAAACACACCTCCAGGCTGTGTAAGGGCTATTTGACCAAGCAGGAGAGTGATGGGGTGCTACGCCAGATGACCTGGCCTCCACAGTCACCAGACCTGAACCCAATTGAGATGGTTTGGGGTGAACTGGACCTCAGAGTGAAGGCAAAAGGGCCAACAAGTGCTAATCATCTCTGGGAACTCCTTCAAGATTGTTGGAAGACCATTTCCGGTGACTACCTCTTGAAGCTCATCAAGAGAATGCCAAGAGTGGTCTGAAGTTGGGACCCGGTCCTATTTGTCTACCCTTTTATATGCATTACTTCAACTTTGATATACAGTAAGGTTTTTAATATAGACAGTGTAGGTACCGTCCCAATTTAGGGTCACCTTGTCGCTGGTGGGACGGCTTGTATACTTTTTTTGATCAAAAATAGTTCACTAAGTACCCTATATTTAATATGCAACTTTGCTTTACATTTATATATAATGATGGTAGGGTATGAGATATATTTTTTGTCTTTTGTAGGTTTTGCTTCTTTTTGCAAGAGTGTGCAAATCAGTCATCAAAGCAAAAGGTGGCTACTTTGAAGAACCTAGAATATAAGCCATATTTTCAGTTGTTTCACACTTTTTTGTTAAGTATATAATTCCACATGTGTTAATTCATAGTTTTGATGCCTTCAGTGTGAATGTACAATTTTCATAGTCAAGAAAATACAGAAAAATCTTTAAATGAGAAGGTGTGTCCAAACTTTTGGTCTGTACTGTATATATATATATACATATGTATATATATATATATATATATATATATATATATATATATATATATATATATTATTTATTTATTTATATCTACACCTTGTCTTTTTGGAAGTATTGTGGCACTATAGCACTTTTTATTTCAGAGGTTCATTTTAAATAATTTTTCAACGAGGCATTTGACGTCCCTAGGCTATAAATTACTTGTATCTGTTGCAGATTTGTATAGACAATATATATGGTTGAGCCCCAGTATATTTTTTTTAGCATCCTTTCCTATTTTATGTGTTTTTAAAAAATTGGCAATAAAATATATATTTTATAATCAATATGTGTTTCACTTCTCATACTCGGCAGGCAACATCTTGCACCTGGTGATTGTTGCTTATTTCATTAATAATGCGGCCGGTTGCCACTGTTGTATTTTGGGTCTTTGCCTGGCAATTCTTGGTCAGTTCTTTTTGGGAAAGAAATTATTATGTTAAAAAATATCAAAGTAAAAATAATACAGACATTTAAAGAGATTTTCCTATGAACGAAAGTTCATTTTAATCAATAGATCTTAGCATAATAATAACTTCCACAATTGGATGTGTTTAAATAAAATGTTCCTGTGCTGAGATAATCTTATAAATGCTCCCCTGCTGTGTACTGTGTAATGGCTGTGTCTTATCTTGCAGGAACATGGTCTGATCATACCACATCTCCTGGGCAGGGGAGGAAGCAAAAGAGTATACAGACATTACAACAGGGGATCACAGCTGATTCTGTCTGTGAGGTAAAACATTTCCCTGCCTGTTTTTAAACAAAGTTTTACTTAAAACAAACAAACAAAAAAAATAAGCTGTGAGCCCATGCTGTAATGTCTGTATACTCTTTTGCTTCCCCCCCTGCCCAGGAGATGTGGTATGATCAGACCATGTTCCTGCACGGTCAGACACAGCCATTACAAAGTACACAGCAGGGGCACATTTATAAGAGTATCTCAGCACAGGAACATTTTATTTAAACACATACAATTGTGAAAATGATTATTATTTCAAGATCTATTGATTAAAATTAACTTTTGTTCATGGGAAAACCCCTTTACAGGGATTGTTCCCTTTCACACAATTTCTGTCACCCTGGCTGCAGTCTATTTAGAACATAAACTGCACTGTCCTCACCTTCCC
The DNA here is from genome assembly GCF_046119375.1 of Phyllobates terribilis. Taxonomy (NCBI): domain Eukaryota; kingdom Metazoa; phylum Chordata; class Amphibia; order Anura; family Dendrobatidae; genus Phyllobates; species Phyllobates terribilis. The sequence goes on along the minus strand of NW_027362764.1, from coordinate 670,460,520 downwards.
TGGATCCACTGGTGAGTCACTGCCGCTACGCCCAGTGTATGGAATTGGCTGTGGTACTGACATCATTTCAACAGCATGGCAACCAACAAGTGAGCTTACTGGCTCGGAAGGTGACATGTGACATTCTGTCTACACGGGCAGAGACGCTGAGCTCACTAATTAGCTGCTGCGCTGTTGACATGATATCAGCTCCGCAACTAATTCTATAGAGCAGAAACTTGCCGGTGAACTCGAGGAAAGTGAGTAATGTTTTAATATTAGCTCAAAGGATATACTTTCTTGGGGTACGCTCTCATTGACATATAACACGGCCGAGTGCTTTCTGATGTTTTATCGGGTAGCACTCGGCCCACTGTTATTCTATTCAGTGCAGATCTGCGATTATTTTCTCATGCCAATTCGGCAATTCAGTGTCTTTTCCCCCTGTCTATTACGAGTTCTCTTGGTACTTACCCCTCTTGATTATCCTGCCCCACAATAAGTCCATGTGTAGTGACTAGTGCCACATTGAGAATTGATTAGCATCACAGAAGGAATACAGGGTCAGCCAGGCTGGAGCACGTCAGTAAGGTGGTAGCTAGAGAGAGTTCCCTTACACCGTTCACACAGAGTGCAGTTAGGGTGCAGTGGTCAAAGCAAAACACACTGACCCATGTGGTCCTGCGCCAGGAAGCTGGAGATCCCCAGCGTAGCCTGCTGTAAACAAGCCACGTTCACCACAAGATGTGTGCCATCTGTAACTCCCACGTACTGTATGTGTCTCTGTTCTTCGAGATAGAAGAAATTTTATTCAAGAAATGTACCTGCTACCATCTGTATATAGTTCCAGCATTTTGTATAGAAGAGTCTATTTCTCTAAAACTGTCTGGCTTACTCTCCGAGAATGCCACCATGTAATGGCAGAGTCCACCTTGAGAGTGACGTTAAAGGTAAAGAACATTAGTGCACACACCCAAGGACCCAGTTGCATGGTGTTTAGGGCTTCCGAAGTAAGTAAGCCAGATATGTTCCTTACATTTCCATACAGTTAAGTCCATTGTGTATCATTCTGTAGCATAAGCTTTAGATGTATTGCTATTAAATCTGTGAATAGATGAACAAATATCATGAAATAATTGTAGCACATTTCCCATTTTATGCACTTCTATAAGACGAGATTTATATCTAGATAATTGATAAAATCCTGAAATGCATACACCATTATCTATGGGCACTTAGAGGAGCAAACAGTTCTAGTGTAGCTAAACTTGATGTATGAACAGAGGGACAGATTGTTGAATAAATGAGCCTCCAAAGAACATTTAAATTCATTAATATAAATTCTCTTTGTCCCAACTGCATTTTTAAATAAGCTTGTTGCTGTTTAGAAACCATTGTTTTAACAAAAAGACTTTGATAAATGAGATTCCTTCTGTGTTACAAAGACTTGCATAGTAATGTAAACTCAGTTCTCAAAGACTACTAAGCACTATAACTGAAGAAGTGAATATAGCGGACTTAATTCTAAAAGCCTGTGTTTTCATAAATTGTCCTCACCCTGATATCCCCAGTACTGCACTTACAGTGTACTTTCATACCGTAATTTTCTTTTATTTATTAAGCATTAAAAGATAGAAGTGTCCACAGTTTGGTGGCATTATTTTGAATGACATTTTTGGTTTAAAATGTTTTTTATAATTTGGGGTTTATTAAAAAAATTCTGTAACTTTTTGTAACATAGTTACCCAGCCACCAGGTAAAAATTGCATCAAGGCCAACAGGAAGTACTTACCCGAGGTAACTATGTTTGGAATTCACTTTGCCTTCCTTCATTCTGACCCTGGCTAGTCTATACTGCTCTACTCGTGACTGTATCACACACACTTGCTTGACTTTCTTACTTTCAACAGGCAGCCATTTGAGGATATAACAACAATAAAATAACAATGGAAAAAAGACAACTGGCTGTTTCCTGAAGTCACTTCACTTGGGAAAACTTTGGCATCTCCACAGCATCTTAAGGACGTCATGTGCAGACACCCTTAGGGTATAAATAAAAATATACTTCAGATTTCACACCTTAAATTAACCAGCACCAAGGTGAATGTGGCACTTAAGTCTTTGCACATGTTATACAGTTTAGCCATCATTATGTCTGCATGTATTCTCATACATTTCTGACTGCCCAATCCTGTCAAGTGTAAAATCCAACAGAAGAGCTCTCTGATTGCTTGGTTAGTCTTCCCACCCTCTGCTCCTTTGAATGCTCACGTGACTAGAGATACATGCCACCCATGACTTTGAAGTATGTTGTGGGTCTCAACATAAATTCCTTGACAAACTATATAAGCAATGTGGCAATACAACACCAGAACTTCAATGTTGCTTAACAAATGTCATAGTATAGCCCTTATCTATAACTGACTCCCCTTTTAATCCTGTTTTAATCTCCATTTAATTTATTAACCTGTAGATATTTTAGTTTAGATTTGTGTTCGAGACAGCATAAAGAGGAGTTACAGATCAAGCCATCAGAGAGATTGTCTTACAAATATAACACAGAACAGGTCTGAGCAGCCTGTAATGTATGAGAATGCATGCATGCTAGAGAAGGTTGGTTGCAAATAAAAAATTTTTAGTCATATAGACATGCAGTTCAGTATAAAAGGAACAAAAGAATTTTGGCCAGGGACAAAGGGCCATATAAAGATATTCAGTGTATGTACTGGGAGCCTTTGAGGAACATATACTAAACATATTCAAATAGGATGTGAACAGAGTGTCATAATAACCACCGTAGATAATCAGGTACTTTGCTGAACCAGTCAAATCTTGGCTTTTAAAGCTACGCTCCCATGATGAGCTTTTGTTTAGTTTTTGATGTTGCAGATTTTCTGCACCATTTTTGCACTTATGAAGTAAATTAGGTTACTTGTGTTTTTTCATTGCGATTTTGGATGCTTTTTCTACATGTGTTTTTATCTCAATTTTTTAAATCCTCAAAATGTAAATTTCTCTTGTGATAAATATGCATTTTATTTGCAGATTTTCCCCATAGACTTGACTGAGATGAAAAAAAACCTGCAGATAAAAAATTCTTGTAATTCTGACTTTATCAATAAAGTTTTTTATAGTTAAGCAACAGGAAGTTTCCAAAACAAATCAGTTTTATTTTAACAAGAAAAGGTAGAAAATCCAGCTGCACTAACTTTTTAAAAGAAAAATATATATATTTTCTCTACTAGTGAATAATAGATATCCAGTAAAAAAAACAGTTAAAATTCCATATTCATAGCATGGCTACCCTGGAGAAGACATAGTATAGATCTATGCGTTTTAATAATTGGAAGCATAATTAATGTGCTCAGGAGTAGAGATTAGCGAACCCAAATTGTGAAGTTCAGGGTTCATACTGTGGTGCTGAACTCCGAACACGAAGAGAGATTTTCCAGCTCCAAAGTTCGGGTCTCAATTGATTTCAATGGGGTTTAGGTCCTGGTTCAGGTGCTGGTACAGTTCTGGTACCCAAACCAGACTAAAGTTCGGTCAGGTACCAGAACATGAACTTCCATGGGTCTGCTCATCCCTACTCAGGAGACATAGCAAATTCAGAGGTCTGTGGAGACGATCTGATTAAATAGACTAGGTTCTTGTTGACACATAATCTTTAACCAATATGGGAGAATGGTGTATAGAAGTGCTATAATACTATTTGCAATATAATATATGTTGGAAAAATAAAAATACTTTGTTAAATAAATGTAAAACAAATATGAGTTTAGAACTAAGCTTGGAATATGTGATGGCCCTAACAAAACTGCAGAATGAGAGTATGACAATAAAGCCGAATAATAGCACCAGCAAGGTTACAGGGAAAAAAGGCCTGGTCATGTTATAGCAATAAAAGTAAAAGGAAAGGGGAAAGAAAAAAGCAGCAAACATTGTATAATAATATCACAAGAAACAGCATATTAGTATGATGAGTATATGATATAATTTCTATAAGAAATGTATGCGATGATATAAACAAAACAGAGAGGGGTGAGAAAGAGAAACAATTTGATTAGAAAAAGGCGTGCAATGGTTAAACTAGATTCGTGTTCACACATAATCGTTGTCAGCTATGGGAGAATGTTAGGAGAGCTATAATATAATTTTTTAATGATATATTGTACCAGAATACAATTTGAAAATAAGGGTAGCAACTAGTGTTGAGCCACCCCCGTAGTGTTCAAGTTCGGTTCGGTTCGTCGAACACCCGTGTGTTCGCCGAACTGTTCGTCGAACTGTTCGTCGAACACCTTCGAACACCGTTAAAACCAATGGCAGGCAAACAAAAACACATAGAAACACATAGAAAACACCTTCAAAGGTGTCCAAAAGCTGACAAACTGCTCAGAAGACACAACTAACACATGGAAAAGTGACAAGTACATATAGTCATGAGAAAAGAAAAGAGGTGGAGGAGTAAAAGGAGGGGGAGACACAGATATAGGCATGTCATGCCCTTCTAAAATCCAAAAAGTGAGAAGCCGACACGTTCAGTCCGCTCCTGCCCGTGCCACCTCCGTGTCGCCGGGTTTGTGCCAGAGCCGCGGTGAACCCTGACGGCCAGCCCCCCTCTCCCAATACTGGTGCCTGTCCGCTGGTGGGTCGAGCGAGCCCCCCTGTGGTGGAGGCAGCTCTAAGTTTTTTAATTTAAATTGTCTCTCTAATTTGAATGAATACACTTTAAATCCATTTACAAGGATCTATTGGAGGGCAAGTCTCATGCCAGCAGCCGCGTAATTCCAGCTCCAGTAGCGTCCACTAAAGCTGCTGCAGTTAAAAAGCTTTTATAAGGATCGAGCTCGGCTGTCCACCGCAAGGCATCCTACTGCCAGTCCCAGCCCCTATGCCTTGGGGTGCCTCCTGATGCTCTTCACTGAGTATCCCGTGGTCCCGAAGCATTTCCTTTGAAAAAATTAAGTGTCCAAACTACAGGTGGTGTAGCTTGCTTAACAGCTGGGATAATCCGCTGACTAGCAGACACTGCTACTAGGCACAAAGTATTTCCTGGGCTAGATGCAGTTAAAAATTTGTAAGTAGATACTCTCGTTGGATGCTGAGAAAGCATTCCATAGAGTCTCCTGGCACGCCATATATGATTCTCTTAAAAAGCTTGGGGTAGGGGTCTAGGGGACCCTTTTATAGCCAAAATCACGGCCCTGTATCACAATACGTCACCTAGGCTGAAGATAAATGGAACTGTAGCACCCTGAGGGCTCGGTTGCTACAGACGTATTGCACCTCACCCAGAGGTGTGATATCTCACTCTCAGGTAAGGATGGAGTGTGGATCAGGACCCGACACCTGCATGCATTACACCACATTGCCGTGGGGCAGGGCGACCAATATGCCCCTGAGATGGGCACGACAGTCCCTGTCCCTGGCTGGAGTGGGGGGAGGGAACACTGAGGAAGGGGAACCCTGTAGTGCAGGAGCAGGGAGGAAGCAGTTCCTGGGTGCATTGAGAAGGGAGTATAAAAGGTGGGCACCATCTTAGTTCAGTGCAGAGAAGTCTGAGCAGAAGTGGCAGGGAGCAGGGGCTCTGCATGAGCTCTGCTCCGGAGGCGGGCCTAGTAACAGAGGCCCAGGCCTGCAAGAGGGAGAAGGAAGGAAGAGGAGCGGAGAAGGCTCCAGGAACGAGGAATGAAGGGATCCCAGGGGTGCGGACGGGCGAGTCGCCACCGCACGCCCGAATCCACCTGCGTGGAGGGGTCAGGCCAAAGGGGGAGACCGGTCCCCGAACTAGTGGAGGCAGGAAACGACCCTCAGCTAGAAACCGGAGGCTCTGACATTTTATGTGGCGCAGCCCCTCGCTACACCCGCTAGGAAGGCACCACATAGGGTCAGGGAAACTGGCGCCAAGTTTACCAAGAGGAGGCCCGATGCAGCCGGACAGAAGTGTTGGTAAGAAAGTCCAGACAAAGGACACACAAAGGGGGTCCTGTGAAGCGCTCCAAAGTTATCTGGGAGTTGTCTGAGCCCCTCACCTGGTGAGCACAGTACGACGTGGGCAGCCGTTACCTGCAGACGTGGTCTGGATAATAAGAACTGTGAGTAAAGGCCCTGAACTGCATCACTGACTCCGTGTCGTTACTGCTGCTTCCCTGCACCATCACCCCCATCCTCCGCATACACTGCCCTGAGGCTATACTCCTCCCGTGGGGAGTTATGCTACGCTCTGCTGCACCCACAACACCAGCCTCAGCGGTCTGCCCTGTAGCGGCGGTTCACTCTGACCGCAATCCACGGGTGGCGTAGTCGGACATTTAAACATCAAAACCACATAAATAGTTCCGCCACTGGTTTGACCACCCTGAGCCACGGAACTGGGTCGCCGCCACGAAGACTACAACCACCAGCATCCACCAAAAAGGGTCCGGCTCCGGATGTCCCAAGGCCCAGGGGGTGCGTCAGAACATTTTCATCACCTTTCACAATCACCAATGGGACAAGGCAGGGATGTCCTCTGTCCCCTCTCTTATACATCCTAGTGACGGAGCACCTGCTCTCATCAATTCGCCATAACCCCAATATTAGGTGGATTGAGGTGGGAGGCACCGAGTACAAGTGCTCTCTATTTGCTGATGATGTCCTAGTATATATCACTCAATCACATATATCCATCCATGCTGTTATGGCTGAAATAGATCACTTTGTTACATGGTCAAATTTTAAAATCAATGCAGCGAAGTCTGAGGCCCTCGATGTCTCCCTCCCCAAATCCATATAGGATTCCATCCAGTCCAACTTTCCCTTTGCCTGGCCCTCACAGGGTATCAAATACTTAGGAATTCCTATTCATAGAGACCTCTCCCATCTATGTTATCTTAATTTTGGGCCCTTTATTGAACAACTCCATACAGACCACGGTTGGCAAGTTAGAACTGTAAGATTCACTAAGTGAACCACTGGTGTTTTGTGGAAAAGCACATGTACACTGCGTTCCAAATTATTATGCAAAAAGTGTTTAGGAGTGATAAGGGAAGAATTTGTTTGTTTGTCAGTTAAACTCATTGATGGTGATGTGTGTCAGGGCTCTTTATATCACTGTAAGCAATTGCAGACACCTGTGCTAATTAGTTTGGCAGGTGTGTCCAATGAAAGGCAAGACTACTTAAGAAGGCTCTCTCACATTATTAAGCAGCCTACATTTTCTGCCAAAATGGGAAAGAAAAAGGATGTGTCGGCTGCTGAGAAGCAACAAATTGTGGAGTGTTTAGGTCAAGGCATGACTACAATCAACATTGTGCGATGATCAGGATGAAGTGTCTTGGCAATCAAGAAGTATGTAGCTGATTCACAGTACACACGTGTGCGTGCTGATAAGGGCAAATTGAGGACTCTTTCCTACAGGCAATTACGTCAGGTTGAAAGAGCAGCGGCAAAAAAGCCTTGTCATAGCAGCAGACAAGTTTTTGAAGCTGCTTGTGCCTCCAACGTCCCCCGAACAACAAGATGCAGGGTCCTTCAGAGGTTTGCAGCTGTGCATACGCCATCCTGTCGACCTCCTCTATCCACTTCACACAAGCAGAAACGGCTCCAGTGGGCCAAACATTACATGAAGACTGATTTTAAAACTGTTTTGTTCACGGATGAGTGCCGTGCAGCGCTCGATGGTCCAGATGGATGTGTGGCACCCCAGGGGTCTGGTTTCCACAGTAATAGCAGTATTACGTCTGTGAGCAGGTGGGAGGTCTCCTGGCAGGAATCCTAAGCATGCCACACCTCCTGCCCAGTCCTGGGAGGGGAAGAACTTCCCCTATATAAACTGGGGCTGAAGCAGGGTTAGAGAGAGGAGTTCCAGACAGAGACGGAGTCTGGTCTGGACACGCAGAAACAGGGACAGATAGACCTCAGGAGCTCTGTAGGAGCCAAGGAGAAGCTCCAGGGGCTGGAGCTGTGCAGAGCTCGCCCTGTGAGAAGGTACTAAAACCGGACACAGGAGTCCGAGGCTGTGGGGACTAAGATATACCCAGCAGCAGAATCCATCCGGCAGGGGATTCCAGGTCCTCTGGCCATAAAAGCCCGGAGGCTCAGTCACAATGAAGGGACCAGCACCGCCATCCCAGAGCGGAGGCTAACAGGAGGCCCCAGGTCACCAGCCATACGGGTGAGCACCACACGGTATACCCAGGGACGTGGGCTACTTGTAACCGCCGAAAGCAGGGTAGCCAGGAAGGGTACAGACAAACGGGAAGGCCTACAACTCCACCTGGTCAGGGGAACTCCGGCTTACTCGCAGACTAACCAGGCCCCAACTACTAGCCAGTACTCCCGGGGGAATTTGCCTTGTACCATCAGTAAAGGCCCTGAACTGTACCCTCGCGTTTCCGTGCTTCCTTGTCGCACCGTTAGTGCTGGGACATCCACACCATCACTCCCAACATCATCCACATCCGCTGCCCTGAGGCCATACCTCTCCCATTGCGGGTTATATCAACATTGCTGCACACCTATACCACCGGCCTCAGCGGTCTGCCCTGCAGCGGCGGTTTCATAACCGCATTCAACGGGTGGCGTAGTCGGACACTAATACCATCATACCAATAACCGCCACTAAGTTTGACCACCCTGGGCGCGGACCGGGTCACCGCCACACGAAGACTACTACCCCCATCGGATCCGGCTCCGGGTATCCCCCGCGCGCACGCGCGCCGCACTACAGCACTGGCCCAGGGGGTGAGTCAATTTTGGCGTAGTCGGCAGGATTACGTGCCCGCAACCACCGGGTACTGCGTGCCTGAAAAAAGAGACTTTTATACTTACCTGTGGTGAAGTTTCCCGCCGTCCGGAGTCGTTTCCCGCCATCTGGAGCCGATTCCCGCCATCCGACGCCATCTTCTGCCTTCTTCCCGCCATCCGTGGAGTTTTCCCGCCATTGGACGCCATCTTGAGGGCGCCGCGTGGGAAGAAGTGGGGCGTGGACTCCGAAAGCCCGCGAGAACTGAAGCCCCGCCTCACGTCCGGACGTTGCGTAAGGTCCTGGAAGGAGCCCAGCAGACGCCGACGTCACAGGAGCGCGACGGCAGGTCCTCAACCCTGACGATCCACTGCGGAGCCGCGGCCTACGGAAGAGGATCATCGCAAGGTAGGCCACGGTCCACTAGGGGGGAGGAGGATGTCGGATACGGAGGAGAGCTTCACCGCCACAGCCGCCGCCAGCGCCACCGCTGCTGCGGTCATGCCTTTCACCATGCCCTATATCCCGGGGGCAGCCTGGCTACCCCAGTACTCAGGGGAGTCACATACCCTAAATGACTTCAGAGAAAGGCTGGATAGCCTCTTCCAGGTGTATCCCCTCACGGAGGCGCAAAAAGTGAGCATCCTGGTGGCCCAATTAATCGGGGCAGCCCAAAGGGAGGTAAAGTCCTGGCCACCTGGGAGGAAGAGGACTGTCAGAGATATACTAACCCGGCTGAAAGACACATTTGACACCCGCACCTCAGCCGAAATAAAACTAAGATTTTATGGGTGCAAACAACGGGCACATGAGAGTATAAGAGACTATGCTCTAAACCTACAAGAGGCCCTGAGAGCCATTAAGCAGGCAGACCCTGACAGCATGGGAAATGAAGATAAGCTGTTGACTGAACAATTCATTGAGGGTCTACTGTGCAATGCCCACCGAACCCAGTTGCGGGCAATGGCCTTACAGGACCCTGACCTGGACTTTGCACAGTTCAAGGACAGAGCCATACGGGTGCTCCGAGAACCGGCACCAGGTGGCGCTGTGACCCACAGGCGCCCTGCTATCACTTATCACCAGGAGATGGCGCCCTTGTCTGCAGGGCCTGTGGGAGCTGATGCGCAGGCTTTAAACAGTGACTCGGCTACAGACCTGCACCATCAGGTCCAAGAGCTAACTAAAAGCGTTGCCGCGCTAACCCGAACTGTGCAGTCTTTGCAGGTTTCTACTGCAGGGAAGATCGAGCTGGCATCCGGACCGGAGGACATCCCGTGGCGCCGACCAAGGAGGACCCCACCAGCCAGAGGAAGACCCAGTGATCGATACAACGAGGACGGACGACCTATTTGCCGCTGCTGCAATCAACCCGGACATGTGGCAAGGTACTGTCATTTAAACGGGCACAACCTGGGGTAGAGGGCCAACCCCCAGGCATAAGACCATCAGGCCCATCAAACTGGCGTGATAAATACGTAGGGGGACGTCCAATCTTGCCTGTGGTACTGGATGGCATTCCTATGAGTGCCCTACTAGACACTGGGTCACAGGTCACCACCATCCCGTACGTGCTCTTCAAGCAGTACTGGAATGATTCGGACATAACCTGCTACCCAGACGACGACCTGAGTATCATCGCCAGCAATGGTCACCCCGTGCCGCAGGTGGGATTCAAGGAGGTGACCATTAAAATCGGTAAAGTCGAACTGGCGGCACAAGGACTGATTATAGTGGACATAGACCGTCATGAGAGTCACCCTAGAGTCACCCTGGGAACCAATGTAATTGAAAATTGTCTTGCAGAGGTGATTCTCATTTTACAGCAGGCTGCCAAGAACGCCAGTTCCGGCCAGCAGCTTGTGCTCCAAAAAGAGATCCGGGCACTGATGAAGCGGCAACAGGTGGAACTATCTGGTGGTGAGATAGGTAGCGTGAGAATGTGTGACCTGTTCCCTATTGCCATGCCCCCAAAAAGTGAGATGATGATTTGGTGCCGGGCAGCTATTGGTCTAAGAGGTAGAGACTACCAAGCAATGGTAGAACCCGTCTACTCAGACAGTAGGCCCACCATTTTGACAGCACGGGGGGTGGTCGATGTACGCCATGGGAGGGTGCCCGTTCGCATCATAAATATCGGTGAGAGAGAAGTACACCTGCCCCGGTATGCCACGCTAGCTAAATTGTTCACCATAAACCAGAATTCTGTACAGGCTGTGGAACCCTTGCCTCCATCTCAACCAGAGGAAGGTAACGGCTCTAAGAAACCAGTGGGGGACTGGTGTCAGCAACTACATCTGGGTACCGACTCCACTCCCTCACACCAGAAACAAGGAGTCTATCGGGTGGTTCAAGAGTACGAGAGAGTGTTTAGTAAACACCCGTTAGACTTCGGGCAAGTAAAGGGGGTAGAACACCACATCCCCACGGGAGACCATCCTCCCATAAAGGAGAGATACCGACCCGCACCCCCTGCACACTACCAACACGCCAAGGGGATGCTTAGAGACATGAAGGAGGCTGGGGTAATCAGAGACAGCTGTAGCCCCTGGGCAGCTCCACTAGTCTTAGTGAAAAAGAAGGACAACACTATGAGAATGTGTGTAGACTACAGGAAGGTCAACCGTATCACACACAAAGATGCGTACCCGTTACCAAGGATAGAAGAGTCCTTAGCTGCATTAAAATCTGCTAACTTCTTCTCTACTTTGGATCTCACTAGCGGGTACTGGCAGGTTCCTGTAGCAGAGGCAGACCGGGAGAAGACCGCATTCACCACCCCGATGGGTCTCAGCGAATTTAACTGCATGCCGTTCGGGCTCTGCAACGCACCAGGAACCTTCCAACGGTTGATGGAATGCTGTCTGGGACACCGGAACTTCGAGACGGTCCTGTTATACCTGGACGATGTCATCGTCTATTCCAAGACCTACAAGGACCACCTGAAACACCTGGCAGAAGTGTTCGAAGCTCTGGCAAACTACAGCCTAAAGGTGAAACCCTCCAAGTGTCATCTCCTGAAACCAAAGGTGCAATACCTGGGACACGTGGTGAGTGCTGACGGAGTGGCTCCTGACCCTGATAAGATCACCGTGATTAAGGACTGGCCAAGACCCTCCAGCATAAAGGAAGTGCGGCAGTTCCTCGGGTTGGTAGGCTACTACCGAAGATTCATTCCCGGTTTCACCAAAATGGCAGCCCCTATGCAGGACCTCCTGATAGGTCAATCTCGAAAAGCCAAAAACCAGAAGCCGCCCTTCAGGTGGGAAAAGCTGGAAGAGGAGTCCTTTTGCCAGCTGAAGATGGCCCTCCAGGGGGATGAAATCCTGGCATATCCAGACTACAGCCAGCCCTTTATCCTCCACACGGACGCAAGTAACATCGGGCTAGGAGCCGTGCTGTCCCAGATCCAGCAAGGAAAAGAACGGGTAATCGTTTACGCTAGCCGAAAGCTACGACCCACCGAGAGGAACCCTGAGAATTATAGCTCATTCAAGCTGGAGTTCCTGGCAGTAGTGTGGGCAGTGACCGAACGTTTCAAGCATTACCTTGCCTCCTCCAAATTCATCGTGTACACGGATAACAACCCGTTGACACACCTGGACACTGCAAGGCTCGGTGCTCTGGAACAGAGATGGATGGCTCGCCTGTCCAACTTTGAATTCACCATCAAATACCGGGCAGGACGCTCAAATGCCACCGCGGATGCCCTGTCTAGAATGCCGAACTTACCGGACGTAGGGGAAGATCCAGAAGATCTGGAAGAAGTTGAGCTCCCTGCGTTCCACCGTCATGGGATTACCCTGTATTCCAGCCGTGTGAAGGACAGGCGCTCCGCGACGGTCAATCCCTTGCCCCACTACAACTGGGCGGAGACGCAAGACAGTGATCCTGCAGTCCGCCTGGTGAAGGAAATACTGACCCAAGCCGATGCCAGTCTGGACCCAGACGCCCCAGAGGAGACTAAGCAACTGTGGAAGGAGAAAAGTAGGCTGTTCCTCTACAGGGAGAAGTTGTGCCGGAGAATGGTTAACTCTCGAACGCATGAGTTGACCTGGCAGGTAGTGGTCCCCAGACGAGACGCGGCTATGATTCTGGAGGCGTACCACAACGGAGCAGGACATTTCGGGTGGAAGAAGCTGGAGTTCTTATTGCGTGAACGGTTCTACTGGGTAGGCATGAGAGGAGCCATCGAGAGGTGGTGCAGAGACTGTGGACCGTGCCACCTAAGAAGGAAGGACCGTGCCAGCCAGAAGACTCCCTTGCAGCCCATCATCACCCGACAGCCACTGGAACTGGTAGCCCTGGACCATGTGAAACTGGCTCCAAGCAGATCTGGGTATGTCTACGCCCTCACAATCGTAGATCATTACTCCCGGTTCCTGGTGGTGGTCCCGGTCAAGGACTTAACGGCTCAAACAGCAGCTAGAACCTTCCAGCAGCACTTCTGCCGTCCACACGGGTACCCGGACCAAGTGCTGACAGACCAAGGGCCAGCCTTCGAAGCGGAAGTCTTCCAGGAGTTCTGCAACCTGTATGGCTGCACGAAGATAAGAACAACGCCCTATCACCCACAAACTAATGGACTCTGCGAGAAGATGAACCAGGTGGTGATAGACCTCCTGAAAACATTGCCCCTGGAAGAACGCAGTATGTGGCCTGAGAAGCTGCCTGATCTGGTGGACCTATACAACCACATCCCTGTAGGTTCTACCAACTGTACCCCGGCTTACCTAATGAGAGCGAGACCTGGTAAGCTGCCTATCGACCTGGATATGGGAGTCCTGATGCCCGAGGACACCTCGCCAGAGGCGGATTGGGATACAGGGCGGCGGCAGCAGTATCGGAAAGTGCAGGAGAGCGTGGAGCGAAGTCTGTCTCAAGCTAGAGAAAGGCAAGAGAGGGCTTATAATCAGTATGCTCCCACTGTTCCCCTGGTACCTGGAGAGCAGGTCTTGAAGAGGAAAAGACGGCTCCACAAGTTGGACGACCAGTGGGAGAAGGACCCGTACACCGTACTGCCATCAAGCCATGAGAGCCCAAAGATTTGCGTGATCAGTAAGGATGGAGGAGAAACCACAGCCGTTGTCTCCAGAGACCACCTGAAGAAGTGTCCCGAGCAGCTGCAAAGCCCTGAAGAAGAAGATCAAGAAAACCCTCGACCCGCAGAGGAAAGGGAAGAAATGATCAGGACTGTACTCGGAGACTTCCCCCGGTCTTGGACACAAGTAAACGGTGCTGTCGTGGTACCCGTCCTCACCTTTCTCCAGCCAGCCCCGCAAGTGCCTACAGAAGAACCAGTAGAGCTGGAAGAGCAGCCGGCCCAAGAGGCAGAAGAGTCCACACCAGCAGTACAGGAGGATCAACCCTCTGCTAGTAGTGAGCCTGCCGTGCCCCTAGTGAGTCAAAGAGTGCGCAGAAAGCTGCCCAGCCTGCCCATAACACCTCCTACACCCTGTAGTGCAGGACCAGTTAGTGAGCTCCGTAGGTCCACTAGGGTTACCAGAGGCCAGATGCCCGTACGTTGGAGAATCTAAGTTGGCTAGTTGCTTTAACTATTTTATGTTTACCTGTTTTGTTGTAGCCGTTGCTAATTATGTTTTTCAGTTACAGGTTTCTTTATATGGACTGACAGGTTATGGACAGTGAGTAACCGGAACTCTGTTGTAAATATGTTTGGAGCGTAACCCAGGAATGGACTACAGACTGTTAAAGACTCGGGGCAGGACAGACCCCTACCTGGTTACGGCTCCCTGTTCTTTGGTGAAATGGACACCCTTATTGCTTCCCGGTTACGGACACGCCGTGACCATCTCATGTATTTAATTGTTATTGTTTATACCCTGTTATGTTTAGTCCGGGAGTACTAAATTTCACTAGGGGGGAATGTGGCACCCCAGGGGTCTGGTTTCCACAGTAATAGCAGTATTACGTCTGTGAGCAGGTGGGAGGTCTCCTGGGCAGGAATCCTAAGCATGCCACACCTCCTGCCCAGTCCTGGGAGGGGAAGAACTTCCCCTATATAAACTGGGGCTGAAGCAGGGTTAGAGAGAGGAGTTCCAGACAGAGACGGAGTCTGGTCTGGACATGCAGAAACAGGGACAGATAGACCTCAGGAGCTCTGTAGGAGCCAAGGAGAAGCGCCAGGGGCTGGAGCTGTGCAGAGCTCGCCCTGGGAGAAGGTACTAAAACCGGACACAGGAGTCCGAGGCTGTGGGGACTAAGATATACCCAGCAGCAGAATCCATCCGGCAGGGGATTCCAGGTCCCCTGGCCATAAAAGCCCGGAGGCTCAGTCACAACGAAGGGACCAGCACCGCCATCCCAGAGCGGAGGCTAACAGGAGGCCCCAGGTCACCAGCCATACGGGTGAGCACCACACGGTATACCCAGGGACGTGGGCTACTTGTAACCGCCGAAAGCAGGGTAGCCAGGAAGGGTACAGACTAACGGGAAGGCCTACAACTCCACCTGGCCAGGGAAACTCCGGCTTACTCGCAGACTAACCAGGCCCCAACTACTAGCCAGTACTCCCGGGGGAATTTGCCTTGTACCATCAGTAAAGGCCCTGAACTGTACCCTCGCGTTTCCGTGCTTCCTTGTCGCACCGTTAGTGCTGGGACATCCACACCATCACTCCCAACATCATCCACATCCGCTGCCCTGAGGCCATACCTCTCCCGTTGGGGGTTATATCAACATTGCTGCACACCTATACCACCGGCCTCAGCGGTCTGCCCTGCAGCGGCGGTTTCATAACCGCATTCAACGGGTGGCGTAGTCGGACACTAATACCATCATACCAATAACCGCCACTAAGTTTGACCACCCTGGGCGCGGACCGGGTCACCGCCACACGAAGACTACTACCCCCATCGGATCCGGCTCCGGGTATCCCCCGCGCGCACGCGCGCCGCACTACAGCGCTGGCCCAGGGGGTGAGTCAGATGGAGTGGAGGATGGCTGGTTGATGGACACCCCACGCAAACACGGCTACAGCGCCAACAAGGAGGAGGTGGAGTAATGTTTTGGGCTGGAATCATGGGGAGAGAGATTGTCGGCCCCTTTAGGATCCCTGAAGGCGCTAAAGATGAACTCCATAATGTATGTGGATTTTCTCAAACAGCACTTCCTGCCATGGTTCAAGAAGAAGAACGGTGTATTTCACAGCAAGATCAATTTTCTGCATGATAATGCACCATCTCATGCTGCACATAAAACATCTGCATCTCTGGCTGATATGGGCATAAAAGGGGACAAACTTATGGTGTGACCCCCATGCTCCCCTGACCTCTACCCCATTCAGAACCTTTGGAGCATCATTAAAAGGAGTGTCTATGATGGCTGGAGGCAGTTCACATCTAAGCAACAGCTCTGGGAGGGTATTCTGTCCTCATGCAAAACAATTGAAGCAGAAACCATCCAAAACCTGACAAATTCAATGGACGAGAGAGTTAAGAAGCTCCTTTCGAACAAGGGGTCCTATGTGAAAATGTAATATCACCTAGAATAAAGTTTTGAGTTGAAAACTGTTTGATTTCAGTTTCTAACAACCTGCTAATGCTTATAATTTCAAAAATGACCATTTTTTTGGTCTTTATTAAAATGAAAAGGTTGATCGAAAAGTTTGGGGGATCTAAGAGTGTGGCAACCCAGTAGTCATGATTACTTCGAATTCTGACAATATGAGGGTCATGCTGCAGGTAGTGCAGCAAGAAGGCACTTATGTGTCTTGCGCATCTCGGAGCCCCAAAATTATTTTCCGGGCTAGATGCAGCTAAAAATTATTATTAATTTTAAATCTGGTGAAGCTTTAGTATAGATAGGATCAGTGCTGCACACTGCTACAAAGCCCAAATTATTTTCCAGTCAAGATACAGATAAACATGATTAGTAATTTTAAATCTGGTGGAGCTTATTATAGATGGCCTAATAGAATCAGTGCTGCACACTGCACACTGCTACAAAGCCCAAATTATTTTCCAGCCAAGATACAGATAAACATGATTAGTAATTTGAAAGCTTAAAACGGTTGGTAGGGTGATTTTAACCAATCATCAAGCTTTTACTCTCCCCAGGATGACACAGGGGTAGAAAAGTCGTTTCGGATCCATGATTTGTTCATCTTTATGAACGTGAGTCTGTCTACATTATCAGTGGAGAGCCGCGTGCGCTTATCTGTCAGCACACCACCAGCAGCGCTGAACACACGTTCAGACAGAATGCTGGCTGCGGGGCATGACAAGATCTCCAAGGCGTAAGTGGCTAGCTCCGGCCATTTATCCAGATTGGAAGCCCAAAAAGAGCAAGGGTCCAGTGACACAGTCGTGGCTTCAATGTTTACTTGGAGATACTCCTGTACCATCGTCTCTAGGCGTTGACTATGTGTCAGACTTCTTGTCTCCTGTGGCCTTGCAAAGGATGGGCTAAAAAAGTGGTGAAATGATTCCGCAAAATTGATGTTACCAGCAGATACTGTGGTTCTGTTACGGTTTGAGTGCTGAACACTTGACGGTCCCACGGTTGGCAAGTTGGAACTGTGAGATTCACTACGTGCACCACTGGTATTTTGTGGAAAAGCACATGTAAGATTCTGCAACAGTCTCTGCTGATACTCCTGCATGCGTGCATCCCTTTCTATGGCAGGAATAATTTCTGCAAATTTACTTTTGTACCGGGGATCTAACAGTGTGGCAACCCAGTAGTCAGGATTATTTCTAATTCTCACAATTCGAGGGTCATGTTGCAGGTAGTGCAGCAAGAAGGCACTCATGTGTGTTGCGCATCCAGGAGCACCAAGTCCCTGTTGTGTTGGTGGCGAGGTAACAATCATGCTTCCTTCCTCTGTCCTCTCCCCCCAACCTCGCACAACAGAAATGTGATCAAGGTCTCCTTCATCTGATGAGTCTTCCATCAGTTCGTCCTCCACTTCTTCCTGGGCTCCTGCACCTTCCTCACTAGTTTGGCTGCTACCATGCGCCCTGGTAAAACCATCTCCCCCACCCTCACATGCCTGCCGCCTTGGTGCTGCCGACCGTCTGGACCTTGCAGATGTTAGCCCTTCCGCATACAACTCCTCCTCCTCTACTTCCTCCACCTCCTCTTGTGCCACCACCTGACTCCGAATTCTATTTAACATGTGCTCCTGCATGTAAATCACCGGAATAGTCATGCTGATAATGGCATCGTCAGCACTAAACATCTTCGTCGCCATTTCAAAACTGTGCAGAAGGGTGCATAGGTCCCTGATCTGAGACCACTCCTCCAGCGTGATTTGCCCCACCTCTGAATCTCGTTGGCCCAGGCTATACGTCAGAACGTATTGCACCAGGGCTTGTCGGTGCTGCCACAGTCGCTGCAACATGTGCAGAGTTGAATTCCACCGGGTAGGCACATCGCATTTTAGCCGGTGAAGTGGCAGGCCCAACGACTTCTGTAGAGATGTAAGTCGCTGAGCTGTGGGATGCGAACGGAAGTGAGCACACAGCGACCGTGCCCTCTGCAGAAGGCCATCTAGTCTGGGATAGTGGGCTAAAAATTGCTGGACAACCAGGTTCAACACGTGAGCCATACAAGGCACGTGTGTGACATTGCCCCGGCGAAGGGCCACACCCAGGTTTGCAGCATTGTCGCACACGGCCTTCCCTGGTTTCAGGTCCAGTGGAGACAACCATTCATGAAATTGGTTCTCCAGAGCTGACCACAACTCCTCAGCTGTGTGACTCACATTTCCCAGACATTTCAATGTAAAAACCGCCTGATGACGCTGAGCCCTACTGCCAGCATAGTAAGGAGGTGTGCAGGATCCCATCTGCGCAGTTAGAAAGCTTGTGGCATGACCAGACAGGCTTTGGGTGCAGGTGGAGGACCGAGAGGAGGTTGAGGAGGCAGAAGCAGTGGAGGAACTTTGACATAAAGAGGATTGACGCACAACTCGTGGGGACGGCAAGACTTGGACAGCAGCCCCTTGTCCTGCTGTCACCATAGTTACCCAGTGCCCAGTCAGCGACATGTAACGCCCCTGTCCATGCCTACTCGTCCAAGTGTCTGTGGTGAAATGCACCCTGTCACTCACAGAGTTTCTCAAAGAAGCGGTGATGTTGTGTGCGACATGATGGTGGAGCGCAGGCACACCTTTCTTTGAGAAGTAGTGCCGACTGGGCATCTGGTACTGGGGCACTGCGACGGACATAAGGTCTCGAAAATCCTCTGTGTCCACCAGGCGGAAAGGCAGCATTTCTGTAGCCAAGAGCTTGCAGATGGTGAAATTCAACCTCTTAGCTTTCTCATGGCTAGGAGGAAATGGTCTTTTACTTGTCCACATCTGAGGGACCGAGGGCTGGCTATTGTGCTTAGACGGGGTTGATAAGGGTGTCCCCGGCAAACTGCCGGTCTGTGAGGAAGATGCAGGCGGACATGTTAGGTTGCCTTGATCCAAAGGTGGTGCTATCGATGTCGGACAGCGCTCAACACCAGCTGGTGTTACCACCTCCAAAGAAAATGATGACCTGCCAATCACGCTGGCTGTTGCGGGTAAAGAGGTGGCAGGTCTGCGCCCCAAAACAGGTGTGACTGCTGTCCCCCCAGTCACAGAGGATGAAGAGGCCGCGGATGCACAAGATATGGCAGACGGTGGTTGGCCCGGCCGGCTAGGCCGCATTGTAGCACACTGAGCTTCCCACTGCAACCTATGCTTCATGTCCATGTGCCGGTTCATGCATGAAGTACTCAAACTATGTATTTTTTGGCCTCTACTTAGCTTTTGCTGACAAATGTTACAGATAACACGAGTTGGGTCATCTTTATCGATCTGAAAAAATGCCCAGGCTATGCAAGGCTTAGCACCCATGCGACCTGAAGAGCCACCACGACTTGTGGTGAGAGGCAGAGTTGTGTTTGAGGATGCAGTTGTTGACGTGCTTCCAGTACTACGTCTCTGTCCAGGAAGGCGCAACCTGACCTCGTCGTCACTAGCGTCTTCCTCCACCTCCTCTGCTGACCTCATCTCTTGGCTGACTGTGGGTTGACTGTAAGTGGGATCTCCAACCTCATCATCATCACCCTGTGCGTTATCACACCCGTCGTCCTCAGAGCCAACCTCTTCCTGCCCTGACAAAAAACTAAAGTTGTCGCTCCAATCAGGTATTTGAGTCTTATCATCGTCTTCCTCGTTGTCTCCACCAACAGGAGTTACAGTTTGGAAATGAGGGTCTACGTTATGGTCAGAACCTTCTGCGTCTGGTCCTGGATCCGACTCATAAAGATTCTGGGCATCAGTGCAGATCATTTCCTCGTCTGGATTCACAGAAGCGCTGGAGTCGACCTCTGATTCCCAGGCTATAGTATGAGTAAACAGCTCTGCAGACTCAACCATCTATTCTACCTCATACTCAGACGGGCAGCTGGAGATTTGGGAGCTGTGAGGAAGCAAGTGCGATTGGGGTGACACCTTTGAGGACTGGAGTATTTGTGATGTTGAAGTTGATGTGGAGGAGAGCCCACTTAAAGGAGCATTGATATCCGTTGAAGCACCTGCTGTTTTTGTGCCTCATCTGGAATTTGTAGCGATTGGCGTGGCCGTAAGAATGGGATCTTATCACATTGTCCGCTAAAAGAAGTAGACATTTTAGTTTGGCTGGAAGATGGTCTTTCTTCTGCAGATGTTACTGTTGCTTTAACACCTACCCCACGGACACAACCTTTTTTCCCCTTCCCAACACGCCTATTCCCCTTTCCACCAGCAGCAGGCCTTTTTCCACTCATTTTGGTGGTTAACTAATTCACAACTCTGGAGTTGTTTGCACAAAAAAACAATGGATGGGAACCGAGCAGAGCTGAGTGGCCAAACTGTGGTATTAGGCCAAAACTATTGGCTGGGTTACATGCAGAAAAAAATTATATTCAATTTGCAACCTGATGGAGGTCTGTATAGATGGACTAATAGAACAAGTCCCACACACAGCTAGAAGGCCAAATATTTTTTCAGAGGTAGATGCAGAAAAAAATTATATTCAGTTTGCAACTTTATGGAGGTCAGTATAGATGGACTAATAGAACAAGTCCCACACACAGCTAGAAGGCCAAATATTTTTTCAGAGGTAGATGCAGAAAAAAATTATATTCAGTTTGCAACCTTATGGAGGTCAGTATAGATGGAATAATAGAACAAGTCCCACACACAGCTAGAAGGCCAAATATTTTTTCAGAGGTAGATGCAGAAAAAAATTATATTCAGTTTGCAACCTTATGGAGGTCAGTATAGATGGACTAATACAACAAGTCCCACACACAGCTAGAAGCCCAATATTTTTTCAGAGGTAGATGCAGAAAAAAATATATTCAGTTTGCAACCTGATGGAGGTCTGTATAGATGGATTAATAGAACAAGTCCCACACACAGCTAGAAGCCCAATATTTTTTCAGAGGTAGATGCAGAAAAAAATATATTCAGTTTGCAACCTGATGGAGGTCTGTATAGATGGATTAATAGAACAAGTCCCACACACAGCTAGAAGCCCAAAATTTTTTCAGAGGTAGATGAAGAAAAAAATATATGCAGTTTGCAACCTGATGGAGGTCAGTATAGATGGACTAGTACAACAAGTCCCACACACAGCTAGAAGCCCAATATTTTTTCAGAGCTAGATGCAGAAAAAAATTATATTCAATTTGCAACCTGATGGAGGTCAGTATAGATGGACTAATAGAACAAGTCCCACACACAGCTAGAAGGCCAAATATTTTTTCAGAGGTAGATGCAGAAAAAAATTATATTCAGTTTGCAACCTTATGGAGGTCAGTATAGATGGACTAATAGAACAAGTCCCACACACAGCTAGAAGGCCAAATATTTTTTCAGAGGTAGATGCAGAAAAAAATTATATTCAGTTTGCAACCTTATGGAGGTCAGTATAGATGGACTAATAGAACAAGTCCCACACACAGCTAGAAGGCCAAATATTTTTTCAGAGGTAGATGCAGAAAAAAATTATATTCAGTTTGCAACCTTATGGAGGTCAGTATAGATGGACTAATAGAACAAGTCCCACACACAGCTAGAAGGCCAAATATTTTTTCAGAGGTAGATGCATAAAAAAATATATTCAGTTTGCAACCTGATGGAGGTCTGTATAGATGGATTAATAGAACAAGTCCCACACACAGCTAGAAGCCCAATATTTTTTCAGAGGTAGATGAAGAAAAAAATATATGCAGTTTGCAACCTGATGGAGGTCAGTATAGATGGACTAATAGAACAAGTCCCACACACAGCTAGAAGGCCAAATATTTTTTCAGAGGTAGATGCAGAAAAAAATTATATTCAGTTTGCAACCTTATGGAGGTCAGTATAGATGGACTAATAGAACAAGTCCCACACAAAGCTAGAAGGCCAAATATTTTGTCAGAGGTAGATGCAGAAAAAAATTATATTCAGTTTGCAACCTTATGGGGGTCAGTATAGATGGACTAATACAACAAGTCCCACACACAGCTAGAAGCCCAATATTTTTTCAGAGGTAGATGCAGAAAAAAACATATTCAGTTTGCAACCTGATGGAGGTCTGTATAGATGGATTAATATAACAAGTCCCACACACAGCTAGAAGGCCAAATATTTTTTCAGAGGTAGATGCAGAAAAAAATTATATTCAGTTTGCAACCTTATGGAGGTCAGTATAGATGGACTAATAGAACAAGTCCCACACACAGCTAGAAGGCCAAATATTTTTTCAGAGGTAGATGCAGAAAAAAATATATTCAGTTTGCAACCTGATGGAGGTCTGTATAGATGGATTAATAGAACAAGTCCCACACACAGCTAGAAGCCCAATATTTTTTCAGAGGTAGATGAAGAAAAAAATATATGCAGTTTGCAATCTGATGGAGGTCAGTATAGATGGACTAGTACAACAAGTCCCACACACAGCTAGAAGCCCAATATTTTTTCAGAGCTAGATGCAGAAAAAAATTATATTCAATTTGCAACCTGATGGAGGTCAGTATAGATGGACTAATAGAATGATGCTATGCCCAAAAGATTTTACTTCACTAGGTGCAGTAAAAAAATTGGTATTCTATACACAGGTGGTATATCTTGCAACACAGATAGGCTACTCCACTGACTAACACACTCTGCAATAGGCCAAAAAGGATTAGCTTTGCTAGATTCAGCCAAATGCTGTGAAAAAAACTTGCACAGCACTGGCACAGACCTGCCTGGCAAAAACTGATAGGAACTGATGTAACCTAGTCCTGAAAAGGACTCCAATTACAATTAGTCTTTACTCCCACAATCTATCTATTTAAGAGCACAGACCTGCCTGATAAAAGTCGTAGGAAATGCTGTAACCTAGTCCTTAAAAGGACTGCAATCACAATTATTCCCTACTCCCAAGCTATCTGTAGATTTGTGCGAAAATTGGCTTGAAATTAACAAGGTATAGCGCACACAGCAACAGCGGTGCCGTCTAACACGCAACTGCAGCATTGAGAAAATGGTGGCGACGGGGAAAATGGCTTGGTCTTATAGGGCAAGGACATGTGACATACACTGCCAATGACACATGCCCTTGCTTGTGTGAAAAAAAGCACTTCGCTCCGTGTGTGCGCTGCTGATAGGCTGACAGATTGCACCTCCCCACTGCAAATGCGGGAAAGAGAAAAAAAAATGGAGATCTTCATTGTTCCTGCAGAGATCCATCCCCTGCCCCTCCCCCCACCCCGCTGTACACTCAAACTGCGTATTAACATTAATTTTCATCATTACTGAGAAAAAATCCAGTTATGATTTTGGTGCACGAACAGTTATCGAACATAACCTCGAACAGCCGAATTTTTCTCAAATTGTTCGTGTTCGCCGAACGGCTCGAACACCGCCCAAAACAGCTCGAATTTGAGATTGGCGAACAGTTCGAGTAGAACAACGCTCATCTCTAGTAGCAACAGTGATAAAATGCCTGTTAATATCACAAAAAAAAAAAAAGAAAAGGAAAAATCTGCGAAAGAGGCACAAAATAAAACATTATAATTAGTGTTGGGTGAGCAATAAAATGCTCAGGTGGTCGAAGCTCGGGCCGAGCTCACCGTGATACTCGGGTGCTCGACCCGAGCAACGAGCCCAATGTTAGTCTATGGGAGACCCGAGCATTTTTGCGGCGGCACCCCCGGCAGTCTTTTAAAAGCCTAACAAGTGCCCAAAAAGAATTGTGACAGTGCTCAAATGACATGGGGATCGCACCAGGAAGCATTTCTGACCCCCAGGTCACTGCTGTCAGCAACATGGTCAGAGGTATTAACCACTTTTACGGGCTCACAATAAAACGTTCAAAAACAAAACTGACACGGTTATCCTGTGAAATATGTTAAGGAAGTTCCTTTCCAGGGTAAAGACTTGTGTATAAGGTAAAATAAATAACCAAAGAAAAAAAAATACTCCTCCACACCTTGGGCTATGTTCACAAGTAGCATTTTTCATGCGTTTTTGCACTTTTGCATTGCTTTCAACCATGACAAATGCATTCATCAGGAAATGTCATTTTAACATTTTACAATCTTATCTGGCCATGTGCTGTGTGACACATGCATACAGTGCTGGAAAGACATGGGGACAGCATAGGGAAGAATCCTGGAAGCATCTCTGACACCCAGGTCACTACCTAAAAGTGTGCCCATCAGAAGTGATCCTTGCCGCATCAGAAGATGTAGACTTGCAACTACCCCCGTGCAAGTCCTTGTCCCAGGGCAGTGTTCAATTGTACCTCCCCATTCCTTGCAATGCAAGCGCAAATATGCAGCCAATCAACCACCCACCCACCCCCAGGCTGCAATACCATACTGCTAGCTTTCACTTGAAATGGGCCCTTTTAATATGGAGGAGGCCGAAGCTGGCCACTACCTCATGGCTGCTTCGGCAGCGAGGTATCCATACTCAGTCCCCAGCCGCCCGGCCGCCGGGTGTCCACGCTCGGTCCCCAGCCGCCAGGGGGCGGCCGGGTGTCCATACTCGGTCCCCAGCCGCCCGGCCGCCGGGTGTCCACGCTCGGTCCCCAGCCGCCAGGGGGCGGCCGGGTGTCCATAAACGGTCCCCAGCCACCCCTATTTCTCCTGTTACCTTCCCACACACTGTTCTTAGCCTGGCCTGCTTTAGGGCAGCATTGCATGAGCCCACCAGAGAACCAGACTCCTCCGGTGGGCCCTGGCTTCTCCATCAGGGGAGTTGAGAGTGCCAAGGTGAGGAGCATGATGATGATAGAAGTTAGCATGTGCTTTGTTTTCTTGGAATGCAAGCATAAGTGTGCAACCTGCCACCCACCCACCCCCAGGCTGCAATACCATACTGCTAGCTTGCTTGCACTTGAAATTGGGCCTTTTAGGCATGTGGAGGCAGACGCCGGCCACCATGTCATGGCTGCGTCGGCGTCCTGGTATCCATACTCAGTCCCCAGCCGCCCGCCGGCCAGGTGTCCACGCTCGGGCCCCAGCCGCCGGGGGGTGGCCGGGTGTCCATACTCGGTCCCCTGCTGCCCCGCGGCCGGGTGTCCACACACGGTCCCCAGCCGCCTGGGGGCAGCCGGGTGTCCATAAATGGTCCCCAGCCGCCACTATTTCTCCTGTTACCTTCCCACACACTTTTCTTAGCCTGGCCTGCTTTAGGGCAGCATTGGAAGAGCCCACCAGAGAACCAGACTCCTCCGGTGGGCCCTGGCTTCTCCATCAGGGGAGTTGAGTGTGCCAAGGTGAGGAGCATGATGATGATAGAAGTTAGCATCTGCTTTATTTTCTTGGAATGCAAGCGCATGTATGTAGTAGAGGCTAGGCCTGAGGTGGTCAGCGTTTTGGCGCATATCCTACCTCCTCCGAGGATTGCTGGATGTTTTCCTGCTACTATCCCAGTTCTATGACTCCCGTTAAAACAAAATTTCAGGTGATAAATGATGGATGAGGTGGTGGCAAAGGAGAAAGAGCAGGAGGAACAAGGACCATTCACATCAAAATCAGGCCAGTCAACCACACATGTCTTGTAGGATATGTTTCTGTACCAAAAGGAGCGGTTCAGCTACACAGTTATAGGGCATACAGTGAGTGCAATGACTACCAAAAATTTAGAGGCACTCTAATGCCCCTTGGAAGTGACATGGAGGTCAGAGGGCATTAACTAAACCATTTTTTCCATTTATAGCAACTGGGTCTCCTGTGCACTGTTGGCCTAAGCAGTGAATGGAAGGCTTTCCAAAAATTATGAGGAACTGCAATGCCCCTTGAAACAGACGTGGATTACAGCGTAATAAAAACCTTCTACCCATTATTGGGGAGTGGGTCTCCCTTAGTGTTCGCCTATGCATTGAAAAGCAAAAGCTGACTAAAATTAGGAGGAAATGCAATGCCCGTTGGAAGAGTCGTGGAGGTCGCAGTAGCTTAACAAGACGGTTTTAATGCCCCTTGGAAGAAACGTGGAGGTCACAGTAGCTTAACAAGATGGTTTTAATGCCCCTTGGAAGAGACGAGGAGGTCGCAGTAGCTTAACAAGACGGTTTTAATGCCCCTTACGAGAGCCTTACAGTACAGCATCTTAAAAATATTATTCCCATTATTGGGGAGTGGGTCTCCCACAGTCTTTGCTTATGCCTTCCAAGCAAAAGCTGACAGAAATAAGGACAGATGAACTTTCAATAATGGCAACACGGACCACGTTCACCCTGGTGGTATAGTGGTGGTGGAGGTTGAGGATAAGGAGAAGAACATAAAACAGCCGAAATGAGTAAGCGTATACCCATGTGTGGGTGTGAAGCGGTGCATGTGAATACACCTCCCGAAATAACACAGTGGATTTGACTTTATGTTACTCTGCTGTCATTTGGTAGTGATGAGAAGTCTGGCCCAATCCAGCCCTTTTTCATTTTGATAAGGGTCAGCTTGTCAGCATTGTCAGTTGACAGGCGAGTGCGCTTATCAGTTATAATTCCCCCAGCGGCACTAAAAACACGCTCCGATAACACGCTAGCGGCAGGGCAGGCCAGGACCTCCAAGGCATACAGAGCGAGTTCATTCCAAGTGTCCAGCTTGGATACCCAATAATTAAAAAGCACAGAGGAATCACGGAGGACGCTGGTACGGTCGGCAAGGTACTCCCTCACCATCTTTTGAAACTTTCCACTCCTTGTGAGAGTACCCCACAACTCAGGGTCTGTCTGAAGGGAGGGTCTGAGAAAACTGTCCCAGAACGTTGACAGTGTTCCCCTGCCTCTGCTGTATTGGAGTTGCATCTCTCTCGCATGTACGCCTTGGTTGGGAAACGAACTGTGACCTCTGCCGCTAGCGTGTTCAGATGGGAATTTTTTTAACAGTTCTGCAGCAAGGGCCTTCTGGTACTGCCCCATTTTTGTAGACCTCTCCACCTCAGGAATAAGAGAGTGAAAGTTCTCCTTTTAGCGGGGGTCTAAAAGTGTCACCAACCAGTAATGACTGTCACCCAACATTTTGACAACACGAGGGTCACGGTTAAGGCAGCGTAACTGAAAGTCAGCCATGCACGCCAGACTGGTAACGGGCAAGACTTCCGTGTCCTCACCAAGATGACGACTGACCATGCTCTCCTCCTCCTCCTCCTCCCCCTGTCCTCAGGTCTCCCACGCTGAACCGACTGTATGACACTTGTACAGGTACTACCATCTACAGCGCATGATACAAGGTCCTGTTCTTCCTCCTCCTTCTCCTCCTCCTCCTCCTCTCCCTCATTGTCCCCCAGTGCACGTTGGGATGAGATGAGGCTGGGCTGTTTCTAATTGACCGCTACGGCTTCTTGATCCTTCTCATCATACTCTGGCTGCAATGCCTCCTCTTTAATTCTCTCCAGAGAGCGTTGCAAAAGACAGACAAGTGGAATGCTGATGCTAATGATGGCGTCATTGCCACTCACCATCTTGGTGGACTCCTCAAAGTTTGTCAAGATGGTACATATGTCAGACATCCAGGTCCACTCCTGATGTCTTATGTGTGGAGTCTGACCTGAATATCGACGGCCTTGTTGCAGCTGGTACTCCACAACTGCTCTCTTCTGCTCACAAATCCTTTGCAACATGTGGAGGGTAGAGTTCCAACGTGTGGGGACATCACACACCAGTCGGTGTGATGGAAGCTGCAAACGCTGCTGCAACACAGCAAGGGCAGCGGAACCTGTAGCCGACTTGCGAAAATGAGCTGACAGGCGGCATACTTTCACGAGCAGATCTGGCAACTCGGGGTACGATTTAAGAAACTGCTGAACCACGAGGTTAAGCACATGAGCCAGGCATGGTACACGTGTGATCTCACCTCACCTCAGAGCCGCCACCAGGTTACGGACATTGTCACACACGACCATGCCTGGATGTAGGTTCAGTGGTCTCAGCCAAAGATCTGCCTGCTCTTTCACAGCTGTCCACAACTCACAAGCAGTGTGAGGTTTATCACTTAAGCTTATGAGTTTCAGCACAGCCTGTTGCCACTTTGCGGAGGCAGTACTGCAGTGCTTCCAGCTTGTAACTGATGTGGTGATATCTGAGATGGAGGCTGAACATGAGGAGGATGATGCGCAGGAGCTGTACACTGTGGGGGCAACTCTGACTGACATAGGGCCCGCAATCCTCAGTGTGGGGAGGATGTGTTCCGTCCCAAGGTCCGACAGGGTCCCGGCTTCCACTATGTTTACCCAGTGTGCCGTCAGGGAAATCTACCATCCCTGGCCACAAGCACTTGTCCACGTGTCCATTGTTGTAACGGGTCTGGGAGGCAGAACCTCTGAGCAACTATACAAGGGGGCGGTCCTTGTAAGGAAGCGGGTGGCTCCTGGGGAAGACGGGCAGATAGTCACGGTAAGTGACAGGGACAGTCTCTGGGTAGAAGGGCAGGTAGTCACGGCAAGTGACAGGGACAGTCTCTGGGTAGAAGGGCAGGTAGTCACGGCAAGTGACAGGGACAGTCTCTGAGTAGAAGGACGGGTACTCACGGCAAGTGACGGCAGAGCCTCCAGGTAGGCTAGCAGGCAGGTAGCTGGTGAGCGCTCCCAGGTAAGCGGGCAAGAGTCTCTGGACGGGCAGGTGGTCACGGTAAGTGACGGCAGAGCCTCCAGGTAGGCTAGCAGGCAGGTAGCAGGTGAGCGCTCCCAGGTGAGCGGGCAAGAGTCTCTGGACGGGCAGGTGGTCACGGCAAGTGATGGCAGAGCCTCCAGGTAGGCTAGCAGACAGGTAGCAGGTGAGCGCTCTCAGGTGAGCAGGCAAGAGTCTCTGGACAGGCAGGTGGTCACGGCAAGTGACAGCAGGGCCTCCAGGTAGGCTAGCAGACAGGTAGCAGGTGAGCGCTCCCAGGTGAGCAGACAAGAGTCTCTGGACAGGCAGGTGGTCACGGCAAGTGACAGCGGAGCCTCCAGGTAGGCTAGCAGGCAGGTAGCAGGTGAGCAGGCAGGCTGGTCCATAGACAGACTGACAGGTGTCGGAAGGCAGACCGTCGGACCGCAGGCTTGCAAGCAGGTAAACGGATATCAGGCAGGTATCAAGCATTATTTTGGCAGGTGACTGGCAGGTAACTGGTAACGAGACCTGAGGGCTGAAGCAGAGTGAAGGCTTTGCAACAACATTGCTCGGGCACCTCCATTTTGGAGGAGGTGCCTTATATATGGTGAGGTCCTCCGGCCATTGGCCGGGGACTCCTTAGGATGGCGCGCGCGGCCCCTTCAAGAGAGGGGGAGCGCGCGCGCGCCCTAAGCACAGTAGCCGGGAAGCAGCGCGCGCTGCCAGCAGAGCGGGAGGAGGACACCGAGCACGGAGTGGAGAGGTGAGGGGAACAGCGTCCCTGCCTAGCAGGAGGCAGGGACGCCGACGCTACAGTTGTCAGGTGGACTCTCCCAGTAACTGCGTTGTTGAGGGCACGGCAGATGTTTTGGGACACGTGCTTGTGCATTGCGGGGATGGCACACCGGGCAAAATAGTGTTGGCTGGGGACCGAGTACTGAGGGACGGCCACCGCCATAAGGTTGCAGAAGGATTCTGTCTCCACCAGCCTAAAAGGCAGCATTTCCAACGCAAGCAGTCGTGAAATGTGCGAGTTTAGGACTGTGGCCTGTGGGGCGTTAGCTGCGAATTTCCGCTTTCGTTCAAAGGTCTGGGATATGGACAATTCAACGCTGCGGTGGGACGTGGACGTGGACGTTGATGCTGTAAAGACTGAGAGGAGGGGGCATCTTTGCATGTAGTATGGACAGGGGATTGTCTTGCACACACAACATGGGGTTCTATTGCACGCACATCAGCGGAAGAAGCTGTGGTGACACCCGCTGACACTGGTCGTGGACCATGCGGTTCACCCCACAAAGTCGGGTGCTTTCCTGCCATGTGCCTGATCATGCTGGTGGTGTTCAGGCTGGTAGTTTTGTCACCCCCTGCTGATGCTGGCATGGCAGGTGGTACAAATGGCCTTTTTGGGGTTATCAGCAGAGTCTTTAAAAAATTCCAGACTCTGGAAGACCTACAGGTTGTACTGGCAACGTCCCTCGTGTTGGTGTTATGGGGAACTGTTGCCTGCCTTCTGTGTGTGGCCACCACATTGCTTCTTCCTGCCTGTTGGGGTACTCTGCCTCCCTCACCCCGTGTGCTGCTGGCCTCGCTCTGCATGTCCTCCTGCCACGTTGGGTCAGTTACTAGATCATCCACCACCTCCTCCTCATCCACTTGCGCACAACAATCCTCCTCCTCACTTCCTGGCAATTGTGTCTCGTCATCGTCCACCTCTTGTGACAAATTGCCAGCTTTGACTTCCTGTGGCCGTGGCTGTTCAAATATTTGGGCATCGCTACATGGGATCTCCTCTTCCACCACTTCAAGCAGAGCAGGCGAGGGGCACAAATCTGGAAATGGACCAGTGAACTGCTCTTCAGAGTGTCCAAGTGTGGGATCAGTTGCTGTCTGACGACACTCGGCATGGTGGGAGGAAGGAGCATCAGGGTGAGGAGGAGTATGCGGTTGAGACTCACGGCTACTAAGTTTTGACCGTGTGGAAGACAGACCGGAGGTGGTGGTGACGAGGTAACTGGTTGTATTATCTGCTATCCAATTAATAACCTGTTCACACTGATCAGTTCGCAATACTGGTGTTGTTCTGTGCTTCCCTAGTAATTCGGTCAAGAAGTGGGAGCGATAAGATGTGGCTGTTGGTTGTGGCACATTTTCACCTTGGCCATGGCCCCGTCCTCTGCACGCACCATCACCAGAACGTCCAGTTCCACATCCCTTGCCATGCGCCTTGCCCATTATAAAGGAAGTAAAATAGCTTACACTCGCACTGTCAATGGAAAAAGGGTAATAAAAAGGAGATTAGAACCGTGGAAGAGGAAAACCACAGTTCTATTTCTCTGGCCTACACCCGACTCTTTTAAACAATCTGAACAATCAGGGAGAAACTATTACTGTTTTTCTTCACGGAAAAAATACCAAAAGCTGAATAATAGAGATTTTTTACCGTGGAATGGCAAAACCACAGTTATTGTTTACTGGGGTATACCAGACTACTTTAAATAGATATATTTGCGGCTGAACAGTGAGCGACACACTCAAACTGTTTTTTTTAGGCAAAAATGGTCCAAAAGTGGATAATACAGAGGTTTGAACCGTGGAACTGCAAAACCATACTTCTATTTCTCTGGTCTTCACCAGACTATTTTCAACAGATATATTTGTGTCTGAGCAATAAGGAGACACTATTACTGTTTTTCTTTACGGAAAAAATACCAAAAGTTGGATAATAGAGATATTTTACTGTGGGGCGGCAAAACCACAGTTATAATTTACTGGTGTATACCAGACTCTTTTAAACAGATATATTGGTGTCTGAACAAGCAAGAAACACTATTACTGTTTTTCTTTTCGGAAAAAATACTAAAAGCTGGATAATAGAGATTTTTTACTGTGGGACAGCAAAACCACAGTTAGAATTTACTGGTGTATACCAGACTATTTTAAACAGATATATTTGTGTCTGAACAATCAGGCAGACACTATTACAGTTTTTTTTTAAGGCAAAAAATGCCAAAAGCAGGATAATAGAGATTTTTTACCGTTGAACAGCAAAACCACAGTTCTAATTTACTGGTGTATACCAGACTTTTTTCAATATATATATTTGCGGCTGAACAGTGAGCGACACACTCAAACTGTTTTTTTTTAGGTAAAAATGGCCCAAAAGTGGATAATACAGAGGTTTGAACCGTGGTACTGCAAAACCACACTTCTGTTTCTCTGTCCTACACCAGACTATTTTAAACAGATATATTTGTGTCTGAACTGTCACAGACACAATTTTTTTTTTTTTTTTGGGGGGGGGACACCAAAAGGTTAATAAGATGGGTATTTGTACAGTGTGAAGGAGGAAAAAAAAAGAGGATTTAGATGAAAAAAAAAAGGATTTTTTCCTGGCCCCCCAGTACCTGGAGCTAAGTCCAGAAATTTCAGCAACAGGAGCACACAGGACTGTAATGCAGCGTTTGCTGGTATAACCACTGCGCCTCCTATACAGCCTCCCTGCCTGCCTGATATTTGGGATGGATATTAGTCCTGAGAAGGACTGTTTGTTTGATCTGGCAGCCTTTACAGACCCTACACTAACTATTTTGCAGTATAAATCTCTCCCTAGCTCAGCAGCGCTGTCCCTACACTAGCTGATCCGGAGCGACTGTGTCCAAGATGGCAGCGCCCGGTTTTAAATACTCGAGGAGACGCTGTGCGGCCAGCCAATCAATGTAATGCCCACAACCAACATGGCTGCGGCATTACAGTGACTGGCTGACAATCCCTGCATGTTCATTGGCTCTGTAAAGAGCACCAAACATGCAGGGCGGAGACCCGAGCTCCTGCCCGAGTAACCCGGAAATGCTCGGTGCTCGCCGAACATCCCGAGTAGCGTGATGCTCAGGCGAGTACCGAGCAGTGTCGAGCATGTTCGCTCAACACTAATTATAATACCCAAGGAAACATCATACCAATATAATGAATGTTGGATGTAGTACCTATAAAGAATGTATGCAATATTATAAGCAAACTAGAAGGGAGTAAAAATTAATTTTTATGCTAATAGTGTAACATTAAGTCCTATCGCATATTAAGACCTATGAGCACCCTGGTGTTTAATTTAAATATTCACCACGCTTCCATGTTTTTATGAATGGATACCCTATCACCTCTTTTATCTTTTTTTATTTGTTCAATGGTATATACTTTAAAGGATAAAGTATTTCCTTTATAAAAATTGATAAAATCTTTCGAGGCTTGCGACATGCTTCTATTACAGCTTCTGTTTTCAATGTCATATATTGCCGTATAGTGCAGCCTCCATGTTTAAGTATGCAAGCAATGCATTCTATAATGTAAATTACATAATTAGAATTGCAATTTATAAAAAAAAAATATTTGAAAGTAATCACTGTAAGATGAATCACTAAAGGTTTTACATTTATTAGTATAGGGACAGATTTTACATAAATGTGCACCCCATCCGTAAAAACCCTGAAGTCACAGACAATTAGTCTTTTTATTATTATTATTTTTAGGAATTTTTATAGAACTAGGTGATAAGTTTTGGCCTAATGAACGTGCATGTCTGGAAACTACTCGACAACCTTTGTCAACCACATTAGCTTGGGTGTTCATCTACTTTCAAAATGGATAAATTCTTGAAAAAGATATTTTTTAAAGCAAAAATCTGGTTTCTATATTGTAATACTATTTTTGTGATATTTTTTGTTTTTAGAGCTAGAAGGTTTGATCTAGGTTTGTTCTGAACAATTTTATCCACTCTGTCTAGCATCCAATTTTTATACTCTCTTTTTTCCAGTCTCGATCGAATATGTTTGGTTTCCTCTTGATATGTCTGGTTTGTACTACAGTTACTGGCGAACGTGCTCGTCACTGATTGGTACTCGCCGGAGTATCTCACTGCTCGAGATGCTCAGAGCTCGACGAGTATTTCCGGGTTGCTCAGGCGGGAGCTCGGGTCTCCTCCCTGCATGTTTGGCGCTCTTTAGAGAGCCAATAAACATGCAAGGATTGCTTGCCACACACTGTAATGCCGCAGCCATGTAGGTTGTGGCATTACAATGATTGGCTGGCCGCACAGCATCATCAGTTGTATATAAAACCGGGCGCCGCCATGCTCGTCACAGTCTACCCCGGAATCAGGCAGAGTAGGGAGAGGTGCTGCTGAGTCAGAGAGAGATTTGCTTGTTTAGAGTTAGTATTTGTATTCCACAACATATATCTATAATATCCATCTGAACTAACAGTCCTTCTGAGGACTAATCCAGCAGCATATAATCAGTGCTAGGCAGGCAGGCAGTGTATGTGGCAGACTGCAGTGCATATTGTGCAAGAGGGTTCATTGAATGTTCCTGCTGCTGCTGTTCTTACAGATATTTGTAGAAATATCTCTAGATATCAGGGGCCAGGGCAAATTTTTTTTTTTATCTTAATCCTAGTTATTTGCTTAAAAAGCAATCCAGAGTACACCATTTTTCTGCTCAATTTGCTTGTTGGCACTGCAGAATACAGCCAGATCCTTTCCATATTACAGCTATAAAAATCCAGTGTAGTGAACGTGGAAAATATTGGCCTCCATTTAAATTTTGCTGCAGTGTGTCAGTGACGTTATTGACACAAGTGTTATGTTCTGCTACCAGAGCTAAGGAAAGAGAGGAGATCTGTCCCTACGATAGAACTCAGCTGAATCCCTACGATGTAACAGGGAACCTGATCCTGCGATCAGACCTGCTAAAGTCCTAAGCTAGTCTGTACGGAGACCTATAGATGTGGGGAAGGAATCCCTACAAGTACTAAGGACTGGGAGGAATATGGGACACCTCCTAACAGAAATAGTAGCAGACAGACGAACAAACAAAATATATAGAACATAGAGGTCCGTAGACCAAGCAAACTAACAGAGTTAGATACAGAGCACAGGCTAGCTAGAAAGTAGTTATACAATGAAGTCCAGCAAAGCCAGAAGGGCGGAGCAGGATTAAATAGGCCAACAAGGTCATGTGACCAGCAAAGGAAAAAAAACCTAAGAGCAAGGTTCTAACAGTACCCCCCCCATCTAAGAGGATCCTCCGGATCCCCTAGGACCAGGCTTATCAGGAAATCTCCTGTGAAACGCTCTGATAAGTCTGGACGCGGAAACATCATCTGACCTCACCCAAGAGTTATCCTCGGGTCCGAAACCTTTCCAGGCCACAAGATACTGCAAACTACCTCTATACCGTCTAGAGTTAAGGATGCGAGAAATTTCATATTCCCCGTCCTCCACCACCGGAGGAACAGAGGCAGAGGCGTCACCATCCGACACAACAGCTTTTTTTAACAGAGAGACCTGAAATACCGGATTAATTCTCCAGGAGGTAGGAACCTCCAACCTAACAGCAGATTGGTTGACAACCTGAAGCACCTTAAAGGGCCCTACAAACTTGGGACCCAATTTCTTAGAAGGAATCCTCAACCGCAGATTCCTAGAGGACAACCAAACCATGTCACCAACAGCGAACAAAACCTCCTGTCGTTTCCTATCAAAGTAGTCTTTAGATTTTCTGTTGGCCTCCTGAAGATTACCACGCACATCCGTCCAAACTCTCTCCAAATCACCGGAAAAATTCTCCTCCTCAGGCACGGCAGATCCCAACTTGGAGAACGACCCAAACGACGGATGTCTCCCAGAACAACAAAAAAAAAGGCGAACAACCAGCAGAAGAAGATGTATGATTGTTCAGAGCAAATTCAGCAAGTGGCAGAAACTCAGACCACCCCTCTTGATTGTCTGCCACAAAACAACGCAAGAACTGCTCAACATCCTCGTTTTTCCTTTCTGTCTGGCCATTAGATTCAGGATGATATCCGGACGAGAACGACAAATGAACTAACAACCTGTCACAAAAGGCACGCCAAAAACGAGCCACGAACTGAGGACCCCTATCAGAAACAATGTCAGTAGGAACGCCATGAAGTCTGACAATTTCCTTGACAAAGGCCTTAGCGAGAGTTTTAGCGCAGGGCAGTTTGATGAAGGGAACCAAGTGACACATCTTGCTAAAACGGTCCACGACCACCCAGATGACAGTAAAACCCTCAGAGGGGGGAAGGTCAGTTATAAAGTCCATTGCCAAATGTGTCCAAGGAGCACTGGGAACCTCCAAAGGACAAAGCAACCCCGCAGCAGGAGTATGTGAGGACTTAGATCTAGCACATATAGTACATTGACGCACCAACTTAATGACTTCCTTCTGCCATCCAGGCCACCAAAAACTGCGACCCACCAGTCTCTTGGTCTCAGAGATTCCGGGATGACCTGCCAACCGAGATTCGTGACACTCAACAAACAAATCTCTCCTAAAGGTCCCAGGCACAAACAACCTCCCATGAGGAGTGTTAGATGGGGCATTCTCCTGTGCTTTAAGAATCTCATCTTCCAAAACGGAGTCCAAAGCAGCTATCACAACACCTTCTTGTAAAATGTTCTCCTCTTTCTCAGCACCGACTATGGGAGAAAAACTGCGAGACAAGGCATCCGCCTTAACATTCTTAGTACCACGGATGTAAGTAACGGAGAAATTAAACCGCGAGAAAAACAGTGCCCACCTAGCCTGACGGGCATTCAGGCGCTTGGCAGCATCAAGATATATCAGATTTTTATGATCCGTAAGAACCTGAACGGGAAATTCCGCACCTTCCAAGAAGTGGCGCCAGTGTTCAAATGCGAGTTTAATAGCCAATAATTCCCGATTACCAATATCGTAATTCAGTTCAGTCTCCGAAAATTTTTTTGAAAAAAAGGCACAGGGATGTAATCCATCCCCGTTATCCTGAGACAATACTGCGCCAACCCCCACAGAGGAAGCATCAACCTCAACCAAAAACGGCTTAGTCACATCAGGCTGCATAAGGATGGGAGCAGAGGTGAACCTCTCCTTGAGATTCTCAAAAGCTTCAATGCCCTCAGAAGACCACTAAACCGCATCAGCACCTTTCCTGGTGAGATCGGTCAGAGGTTTGACAATACTAGAAAAATTTTTTATGAATTTTCTGTAATAATTGGCGAAACCTAAAAACCTCTGTATCGATTTCAAACCAATAGGCCTAGGCCATTCCTGTACAGCTTGAACTTTAACCGGGTCCATCTCAAAACCTTCGCTGGAGATAATGTAACCCAAAAAACTAATTCTCTGTACAGCGAACTCACATTTCTCCAGCTTAGCAAAAAGCGAATTGTCCATTAATAACTGTAATACCTCACGTACGCTCCGCCAATGAGACTCCAGATCCGGCGAATAAATCAAAATGTCATCCAAATACACAACCACATTTTTGCCGATCAAAGGTCTAAGGATGTCATTAATAAGATTCTGAAAAAATGCAGGAGCATTAGTAAGACCAAAAGGCATAACCAGATTCTCAAAATGACCCACAGGAGTGTTAAAAGCAGTCTTTCCATTCGTCACCCTCCTTCATGCGCAACAGATTGTATGCCCCCTTAAGGTCAATTTTAGAGAACCACTTGGCCCCCATTAACTGGTTAATCAGATCAGGAATCAATGGCAGTGGGTAAGGATTGCGTACAGTAATTTTGTTAATCTCACGAAAATCCAGACAAGGACGTAAACCGCCGTCCTTTTTTTTTACAAAAAAAAATCCAACCGCCACAGGAGACTTAGAGGGCCTAATGTGACCGGCGGCCAAACTTGTCTGTATGTATTCCTCCAAAGCCTTCCTCTCAGGAATAGTAAGGTTAAATAAACGACTTTTAGGAAGAGTCGCTCCAGGGACAAATTCAATAGAACAATCATAGTCTCTATGGGGAGGCAAAACCTGCGATTCCTTCTCAGAAAAAACTCTCCAAAAATCCTGAATAGGAACAGGCAATTCTCCCCTATCCAAAGCTGCAATACGCCCGTTACAACACTTGTCATAACATTTATGGCTCCAGGATTTAATTTCACTGGTAGACCAATCCAGTACAGGATTGTGAAATTTTAACCAGGGCAATCCCAATATTACTGGAGAAGGCAAGTTATTCAAAACTACCAAATCCAATTTCTCATGGTGAACACCATTAATAGTGAGAGGAAAATCACAGACCTTGAGAGTAATATTCTTCAAAGGGGAACCATCCACAGAAACCACAGCAATGGGGGATGATAAAGGTTCGGGTTTTAAATTGAGTCTTTCCAAGAATCCCCCATCAATAACATTCAGAGTAGACCCACAATCAACAAACACCCGAAATTCAATTAATTTTTCCTGAGCAATCGTGGAAGCAGCTAAAAATACACCCTTGGAATTTAAACAGGCAATACGGGCATGACTGACCATTTTTTTTTCTTTCTTCATACGAAGCTCACAGTCTTTAATCAAATGACCAGATTTTCCGCAATAGAAACACAAGCCTTCAGAAAATCTACGATCTTTTTCTTGAGAGCGAGGTGCCACCGATCCAATCTCCATCGGTTCACCACTGTTAGTACACACATTATCATAACCAGAAACTGACATAGCAGAGGATTTGCACGCAGTCTCCTATCCACCCGTATAGCTAATTGCATAGCCTGTTGCAAATCTTCAGGTGTAGGATAAGCAATTAGCAGGTCTTTAACCCTTTCATTGAGCCCAGCAAGAAATAGACTTTTCAGAGCAGAATCGTTCCACCCTGTTTGAGTAGACCAACGACGGAAATGAGTACAATATTTTTCCACATTACCTGATCCCTGTTTCAAACGTCTCAACTCAGTCTCAGCTGATGCGACACGGTCAGGATCATCATATAATAGTCCCAAAGCAGAAAAAAAACTATCCACTGATCTGAAGCATGTATCACTAGGTTTCAAAGAAAAGGCCCACTCCTGAGGCTCTTTGCGCAAAAGTGACATTATGAACCCTATGCGCTGGGATTCAGCCCCAGAGGACTTAGGTCTCAAACGAAAATACAATAAGCAAGCATTTTTAAATGAAAAAAATTCTCGGTGTTCACCAAAAAATAAATCCGGCAAACATACCTTAGGCTCCAAGAAATGTGCTCCAGGACAGTTACTCACGTGCTGACGGAGCTCGGCCACTTCCAGAGAGAGTCCCTGCAGGTGTTTAGCCAAATCTTGAACCGACACCATGATGGAACAGAAAAATCTTTCCTTAGAGAATTTGCGGGCTGGACTTACTGTTATGTTCTGCTACCAGAGCTAAGGAAAGAGAGGAGATCTGTCCCTACGATAGAACTCAGCTGAATCCCTACGATGTAACAGGGAACCTGATCCTGCGATCAGACCTGCTAAAGTCCTAAGCTAGTCTGTACGGAGACCTATAGATGTGGGGAAGGAATCCCTACAAGTACTAAGGACTGGGAGGAATATGGGACACCTCCTAATAGAAATAGTAGCAGACAGACGAACAAACAAAATATATAGAACATAGAGGTCCGTAGACCAAGCAAACTAACAGAGTTAGATACAGAGCACAGGCTAGCTAGAAAGTAGTTATACAATGAAGTCCAGCAAAGCCAGAAGGGCGGAGCAGGATTAAATAGGCCAACAAGGTCATGTGACCAGCAAAGGAAAAAAAACCTAAGAGCAAGGTTCTAACAACAAGGTCGCTGTGAAAAATAGTAACCTACAGGCCAGATAATTAAAACTGTGGTTTTCTGTCACATGTATCACATATAAGTGAGCTCCAAATTCAGCCATTTCTGGCCTCCATTTAAATTTTGTTGCAGTGTGTCAGTGAAGTTATTGACACGAGGTCGCTGTGAAAAATGGTAACCTACAGGTCAGCTATTTAAAACTGTGGTTTTCCGTCACACGTATCACATATAAGTGAGCTCCAAATTCAGCCATTTCTTGCCTACCAATTAAATTTTGTTGCAGTGTGTCAGTGAAGTTATTGACATGAGGTCACTGTGGAAAATAGTAACCTACAGGCCAGCTATTTAAAATGTTGGTTTTCGATCACACGTATCACATATCACTGTGGTTCAAATCCAACCATTTGTAGTGAATGTGGAAAATATTGTCCTACATTTAAAATGGGCAAGGCGAGTGGCAAGGGACGGGGAAGTGAACGTTATGGTGATGGTGCACAAAGAGGACGATGCCAAGGCCGTGAGCAAGCTGAAATTGTGCCACAACAAACACCCACATCTTGTCGCTCGACCTTCCTGTCCCAATTAATAGGGGACCGCAGAACACCACTATTGAACACAGAGCAGTGTCAAAAGGTTTTTGGTTGGGTAGCAGATAATGCTTCCAGTCACTTAACCACTACCACCACCACCCTGTCTTCCACACGGTCAAGTCTCAGTAGCCGTGAGTCTGGACTGCTTATTACTCACCCTGATCCTCCTTCCCCCCACCATGCCGAGTGCCCGGAGACAACTGATCCCACACTTGGACACTCCGAAGAGCTGTTCACTTTTCCATTTATAGATTCGGGCCTCTCGCCCAGTCCACTTGAAGCGGGGCAAGAGGAGATCGCATGTAGCGATGCCCAAATATTTGAGCAGCCATGGTCACATGAAGGCAACGGTGGGAAACTGTCACAAGAGGTGGATGATGATGAAACACAATTGCCAGAAAGTCAGGAGGAGGACCAGGGTGCGGAAATGGAAAATGAGGTGGTGGACGATGAAGTCACTGACCCAACCTGGCAAGGTGACATGCAGAGCGAGGACAGCAGCACACAAGGAAGGGAGGCATAGCTCCACAACAGGCAAGAACAAGCAGTGTGGTGGCCGCAGACAGAAGGCAGGCAACCGTTCCCCGTAACATCAACACGACGGAAGTTGCCAGTACAATTGTTAGGTCTTCCCAAGTCTGGTTGTTTTTTAAAGATTCTGCCGATAATCCCAAAAAGGCCATTTGCACCACCTGCCAGGCCAGTGTAATGGGGGACAGGGTGGCAGTCGGTGGCGAGTGGCACGACAGTTTCAGTGATTAAATCCTCACCCTGGCCCACTACAGAAAAAAGGGTCTCAGAGAATCCCTGGGTGTGGGTGTGTTGTGGTGCTTCCGTGGAGGGGACCTCCATACTCACTTCTGACCCGCCGTCCCAGGTGTTGGGTCTTTTAACCTTCAGAAGGAGAAAACCAGACCAGCTTGAGATGGAGCAAGGAACCATACAGGGTGATTACACACAGCCCAGCCTCATCTCATCCCAACGTGGATTGGGTGACAATGAGGAAGAAGAGGAGGAGGAGGAAGAACAGGAGCTAGATTCCTGCGCTACAGACGGTACTACCTGCACAACTGTCATATCGTCTATTCAGTGTGGATGGCCTGAGGACAGGGAAGAGGAGGAAGAAGAGGAGGATGAGGAGGAGAGCATGGTCAGTCATCCTCTTGGTGAGGACACGGAAGTCTTGCCTCTTTGCAGTCTGGCACACATGGCTGAGTGTATGTTACGCTGCCTTGCCCGTGACCCTCGCGTTGTCCAAATTTTGGTGACAGTCATTACTGGTTGATGACACTTCTAGACCCACGCTACAGGGAGAACTTTATGTCTCTTATTCCTTTGCAGGACAGGCCTAATAAAATGATGCAGTACGAGAAGGACCTTCTTGTGGAATTATTAAAAAAATCCTCATCTGAAAATGCTGGTGGCAGAGGTCACAATTCGTTGGACAACCAAGGAGTAACAGCCAGAGAGCCACAAATTCAATCCAGCAAAGGCACGGGAACACTGTCAAAGTCTTGGGACAGTTTTCTCAGACCCTCCCTTTGCACTGGCCCTGAGGCGCAGGGTACTCTCACAAGGAGTGCAAAGTTTCGGAAGATGGAGAGGGAGTACCTTGCCGACCGTACCAACGTCCTTCGTGATTCCGCTGTGCCTTATAAATTAGTGAGTATCCAAGCTGGACACGTGGCATGAACTGTCTCTCTAAGCCTTGGAGCTCCTGGCCTGCCCTGCCGCTAGCGTTTTGTCAAAGCGGGTTTTTAGTGCCGCCGGTGGAATTATAACCGATAGGCACATCCGCTTGTCAACAGAAAAATGCTGACAGGCTGACTCTTATAAAAATGAACAAGGGCTGGATTGGGCCAGACTTCTCAGCACCACCGAATGATAGCAGCGTAACATAAACTCAAATACAGTGTCTTTTTTGGGAGATGTGTTCCCATGCAGCTCCTCACACCTACACATGGGTATACGCTTCCTGATTTTGTCTATTTGCTCTTGTCCTCCTCCTTCTCCGCATCCTCTTCCTCTACCACCATATCACCACCATATGTACCATATCAACATATCTACGTCTCTTGCAAGGGGCATTGGAGTTCCTCCAAATTTTTAGCAGCTGTTGCATTCACTGCATAGGCAAACAGTATGGGAGACCCGCTCCTTTCTAATGGGAATATATCATTACTGTGGCCCTGCTCTGTGTGTCTTTAAATTGTTAGTGGGATTTTCCTAAAATTTGGCAGCCGTTGGACTCACTGCATACCCTATAACTGTATAGCAGACCCTCTCCTTTCTAATGGGAACATATTGTTATTGTGGCCCAGCTTTATGTGACTTTAAATTGTGAGTGGCATTTTTCTCAAATTTTGTCAGTCCTTGCAGTCACAGCATGGGCATTACCACTATAAGAGACGCACTCCTTTATAATGGGAACATTTTTTTTACTGAGACCCTCCTCTATGTCTTTTCAAAGGGGTATTGGGTAGCGTCCAAATTTTTGGCAACCCTTGCAGTCACTGCATACGCAATAACAGTATAGGAGACCCACTCGTTAATAATGGGAACAACAAAGCATAGCCAGCTGATTGCTCTCTAACAATAGCTACGGCTGACTGCTGGCCTTTTAAGTATAGTAAGGGCCGTCTGATGTCCCTATAATAATAGGCTTCATGACTTTCAGAGTCCCTCCATCATAAATAAAACAGGAAGTGTCTGATGATGTGTCACACACCACATTGCCAACTAAGGTTGTAAAATGTTAAAATGACATTTCCCGGTGAATGCATTTGTCTTAAAAAAAACCTTAAAAAAACCAAAACAATAGGATCTTTCTTTAGTATAAAAAACAGTGTCACCAATTTAACAACAATGTAATCACATTGTTCAGCTCATGCACCTCCTCCTCCATGCAATGTGAGGTTCGCTTAAGGAAAGAAAAAAAAATGATCAGTAGAAATAACACTCCCGTTTGCATTGCGTTTTTACATTCTACTGGGGTGTTTTTTTCCTGGTAATGCCACCTGTCAGGGTCGTTTGATTGAGTTTCAGGTTATGTTGAATTGTGGTTCTGCACATAATTTGAATAATCAACAATTTCTTGAAAAGTATAAGTTTGATTCTGAACCTTTGTCGTCTCCTTTTCCTGTGGTGGCGATTGTTAATACTCCCCTGGAGCATCGGAGCATTCTTGGAAAGGTCACTGGGTTTCCGCTTACTATAAATATGGAACATCAGGAGCAGACTGACTTATTTGTACTTGCTAAGTTGCCTTCCCCGGTCGTCCTGGGGTTGCCCTGGTTAAAAGTGCATAATCCTTTGCTGAACTGGTTGTCTGGTTCCATAAGATCCTGGGGTCAGGGGT
Organism: Phyllobates terribilis; assembly: GCF_046119375.1. Taxonomy (NCBI): domain Eukaryota; kingdom Metazoa; phylum Chordata; class Amphibia; order Anura; family Dendrobatidae; genus Phyllobates; species Phyllobates terribilis. Next base: position 670,417,232 of record NW_027362764.1, on the reverse strand, counting down.
GTTATGGTAAGTGTTCTAATGTTCACATTGCGGCTGTTGTGAAGGGGGAGTTACCTGAACCCATTCAGGATTTTTGGAGGGTTTTTTTGGAGGTGGAGTCGAAAGCTTTACCACCTCATAGAGAATACGATTGCGGTATTGACTTCGTCCCTGATGCTAAGCTCCCTAATAGCCGGTTGTTTAATCTGACAATTCCCGAAAGGGAGGCTTTGAAGGAGTACCTTCAGACTAATTTAGCTGCAGGTCATATAAGACCCTCTAAGTCTCCTGTGGCGGTTGGGTTCGTTTTTGTCAAAAAGAAGGATGGGGGTCTTAGGCCATGTCTGGATTTTCAGGAAATTAATAAGATCACTGTGCGCAATCCTTACCCGTTACCACTTATTCCGGATTTGTTTAACCAATTGACCGGAGCTAAATGGTTTTCTAAGACTGACCTTCGTGGGGCATATAATTTGCTGCGGGTGAAGGACGGAGATGAATGGAAAACAGCTTTTAACATCCCGGAAGGACATTTTGAGTGTTTGGTGATGTCTTTTGGGCTTACTAACGCCCCTGCATTTTTTCAAAATTTCATCAATGACATTCTGAGACCCTTGATCGGTAAGAGTGTTATTGTTTATCTGGATGACATTTTGATTTATTCATCGGATCTTGAGTCTTATTGGCAGAGAGTCCGCAAAATTCTTCAGATACTGAGAGATAACACACTCTTTGCTAAATTGGAGAAGTGTCAGATTGCTGTCCAGAAAATTTGTTTTTTGGGTTACTTTTCCTCTTGTGATGGTTTTGAGATGAAAGTTCAGGCTGTGCTGGAGTGGCCGAGGCCTGAGGGTTTGAAGTCCATACAGAGGTTTTTGGGGTTTGCCAATTATTACAGGAAATTCATAAAGAATTTCTCTGTCATCGCTAAACCCATTACTGATCTCACTAAGAAGGGTGCTAATACAGTCCAATGGTCCACTGAGGCTATTGAAGCTTTTGAGTATCTCAAGGAGAGTTTCAGGTCTGCTCCTGTTCTTATCCAGATGGATGAGACCAAGCCATTTTAGGTTGAGGTGGATGCCTCATCTATAGGCATAGGGGCAGTTCTGTCCCAGGAGGGTGAGGATGGGGTGCATCCCTGTGCTTTCTTTTCAACAAAAATTTCTGAGACAGAGCTCAACTATGATGTTGGGAATCGTGTGTTCTTGGCTATTAAACTCGCGTTCAAGCATTGGTGACATTTTTTGGAAGGGGCTCGACATCCTATACAGGTTTTCACTGATCATAAGAATTTGATTTATCTGGACGCAGCTAAATGTTTGAATGCCCATCAGGCTAGGTGGGCACTGTTTTTTGGCCAGTTCAATTTTTTCGTAACCTTTGTCCCGGGGACAAAGAATGTTAAGGCTGATGCTTTGTCTCGTAGTTTCTCTCCAGCGGTGAATGCTGAGAGGGAGGAGTGTATTTTGCAGAGAGGGGTGGTGGTGGCTGCATGGGATTCTGAGTTGGAGAATAGCATCCTAGGAGCTCACCTAGTGTGGCACCAACTAACACTCCGTGTGGTAAATTGTTTGTGCCTGGAACCTTGAGGAGAGCGTTTTTTGTTGAATGTCATGAGTCTCGGTTGGCGGGTCACCCAGGGATTTCGGAAACTAGGAAGTCTATTGGTTGGAGTTTCTGGTGGCCAGGGTGGCAAAGGGAAGTCATCAAGTGGGTGCGTCAGTATTCTGTGTGCGCTAGGTCGAAGGCCTCTCACGCTCCGGCTGCGGGGTTGCTATGCCCCTTGGAAGTTCCTAATTCGCCATGGACACACCTTGCCACGGATTTTATCACCGATCTGCCTTATCGGAGGGTTTTTCTGTCACCTGGGTTGTTGTGGACCGGTTTAGTAAAATGTGTCATCTGGTTCCGTTTAACTAGTTACCTTGCGCCAAGACTCTTGCTAAGGCTTTTGTGAAGGAGATTGTCAGGCTCCATGGTGTTCCCACGGACATTGTTTCCAATAGAGGACCACAGTTTGTAGCTCGCTTTTGGTGTGCTTTTTGTGACAGATTGAAAATTAATTTGTCATTCTCGTGTACGCCTGAACCTTAAAGAGGCTAACAGGAGATCAAAAAGGTATTTTGACAAAAAAAGAAAGGAGTCCTTGTTTGCTGTTGGGGATATGCTTTGGTTGTCCTCTGGGAATCTTCGTTTGAAAATTCCTTCTAAAAAACTGGGGCCTAAATTTGTGGTTCCTTTCAAAGTGGTTCAGATTGTCAACTCGGCAGCTGTGAGGTTGGGCATTCCCTCGTCCTGGAGGATTAATTCTGCGTTTCATGTGTCGTTACTTAAGAAGGCGCACACTCCTGATAAGCAGGCGAAGCCTACTGTTCTTCCTGTTGATGAGGACGGTGAATTTGAGATTTCTCACATTTTGGATTCCAGGTGGCATAGAGGAAGATTACAGTATCTTGTGTCCTGGAGAGGTTTCGGCCCCGAGGATAATTCCTGGGTGAAGGCAGAGGACGTCTCGGCTTCAAGGCTAATTAAGGATTTTCACAGGAGATTTCCTGGTAAGGTTGGGCCTAGAGGATCTGGAGGATCCTCATAAAAGGAGAGGTACTGTTAGAATCTCTGTTGTTTTACTATCGGCCATCTTGTTGTGGTTTGCTGGATTCTAGTCTTTTCCTCTGGTGCTGGGTTTCTTGGTCACGTGATCTCTGCACTCTTTATTACCCAGCACCTGGCCCCAATTCCCTGTTGGACATCAGTGTTGTAACGCTTGTGCTCTGGCTAAGTAGCCTGATTTAGTTCTTCTTGCTTTGAACTATAAAAGTGTTATTTTGACCTGTTACTTTCAAATCCAAAAATTCAATGGTATGTTTTTGATTTTGAGTTATAAGTGAAACTCAAGTTAAGAGGGTTGCAATTAATGTACTCAATGAAAGACTGTATGGCAGATACATCAGACTCTCAAAGGATAAGCAAGTCATCTATGTATCTGTCATACCATATAATACAATTAATGAATGGGTTATCTACACTGTAAATGTACATCTCTTCCAACCAACTCATTACTAGCTTGGCCAGTGATGGGAAATATTTTGCTACCACGGACAAGGCTGTAACCTGCAGATTAATTTGACCATGGAAAAAAAATGTACTCCATTTGGATGACATCTGAGTGCAGTTACATTTCCACAGACTGACTGAAAGGAGAAGACAGAAACTTTTTTTTCCATCTTCTCCTCATCCATGAAAATCGGATCACACTATGATTATCTCGGAAGAGAATAAACACGCTACTGTGACTGTAGCCTAAGACGGTGTGGCCATAATGAATTTTTGGTGCGTTTTCAAAGCTGCATATATTTTCTACATAAAAAATGTAGCATCTTTCAGTTCCAGCAAAGCGGGTTGTATAAAAATCTCATGCACGCTGTGCTTCTTTTTTACTCAGCTTAAACTGACCAGCAGTACGTGTTAGAAATCTGCAACATGTCAGTTTCTCTTGCGAGTATGCTGAATTTTATCTGCATATTTTTCCTATTAAATGCCAATTGTATTTTCCACTTGCATTTTCAGTAAGTAATAAACTCATGTGAGTTTTTAGTGTTTTCCGCTGCGGAAACACATAAAAAAACACATGCAATCTGCACATGACTGTATCAATAAAGTTTTATCAAAGCCAAATACCAGATAGTATCAAAAACAAAGCAGCTTTATTTAATATATGACATAACAAAAATCACAGCATCAAAAGTGTGATAAAACCCACGTAAAAAAAACATACTCAAAAATGCAATGAAAAAATGCAAGTAAACTAATTTTCTTAAAAGGTGCAGAAATGGTGCAGAAAATCTGCAATATCAAAAACTCATTAAAAGCTCATCGTGGGGCATAGCCTAAGGCCACGGCCCCACTATCAGTATTTGGTCAGTATTCGGTCAGTTTCTTTTCTCAGCAGTGGGAGCCAAAACCAGGTGAGAAAAAATCAGAGAAAAGGTAAAATAGAAACAAGTCACCAATTCTACATTCATCACCCACTCCTGGTTTTGGCTCCCACTCCTGAGAAAAAATACTGACCGGATACTGACCAAATACTGATAGCTGTGCCGTGGCCTAAGGCCTCCTGCACACATACTGTTGTCAGCCTTATTTAACACGTGGTGCTATAAATTTAAAGTTTTTCAATGCAGTTTTGATGTCATATTTTATTTTGTAACATTTAAAAAATGTGTTGGTTGGGGGGCATTCATCTAGCTCTATGGAGAAGCTTTTGGTAAAAATGCTGGATACATGCCTTACCTAGATCATGCACAATGTTGAACAAAAACACTATCGACCAGAAAAATGCCACGAATGAGAAAACATCACCTTTTACATTTTAATAATATGGGAGCTGAATTTTAGCACCCACCAAAAAATGACATTGAAAATTCCAACAAAATGCTATAAAATCATCCTAAAGGTATGTCCACACATGGAAGGTTTGTTGAATAAATGTATGTGACTATCCCATTTATATGACCTGCAGAAGTCCCATTTAGATGTATGAAAGGGATTTTTTCATTTGCAGAAAATGCCGCTATTAATTTGCCATATATAAAACAGCACCACTATGCCTATTAATTACAATGCAGTGTTTCAGTGACTTTAATAATATATGCCATACTGACATGAGGCATTGAGGTCGGCTGACACATGGTAAGGTTTTTATACTAGAGACAGGATAGGACCATCCCGATTGGATACACCTTGTCGTGGTGGGATGGCTTTTATAGTTTTTTGATCAAAATAATGTTAACTAACTACCCTGTGCTATTTATATGTACTATTACTGTTTATTTATCTTAGGTTTTGTCTGTTAAGTGGCCACAGTGTGAACGTGCTCTTACATATTGCACTTATACTTATACTTATCCTCCGGCTCATTTCTTTGGTTTTACAATATTTATTTTGTCCATTAAGCAACATGAAATGAAAAAGAAAGGAGTAAAATAAAGAGCTGCACAACAAAATGTCTACAAAGAACAACAATAAATAAAAAGAGAGTAAAGTAACAGTGAAAATAGAACACAATTACCAAGTAAGCACACGTTCCTATATCAGTCTTGCAGATCTCAGCCTGGGAAGATTAGTCCTGGCATTCTCTCTGATATGCAGTTTATGTTTGGCTTGACCAAGAACAGACGTGAAAAAAAAATTCTTGACTGACTTATTGGCTCACAATCTGCTTCCTTAATTGCCATTTGGCGATGAATGCTGGATGCTAAAAGCTCTGAAAGCCACATGCAAGGTTCTCATTTGTTCTCACACTTCTCTTCCTCTACCCCGTGGACCATGTTATATGGTATAAATCATGTTGCTTTTCTAACCTCTTAATTTTTTTTATTTCCAGCATTTTACAAAAATATTGATATTATTTGGAAAGAAATGCTGCAAATAAAATATTGTGACCTTTAACAGAACCACAAGCGTGAAAGTATTGAAATAGAAAAGTTCAGTGTTCTGTTGCCATTCTAGTCCCAGATGACTTGCTGAGCTAACCTTTCCCTGTAGAAATTTGTTTTGGCTAACCGCTCATTTCGCTCCATATCTGGCATTTCTTACTCTATTCCCAAACCCCGTGGTTACACTGGCAGAGTGGGCAGTAATCCAATTAGGCAGGAAGAATATAGAGTCATTTTTCATTCGGCTTAAGTTACTCTCGACGCAAGAAATTTCAGATACCCTCTTTGTTCTATCAGAACCTTTAATTGCTTAAAATAAATTAATCACCTGCTGGAAGACAGCAGAAAGAATCCTTAGTGACAAGATCCAATTTCCTTTCATCCATCCTGACACTGGACCATTACTTTAATCTTTTCGCCTAATATAAACAACGCCAACTTAACGGCAGAACATCGTTTTGCATAATATGCAGATTATTTTGGCTGCTTGATCACAGTTTAGACTGACAGGGAAGATAAATAGGAGCTCATTGCAGATTAGGTCCCGCACGCATGTTTATCTGCATTGAATTGTCTTCTATTCACTTATGTAGGAACATAGCCGTAATGATAGTGATAATGATATGGGCATAAGATTAAATAACAGAGGAAAATTTAAAGGAAAAAATAAATAAAATGATGGAAATAATGTCAGTAAAGACATCTTGTGAGCGCAGCTTTTGACAGGTAGAAGTCAGAAGCTCCGCTCACAAGCACTCAATACAAGTCTATGAGAGCCAAAACAAGGCCAGATCAAGGCTCTCATAGACTTACTGTATATTGAAAAGTGACCTCCGACGCGCTCCAACATACACTGGAGTGCGCCGGCAGGTCACTTTTCACAGGAGACGGACCAGAGCTAGGGGAAACCGATAAAGGCGGAGGAAGGTGAGTATATGACTGGGGTCAGGGGACTTACATTAAAAGCACCACTCCCATGGTGCAATATAAAAAAATGCTGGAGTGGTGCTTTAAATGGTAGTTCCATTTCAGCAGTTTATCACTTGTACTGCGAATACTCGATAACTCGTAAGATGGGAATAACCCTTTATGTGTAAAAACTGTTTGATAAGTGTGGAGAAAGTTTACACTTCCAACAGCTATTCCTTTTTCTGTCTTAGGCTATGTTCACACATTGAATTTTGCGGCCTTTTTTATGCAAATGAAAAGCTGCTTTTTACAGTACCAGCAGAAGCTATGAGATTTCAGAAATGTCATGCACATGCTTTGCTTTTTGTTCTTGAATGAATTGGAAAACTGCTGCTTTTTTAAAAAACTGCAGCATGTCACTTCTTTCAGCGTTTTTTTACCCATAAAAAGCAATGGGTAAACACTAGTGTTGAGCGAACATGCTCGACACTGCTCGGTACTCGCCCGAGCATCACGCTACTCGGGATGTTCGGCGAGCACAGAGCATTTACGGCTTACTCGGGCGGGAGCTCGGGTCTCCGCCCTGCATGTTTGGCGCTCTTTACAGAGCCAATGAACATGCAGGGATTGCCAGCCAGTCACTGTAATGCCGCAGCCATGTTGTTTGTGGGCATTACAGTGATTGGCTGGCCGCACAGCGTCACCTCGAGTATTTAAAACCGGGCGCTGCCATCTTGGACACAGTCGCTCCGGATCAGACAGTGTAGGGACAGCGCTGCTGATTTAGGGAGAGATATATCCTGCAAAATAGTTAGTGTAGGGTCTGTAAAGGCTGCCAGATCAAACAAACAGTCCTTCTCAGGACTAATATCCATCCCAGGTATATCAGGCAGGCAGGCAGGCAGGCTGTATAGGAGACGCAGTGGTTATACCAGCAAACGCTGCATTACAGTCCTGTGTGCTGCTCCTGTTGCTGAAATTGCTGGACTTAGCTCCAGGTCCCGGGGGCCAGGAAAAATCGTTTTTTTTAATCTAAATCCTCTTTTTTTTTCCTCCTTCACAATGTACAAATACCCATCTTATTAACCTTTTGGTGCCCCCCCACCCCAAAAAAAAAAAAGTGTGCCTCTGATTTTTCAGACACAAATATATCTGTTGAAAATAGTCTGGTGTAGTCCAGAGAAAAAGAAGTGTGGTTTTGCAGTTCTATGGGCCATTTGTATCTAAAAAAACAGTTTGCGTGTGTCGCTCACTGTTCAGCAGCAAATATATATATATTTTAAAAAGCCTGGTATACACCAGTAAATTATTACTGTGGTTTTGATGTTCCACAGCAAAACATCTCTATTATCCTGTTTTTGGCATTTTTTGCTGTATAAAAATAATAAGTGTCTCCCTGATTTTTCAGACACAAATATATCTGTTGAAAATAGTCTGGTGTAGGCCAGAGAGACAGAAGTGTGCTTTTGCTGTTCCACGGTAAAAAATCTCTATTATCCTGCTTTTTGCATTTTTTGCTGTAAAAAAAAAAAATAGTGTCTCCCTGATTTTTCAGACACAAATATATCTGTTGAAAATAGTCTGGTGTAGGCCCGAGAAATACAAGTGTGGTTTTGCAGTTCCATGGTACAAACCTCTGTATTATCCACTTTTGGACCATTTGTATCTAAAAAAAACAATTTGAGTGTGTCGCTCACTGTTCAGCCGCAAATATATATATATATTTTAAAAAGCCTGGTATACACCAGTAAATTATTACTGTGGTTTTGATGTTCCATGGTAAAACATCTCTATTATCCTGTTTTTGCCATTTTTTGCTGTATAAAAATAATAATAGTGTCTCCCTGATTTTTCAGACACAAATATATCTGTTGAAAATAGTCTGCTGTAGGCCAGAGAGACAGAAGTGCGCTTTTGCTGTTCCACGGTAAAAAATCTCTATTATCCTTCTTTTTGCATTTTTTGCTGTAAAAAAAAAAAAAATAGTGTCTCCCTGATTTTTCAGACACAAATATATCTGTTGAAAATAGTCTGGTGTAGGCCCGAGAAATACAAGTGTGGTTTTGCAGTTCCGCGGTACAAACCTCTGTATTATCCACTTTTGGGCCATTTGTATCTAAAAAGAACAGTTCAAGTGTGTCGCTCACTGTTCAGCCGCAAATATATATATATTTTAAAAAGCCTGGTATACACCAGTAAATTATTACTGTGGTTTTGATGTTCCACGGTAAAACATCTCTATTATCCTGTTTTTGGCATTTTTTGCTGTATTAAAATACTAATAGTGTCTCCCTGATTTTTCAGACACAAATATATCTGTTGAAAATAGTCTGCTGTAGGCCAGAGAGACAGAAGTGTGCTTTGCTGTTCCACGGTAAAAGATCTCTATTATCCTGCTTTTTGCATTTTTTGCTGTAAAAAAAAAAAAAAAATAGTGTCTCCCTGATTTTTCAGACACAAATATATCTGTTGAAAATAGTCTGGTGTAGGCCCGAGAAATACAAGTGTGGTTTTGCAGTTCCATGGTACAAACCTCAGTATTATCCACTTTTGGGCCATTTGTATCTAAAAAAAACAGTTTGAGTGTGTCGCTCACTGTTCAGCCGCAAATATATATATATTTTAAAAAGCCTGGTATACACCAGTAAATTATTACTGTGGTTTTGATGTTCCACGGTAAAACATCTCTATTATCCTGTTTTTGGCATTTTTTGCTGTATAAAAATAATAATAGTGTCTCCCTGATTTTTCAGACACAAATATATCTGTTGAAAATAGTCTGGTGTAGGCCAGAGAGACAGAAGTGTGCTTTTGCTGTTCCACGGTAAAAAATCTCTATTATCCTGCTTTTTGCATTTTTTGCTGTAAAAAAAAAAAAAAAAATTGTGTCTCCCTGATTTTTCAGACACAAATATATCTGTTGAAAATAGTCTGGTGTAGGCCCGAGAAATAAAAGTGTGGTTTTGCAGTTCCACGGTACAAACCTCTGTATTATCCACTTTTGGGCCATTTGTATCTAAAAAAACAGTTTGAGTGTGTCGCTCACTGTTCAGCCGCAAATATATATATATTTTAAAAAGCCTGGTATACACCAGTAAATTATAACTGTGGTTTTGCTGTTCCACGGTAAAAAATCTCTATTTTTCAGGTTTTGGTAGATTTTTCCGTAAAGAAAAACAGTAGTGTCTCCTGACTGTTGTGACACAAAAATATATCTGTTGAAAATAGTCTTGTGTAGGCCCGACATCCCAGTGTGGTTTCGCAGTTCCACGGGTCAAATCGCTGTACTATCCAGTTTTGGGCCTTTGGTATCTAAAAAAAAAGCAGTTTGAGTGTGTCGCTCACTGTTCAGCCGCAAATATCTCTATTTAAAAAAGCGTGGTATACCCCAGTAAACAATAACTGTGGTTTTCCTCTTCCACGGTTCTAATCTACTCTTTATTACCCTTTTCCCATTGATAGTGCAAGTGTAAGCTATTTTACTTCATTTACAATGGGCAAGGCGCGTGGCAAGGGACGTGGAAGTGGACGTTCTGGTGATGGTTCGTGCAGAGGACGGGGCCGTGGCCAAGGTGAAAATGTGCCACAACCAACAGCCACATCTTCTCACTCCCACTTCTTGACCGAATTACTATGGAAGCACAGAACAACACCAGTATTGAGAACTGATCAGTGTGAACAGGTTATTAATTGGATAGCAGACAATACTTCCAGTTACCTGGGCACCACCACCTCCGGTCTGTCTTCCACACGGTCAACTCTTAGTAGCCGTGAGTCTCGACCGCATACTCCTCCTCACCCTGATGCTCCTTCCTCCCACCATGCCGAGTGTCGTCAGACAGCAAGTGATCCCACACTTGGACACTCTGAAGAGCTGTTATCTGGTCCATTTTCATATTTGGGCCCCTCGCCTGATACGCTTGAAGTGGTGGAAGAGGAGATCCCATGTTGCGATGCCCAAATATTTGAACAGCCACGGCCACAGGAAGTCGACGTTGGCAATCTGTCACAAGAGGTGGACGATGACGAGACACAATTGCCAGGAAGTGAGGAGGAGGATCGTGGTGCGCAAGTGGAAGAGGAGGAGGTGGTGGATGATCTAGTAACTGACCCAACGTGGAAGGAGGACATGCAGAGTGAGGCCAGCAGCACACAGGGGGAGGGAGGCAGAGTACCACAACAGGCAGGAAGAAGCAGTGTGGTGGCCGCAGACAGAAGGCAGGCAACTTTTTCCCGTAACACCAACATGAGGGACGTTGCCAGTACAAGCGGCAGGTCTTCCAGAGTCTGGAATTTTTTTAAAGACTCTGCTGATAACCCCAAAAAGGCCATATGCTCCACCTGCCATGCCAGCATCAGCAGGGGTGACAAAACTACCAGCCTGACCACCACCAGCATGATCAGGCACATGGCAGCAAAGCACCCGACTTTGTGGGGCGAAACCCAGGGTCCACGACCAGTGTCAGCGGGTGTCACCACTGCTTCTTCCACTGTTGTGCGTGCAATAGAACCTCCTGTTGTGTGTGCAAGGCAATCCCCTGTCCATACTGCATGTAAAGATGCCCCCTCCTCTCAGTCTTCACTTGTTATGGCAGTTTCTCAAGAAACAGCATCAACGTCCACGTCCCACCGCAGCGTTCAATTGTCCATATCCCAGACCTTTGAACGAAAGCGGAAATTCGCAGCTAACGCCCCACAGGCCACAGTCCGAAATTCGCACATTTCACGACTGCTTGCATTGGAAATGCTGCCTTTTAGGCTGTTGGAGACGGAATCCTTCCGCAATCTTATGGCGGTGGCCGTCCCTCGGTACTCGGTCCCCAGCCGAAACTATTTTGCCCGGTGTGCCATCCCCGCACTACACAAGCACGTGTCCCAAAGCATCTGCCGTGCCCTCAACAACGCAGTTACTGGGAGAGTCCACCTGACAACGGACACGTGGACAAGTGCTTGTGGCCAGGTACGGTACATCTCTCTGACGGCACACTGGGTAAACATAGTGGAAGCCGGGACTCAGTCGGACCTTGGGATGGAACGCATCCTCCCCACACCAAGGATTGCGGGCCCTATGTCAGTCAGAGTTGCCCCCACAGTGTACAGCTCCTGCGCATCCTTCTCCTCCTCCTCCTCATGTTCAGCCTCCATCTCAGATATCACCACATCAGTTACAAGCTGGAAGCATTGCAGTACTGCCTCCGCCAAGCGGCAACAGGCTGTGCTGAAACTCATAAGCTTAGGTGATAAACCTCACACTGCTTGTGAGTTGTGGACAGCTTTGAAACAGCAGGCAGATCTGTGGCTGAGACCGCTGAACCTACATCCCGGCATGGTCGTGTGTGACAATGGCCGTAACCTGGTGGCGGCTCTGAGGCGAGGTGAGATCACACACGAACCATGCCTGGCTCATGTGCTTAACCTCGTGGTTCAGCGGTTTCTTAAATCGTACCCCGAGTTGCTAGATCTGCTCGTGAAAGTACGCCGCCTGTCAGCTCATTTTCGCAAGTCGGCTACAGCTTCCGCCACCCTTGCTGTGTTGCAGCAGCGTAGGCAGCTTCCGGCACACCGACTGGTGTGTGAGGTCCCCACACGTTGGAACTCTACCCTCCACATATTGCAAAGGATTTGTGAGCAGAAGAGAGCAGTTGTGGAGTACCAGCTGCAACAAGGCCGTCGATATTCAGGTCAGACTCCACACATAAGACCTCAGGAGTGGACCTGGATGTCTGACATATGTACCATCCTGACAAACTTTGAGGAGGCCACCAAGATGGTGAGTGGCGATGACGCCATCATTAGTGTCAGCATCCCACTTGTCTGTCTTTTGCAACGCTCTCTGCAGAGAATTAAAGAGGAGGCATTGCAGCCAGAGTATGATGAGATGGATCAAGAAGCCGTAGCGGGCGATTACACACAGCTCAGCCGCATCTCATCCCAATGTGCATTGGGGGACAATGAGGGAGAGGAGGAGGAGGAGGAAGAACAGGAGCTGCTATCATGCGTTGTGGACGGTAGAACCTGTACAAGTTTCATACTGTCGGTTCAGCGTGGGTGGCCTGAGGACAGGGGGGAGGAGGAAGAGGAGGAGGAGGAGAGCATGGTCAGTCGTCATCTGGGTGAGGACACGGAAATCTTGCCCGTTACCAGTCTGGCACGCATGGCTGACTTTATGTTACGCTGCCTTAACCGTGACCCTCGCGTTGTCAAAATGTTGGGTGACAGTCATTACTGGTTGGTGACACTTGTAGACCCCCGCTACAAGGAGAACTTTCACTCTCTTATTCCTGAGGTGGAGAGGTCTACAAAAATGGGGCAATACCAGAAGGCCCTTGCTGCAGAACTCTTAAAAAAATTCCCATCTGAACACGCTAGCGGCAGATGGTCACAGTTCGTTGCCCAACCAAGGCGTACAGGCGAGAGAGATGCAACTCCAATCCAGCAGAGGCAGGAGAACACTGTCAACGTTCTGGGACAGTTTTCTGACACCCGCCCAGCTTACAGGCCCTGAGGCGCGGGGTACTCTCACAAGGAGTGGAAAGTTTCAAAAGATGGTGAGGGAGTACCTTGCCGATCGTACCAGCGTCCTCCGTGATTCCTCTGTGCCTTTTAATTATTGGGTATCCAAGCTGGACACTTGGAATGAACTCGCTTTGTACGCCTTGGAGGTCCTGGCCTGCCCTGCCGCTAGCGTGTTATCGGAGCGTGTTTTTAGTGCCGCTGGGGGAATTATAACTGATAAGCGCACTCGCCTGTCAACTGACAATGCTGATAAGCTGACCCTTATCAAAATGAACAAGGGCTGGATTGGGATAGACTTCTCATCACCACCAAATGACAGCAGAGTAACATAAAGTCAAATCCACTGTGTTATTTCGGGAGGTGTATTCACATGCACCGCTTCACACCCACACATGGGTATACGCTTCCTTGTTTCGGCTATTTAATCTTCTTCTTCTTATCCTCAGCCTCCACCACCACTATACCACCAGGGTGCCAGCATTGCATGTTCCTCCATCCTAATTTTTGGCAGCTTTTGCTGGGAAAGCATAAGCAAATACCATGGGACCCCCACTCCCCAATAATGGGACTTATGTTTGTAATATGCTGTACTGCATGGCTCTTGTAAGGGGCATTGCAAGTTGCTCCGTCCTAATTTTTGGCAGCTTTTGCTGGGAAAGCATAAGCAAATACTATGGGAGACCCACTCCCCAATAATGGGACTTATGTTTGTAATATGCTGTACTGCATGGCTCTTGTAAGGGGCATTGCATGTTGCTCCGTCCTAATTTTTGGCAGCTTTTGCTGGGAAAGCATAAGCAAATACTATGGGAGACCCACTCCCCAATAATGGGACTTATGTTTGTAATATGCTGTACTGCATGGCTCTTGTAAGGGGCATTGCAAGTTGCTCCGTCCTAATTTTTGGCAGCTGTTGCTGGGAAAGCATAAGCAAATACTATGGGAGACCCACTCCCCAATAATGGGACTTATGTTTGTAATATGCTGTACTGCATGGCTCTTGTAAGGGGCATTGCAAGTTGCTCCGTCCTAATTTTTGGCAGCTTTTGCTTGCAAGGCATAAGCAAATACTATGGGACACCCACTCCCCAATAATGGGACTTATGTTTGTAATATGCTGTACTGCATGTGACGCGCCTCCTGGGCCATGTGTACACGTGTGTGGGATACCCGGTGCCGGGTCTCTGGGGTCTGTAGTCTCCGTGGCGGTCACCCGGTCCCGTGGCTCAGGCTGGTCAAACCAGTGGCAATCTTTCTTAGGTTTTGAGGTTAATTGTCCGACTGCTCCACCCGTGGATTGCGGTCAGGGAGTACCACCGCTGCGAGGCAGACCGCTGAGGCTGGTGTTGTGTGCGCAGCATAAAATGGGATAACTCCCCTCGGGAGGAGTATAGCCTCAGGGCAGTGAGTGTGGATGATGGGGGTGATGGTGCACGAGCGCAGCAGGAATGACTCAGAGTCTTTGCAGTGCAGTTCAGGGTCTTTACTGATGATTATAAGGTAGACCCTCCCGGGAGTACTGGCTAGCATAAGAGGCCTGGTCAGTCTGTGAGCAAGCAGGAGTTCCCCTGGCCAGGTGGAGTTGTAGGCCTCCCCGTCTGTCTGCACTCTTCCTGGCTACCTTGCTGTAAGCGGGTAGAAGTAGCCCACGTCCCTGAGTGTACCGTGTAGTGCTCACCCGTATGGCTGGTGACTTGGGGCCTTCTGTTAGCCTCCGCTCCACGACGGCGGTGCTGGTCCCTTGCTTGTGACTGAGCCTCCGGGCTTCTATGGCCAGAGGACCTGAAATCCCCTGCCGGCTGGTTTCTGCTGCTGGATATATAAGTCCTCACAGCTTCGGACTCCTGTGTCCGGTTCCTATTGTCTTCTGCCAGGGCGAGCTCTGCTCAGCTTCCAGCCCCTCGTCTTTAGCTCCTAGCTCCTACAGAGCTACTTGCTGTTACTTTCCCTTGCTCTCACTCTGACTCTGACTGTTCTCTGTTCTCTGACTCACTCAACCCCACCCCAGATCCAGTTTATAAGGGCAGAATTCTCCCCTCCCAGGACTGGGGCAGGAGGATGTTGCATGTTTAAGGGATCCTGACCAGGAAACCTCCCACTTGCTCTCCGACGTAATCTCTATTACTGTGGTGACCAGACCCCTGGGGTGCCACACATGGCTCTGGTAAGGGGCATTGCAGTACCTCATAATTTTTGGAAAGCATTCCATTCACTGCTTAGGCCAACAGTGCACAGGAGACCCAGTTGCTATAAATGGAAAAAAAGGTTTAGTTAACGCCCTCTGACCTCCATGTCATTTCCAAGGGGCATTGGAGTGCCTCGAAATTTTTGGTAGGCACTGCACTCACAGTATGCCCTATAACTGTGTAGCCGAACCGCTCCTTTTGTTACAGAAACATATCCTACAAGACATATCTTGTTGACTGGCCTGATATTGATGTGAATGGTCCCTGTTTCTCCTGCTCTTTCTACTTTGCCACTACCTCATCCATCATTTATCAACTGAAGCTTTGCTTTAACGGGAGTCATAGAACTTGGATAGTAGCAGGAAAACATCCAGCAATCCTCGGAGGAGGTAGGATATGCGCCAAAACGCTGACTTCATCAGGCCTAGCCGCTACTACATACATGCGCTTGCATTACAACAAAACAAAGCAGATGCTAACTTCTATCATCCTTATCATGCTCCTCACCTTGGCACTCTCAACTCCCCTGATGGAGAAGCCAGGGCCCACCGGAGGAGTCTGTTAGTCCGGTGGGCTCGACCAATGCTGCCCTAAAGCAGGCCAGGCTAAGAAAAGTGTGGGAAAGGTTACCGGTACAAATAGGGGTGGCTGGGGACCGAGTATGGACACCCGGCCACCCCCTGGAGGCTGGGGAGCAAGCGGGGACACCCGGCCACCATGCGGCTGGGGACTGAGTATGGATACCAGGCCGCCGACACAGCCATGGCGTGGTGGCCAGATTCCGCCTCCACATGCCTAAAAGGCCCAATTTAAAGTGCAAGCAAGCAGTATGGTATTGCTGCCTGGGGGTGGGTGGGTGGCAGGCTGCATACTTGCGCTTGCATTGCAAGTAATGGGAGAGGTACAGTTGAACACTGCCCTGGGACAAGGACTTGAATGGGGATAGTTGCAAGTCTGCAACAACAGGTGCAAGGTGGGAGGCATCTTCGCATGTACCACGAACAGGGGTTTGGCATGCACACACTACAGCGGAATAGGCTCTCCTTCCCACTAAATGCACTGGGGAGGGCACAGGTAATGTTTTGGCATACGCGCTTAATCTTATGTATAAGGCACACCAGGACAAATAGGGGCGGCTGGGGACTGAGTATGGATACCTCGCTGCCGAAGTAGCCATGAGGTAGTGGCCAGCTTCGGCCTCCTCTAAACTAAAAGGCCCCATTTCAAGTGCAAGCTAGCAGTATGAATTGCAGTCTGGGGGTGGGTTGGTGGCAGGCTGCACACTTACACTTGCATTAAAAGAAAACATAGCAGATGCTAACTTCTGTCATCATCATCATGCTCCTCACCTTGGCACTCTCAACTCCACCGATGGAGAAGTCAGGGCCCACCGGAGGAGTCTGGTTCTCTGGTGGGCTCGTCCAATGCTGCCCTAAAGCAGGCCGGGCTAAGAAAAGTGTGGGGGGAACTTCCAAGGAGAAATAGGGGCGGCTGGGGACCGTTTATGGACACCCGACTGCCCCCAGGCGGCTGGGGACCGTGTGGACACTCGGCCGCGGGGCGGCTGGGGACTGAGTATGGACACCCGGCCGCCAGGCGGCTTGGGACTGAGTATGGATTCCAGGCCGCCAACACAGTCATGACGTGGTGGCCAGATTCCGCCTCCACATGCCTAAAATTTCAAGTTCAAGCAAGCAAGCAGTATGGTATTGCAGCCTGGGGGAGGGTGGGTGGCAGGCTGCATACTTGTGCTTGTATTGCAAGGAATGGGGGAGGTACAATTGAACACTGCCCTGGGACTAGAACTTGCATGGGGATAGTTGCAAGTCTGCATCTTCTGATGCGGCAAGGATCACTTATGATGGGCATACTTTTAGACAGTGACCTGGGAGTCAGAGATGCTTCCAGGGGTCTTCCCCATGCTGTTCCCATGTCTTTTCAGCACTTTATGCATGTGTCACACAGCACATGGCCAGATAAGGTTGTAAAATGTTAAAATGACATTTCCCGGTGAATGCATTTGTCATAGTTGAAAGCAATACAAAAGTGCAAAAACGCATAAAAAATGCTTCTTGTGAACATAGCCGAAGGTGTGGAGGAGTATTTTTGTTTTTGGTCATTTATTTTAACTTATACACAAGTCTTTTCCCTGGAAAGGATGTTCCTTAACATATTTCACAGGAAAAAAGTTTCACTTTTGTTTTATTGTGAGCCTGTAAAAGTGGCTTAATACCTCTGACCACGTTGTTGACAGCAGTGACCTGGGGGTCAGAAATGCTTCCTGGGGCGATCCCCATGCTGTCCCCATGTCATTTGAGCACTGTCACTATCGTTTGGGGCACTTGTTAGGCTTTTAAAAGACTGCCGGGGGTGCCACCGCAAAAATGCTCGAGTCTCCCATAGACTAACATTGGGCTCGTTGCTCGGGTCG
Organism: Phyllobates terribilis; assembly: GCF_046119375.1. Lineage (NCBI taxonomy): Eukaryota > Metazoa > Chordata > Amphibia > Anura > Dendrobatidae > Phyllobates > Phyllobates terribilis. The sequence goes on along the minus strand of NW_027362764.1, from coordinate 670,399,773 downwards.
AGCACCCGAGTATCACGGCGAGCTCGGCCCGAGCTTCGAGCACCCGAGCATTTTAGTGCTCGCTCAACACTAGTAAACACATTGCAAAAACGGAGCCATCAGTTTTTGATGCATTTTTAGTGGAAAAAAAAACAGGTACAGCAGGATGTAAAACCCCACACAGATGAAAACCGAATGACATCTAGAAAAAAATGATCTGAGTTTTCTGGATGAAACGCAGATGAGAAATATCCAGGTCATCTCGGATGATTTCTTATACGCTCGTTGGCAGGGGACCTTAAAGGGAAAGCCATGGCCAACTGTGGCTCAGCACATTTGCTATAATTTACGCCAGTTTTCAGTTTATGGCTCCAGGGTGTTGCCTGCAATCCACTAAAGTTTTCTCGGTACATGTGCATAGATCTTCTATAAGAAACTCTTATGCAAAGTTTTAATGATAAAAACAGAGTAGTCTGTTAGTTACTTCCAGCAGATGATGTGGGTGCGCACCATCTGGGACAAGAGATTTATCTGACAATACTGCTAAGAAATATCAGCAATCATCCTGTATTATTCACATAACACCACAGAATAGAATACACTTATGAAATTAACTTTCCATTTACTTCTGAGGTTCCATCCACCCATCTATGTTTGACTGATACATACATTTGGAGCTGAATTTCTCATTTAACTCTTGAGGGCTGCGTTGTCTGTGCATCATGTTCTCGTATAGCTTGGACTTGTTCAGACGAGTGTATAATACAGTCGTGAGCTGTCCGACAAGTAACTGGACCACACACTGACTCAATAGGACTGTCGAGATGACAGTTTTTTCATCCACATGGACCGGGTGTCCATGTGAATAAAGTCCCAGCATGCACTATCCTCTTCTGAGTCTCAGATGAGACTCGCCCATTCAAGGTGCGTAAAAAATCAGTTTCCACAGAATATCCGCATAGCATCCGATTTTACTGATACCTTTCCATTATGTAGATTTATGTAAAAGGATGACACATGGTCACATAAATGGCACATGGACTTAAAAAGTGGACAATACAGATGAAAATCAACTAATATTAAGCAATTTTTCTGGATGAAACGCAGACAAGTTTTTATGCTTTTTTTCCCTGGCCTTAGGCTGCGTTCTCATAATGAGTATTTGGGGAGTTTTTTATGTTGCAGATTTTTTGCACCTATTAGATAAATTAGGTAATTGCATTTTTTACCGCGTTTTTATTGTGTTTTTCAGCTGTGTTTTTGTCTCCTTTGGTATATCGTGTTTTAAAAAAACGACTTTGTTTTTATACCTCCTGTTACTTATCTTTGATAAGACCTTATCAACAAAAGTAATGTGCGGATGACAAGACATTTTTAGTATGTTTCCGCAGAATTTTTTACCTGCGGATTTTCCTCATCTCAATTAAAATCCACATAAAAAAGTCATATTAAGATAAATTGACATGTTGCGGATCTGAATCGCGCACCCCAGTCAGTTTACGCTGCATAAACAAGAAAGCACAATGGGCAAGCGATTTCTATAAATCCTATCCACTTTGCTGTAACTGTAAGACGCTGCTTTTTTTTTTAATGCGCACATCAAAACACCAAAAGTTCATCAAGGGAACTTATCCTTAGGCTATGAGCACACAGAGGGTTTTGAGGACGTCAAATATGATTAGTTGTTTATAGTTGTTTTAAGAGTTTTTCCTTTTCTGAAGCATTTCCTGAAATCGATTTTTGAAGTGTTTTTGGAGAGTTTTTTCTGTGAAGCGTTTTTACTTTTTTTTTTTGAATCGACAGTTCCTAGTTTGGGTAGATTCTATCAGAATCATCTTCAAAGAAGTGACACAGGCTTTATTTTTTTTCCACCAGGTGTTTTTCAAAACCTGACACAAAATATTCTCAAGAGATTAAAAATATAAATGGTAAAATGGTTTTAGAATAGAAATGAATAGGAGTCTTTCAAGTATTTTTCAGACTATATTTTAGTGGACCCGCTAAAACAAAACCCTCCTGAAAAAAACTCTAAGAATAATGTAGTGGATTTGCAGTCCTATGTAAACGTACATATCACAAATCAATGGTGGAAGGGAGAAAAATGGAAGACAAACTTATTTTGCGCTGTCGAAAACACCAATAATAGTTTCCACAGATGGTGAAGAAAGAATCCAAGAGGCTATGTGTAGAGAAATGCGGTTTTATTGTCAACTTGTTTCAAAGTTCGCAGACTTCTTCATCAGGACCAACCAGTTCTGACAGAGGACATCAATACCGGAGACTATTGGGCATCTCTTCAAGAAGACTAGATCCTTTATGGATGTTTGGTAGGGCATAGAAAGTGGCAATCATGGGATATGTTTAGGGTTACACTCCTGTTGATAATGTACATATAGGCTATTGTTTTAGAATATACATTGAGCGGGGGCGCCATATTGTTTACTTTAGGACTTGGATTTTATCCCGGTTTTGTTGTTGAGTGCTGATTTTAATGTATATCTAATAAAATATTTTTTTTTAGGAAGGGAGATAAATGGAAGATGAACCTTTTTTTGTTTTGCCGAAGAAACCAATAATGGTTTCCACACATATTTTTCCACCATCTATTCAGGTAAAACCCTATATTGTGCTATTGTTTTCCAGCTTTTACATTGGAAATAAGTGGTGGATACAGACAGAAGAGGCCACTGTGCAAAAACAATATATGGGCCCTTTGCAGTCCAATAATTCATCGTAAAGCACAATTCCACCTGTTGTGCTGGTAGAAGTGGACTCCCTCACCATTTGGACCCCTGTATGACTTAACAGGTTGCACCAATGATATGTCGGCTCCTGTTACAAACTATGATGCCATCGTGACCTGTGTGAACTAAGCTCAGCACTAGATGCAAAAATACAGATATAGATTAGAAGTATTGCTACTGTTTAGATATTTTTTTACATGGAAATAAGATTCTGCACACATTGGCATGACTTGTTTTCTATCGGGGTTCCAGTATTTATTCTTGTCCACTGGAGAAGTGAAGTCTTTATCACTATTTTGCCCGTTATGTGTGCTCATCTGTTACATGCTCTAGACGGTCACCATCAGCTCCGCACAGATTAGATTAGGTGCTGGATCTAAGGGAGTATGTTACAAGGTCAAAAATATTGGAACCCCAGTAGAAATCTCCCCGTTTTTCTGCTAACATACACCTTGACTCTATTGCATTGTAATACTGTAACATATCCAAGTGTGCATTCTCTTCTTCTGTTTGGAAGAGCTAGGCAAAAGATAAAAATGTTCCCAGCCTGCAGCTGCCACTTGAGAAAACTCCTAATACAGATTTATGCAACTGCTTTGGAGTTTAATGGAAACTATACAAATAAATCTTCATTTAGCTCACCCAAGTGTTGGCTGCAAACAGGCAGAATTTTATTATGTAACTCTATGGCTACACAAAGCTAACTTGTGGATTTGAAGCACTGAAATGAAAAAAAAAATTCTATTCTAAAAAATGTTACTAAGTGGTATCTTAAATTGTATGCAAAGGGTTAAACCGCAGTGAGATTAGTCTCTTACCAATGTACTGCCTGTAGATTGAAGGCCTCTGCAAGCTGCTCTCATATAGTCAGTAGATTATTAGTGTTTGGCCACGGCCCCACTATCAGTATTTGGTCAGTATTTTTTCTGAGGAGTGGGAGCCAAAACCAGGAGTGGGTGATAAATGCAGAATTGGTAACTTGTTTCTATTATACCATTTCTCTGATGGTTCATCACCTGACTTTGGTTCCCACTCCTTTGAAAAAAATACTGACCAAATACTGATAGTGGGGACGTGGCCTAAATCTCCTGATTGTATGACATCTTGTACTCAGAAGTTATGGTTAATCCCCCTTCTTCCCATCATTGTAGTAGAGGAAATCACAGACTACAGGCCTCTTGGCACTAATGCTCATTGACTCTCCGCCTACATATCTCAGAAAAGATCCTGTTTCTCATGCTGAGCAGCAGCACATCCGTTTCTAGTAAGAAAACGTTTTCTATAACATACTGTAGGGGCATGCAGGCAGCTATAAATGGAGATATTGTTTGATAGATAAATCATGGGACCTATTGTCTTTTACATGGTAAAAACCTACTTTTTAAGTATTGCAACATCACTCAGTAAGCATTCAAAAACATATAGTTGATTTTAGGTATTTTTTATCAACTAAAAAACATTTCAAGACATTTACCACCCTGAACCACAATGAATGTAATGTACATAGCCCTAACCAACTCTAGACCTCCAAAGCTAAAGTTTTAAACCCTACTTTTAAACCTTTTTAATCTGTAACTAAAAAATCCCAAGCAAAAAAAAACTGTGACTATTTTCTATTCATTTAGAGAAGAAGGTTATGTGCTGTCTGGACCCTTCTTCATTGTTCTACTCCAATTAAAAAGCTAATTTTTGATTGAAGAAATGCTATTCTAAAATTAAAAGACATCCTGAAAAAAAAAAGCTAAAAAAAAGCTGAAGCCATATGCTCTTTATTATAAATCAATAAACCAAACTCAGGGAAAAAAAACATGCAAAAGTTAAAATTGTAAACACGTTTCAGAACTCTGTCCTGCAATGATTAACGGCATAAATCTAAAATGCGTTTGCAATTCTGAACTTTTGCGGGTTTTTTCCGGAGGTTTTTGATTCATAATAAAGAAGATGAATTTTATCAAGGCATGAATCCTACTGCTGGATCGTATTATTCCTATAGATGCTAACTGCCTTTACTAATTGTCTTTGATAGTAATTATTTCTAGTTGGCTAATGAGTCATCAAGAGTGTTCCCGATTGCTTAATTATTAAGACTTAGTTTGAAAGAATAACTAAATTTTAATATTTTTAATAATTGTGTCCAGCATGTAAAGTTAGTAAAGTTTCCAATTCACCCCATCAGTCGAATTGCCTTTTTTTAGCCTAAAGTAGCCCAATCGTGGTTTCTCTGCCCTTTTTCTTCCCCAATCAAAATGCCTAGCTTCATTTGTTCTTACTGAATATCCGTATTCTGTCTCTATGTACTTGGAGTATCGATTCTCTTTGTGAAGGGGGCAGCAACCAACTTAGAAGTATACTCGTTCTCTAATGCGGTAATCTATAGTAATTTGGTGTTCAGCATTAGGACGTCTTCCCTAAACCACCAGCACGCCTCTCTTTTTTTCTGTGCCAGCATTCTTCATTGCTCCTATGGTGTTCTAGAGAGGAGCTCTGAAAAAAAAAAGAAATGCTGCGCAGCAACAAGAGAAGAGGGCTCAAGCCTTGGGAGAAGCGTTCTGCAGCAGAGGTCACAATACAGAAGACCAAGTGATCACACTACATTGCTAGAGAATAAGTACACTCCTGAAGTGAATTGGAAACTTTATTAACTTTACATGCTGGACACAACTGTTTTTAAAAAAATCATAATTAAATAATTCCACCTAGTCAAATTTTAACCATTTTTTTTATATTAAGTGCATCTTAAAATTGAATACATACAGTATTTAGTTAATGGTCAGCTTCATATTACATCAAACCCAGTTCTGCATTTTGATAACGAATCAGACAACTCTAAAAGGTAAAATATTGCAATAATTGAGTGTTGAAAAAATATATGATGCAATAAATTGTCCACTTTTGCAATTAGATATCTACCTGAAATCAAGATTGAATACATTTTTAGGTCTACAAACCTTAAAAATATAGTATTACTCTTGAAATGGTCAGAATAAAACATAATTTGCTTTCACACATTTAGGACCAGCAATAGATAAATCCATTGCAAGTTACATTACCTTGATGTGGACATCTCTATCTAACCCTAACACAAGCGCTTGACCCACTGCCATATCAAGTCTCCACTCTTGCTCATCGGCTGGTTCAAGTCTAACTAATATGTATCTCTCCTGAACTGACTCAGGTTGAGGTTTCACTGCAGCTTTTTTCTTGAGTAAAAAAAACAACTGAGGTTTCTCAAGCTTCTCCTATCAAACAATCCATGTAAAATGGACAGCACACAGTTGAACAGGACACAGATGGGATCCGAGTGCTGTCCAATTTTTTCATTGATCCGTAGACTCACATTGGCAAGTTTGATGCAACATTTGGATCAACATTAGACAACTATCTGTGCTTTTGTGTGGACCATTCAAGCCAAGGAATAAATTGGACATAAGAACTACCCTATAGACTTTCTTAGGTACGAGTGCTATCCATGAAAAATACGGATCTCAATCGTATGAAAAAAATTGTCGTCTGAATGATCCCTAAAATGCCATCCATGAGCTGTCTGTTTTTCAAGGACTGTTTGATACGAGATGGTTGACAAACCTCTATTGTTTTGTTTCTCCATCCAACAAAAACTGATGAAACTCTGACCAAACTATGATGGCAAAAAATTACACACTGAGAAAACTCTGATAACAACTGATGAAACGCAGATTGTTTTTTGCAGGCGAGAAAAATCACTGATGCATGAATAAACATCCTTGTCAAAAGAAAGACATCTGAAGGCAATATGAGTAGCGGGCTGTAAAATATTTTTGTCTCATAATGCTCCATAGCAGCATTGACCACAGAAGTTATGATTTCACAGTAACCTACATGACACTCCTAGTATTTTTTAAATATTTTCTATACAATTCTAGAACCAGAAAAACATTACAGTTTGACTTTCACACATTTTACCTTCTTGATCCTATGCTGATACAAATAATATCAATCAAGAGATTGCCTCTACTTGGACGGCAGGGTTCTGATGAGTCTGGAGGGAGTGAAGCATGCGGGTTCTCAATTACTGTGGGATGCCTACTAGTGGCGCAGTTTGGGAAGCGTTATTCTAGAATGTTCTACATTTACAATAGTTTATATTTTGTTCACATTTAGAAATATCTCAGTGTTTTTACTGATATAGTAAATGCAGTAACCTAGTAACACGTGTTAAATGGAGACGCCGGCACTGAAGATACAATATTGGTAAAGTATCTCTTTTGGATATTTTTTTATTTTGTGCTCACAGAGATGTGCAGTTCCTACTCAGTGAATTCATGTTACAAATACTTCTCTACAGATGATCATTGCTCTGGTTGCCTGGAAACTGGAATGGTGGATGGTTTGCCGTAACATTTTGCAGTTTTACATTTTAAGCTTCTGAGAAAGTTTTTCTGTTATTGTCTAATATATATTTTTCAAGCGTGAAAAGGGGGAGGGGGTGGAGTAGATGGTTGGTATTTTTTTTTAAATAATTAGAAATATGTGATAATCCGTGAAGTAAAGTGAAGTCCCAAAAATGCTGTATTAGGTCTCATTCAAACAACAGAGGTTAAATACATACGTGAAAAAATGGTACCGGCGTCATCAGTGTTTTGAATCAGAGTGTAATCAGAGTTTGCTCTATGTATCCTCTTCTATCATCAGTGTCATCAATGATTTTCACAGATGAATAAATAAATAAATTGCAAAGATTCTAATGTCCTTTGTGATGTTAAGGGTATTCTGTCAGCATGTTTTTGCTACCTCATCTGAGAGCAGCGTGATGTAGGCAAAGGGAAGCTGAATCCAATGATGTACCACTTAGTTTACTGGATGAAGCCGTTCTCACACAATCAAGAGATTTTAGATTTAGCATGAAACAGAGCTGAGAAAGCTAACCCCGCCCACACCAGGCTCTCTAGTTACATTGTCCATAGACAGTGAGTTGCTTATCACAGGAAAGGGCGGAGTCGGATTAGCAAGTACCTGTTGTTGTAGCTGCTGAAGTTCAGGCAATGATAATCACCAGGTGATAAAACCTTCACCAAAAGCCTGATATGTGACACATCGTTGAAATCATGTTTTAACCCTTAGCTCATGCTGTGTTCAGGTTACATAGCAAAATCCTGGCGATAGTTTCCTTTAAATACGGAGAGCACATGGATGGCACTCAAATGGTATCCATGTGCTGTATGTGTTTTTCACTGACCCATAGACTTCATAGACTTGTTTTGGCTTTTTATAAAGTTAATGCCGGAAAAAAAGCGGAGAAATTAATAGCACAATATATTATAATTGGTATGTTTTCTATCCATGAAATCAATGAAAAAAAAATGAATAGAACACATGTGTGCAACAAACACATTTGAATGAGGCCTAAAGGAGAAAGAATTTATGATACAGCTCTAGTGTTGAGCGAGCACTAAAATGCTCGTGTGCTCGAAGCTTGGGCCGAGCTCACCGTGATACTCGGGTGCTCGACCCGAGCAACGAGCCCAATGTTAGTCTATGGGAGACCCGAGCATTTTTGCGGCGGCACCCCCGACAGTCTGTAGAAAGCCTAAAAAGTACCCCAAAAGATGGAGACAGTGCTCAAAAGACATGGGGACAGCATGGGCATCTCCCCAGGAAGCATTTCTGACCCCCAGGTCACTGCTGTCAACAACGTGGTCAGAGGTATTAAGCCACTTTTACGGGCTCACAATAAAACGTTCAAAAACAAAACTGAAACAGTTTTCCTGTGAAATATGTTAAGGAACTTCCTTTCCAGGGTAAAGACTTGTGTATAAGGTAAAATAAATAACCAAAAACAAAAATACACCTCCACACCTTGGGCTATGTTCACAAGTAGCATTTTTTATGCGTTTTTGCACTTTTGTATTGCTTTCAACCGTGACAAATGCATTCACCGGGAAATGTCATTTTAACATTTTACAATCTTATCTGGCCATGTGCTGTGTGACACATGCATACAGTGCTGAAAAGACATGGGAACAGCACGGGGAAGACCCCTGGAAGCATCTCTGACACCCAGGTCACTGCCTAAAAGTTTGCCCATCAGAAGTGATCCTTGCCACATCCGAAGATGCAGACTTGCAACTATCCCCATGCAAGTCCTTATCCCAGGGCAGTGTTCAATTGTACCTCCCCCATTCCTTGCAATGCAAGCGCAAGTATGCAGCCTGCCACCCACCCCCAGGCTGCAATACCATACTGCTAGCTTTCACTTGAAATGGGGCCTTTTAATTTGGAGGAGGCCGAAGCTGGCCACTACCTCATGGCTGCTTTGGCAGCGAGGTATCCATACTCGGTCCCCAGCCGGCCCGCGGCCTGGTGTCCACACACGGTCCCCAGCCGCCTGAGGGCGGCTGGGTGTCCATAAACGGTCCCCAGCCGCCCTTATTTCTCCTTGGAAGTTCCCCCCAAACTTTTCTTAGCCCGGCCTGCTTTAGGGCAGCATTGGATGAGCCCACCAGAGAACCAGACTCCTCCGTTGGGCCTTGGCTTCTCCATCAGGGGAGTTGAGAGTGCCAAGGTGAGGAGCATGATGATGATGAAAGCGTCTGCTTTGTTTTCTTGGAATGCAAGCACATGTATGTAGTAGCGGCTAGGCCTGAGGTGGTCAGCGTTTTGTTGCATATCCTACCTCCTCCGAGGATTGCTGGATGCTTTCCTGCTACTATCCCAGTTCTATGACTCCCATTAAAACAAAGCTTCAGGTGATGAATGATGGATGAGGTGGTGACAAAGGAGAAAGAGCAGGAGGAACAGGGACCATTCACATCAATATCAGGCAAGTAAACCACACATGTCTTGTAGGATATATTTCTGTACCAAAAGGAGCGGTTCGGCTACACAGTTATAGGGCATGCAGTGAGTGCAATGCAAACCAAAAATTTTGAGGCACTCCAATGCCCCTTGGAAGTGACATGGAGGTTAGAGGGCCTTAACTAAACCGTTTTTTCCATTTACAGCAACTGGGTCTCCTGTGCAATGTTGGCCTAAGCAATGAATGGAAGGCTTTCCAAAAATTATGAGGAACTGCAATGCCACTTGAAACAGATGTGGATTACAGCATACTTAAAACCTTCTACCCATTATTGGGGAGTGGGTCTCCCTTAGTGTTCGCCTATGCATTGAAAAGCAAAAGCTGACTAAAATTAGGATGAAATGCAATGCCCGTTGGAAGAATGGTGGAGGTCGCAGTGGAATAAAAAGACAATATCGATGCCCCTTGAAAAAGTGGTGGAGGTCGCAGTAGATTAACAGACAGTTTTATCGCCCCTTGGAAGAGACGTGGAGGTCGCAGTAGCTTAACAAGACGGTTTTAATGCCACTTGGAAAAGACATGGAGGTCGCAGTGAAATAAAAAGACAATATCAATGCCCCTGGGAAAATTGGTGGAGGTCGCAGTAGCTTAACAAGATGGTTTTAATGCCCCTGGGAAAAGTGGTGGAGGTCGCAGTAGCTTAACAAGACGGTTTTAATGCCCCTGGGAAAAGTGGTGGAGGTCGCAGTAGCTTAATAAGACGGTTTTAATGCCCTTTGGAAGAGACGTGGAGGTCGCAGTGGAATAAAAAGACAATATCAATGCCCCTGGGAAAAGTTGTGTAGGTCGCAGTAGCTTAACAAGACGGTTTTAATGCCCCTTGGAGAAGTGTTGGAGGTCGCAGTAGCTTAACAAAACGGTTTTAATGCCCCTTAGAAGAGACGTGGAGGTCGCAGTAGCTTAACAAGACAGTTTTAATGCCCCTTGGAAGAGTGGTGGAGGTTACAGTGGAATAAAAAGACAATATCAATGCCCTGTGGAAGAGTCGTGGAAGCCACAGTAGCTTAACATGATGGTTTTATTGCCCCTAGGAAAAGTGGTGGAGGTCGTAGTAGGTTAGCAAGACGGTTTTAATGCCCCTTGGAAGAGATGTGAAGGTCGCAGTGGAATAAAAAGACGGTTTTAATGCCCCTTGGAAGAGACGTGGAGGTCGCAGTGGAATAAAAAGATGGTTCTAATGCCCCTTGGAAGAGACGTGGAGGTCGCAGTGGAATAAAAAGATGGTTTTAATGCACCTTGGAAGAGACGTGGAGGTCGCAGTGGATTAAAAAGACAATAACAATGCCCCTGGGAAAAGTGGTGGAGGTCGCAGTAGCTTAACAAGACGGTTTTCATGCCCCTTGCAAGAGCCATTCAGTACAGCATATTAAAATCATTATTCCCATTATTGGGGAGTAGGTCTCCCATAGTCTTTGCCTATGCCTTCCAAGCAAAGCTGCCAAAAATTAGGACGGAGGAACTTGCAATGCTGGCAACACGGACCACAGTCACCCTGGTGGTATAGTGGTAGTGGAGGCTGAGGATAAGGAGAAGAGCAAAATACAGCCGAAATGAGGAAGCGTATACCCATGTGTGGGTGTGAAGCGGTGCATGGGAATACACCTCCCGAAATAACACAGTGGATTTGACTTTATGTTACTCTGCTGTCATTTGGTGGTGATGAGAAGTCTGGCCCAATCCAGGCCTTGTTCATTTTGATAAGGGTCAGCTTGTCAGCATTGTCAGTTGACAGGCGAGTGTGCTCATCAGTTATAATTCTCCCAGCGGTACTAAAAAAACGCTCCGATAACACGCTAGCGGCAGGGCAGGTCAGGACCGCCAAAGCGTACAGAGCGAGTTCATTCCAAGTGTCCAGCTTGGATAGCCAATAATTAAAAGGCACAGAGGAATCACAGAGGACACTGGTACGGTCGGCAAGGTACTCTCTCACCATCTTTTGAAACTTTCCACTTCTTTTGAGAGTACCCCGCGCCTCAGGGCCTATAAGTTGGGCGGGTCTCAGAAAACTATCCCAGAATGTTGACCGTGTTCCCCTGCCTCTGCTGAATTGGAGTTGCATCTCTCTCGCCTGTACGCCTTGGTTGGTCAACGAACTGTGAACTCTGCCGCTAGCGTGTTCAGATGGGAATTTTTTTAACAGTTCTGCACAATGGGCCTTCTGGTACTGCCCCATTTTTGTAGACCTCTCCACCTCAGGAATAAGAGAGTGAAAGTTCTCCTTGTGGTGGGAGTCTAAAAGTGTCACCAACCAGTAATGACTTTCACCCAACAATTTGACAACGCGAGGGTCACGGTTATGGCAGCATAACATAAAGTCAGCCATGCGTGCCAGACTGGTAACGGGCAAGACTTCCGTGTCCTCACCAAGATGACGACTGACCATGCTCTCCTCCTCCTCCTCCTCCCTGTCCTCAGGCCACCCACGCTGAACCAACTGTATGACAGTTGTACAGGTACTACCGTCTACAGCGCATGATACCAGCTCCTGTTCTTCCTCCTCCTCCTCCTCTCCCTCATTGTCCCCCAATGCACGTTGGGATGAGATGAGGCTGGGCTGTGTGTAATCGCCCATTACGGGTTCTTGATCCATCTCATCATACTCTGGTTGCAATGCCTCCTCTTTAATTCTCTGCAGAGAGCATTGCAAAAGACAGACAAGTGGGATGCTGACGCTAATGATGGCGTCATCGCCACTCACCATCTTGGTGGACTCTTCAAAGTTTATCAGGATGGTTCATATGTCAGACATCCAGGTCCAGTCCTGAGGTCTTATGTGTGGAGTCTGACCTGAATATCGACGGCCTTGTTGCAGCTGGTACTCCACAACTGCTTTCTTCTGCTCACAAATCCTTTGCAACATGTGGAGGGTAAAGTTCCAACGTGTGGGGACATCACACATCAGTCGGTGTGCCGGAAGCTGCAAACGCTGCTGCAACACAGCAAGGGCGGCGGAAGCTGTAGCCGACTTGCGAAAATGAGCTGACAGGCGACGTACTTTGACGAGCAGATCTGGCAACTCGGGGTAAGATTTAAGAAACCGCTGAACCACGAGGTTAAGCACATGAGCCAGGCATGGTACGTGTATGATCTCGCCTCGCCTCAGAGCCGCCACCAGGTTATGGCCATTGTCACACACGACCATGCTTCAATGTAGGTTCAGCGGTCTCAGCCACAGATCTGCCTGCTCTTTCACAGCTGTCCACAACTCATAAGCAGTGTGAGGTTTATCACCTAAGCTTATGAGTTTCATCACAGCCTGTTGCCATTTGGCTGAGGCAGTACTGCAGAGCTTCCAGCTTGTAACTGATGTGGTGATATCTGAGATGGAGGCTGAACATGAGGAGGAGGAGGATGATGCGCAAGCGCTGTACACTGTGGGGGCAACTCTGACTGACATAGGGCCCGCAATACTCGGTGTGGGGAGGATGTTTTCCGCCCCAAGGTCTGACTGGGACCCGGCTTCCACTATGTTTACCCAGTGTGCCGTCAGGGAGATGTACCGTCCCTGGCCACAAGCACTTGTACTCGTGTCCATTGTCAGATGGACTCTCACAGTAACTGCGTTGTTGAGGGCATGGAAGATGTTTTGGGACACGTGCTTGTGTAGTGCAGGGATGGCACACCGGGCAAAATAGTGTCGGCTGGGGACCGAGTACCGAGGGACGGCCACCGCCATAAGGTTGCCGAAGGATTCCATCTCCACCAGCCCAAAAGGCAGCATTTCCAACACAAGCAGTCGTGAAATGTGTGAATTTATTACTGTGGCCTGTGGGGTGTTGGCTGCTAATTTGCGCTTTCGTTCAAAGGTCTGGGATATGGACAATTGAACGCTGCGGTGGGACGTGGACATGGACGTTGATGCTGTTTCTTGAGAAACTGCCATAACAAGTGAAGATTGAGAGGAGGGGGCATCTTTGCTTGCAGTATGGACAGTGGATTGCCTTGCACACACATCAGGGGTTTCTATTACACGCACAACAGCGGAAGAAGCAGTGGTGACACCCGCTGACACTGGTCATGGACCCTGGGGTTCGCCCCACAAAGTCGGGTGCTTTGCTGCCATGTGCCTGATCATGCTGGTCGTGGTCAGGCTGGTAGTTTTGTCATGCTGATGCTGGCATGGCAGGTGGTACAAATGGCCTTTTTGGGGTTATCAGCAGAGTCTTTAAAAAAATTCCAGACTCTGGAAGACCTACCGCTTGTACTGGCAACGTCCCTCGTGTTGGTGTTACGGGAAACTGTTGCCCGCCTTCTGTGTACAGCCACCACACTGCTTCTTTCTGCCTGTTGGGGTACTCTGCCTCCCTCCTCCTGTGTGCTGCTGGCCTCGCTCTGCGTGTCCTCCTGCCACGTTGGGTCAGTTACTAGATCATCCACCACCTCCTCCTCTTCCACTTGCGCACCACGATCCTCCTCCTCACTTCGTAGCAATTGTGTCTCGTCATCATCCACCTCTTGTGACAAATTGCCAGCGTCGACTTCCTGTGGCCTTGGCTGTTCAAATATTTGGGCATCGCAACATGGGATCTCCTCTTCCACCACTTCAAACGGAGCAGGCGAGGGGCACAAATATGGAAATGAACCAGTGATCAGCTCTTCAGAGTGTCCAACTATGGGATCAGTTGCTGTCTGACGACACTCGGCATGGTGGGAGGAAGGAACATCAGGGTGAGGAGGAGTATGCGGTCGAGACTCACGGCTACTAAAACTTGACCATATGGAAGACAGACCAGAGGTGGTGGTGCCCAGGTAACTGAAAGTATTATCTGCTATCCAATTAATAACCTGTTCACAGTGATCAGTTCGCAAAACTGGTGTTGTAGTGTGCTTCCCTAGTAATTCAGTCAAGAAGTGGGAGCGAGAAGATGTGGCTGTTGGTTGTGGCACATTTTCACCTTGGCCACGGCCCCGTCCTCTACACGCACCATCACCAGAACGTCCAGTTCCACGTCCCTTGCCACGCGCCTTTCCCATTGTAAATGAAGTAAAATAGCTTACACTCGCACTATCAATGGAAAAAGGGTAATAAAAAGGAGATTAGAACAGTGGAAGAGGAAAACCACAGTTCTATTTGTCTGGCCTACACCAGAAACTTTTAAACAGATATATTTGTGACTGAACAAACAGTTAGACACTATTAATTTTTTTTTCTGTAAAACAGGTCAAAAGCAGGATAATACAGAGATTTGACCCGTGGAACTGCAAAACCACAGTTCTATTTCTCTGGCCTTCACCAGACTCTTTTAAACAGATATATTGGTGTCTGACCAGTCAGGGAGACACTATTACAGTTTTTTTTTTACGGCAAAAAGTGCCAAAAGCATGATAATACAGAGATTTGACCGGTGGAACTGGAAAACCACAGTTCTATTTTTCTGGCCTACACCAGACTCTTTTAAACAGATATATTGGTGTCTGACCAGTCAGGGAGATACTATTACAGTTTTTTTTTACGGCAAAAAATGCCTAAAGCAGGATAATACAGAGATTTGACCCGAGGAACTGCAAAACCACAGTTATAGTTATGTGGCGTACACCAGAATCTTTTAAATAGATATATTGGTGTCTGACGAGTCAGGGAGACACTATTACAGTTTTTTTTTACGGCAAAAAATGCCAAAAGCAGGATAATACAGAGATTTGACCCGTGGAACTGCAAAACCACAGTTATAGTTATGTGGCCTACACCAGACTCTTTTAAACAGATATATTGGTGTCTGACCAGTCAGGGAGACACTATTACAGTTTTTTTTTTACGGCAAAAAGTGCCAAAAGCATGATAATACAGAGATTTGACCGGTGGAACTGGAAAACCACAGTTCTATTTTTCTGGCCTACACCAGACTCTTTTAAACAGATATATTGGTGTCTGACCAGTCAGGGAGATACTATTACAGTTTTTTTTTTACGGCAAAAAATGCCAAAAGCAGGATAATACAGAGATTTGACCCGAGGAACTGCAAAACCACAGTTATAGTTATGTGGCATACACCAGAATCTTTTAAATAGATATATTGGTGTCTGACGAGTCAGGGAGACACTATTACAGTTTTTTTTTACGGCAAAAAATGCCAAAAGCAGGATAATACAGAGATTTGACCCGTGGAACTGCAAAACCACAGTTATAGTTATGTGGCCTACACCAGACTCTTTTAAACAGATATATTGGTGTCTGACCAGTCAGGGAGACACTATTACAGTCTTTTTTTTACGGCAAAAAGTGCCAAAAGCATGATAATACAGAGATTTGACCGGTGGAACTGGAAAACCACAGTTCTATTTTTCTGGCCTACACCAGACTCTTTTAAACAGATATATTGGTGTCTGACCAGTCAGGGAGATACTATTACAGTTTTTTTTTACGGCAAAAAATGCCAAAAGCAGGATAATACAGAGATTTGACCCGAGGAACTGCAAAACCACAGTTATAGTTATGTGGCGTACACCAGAATCTTTTAAATAGATATATTGGTGTCTGACGAGTCAGGGAGACACTATTACAGTTTTTTTTTACGGCAAAAAATGCCAAAAGCAGGATAATACAGAGATTTGACACGTGGAACTGCAAAACCACAGTTATAGTTATGTGGCCTACACCAGACTCTTTTAAACAGATATATTGGTGTATGACCAGTCAGGGAGACACTCTTATAGTTTTTTTTACGGCAAAAAATGCCAAAAGCAGGATAATACAGAGATTTGACCCGTGGAACTGCAAAACCACAGTTCTATTTCTCTGGCCTACTCCAGACTCTTTTATACAGATATATTGGTGTCTGACCAGTCAGGGAGACACTATTACAGTTTTTTTCGGCAAAAAATGCCAAAAGCAGGATAATACAGAGATTTGACCCACGGAACTGCAAAACCACAGTTCTATTTTTCTGGCCTACACCAGACTCTTTTAAACAGATATATTGGTGTCTGACCAGTCAGGGAGATACTATTACAGTTTTTTTTTACGGCAAAAAATGCCTAAAGCAGGATAATACAGAGATTTGACCCGAGGAACTGCAAAACCACAGTTATAGTTATGTGGCGTACACCAGAATCTTTTAAATAGATATATTGGTGTCTGACGAGTCAGGGAGACACTATTACAGTTTTTTTTTACGGCAAAAAATGCCAAAAGCAGGATAATACAGAGATTTGACCCGTGGAACTGCAAAACCACAGTTATAGTTATGTGGCCTACACCAGACTCTTTTAAACAGATATATTGGTGTCTGACCAGTCAGGGAGACACTATTACAGTTTTTTTTTTACGGCAAAAAGTGCCAAAAGCATGATAATACAGAGATTTGACCGGTGGAACTGGAAAACCACAGTTCTATTTTTCTGGCCTACACCAGACTCTTTTAAACAGATATATTGGTGTCTGACCAGTCAGGGAGATACTATTACAGTTTTTTTTTACGGCAAAAAATGCCAAAAGCAGGATAATACAGAGATTTGACCCGAGGAACTGCAAAACCACAGTTATAGTTATGTGGCATACACCAGAATCTTTTAAATAGATATATTGGTGTCTGACGAGTCAGGGAGACACTATTACAGTTTTTTTTTACGGCAAAAAATGCCAAAAGCAGGATAATACAGAGATTTGACCCGTGGAACTGCAAAACCACAGTTATAGTTATGTGGCCTACACCAGACTCTTTTAAACAGATATATTGGTGTCTGACCAGTCAGGGAGACACTATTACAGTTTTTTTTTTACGGCAAAAAGTGCCTAAAGCATGATAATACAGAGATTTGACCGGTGGAACTGGAAAACCACAGTTCTATTTTTCTGGCCTACACCAGACTCTTTTAAACAGATATATTGGTGTCTGACCAGTCAGGGAGATACTATTACAGTTTTTTTTTACGGCAAAAAATGCCTAAAGCAGGATAATACAGAGATTTGACCCGAGGAACTGCAAAACCACAGTTATAGTTATGTGGCGTACACCAGAATCTTTTAAATAGATATATTGGTGTCTGACGAGTCAGGGAGACACTATTACAGTTTTTTTTTACGGCAAAAAATGCCAAAAGCAGGATAATACAGAGATTTGACCCGTGGAACTGCAAAACCACAGTTATAGTTATGTGGCCTACACCAGACTCTTTTAAACAGATATATTGGTGTATGACCAGTCAGGGAGACACTCTTATAGTTTTTTTTACGGCAAAAAATGCCAAAAGCAGGATAATACAGAGATTTGACCCATGGAACTGCAAAACCACAGTTCTATTTCTCTGGCCTACTCCAGACTCTTTTAAACAGATATATTGGTGTCTGACCAGTCAGGGAGACACTATTACAGTTTTTTTCGGCAAAAAATGCCAAAAGCAGGATAATACAGAGATTTGACCCACGGAACTGCAAAACCACAGTTCTATTTTTCTGGCCTACACCAGACTCTTTTAAACAGATATATTGGTGTCTGAACAGTCACGGACACACTCAATTTTTTTGGGGGGTGGAGGGAAATACCAAAAGGTTGATAAGACGCGTATTTGTACAGTCTGACTGAGGGGAAAAAAAAAAAAAGGATTTAGATGAATGAAAAAAAAAGGATTTTTCCTGGCCTCTGAGACCGGGGGATAAGTCTAGCAATTTGACCAACAGGAGCACACAGGACTGTAATGCAGCGTTTGCTGGTATAACCACTGCGTCTCCAATACAGCCTGCCTGCCTGCCTGATATCTGGAATGGATATTAGTCCTGAGAAGGACTGTTTGTTTGATTTGTCAGGCTTTAGAGACCCTACACTAACTATTTCGGAGTATAAATCTCTCCCTAGCTCAGCAGCACTGACAGTACACTGGCTGATCTGTAGCGACTGTGTCCAAGATGGCGGCGCCCGGTTTTAAATACTCGAGGTGACGCTGTGCGGCCAGCCAATCACTGTAATGCCCACAAACAACATGGCTGCGGCATTACAGTGACTGACTGACAATCCCTGCATGTTCATTGGCTCTGTAAAGAGCGCCAAACGTGCAGGGCGGAGACCCGAGCTCCAGCCCGAGTAACCCGGAAATGCTCGGTGCTCGCCGAACATCCCGAGTAGTGAGATACTCGGGCGAGTAACGAGCAGTGTCGAGCATGCTCGCTCAACACTATACAGCTCTTTTTAAAACAAGATTGTTTTTTGGTCAGGTGTTACTAATATGGTTGTGATCCATCATCCTTTCTATGTCCATCACACCCAGATCGCTCAGGCTATGTTCCCACAATGAACCTTAGGGCCATGTTCATACGATGATCTTTTGGTGAGTTATCGTTGTTGCAGATTTTCTGTGCCTATTAAATAAATTAGGTTACTTGCGTTTTTTCATTACGTATTTGTATGCATTTTTGACGCTGCGGTTTTTGTCTCTTGTTGTTATGTCATGTTTTAAATAAAACTGCTTTGTTTTTGAAACGTCCTGGTATTTGGCTTCGACAAAACTTTATTGCTGCAGTAATATTCAGATTACAGATTACATTTGTTTCTGATGTATTTCCACTACGAAAACCCACTAAAAACGTATGTGCATTTTTTACCTGCGGATTTTTCACATCTAATGCAAGTCTGTGGAAAAAATCTGCACACAATTAAAAAGAGCTGCATATCATCCAAAGTAATCTCACATAGCAGAGCGACGCGTTTCCAACACACACTGGCGTTTTTTCTCAAAGCTTTGAGAAGCTACTTGTGTGAAGCTACTTTTTTAATCAATAAATTTAGGATTTTTGGAAGCTAGATTCTTTCTTCCTTTTGCTATTTACCATGTGTGGCCACACGTTTTCCCTTGCTTCCATGCATAATTTCTTCTGTTCATGTTTGTCCAAGAGATATTGACATGCTGCGGATTTGAAACACACACCGCAGATCAGTACATGCTGAGTAAAAAATATATTTGTAATTAGCATATCCCACTAATTTTGTCTAGTAGGCAATCACTATAGTAAAAGGATAGACTGTCCTGGAATGTTAATAGGACTGGTGTCTGAGCATGTGCAGCCGGAAGCCCTGCCACTCTTTATTCATGTGTTCGAAGCTCCTAGTAGATGTGATGTAGTATTGGAGATACCAGAAGTGCTGTCTGAAGAAGAGGCCGGTCACACTACTGTCCATAATTCATAGGCCAGTAGATCTAGTAAAGAAGCACTCCTATCAAAGTTTTTATCTTTTTAAAGGGAACTTGTCACCAGGCATGGCCAATATGAGATACGGCCACCACCTTCCAGGCCTGATATACAGTATAATTAATGCTCTTTTTCTTCTCTTGCAGGTCGGATCGGGGGCTTATATACAGCATTATAGAATACTGTATATCAGACCTGCAGGGTAGTGGCTGTATCTCATATTGGCCAAACCTGGTGAAAGGTTCACTTCAATATATTGCAATCATCATATTATATAGCACTGTGTACTTACAATTGCTGATTTTGCCTTTCTATCCAGTTAATTCTTCTCTTCTCCATTAGGTCTATGACATCACGTGATTAAAAACTGACAAGCTGAATCCTTCTATGTCTAGCTCTATGTATAAACAAAAGGTAATTTTTCACTGTATAAATTATTAGTCACTGCAAAAGCCCCTGGCAAGAGGGAGGAGCAGAGCAGCTGGGTCAGGAGGGGAAGAGGAGGAGGATTTTTGCAGAGACAAGAGCCTTCCTGATTCTACATAGAGCAGAGGAAAGAGAAGAATTAGCTTGGTAGAAAGGTAAAATGAGCAAATACTAAAGCAAATACTAAACATGAGCAAATACTAAACTTTGTAAAGTAGTTAATACAGATGAGGATAGGGCACAGCTACAGGAGGATTTAGATAAATTGGGAAGCTGGGCCAAAAAATGGCAAATGGGGTTCAATGCCGATAAATGTAAGGTCATGCACATGGGAAAGAAAAACAGCAGTCACCCATACATATTAAATGGGAAACCGTTGGGGAAATCTGACATGGAGAAGGACCTGGGTGTCTTGGTTAATAGCAAATTAAATTGGAGTGCCCAGTGTCAGGCAGCAGCTGCGAAGGCAAATAGAGTCATGGCATGCATCAGAAGAGGAATAGGGGCATATGATGAGAACATTGTTCTTCCTCTGTATAAAGCGCTGGTAAGGCCACACTTAGAATATTGTGCACAGTTCTGGGCTCCGGTGCTCAGGAAAGACATATTGGAGCTAGAGAGGGTACAAAGGAGGGCGACTAAGGTAATAAAGGGAATGGAGGGACTAGAATACCCAGAGAGGTTGTCAAAATTAGGCCTATTTACGTTGGAAAAGAGAAGGCTTAGGGGAGACCTCATAAACATGTATAAATACATCAGGGGGCAGTACAGAGATCTCTCCCATGACCTGTTTATACCAAGGATTGTGACAAAGACGAGGGGGCACACTATGCGTCTGGAGGAAAGGAGGTTCCTGCACCAGCATAGAAGGGGATTCTTTACGGTCAGAGCCGTGAGACTCTGGAACTCTCTGGGAGAGGAAGTGGTGATGTCCCACTCACTTAATGAGTTCAAGAGAGGCCTGGACGCCTTTCTTGAGAACAATAAAATTACATCTTATGCTTAGTGATAGTTAATTAATCCAGGGATTTAATCTGACTGCCAGATTGGAGTCGGGAAGTGAATTTTTCCTCAATGATGTAAATTGGCCTATACCGCATGGGTTTTTTTTTGCCTTCCCCTGGATCAACGCTGCGGAATAGCTGCAGTGCACAAGAAATAGGCTGAACTCGATGGACGCTTGTCTTTTTTCGGCCTTATAAACTATGTAACTATGTAACTATGTAAATTGTAAGTACACAGTTCTAGATAATATGATGACTGCAATATATTAAGAGGATAACAACTTTGATGGGAGGACTTCTTTAAGGTTGCAACTAGAGTTGATCAAATCTTTTGAAATTCAAAATTTTCCTAAAATTCGATTCACAGCAAATCGATTTGCCAAAAATCACTGGACTGAAAAGCCTCCAACTGCCCTAACAAGACATGTGTAACAGTCTGTGGTCTACTACGACTGTATCCAATTTCATTCAAGCTCTTGAAAATAAATGCAGCCTCAGTAATGTCAAAGTGGCCTCATCATGGAAACTGTTTTTGCGCTTTAATTTTTTTACTCCGCTGCTTCCAAGAGCTATAACTTTTTTAGTTATCTATCAGCATATCCATATGATGACTTGTAGAGAGGTGATGTCACGCACAGTGTAGGAAAGACAAAGTGCGTCACGAAGGGATGAGGGGAAGGGAGCCCAGACACTAGGGAAAGGGGGAAGTGGAGACCTCCTATGCTGATCTGCAATCACCCTGTCTCCCCCTACCGACTCTATATTGGTTCCTCACCAATTGTCGCACAGAAACCTATTCCTGTATTTCCCTAGTGCTTGGCCCTGGATAGAGAAGGGGGGAATGAGCGCTAGTCAATCCCCACTGACAACTAAAGACAGCAAGGGGAGACAGACATGGGGGAAGTAGCTTAGCTTGAGTCGAATTCAGAGAGATGGCACACATGTCCTCTTAGCACCAGAGAGGAAGTAAGAACTGGACTTGCTCCAAGCCTTCACAAGGGGTCATGTGAATATCACCGGCAACTGAGTGTAGCAACCAGGTAGTATTTAAACACCCAAGCCTGATTGTCAAATAGAGCAGGAAGGAGGTAGCCACTGAATCCTAGAGTGAGACAGCTAATAAGAGGTCTGTAATGCCAAATGAAGGGATCTCCTGCTACCAACTGCAGGGCAACTGTCTGTCACATCTGACACACCTGTGACAGGTGAATGATAAGGTGAGCGTAAGTATGTTTTTTCTTTTTACATCTTATGTTTATTATGCTCCAAGATCTTGGAAGACCCCAGAGCAGAATTGGGAACATTCAATTTGCAGAAAATATCCTAGCTGCAAATGGAATTTAAAATCTGCATGATTTTGTGAATTAAAATGTTGCCATATCAAATGATCTGTATTACCCCATACATGGAAGATTACTACTTTTTCTTTTCTTATACATTTATTGCAACATTGTAATTAAATCAAAAGCAAGGCCATAATAATTTATTTTTATAATATAATTTATAATTTATGTTTATTATTGAATTTCACCAAAATTCAAGAATAAACACAGCAAAAAAGGGCAACAGTATTTACCTGCCCAGGTCTCAGAACTAATGCAGGATGCCGCAAACCCATATAAGATGGCGGCAACACAGGTGCAAAATACTGATGAGACAACCACTCACAACCTACCAGTTCATGGATGGGATGATTGCTTAGTATTAAAATTGAACACAAAAAAGGCATGTTTAGGGCGCTGGTCACACACAGGTAGTGCACAGTGTCCGGCTTACAGCCTATTAGTGATGCTCATACTATTAGATTAAAAGGGCTGCCCAGCAGTAAATAAGTTCACCTCATGAGGACAGACACACTAGTTTCCAATGCCAAACACTGATGGGCTTGGCTGCACCAAAAATGCGCAAAAAGTAAATATCTAATATATGAGGCATTGGTCTATATTTTGGCCAAAACACGCAAGCTCGCAACCCGCGTCAAGGGTCCAGTTCTGAGACCTGAGCAAGTAAATACTGTTGTCCTTTTTGCTGTGTTTATTAAACATTTTAATTAACAATATTTGTCGGCAAAAATATTATCCTAACCTCATCTGGATGTTTTAAGTAAAGGATTGTTTTTTTTCCCTTCTTGTAAATTTGACTTATGTTGTACCATCTTAGTTGTTAACAAATTTACAAGAAGTTTGATCGTGAAAATACATTTTCACAATGATCACATACCATGTAATGATTCAAATGACACCATTATTAATGTTTCTAATAACATGCAACTTAACCATAACTTTCTGTTTTCTGAACAGGTTCTTTTGTCATCTTTACAGAATAATTATGCGAACAGACATGACAGGGGGAAAACAACTCGTTCCCTAATTTTTTCCCCTAAAACTCCTGACTTCTATCCTGTTAATTCTCGTTCACCAGGATTAGATCAGGTCCAAGAGTTAGTGGAGGAACACCTGGTAGTCCTATATTCTGACAATCAAACATACAATAAGAAAGACATACAGAATCTTAATACTAGTGAAACCAAGGCTTTAAAAGAATTAAAGGTAATGGCCAACATCGTAATCCGACAAACTGATAAAGGGGGGTTCAGTAGTCATGTTGGATAAAGAAATTTATAGACAACAGAATATGAAGATGCCAGCTATGCCATTGAAAAATCAGACCCTACTTTACACAAAAAATAATCCAAATTATTTCAAGTTGGTCTTTCCTTGGGAATTATTAATCAAAAGGAAATGGTATATATTATAAACGAACGCCCAAAAATGGCCATATTTCATTCCCTCTCTAAACTGCATAAAGGGGGCTTACCCCCCTCATTTTGCCCCATTGTTGCCAGGATTGGGTCCTTAAACGAAAAGCTTTACGAATGGGTTGACAGCCTTCTGCAGCCTTTAATTCGTCTCATTCCATGCCATATAAAGGATACAATACATGTAACAATAATAATAATAATAATTATTATTTTTATAGCGCCAACATATTCCGCAGCACTTTACAATTTTAGGGGGACTTGTACAGACAATAAAAACGTTACAGAATAAGTATAACTCAAATATCAAAAGGAGTGAAGGCCCTGCTCGCAAGCTTACAGTCTATGAGGAAATAGGGGAGACACAAAAGCTAAAATGTACTTATATTGTATCATACAGCCATAAAACACTAAATAGGATATGCACATAACACTACATGAACTGGTCGCCAGCCAGTATGTGTACAGTCCAGACAAGTGCATGGAGGTGATGAAAGGGTAGTTATTCAGCAACTCATGAAATTGACTTAAAAAATTGCCTTTATTTTGAAAAAATTAAAAACATGAGACCATAGTGCAAATAAAAGCGTACAGAGGCTTACACGTTTCGGATACGTAGATCCTTATTCATAGCATAATACAATGTTGAAATGGAGAAACTTTTAAGGCATATGGAGAAAGTAGCCACCCACCGACATCACCTGTTCAGAAACTCATTACACATGAGTCCAGAGTCTCAGAAAACTCAGTTTTAACCCTAAATAAACTGTCTGTTTCTATTTAAAAGGAAAAAAAAAAAAAATTGGAAAATTGCCAAACAATTACAAACTCCATAAATATAACTCGCTAAATAAATGTCACATAATATTAACCTAGAAACAGACAGTTATAATTAGAGATGAGCAGTGTTCGACTAGAACTGTTTGCCAATCTCAAATTCGAGCTGTTTTGGGCGGTGTTCGAGTCGTTCGACAAACGCGAACGATTTGCAAAAAATTTGGCTGTTCGAGGTTATATTCGATAACTGTTCGTGCACCAAAAGCATAACTGGATTTTTTCCCATCATGCAGGGATTGTCTGCCACTCACTGTAATGCCACAGCCATGGGGGTTGTGGCATTACAGTGATTGCCCAAATCGATGGGAACAGTGCTCACAGTGAAACATGAAAAGCCGGCAATTCAGCAGCGGCGTACACCGGTACCCGACAATTTAGAACAGAAAGAATAGAGCATCACACATCGATTAGATAGATAGAAACATGTCAGTCACATATATGAGAAGAACAGTGACAGTGTTGCTTACTGTACTTGTCATATAGTGTTAAAGGATTTATTAAAAAAAATAATAGTGTTTTCATGCACCATCTCTTTAAAAAAGCAGGCCGGCAATTCAGCATCGGTACCCGACAATTTAGAATAGAAAGAATAGAGCATCACACATAGATTAGATAGATAGAAACATGTCAGTCACATATATAATAAGTACAGTGATAGTGTTGATTAGTGTACTTGTCATTTAGTATTAAAATAAAGGATTTATTATTAAAAAAATTGGCGTGGGGTTCCCCGTAATTTTAGGCTCTAGCGGAGGTTAAGCAGACGGCTGGGGCAGATGTTTGAAGCCTGGGAAGGGGGTAATACCCACGGAGCTTCCCAGGCTACTAATATCAGCCCCCAGCTGAATACCAACACTGTCACTGTGCTTCTTATATGTGTGACTGACATGTTTCTATGTATCTAATCTATGTGTGATGCTCTATTCCTTCTTGTCTAAATTGTCGGGTACCGGTGTATGCCGCTGCTGAATTTGCCGGCCGGCTTTTTTAAAGAGAGTGTCTTCTGAGCAGTTTGTCAGCTTTTGGACACCTTTGCAGGTGTTTTCTATGTGTTTCTATGTGTTTTTGTTTGCCTGCCATTAGTTTTAACGGTGTTCGACGGTGTTCTAAGGTGTTCGACGAACAGTTCGACGAACAGTTCCTCGAACATCCCGGTGTTCGACGAACCGAACCGAACCCGAACACTACGGGGGTGGCTCAACACTACTGAGTTCATTGGACAAGAACTCGGCTCATCTGGATGCTGTCACAGCCAGACACTAAGGAGCGCAAGCATGCCTGCGCTTCTCAGTGTCTGCGGCATGGCAAGCTGGATGGCAGCTTTCGGCTGCGATACAGCCTGTCATGTGAATGTAGCAGAGGTGGAGCCATCCTGGGAACCATGGAAAGGTAAGGATGAGGTTGGTTTATTATTTTTCTTTTATTGCAGGAGGTCGTTGGCTTCAGCTGGAATGGGCGTGATGGTAAGTATGGTTTAATTTAGAACATTAAAAAATTGTGTTTTATTTCAATTAAAGGACTTTATTCTGGGTGTTTGTGTTTTTTTTAAATACTTTACTAGAAATTCATGGCGGTCATGTCTAATATTGGCGTGACCCCATGAATTTCGGGCTTAGGGCCAGCTGATAATACCAAGCTGGCCTTAACCCCTTTATTACCCAGTGAGCCACCGCACCAGGGCCCTGGATGAGTTGGGTACAGCGCCAGAAGATGGCGCTTCTATGAACGCGCCATTTTCTGAGGTCGCTGCGGACTGCAATTTGCAGATAAATCCTTTAACACTATATGACAAGTACAGTAACCAACACTGTCACTGTATTTCTTATATATGTGACTGACATGTTTCTATCTATCTAATTGATGTGTGAAGCTCTATTCTTTCTGTTCTAAATTGTCGGGTACCGCTGCTGAATTGCCGGCCGGCTTTTTTAAAGAGAGTGTCTTCTGGCCATTCAAGCATTACCGGAACAACTAAATGCGAATTCTAATTACTCTGATGAAATGACGGAATACATTCTTGATGTTACTCTTTTCTTGCTTCAAAATAATTACTTCAAGTGTTCCCATCAGTTTTATGTACAGTGCCAGGGATGTTCCATGGGGGCCAAATTTTCACCATCCCTCGCAAATTTGTACGTGAACTGGTGGGAATCTAAATACATTTATGCTATTTCTAACCCTTATTCAGACTACATGCGGTATTACATGTGCTTCATAGATGATATTTTAATTGTTTGGAGCGAACAGGAGAGTGACATTCTCGGGTTTGAAAATTATTTAAACACTAATGAATTGAATTTATCCTTTACTATTGAAGCAAGGAAGGAAGAAATTTGCTTTTTAGATTTGAAAGTAAAGGGTAATATTAATAACCATAGGGTGGAATGCAACCTTTTTCGTAAAAAAATAGCTGGCAATTCTATATTGCACGCCTCAAGCCAGCACCCTAAACACTAGCAACATACCCACAGGACAGTTCATAAGGGCACGCAGGTGTTGCACTGATGGCGTCAAATATGAACAGGAATGTCAAATTATTAAAGAGAGGCTAATAAATCGAGGGTATGATACTAAAACATCAAAAGATAAAGCTAATGGTAAGACCAGGGATCAATATTTAGCACAGAGTTCCAAAAATGTAAATAGAATAAATAAATTCCCGAAAAAAGTGATATTCTCAACCACATATAACAAAAATTATTATAATGTTATTGGTGTTGTACGGAAATACTTGCCACTGCTTTATACCGATAGTACTCTAAAGGAAATTTTGAAAAATGGATGCAAATTTGTTCCAAAGAGGTCACGCACAGTGGGGAACATTATTTCTCCTAGTGAATTTAGAAATAACGAACATAGAAAGAGGCGGAATTCTTGGCTGTCCACTAAAGGCTCATTTAAGTGTGAACAAAGGCAATGTGGCTTGTGTCCGTACATGATTAAAAACAACAAATCGGTAATTAATAATGTGGGACAAATATACCGTCTAGTGACATTTATGAACTGCGCAGTAATCATTGTGTTTATGTGATTTTCTGTACACAGTGTAATAAACAGTATTTTGGGTCCACAAGCAACACTTTGAGAAAACGTTTGTCAGAACACATATACGTTGTCCTAAATCCCACTATCCGTAGTTTGTCAGGAGCCTCCAGGCATTTTTTGCATGAACATGGAGGTAATATCGGCTGCTTACGTGTAAGTGCATTGGAAACTGTCCCTATATCTCATCGTGGTGGGGACAGGGTTAAATTATTACGGAAAAAAGGAGCACAGTGCATTTTGAAATTAAATACTAGATATCCAACAGGTTTAAAAATGAGAAATGAATTAATGTCTTTGTATTAATATTCCGGTTATTTCCACTTGCACTCTTTTACACTAGCTGATTTCCTGCTATATTCATTATAACTGTCTGTTTCTAGGTTAATATTATGTGACTTATATTTAGCGAGTTATATTTATGGAGTTTGTAATTGTTTGGCAATTTTCCAATTTTTTTTTCTTTTCCCTTTTAAATAGAAACAGTCAGTTCATTTAGGGTTAAAACTGAGTTTTCTGAGACTCTGGACTCATGTGTAATTGAGCTTCTGAACAGGTAATGTAGGTGGGCGGCTACTTTCTCCATGTGCCTTAAAAGTTTTTCCATTTCAACATTGTATTATGCAATGAATAAGGATCTACGTATCCCAAACGCGTAAGCCTCTGTACGTTTTTATTTGCACTATGGTCTCATGTTTTTAATTTTTTCAAAATAAAGGCTATTTTTTAAGTCAATTTCACGAGTTGCTGGATAACTACCCTTTCATCACTGCCTAATGTCTCCCCGACGGGGATCTTTAGGCTGCGTGCCCACGTTGCGGATTACAAGCGTTTTTAATGCGGAATTTCCGCAGCGGAAACGCTTGTAAAATGCTTGGTAATCCGCACCCCATGGTCCCCAATGGGATTCCGCAAGTTCTATGCACATGCTGCGGATTTTTCCGCAGCGTTTATGCTGCGTTCAAAAATCCGCAGCATGTCAATTAATTTTGCGTTTCCGCAAGCGGAATTGCCTTTGTCCAATGCATAAAAAATGCAATGCAATTCCGCATGTGGAAAACGCGCGATAAACGCGAGAAAAACACGCGATAAACGCGTGCGGAATTCCGCATGCGTTTTTCCGGGAGACTACTTGCAGAAATGAGGCAGAAATTTTCTGCTTCATTTCTGCAACGTGGGCACATAGCCTTACAATCCAAGCACCGTGCCTCATGAGAAAGTTGACCGAGCAGGCTGACCCAGGTGAGCTGAAATATATATTTTTTTTACATTAAGTGCATGGAGGGTATGAACAGGATTTTGCAGAAAATTTTGTATGGGCCAAACACATAGTCTGTAATGAATTACAGTGGAAAGAAAATTATACTGTGTATATGTATATATATATATATATATATATATATATGTATGAATACCTCCATACCCCATGACTTGGCTTTGCAAGCGTTGAAATGGATATTAAATATGGACAGCATTTATACTCAAGATCTACAAGAGTTTCTTGTATCAGCACTACATCATCTGTTAACGCTTATTTTTTTTTCTCATTTTACTCACTTTGCAGTGATGACTCAAGGAAAAGAAACTTCCTGTTTCTACACAGAGCTTAGAAGGATTCAGCTAGTCAGTTTATAATTATATGATGTCATAGACAAAATGGAAAAGAGAAGAATTAACTGGGTAGAAGGGCAAAATGAGCAATTGTAAGTGCACAGTGCTATATAATATGGTGATTGCAATATATTAAGAGGATACAAATTTTGATGGGAGAAGGAGTGCTTCTTGAGGCTAAGTGCCCACGATGCAGAAATGCGTTTTTTACATGCGTTTTTCCCGCCAGGTAGAAGCGTTTGTCAAGCGTTTTTGCATGCATTTCTGCGTGCGGGTTATCAAGCGCTTTTCCAAGCGATTTTAGCATCACTTGGAAAAGTGCTTGACAACTTGTTCACACTATATAAATCCATGCAACCGGCATGGATTTATAGTAGTGTGACCAAGTTAGTTAAAAAAAAAGAATAAGAATGGTAAAAAATAAAAAAATAAAGTTTATATTCACCTTCCGATGTCCTCCCGGTGTTTTGTCCGCTCCGTCCGGTGTCTTGCATTGCTCGCGCTGTTGTGAAGGACCTGCGGTGACGTCATTGAGTCATGTAATGGGTCACATGACTCAATGACGTCATGACAGGTCCTTCACAACAGCGCGAGCAATGCAAGACACTGGAAGGAGCGGACAAAAAAACGGGAGGACATCGGAAGGTGATTATAAACTTTATTTTTTATTTTAAATTCTTTTTTTTACAGTTTCTATGGTACCCAAGTCTGGATGAGAGTCTCCTCTCCTCCAGACTTGGGTACCATCCGCACATAGAAATGCATATTATCCGTGTGTACAAATGTACTGAGACGGATAATATGCGTTTCAATGCAAGTCAATGGCGGCGATTACGCTGCGTGTCCGCAAAATTAATGAACATGCAGCGGATTTTTGAGCGCAGCATAAACGCTGCGGAAAAATCTGCAGCATGAGCATTGACATTGCGGCTTGTCATTGGGGACCATGGGGGGCGCTTTACCAAGCGTTTCCCAAGCGATTATGCTGCGGAAATTCCGCAGCATAAATGCTTGGAAAACGCATAGTGGGCACACAGCCTGACGTTGTACTATGTTTATGCAAAATATGTTGTTTGTACAATTCTCCTTTAAGGCTTCATTCAGATGGCAGAAATGCCCTTTTAGCTATTTTTGGGAAGTCACAGAATTGCGGCCATCTTATTGGGGCCATATGTATGTTTCATACATGTAAATGAAGTAGTTTCTGAAGCTTTTGTCTGTATATTTTAAAAAATACATTTAGACATACTGTATAAGGCTGCGTGGCCACTATGCGTTTTTGCTGTGGAATTTCGCTTAAAAAACGCTTGGTAATATGTGCCCCATGGTCCCCAATGATAATCCGCATGTGTTGAGCACATGCTGCAGAAATTTCCACTGCGGATTATCATTGCGGAAAAATACGCAGCATGTCCATTAATTTTGCGAACACGCAGCGTAATTGCCACCATTGACTTGCATTGAAACGCATATTATCCGTGTCAGCACATTTGCACATACGGATATTATGCGATTCTATGTGCGGATGGTACCCGAGTCTGGAGAAGAGGAGAATCTCATCCAGACCTGGGTACCATAGAACCTGTTAAAAAAAGAATTTAAAATAAAAAATAAAGATTATACTTACCTTCTGATGGCCCCTGGTGTTTTCTCCGCTCCGTCTGGTCTGTTGTATGGGTCACAGTGGTGCGAAAGGACCTGTCACATGACTCAATGACATCATCACAGGTCCTTTCACACCACCGCGACCGATACAACACATCGGACACAGCGGAGAAAACACCGGGAGGACATCGGAGGACATCTTTATTTTTTATTTTTTACCATTTTTATTCTTTTTTTTAACTATTACTTGGTCACACTTTGTAAATCCATGCCGGTTGCATGGATTTATATACTGTGACCAAGTTGTCGAGCACTTTTCCAAGTGATGCTAAAATTGCTTGGAAAAACGCTTGATAACCCGCATGCGGAAATGCATGCAAAAACGCTTCACAAACGCTTCTGCCTGGCGGGAAAAACGCATGTAAAATAAGCATGTGTTTTTCCTGCCAGGGAAAAGCGGAAAAAATATGCAGCATTTCTGCATCGTGGGCACTTAGCCTAATACAATTTCTTCAGTATCAGAATTTTTTTGCAACCAATTTGCCATGTGTAAAAATATAGACTAGCTACATTGCCGCACACTTTACTAAGCTGAATAAGTTGAAACTTAATTTCACATTTGTAGAATTGTCATAGCCCATTAGAAGACAGATGACAAACAGTTCTCTAATAGGACTGCCACCTCTGTAATGTGTGTGATAATAATACTGACTTCATGGAGGCAGGACCAGATTGTACCCAATGGAGAGAGGAGACGGAGGTGAAAATCTCACTTCTTTTTATTGACTCCCCCTTTATGTTGCTTGCGGAACAGTAATGTACTGATCTGTAATTGTGCTAAATAAAAACTTTTTCTAATAGTTACAGCCAGGATATTGAAGCAGCAAAGAAAAGTTGGAAATGTTACTTTCCCGTATTGTAAAATAAGAAGTGAGAATTGTATCCATCAAATTTATATGTTATGGAGACTAGCAAGTGGTATAACAATCACATTAATTTTATTTTGATTATTGTTGTATTATACATATAAATTCTGGGCATTCACATTACAATTCCTATTCGCTAATATACAGTCATGGCCAAAAGTATTGAGAATGAGACAAATAGTAATTTTTCCAAAGTTTACTGCTTCATTTTTTGTAATGGCAATTTGCATATACTCCTGAATGTCAAAGAGTGATCAGCTTAACAGCAATTACTGTACTTGCAAAGTCAATATTTGCCCAGAAAATGAACTTTAACCTCCAAAACACATTTCAACATCATTGCAGTCCTGCCTTAAAAGGAGCAGCTAACATCGTTGTGATTGATCCATTAACACAGGTGTGGGTGTTGATGAGGACAGAGCTGGCAATCAATCAGTCATGATTAAGTAAGAATGACATCACTGGACACTTTAAAAGGAGGCTGGTTCTTGGTATCATTGTTTCTCTTCAGTTAACCATGGTTATCTGTAAAGAAACACGTGCAGCCATCATTGCACTGCACAAAAATGGCCTAACAGGGAAGAGTATCGCAGCTACAAAGATTGCACCTCAGGCAACAATCTATCGCATCATCAAGAACTTCAAGGAGAGAGCTTCCATTGTTGTCAAAAAGGCTCCAGGGCGCCCAAGAAAGACCAGCAAGCGCCAGGACCGTATCTTAAAACTGTTTCAGCTGCGGGATCGGACTACCAGCAGTGCCGAGCTTGCTCAGGAATGGCAGCAGGCTGGTGTGAGTGCTTCTGCACGCACTGTGAGGCGGAGACTCTTTGAGCAAGGGCTGGTTTCAAGGAGGGCAGCAAAGAAGCCACTTCTCTCCAGAAAAAACATCAGGGACCGACTGATATTCTGCAAAAGGTACAGGGAGTGGACTGCTGAGGACTGGGGCAAAGTCATTTTCTCTGATGAATCCCCTTTTCGATTGTTTGGGACATCTGGAAAACAGCTTATTCGGAGAAGAAAAGGTGAGCGCTACCACCAGTCTTGTCTCATGCCAACTGTAAAGCATCCTGAAACCATTCATGTGTGGGGTTGCTTCTCAGCCAAGGGAATCGGCTCACTCACAGTCTTGCCTAAAAACACAGTCATGAATAAAGAATGGTACCAGAATGTCCTTCAAGAGCAACTTCTCCCAACCGTCCAAGAGCAGTTTGGCGCCCAACAATGCCTTTTCCAGCATGATGGAGCACCTTGCCATAAAACAAAGGTGATAACTAAATGGCTCATGGAACAAAACATAGAGATTTTGGGTCCATGGCCTGGAAACTCCCCAGATCTTAATCCCACTGAGAACTTGTGGTCAATCATCAAGAGATGGGTGGACAAACAAAAACCAACAAATTCTGGCAAAATGCAAGCATTGATTATGCAAGAATGGACTGCTATCAGTCAGGATTTGGTCCAAAAGTTGATTGAGAGCATGCCAGGGAGAATTACAGAGGTCTTGAAGAAGAAGGGGCAACACTGCAAATATTGACTTGCTGCATTAACTCATTCTAACTGTCAATATAACCTATTGGTACTCATAATATGATTGCAATTATATTTCTGTATGTGATATAAACATCAGACAAACACTAATAAAAACCAGAGGCCAGCAGATCATGTGAAAATATAATTTTGGTGTCATTCTCAAAACTTTTGGCCATGACTGTACTGACACAGATACTAAATGGCATAGCTAATGTCTTCCACTGAAATAATAAGGGAATCACCACACTGTCATGGAGTCTTGGGATATCCATAGCGAAATGACACTTCATGGACAATATATATAGACAGGGTTGGACTGGCCCACCAGAGAATTGGAGAATCCTCCGGTGGGACCTGGCTTCTCCTTCAGGAGAGTTCATAGTGCAAACGTTGCAGTTGCTATGGGGTTCTTAAGTTGGGGAGAAACGTGGACCCTCAGAATAAAATCCTTTGGTGGGCCCAATGTTTTTCAGTCTGACACTGTGTATAGAACTTTTGGATGGATGTTAGATAATGGTCAGCTGATATCGTCTAGGTTCGGGCTGACATTAATCTAATTTTTATGTCCAGGTTTGAACAGAGCTTCTTAATATTTTTCTGATTGGTTCTCATTAGTCAGAAAATAGTGATGCCTGGCCTTTACACATTGTTGTAGCCTGTGCCAAAACTTTTAAAAAATTTAATTTATCTTAAAAAGTGTCTCTTATACCAATCAAAACACTAAAATAAAAACAAAAGAAGTCAAGTAGGTTTCTCAACAACATATACAATTATATACGCATCTTAAGGATAGAGATATTATTGAATACAGCAGTGAGGTAGCAGGAAGCAATCCTTGGCTCCCTTCCATGGAACCCTCCATAAATTACAGGTGGTGCAATTTTGTCATTCCACTGCCTTCGTCATTTAATAGGATCAAGGTCAGAAGAGGCCAATGGTGCAGCCAGAAGAAACATTGTGTGGGAACATCAGGTGGGTTGAGGTGAGGGATATTTTTTTGCTTTACTTTCTCTGTGGCAAATTGGCTAAAGGGATTAATCATAGGCACTATGGGTAATGTAATAGATGGGATGTACAGGGGGTAGTTACATAGGGGTGAGGCACTGTGGGTAATTAAATGGGAGAGAGGCACAGTTGCAAATAATACATTATAGGGGACCTGCCAACAGGTTTTTCCTTTAATTACCACAACTATCACCTTAATGTATGCAGTATAGCTTTGAAAAAGTTTTAGAAAAGTCCCACCTTGCTCACAAATCGGTACAGGTGATCCAGTGGGTGACTCCGCAAGGTGGTGCTGAGTGCAGTCCAGAGACACCCATCGGACTGCTCGGCGGAGATTTGCATGCAGAATGGGACCTTTATAAAATTGTCTTTCAAAGGTATGCTGTGCTACTGGGGGATATAAAAAGGTTGTAGGGCCATGCATTGAGATGCATATAAAGTGGCGGCAACAGTACAGAAAGCAAAAATCTGATGGCAGGTTCCCTTTAATAGTGCATTGAAATTTTGTTCCAGATGGCACAGTTTGGTACATTTTTATTCCGAAGTCATACATATATACAGTATATATATATATATATATATATATATATATATATATATAATGAATCTAACTTAAATCAATACTTGTTGTGAGCGCCCTTTGTCTTCAAAACAGTATCAACACATGACTTCTAGGTATATGTGTCGCTAATTTTTGAAGGAACTCAGCAGGGAGGTTGTTGCAAACATTAACAGCTAACAACAACTGACTACAGATACTAATGCTTATCTGTAATGCATATACATGTGTCTACATAGTCCTCCATACAGAATAATAAGCCACACAAAGTCTTCCATACAGAATAATGGACTCACATAGTCCTCCATACAGAATAATGGCCCCACATAGTCCTCCATACAGAATAATAAGCCCCACATAGTCCTCCATACAGTATAATAAGCCACACATAGTCCTCCATACAGAATAATGGACTCACATAGTTCTCCATACAGAATCATGGCCCCACATAGTTCTCCATACAGAATAGTGAGACTCACATAGCACTCCATACAGTATAATGGGCCCCACATAGTCCTTCATAAAGAATAATGGGCCCTACATAGTCCTCCATACAGAATAATGGCCCCACATAGTCCTCCATACAGAATAATGGCCCCACATAGTCCTCCATGCAGTATAATAAGCCCCACATAGTGCTCCATACAGAATAATGGGCCCCACGTAGTTTTCCAATCAGAATAATAGCCCCACATAGTCCTCCTTACAGTATAATGGGCCCCACATAGTCCTCCTTACAGTATAATGGGTCCACATAGTCCTCCATACAGAATAATGGGCTCCATATAGTCCTCCATACAGAATAATGGGCCCCACATAGTCCTCCATAGATAATAATGGGCCCCACGTAGTCCTCCATACAGAATAATGGCCCCGCATAGTCCTCCATACAGTATAATGAGCACCACATAGTCCTCCATATATAATAATGGGCCCCACGTAGTCCTACATACAGAATAATAGCCCCACATAGTCCTCCATTCAGAATAATGGCCCCACATAGTCTTTCATACAGAATAATGGGCTCCACATAGTCCTCTATACAGAATAATGGTCCCTACATAGTCCTCCATACAATATTATGGGCACCACACAGTTCTCCATTTAGAATAATGGCCCCACATAGTCTTCCTTACAAAATAATGGCCCCACATAGCTGTCCATACAGAATAATGTGCCCCACATAGTCCTCCATACAGAATAAAGGCCCCACATAGTCCTCTATGCAGTATAATGAGCCCCACATAGTGCTCCATACAGAATAATGGGCCCCACGTAGTTTTCCAATCAGAATAATTGCCCCACATAGTCCTCCTTACAGTATAATGGGCCCCACATAGAGCTCCATACAGAATAATGGGCCCCACATAGTCCTCCATACAGAATAATGGGCCCCACTGTAATGCACACGCCCGGGCTAAGCGGCGTGTGCGTGTGATTGGTAGTGATTCCACTGGACCGTGCCGGAGAGTGAATGCCTGGAGGGGCGTGACTAGGTATTCACCCGATCCGACCAGGGTCGCACGACGGCATACGACGCCAGTGCACCAAGGAGGAACCGAGCAGAGGGACCAGGTGCTACTCCAGGACAGACCCCAGACACGGCTGTTGACCCACACAGGGGAATACAGGAACAGGCTGGTAGGCTGGCACACAGACTGGTGGGTATAGGCAGGCACGACTGGTATGCAGGCAGGCGGGTATGCAGGCAGGGGGGTAAAGGCAAGCACAGCTAGAGTGCAGACAGGGAGGCACTAGCAGGTAGGAACACAGGCGGGATAGGACCCAGTACACACCGGGACTAAGGAACAATACAGGCAGAACAGGTAAAGGACAGGAGAGAGTTCAGACTGGAACTGAGTGTACGGAGGAGACCGACACTGCAGAGGGATACAGGAGCGGGTCTGGGAATACGGCCCCCAGAGAGGCGGAACGAACAGGCAAGGAGCGTGTTCAGACAGGACAGACCAGACACAGGAGCGGGTCTAGGAAATCGGCCACTAGAAGGCGGAGCGAACAGGCAAGGAGCGTGTTCAGACAGGACAGACCAGACACAGGAGCGGGTCTAGGTAATCGGCCCCTAGAAGGCAGGAGGAACAGGCTAGGAGCGTGTTCAGACAGGACAGACAAGAGAACACAGAAAGGACTCAGTTCAGACACGGGAACTAATACCGAAAAGCAGGAGACATACAGGACTCAGTTCAGACACGGGAGCTGATACCGCAAAGCAGGAGACATACAGGACTCAGTTCAGACACGGGAGCTGATACCGCAAAGCAGAAGACATACAGGACTCAGTTCAGACAGGCCTGGAAATACAGCCTCCAGGAAAGGCAGACAAGGAAACAAAGAACGGGACCTGGCACCTTCAGAGTGCAAGCACACACTGAAGGAAACACTATGCTCAGGCAGGGATAGAAGGGAGCTGCTGAGCTATATACCAAGTGACAGACAGCAATAGGCTGAGGACGCACAAGGGGTGTGACCCAAAGCAGGTACAAAAGGCAGGAAGTGATCGGGCGCCGCCCTTAAGCAGCAGAAACAGACACAAACAGACAGCATGGAGGGAAGCCAGAGAGACATTCTGGACAGGAGATCAAGTGCGCCCTCTTGCACAGTGGGAGATGGACCACCATGCAAGGACGCCGCCAGGTATGTTACAGTACCTCCCCCCTTACGCCCCCTCTTCTTCAGGCCTGCCAGAATCTTCCGCAGGGAATTCGAGGACCAGTCGTTCACTGGGTTGGAGGGGGACAGAGACTTGAGGGTAATCTCTGCTTCGAGGTACATCTTGTCAGCTCACAGGAAAAAATAGACGGGTTATCAGGTACATAATGAGGAAAAGTCACTGTCTCTTTGTTATCTGGTGGTATCCCGGAGGATTCAGGAAACAACTGGAGGTCCTCCGCCGGGTCAGAAGAGTGCAGAGGCTCAGAGAAAACAACTGCTTCAGAGTACACTAGGTCAGACTCACTGGAGGAAGCAGGCGAGGTATCGGGTACCGAGTATAGGAAAGTCTCTGTCCATTCACCACCAGGTGGCACCCCGAAGGGTTCTGAACACAACTGGAGGTCCTCCGCCTGGTCGGAGGGGTGTAGAGACTCGGGAGTAACCTCTGCTTCGGAGTACACTAGGTCGGACTCACTGGACGAAGCGAGCGAGGTATCAGGTACAGGATATAGGAAAGTCTCTGTCCATTCACCACCAGGTGGCACCCCGAAGGATTCTGAACACAACTGGAGGTCCTCCGCCTGGTCGGAGGGGTGTAGAGACTCAGGAGTAACCTCTGCTTCGGAGTACACTAGGTTGGACTCACTGGACGAAGCGAGCGAGGTATCAGGTACAGAGTATAGGAAAGTCTCTGTCCATTCACCACCAGGTGGCACCCCGAAGGATTCTGAACACAACTGGAGGTCCTCCGCCTGGTCGGAGGGGTGTAGAGACTCAGGAGTAACCTCTGCTTCGGAGTACACTAGGTTGGACTCACTGGACGAAGCGAGCGAGGTATCAGGTACAGAGTATAGGAGAGTCTCTGTCCTTTCGCTACCAGGTAGCACCCCGAAGGGTTCAGGAGACAACTGGAGATCCTCCGCCTGGTCGGAGGGGTGTAGAGACTCGGAGGTAACTACCACTTTGGGGTACCCATTGTCAGGCTCACAGGACGAAGCGGACAAAGTATTGTGTACCGGGTGTAGAGAAGTCTCTCTCCATTTGTCATCGAGTGGTATCCCGGAGGGTTCAGGAGGCAACAGGGGATCCTCCGCCAGGTAGTAGAGGTGCACAGACTCTGAGGTAACCACAGCTTTGGAGCATCCTTGGACATGCACACCGGTTAAAGAGAGAGAAGCATCTGATGCCGGGTGCAGGAAGTTCTCCTGTGTGGAGTCTGGATGGGCAGAAGTCTCTTCAGCCAGGAGAACTGGTGCACTACCCACGCACATTACCCATTGGGGTTTCTCCGGGATACAGGGAGATGAAGCTTCAGTAGGGACTTCAAGGTTGGGGTCAGGAGGTCTCAGGGAGGACAGACCCTGGCGTGACGGCTTGCCTCTAAGTCTAGCACGTCTGGACTGCCTCTTGAGGTTGAGAGAAGTATTCCGGAAAGCGTAGTCACCCTGTGAGGATTCTGGGTGGGCAGTAGTCTCATTGGGCTGGAGGACTATTGCGCTACCCACACACATTACCCGTCGGGGCTGCTCCGGGATATTGGGAAGTGAAGCTTCAGCAGGGGCTTCAGAGTTAGGGTCCTCGAAGACCATACGAAAGGCCACCAGGAAGGCCTGCAGGTCAAGGATGACAGGATCCCATGCTTCCCATAGGGGGGTGACCCATTTCAAGGCATCACCCGCTAGGTAGTCAATCATAAAGGCCACTTTAGCCCAATCGGAAGGAAAATAGAGAGGGTAGGCCTTAAAGTGTAGCATGCATTGCTCCACAAATGCACGACACTGTCTTGGATCCCCATAGTAACGTGGCGGATCCGCAGGAACGAGAGCTGATAGATCCATCTGGACGGGTGCGTAATTCGCCTGGAACTCAGCTAAAGGGGGAAAAAAATTTATTTATTTATTTTAATGCATGTATTCGCTGGAAAAACTTCTCAAAGAGCGAAGGCCGTGGGGCTCAACGGGAACCATGGCCTGAGCATGCTGTAATGCACACGCCCGGGCTAAGCGGCGTGTGCGTGTGATTGGTAGTGATTCCACTGGACCGTGCCGGAGAGTGAATGCCTGGAGGGGCGTGACTAGGTATTCACCCGATCCGACCAGGGTCGCACGACGGCATACGACGCCAGTGCACCAAGGAGGAACCGAGCAGAGGGACCAGGTGCTACTCCAGGACAGACCCCAGACACGGCTGTTGACCCACACAGGGGAATACAGGAACAGGCTGGTAGGCTGGCACACAGACTGGTGGGTATAGGCAGGCACGACTGGTATGCAGGCAGGCGGGTATGCAGGCAGGGGGGTAAAGGCAAGCACAGCTAGAGTGCAGACAGGGAGGCACTAGCAGGTAGGAACACAGGCGGGATAGGACCCAGTACACACCGGGACTAAGGAACAATACAGGCAGAACAGGTAAAGGACAGGAGAGAGTTCAGACTGGAACTGAGTGTACGGAGGAGACCGACACTGCAGAGGGATACAGGAGCGGGTCTGGGAATACGGCCCCCAGAGAGGCGGAACGAACAGGCAAGGAGCGTGTTCAGACAGGACAGACCAGACACAGGAGCGGGTCTAGGAAATCGGCCACTAGAAGGCGGAGCGAACAGGCAAGGAGCGTGTTCAGACAGGACAGACCAGACACAGGAGCGGGTCTAGGTAATCGGCCCCTAGAAGGCAGGAGGAACAGGCTAGGAGCGTGTTCAGACAGGACAGACAAGAGAACACAGAAAGGACTCAGTTCAGACACGGGAACTAATACCGAAAAGCAGGAGACATACAGGACTCAGTTCAGACACGGGAGCTGATACCGCAAAGCAGGAGACATACAGGACTCAGTTCAGACACGGGAGCTGATACCGCAAAGCAGAAGACATACAGGACTCAGTTCAGACAGGCCTGGAAATACAGCCTCCAGGAAAGGCAGACAAGGAAACAAAGAACGGGACCTGGCACCTTCAGAGTGCAAGCACACACTGAAGGAAACACTATGCTCAGGCAGGGATAGAAGGGAGCTGCTGAGCTATATACCAAGTGACAGACAGCAATAGGCTGAGGACGCACAAGGGGTGTGACCCACAGCAGGTACAAAAGGCAGGAAGTGATCGGGCGCCGCCCTTAAGCAGCAGAAACAGACACAAACAGACAGCATGGAGGGAAGCCAGAGAGACATTCTGGACAGGAGATCAAGTGCGCCCTCTTGCACAGTGGGAGATGGACCACCATGCAAGGACGCCGCCAGGTATGTTACACCCACATAGTCCTCCATACAGAATAATGGGCCCCACATAGTCCTCCATACATAATAATGGGCCCCACGTAGTGCTCCATGCAGAATAATGGCCCCACATAGTCCTCCATACAGAATAATGATCCCACATAGTCTTTCATACAGAATTATGGGCTCCATATAGTCCTCCATACAGAATAATGGGCCCCACATAGTCCTCCATACAGAATAATGGGCCCCACGTAGTCCTCCATACAGAATAATGGCCCCATATAGTCCTCCATACAGTATAATGAGCACCACATAGTCCTCCATATATAATAATGGGCCTCACGTAGTCCTCGATACAGAATAATGGCCCCACATAGTCCTCCCTACAGAATAATGGCCCCACATAGTCCTCCATTCAGAATAATGGCCCCACATAGTCTTTCATACAGAATAATGGGCTCCACACAGTCCTCTAAACAGAATAATGGGCCCTACATAGTCCTCCATACAATATTATGGGCACCACACAGTTCTCCATATAGAATAATGGCCCCACATACTCTTCCTTACAAAATAATGGCCCCACATAGCCGTCCATACAGAATAATGGGT
Organism: Phyllobates terribilis; assembly: GCF_046119375.1. Taxonomy (NCBI): domain Eukaryota; kingdom Metazoa; phylum Chordata; class Amphibia; order Anura; family Dendrobatidae; genus Phyllobates; species Phyllobates terribilis. The sequence goes on along the minus strand of NW_027362764.1, from coordinate 670,358,297 downwards.
CCCACATAGTCCTCCATACAGAATAATGGACCCAGATAGTCCTTCATACAGAATAATGGGCCCCACATTGTTCTCCATACAGAATAATGGGCCCACACAGTTTTCCATACAGAATAATGGGCCCCACATAGTCCTCCATACAGAATAATGGGCCCCACGTAGTCCTCCATACAGAATAATGGCCCCATATCGTCCTCCATACAGTATAATCAGCACCACATAGTCCTCCATATATAATAATGGGCCCCACGTAGTCCTCGATACAGAATAATGGCCCCACATAGTCCTCCATACAGAATAATGGCCCCACATAGTCCTCCATTCAGAATAATGGCCCCACATAGTCTTTCATACAGAATAATGGGCTCCACATAGTCCTCTAAACAGAATGATGGGCCCTACATAGTCCTTCATACAATATTATGGGCACCACACAGTTCTCCATATAGAATAATGGCCCCACATAGTCTTCCTTACAAAATAATGGCCCCATAAAGCCGTCCATACAGAATAATGGGTCCCACATAGTCCTCCATACAGAATAATGGACCCAGATAGTCCTTCATACAGAATAATGGGCCCCACATTGTTCTCCATACAGAATAATGGGCCCACACAGTTTTCCATACAGAATAATGGGCCCAACATAGTTCTCTATACAGAATAATGGGCCCCACATAGTCCTCCATACAGAATAATGGGCCCACATAGTCCTCCATACAGAATAATGGCCCCACATAGTGTTCCATACAGTATAATGAGCACCACATAGTCCTCCATATATAATAATGGGCCCCACGTAGCCCTCCATACAGAATAATGGCCCCACGTAGTCCTCCATACAGAATAATGGCCCCACATAGTCCTCCATACAGTATAATGGGACTTCCAATCAGAATAATAACCCCACATTGTCCTCCATACAGTATAATGGGCCCCACATAGTCCTCCATACAGAATAATGGCCCCACATAGTCCTCGATTCAGAATAATGGGCCCCACATAGTAATCCATACTGAATAATGGCCCCATATAATTCTCTATACAGAATAATGGGCCCCACATAGGGTTGGTTGTTCTGGTGTTGCGGGCCAAATAAAACCACCCTGCGGGCCAGATTTGGCCCATGGGCCAGAGTTTGACACGTATGGTGTAGACCCAAGGGTCTTAGTTGGAGCTGTAAACACAAGATTTTTAATTAAAGAGGTTGTCAACTACTGGCAGTATAATGATCCCCACATATTGCTCCATACAGAATAATATCCCCCCATAGTTCGCCATACAGAATAATGGGCCCCACATTGTCCTCCATAGAAATAAATGGCCCCACATAGTGTTCCATGCAGTATAATGATCCCCACATAGTGCTCCATACAGAATAATGGGCCCCACGTGTCTTCCAATCAGAATATGAGCCCCTCATTGTCCTCCTTACAGTATAATGGGCCCCACGTAGTCCTCCATACAGAATAATGGCCCACATAGTCCTCCATACAGTATAATGAGCCCCACATAGTCCTCCATACATAATAATGGGCCCCACACAGTCCTGCATACAGAATAATGGCCCCACATAGTCCTCCATACAGAATAATGGCCCCACATAGTCCTCCATACAGAATAATGGCCCCACATAGTCCTCCATAAAGAAAAATGGGCCCCACATAGTCCTCAATTCAGAATAATGGGTCCCAAAAAGTCCTCCATACAGTATAATGGGCCCCACAAAGTCCTCCATACAGAATAATGGGCCCCACATATTTCTCTATACAGAAAAATGGGCCCCACATAGTCCTCAATACAGTATAATGGGCCCACAAAGTCCTCCATACAGAATAATGATCCCACATAGTCTTTCATACAGAATAATGGGCTCCACATAGTCCTCTATACAGAATAATGGGCCCCACTTAGTCCTACATACAGAATAATTGGCCACATAGTCTTCCATACAATATTATGGGCACCACACAGCTCTCCGTACAGAATAATGGCCCCACATAGTCTTCCTTACAGAATAATGGCCCCACATAGCCGTCCATACAGAATAATGGCCCACATAGCCGTCCATACAGAATAATGGCCCCACAAAGCCCTTCATACAGAATAATGGGCCCACATAGCCTTCCATACGGAACAGTGGGTCCCACATAGTCCGCCATACAGAGTAATGGACCCCACATAGTCCTCCATACAGAATAATGGGCCCCACATAGTCCTCCATACAGAATAATGGACCCCACATAGTCCTCCATACAGAATAATGGGACCACATAGTCCTCCATACAGATTAATATCCCCACATAACCTTCCAAACAGAATACTGGCCCCACATACTTCTCCCTACAGAATAATGGGCCCCACATAGTCCTCCATAAAGAATAATGGGCCCCACATAGTCCTCCATACAGAATAATGGACCCCACATAGTCCTCCATACAGAATAATGGGACCACATAGTCCTCCATACAGATTAATATCCCCACATAACCCTCCAAACAGAATAATGGCCCCACATACTTCTCCCTACAGAATAATGGGCCCCACATAGTCCTCCATACAGAATAATGGGCCCCACATAGTCCTCCATACAGAATAATGGACCACACATAGTCCTCCATACAGAATAATGGGACCACATAGTCCTCCATACATATTAATATCCCCACATTACCCTCCAAACAGAATAATGGCCCCACATACTTCTCCCTACAGAATAATGGGCCCCACATAGTCCTCCATACAGAATAATGGGTCCCACGTAGTCTTCCAATCAGAATAATAGCCCCACATAGTCCTCCTTACAGTATAATGGGCCCCACATAGTGCTCCATACAGAATAATGGGCCCCACATAGTACTCCATACAGAATAATGGGCCCCACATAGTCCTCCATACAGAATAATGGGCCCCACATAGTCCTCCATACAGAATAATGGGCCCACATAGTCCTCCATACAGAATAATATCCACACATAACCCTCCAAACAGAATAATGGCCCCACATACTTCTCCATACAGAATAATGGGCCCACATAGTCCTCCATACAGAATAATGGCCCCACATAGTGCTCCATGCAGTATAATGAGCCTCACATAGTGCTCCATACAGAATAATGGGCCCCACGTAGTCTTCCAATCAGAATAATAGCCCCACATAGTCCTCCTTACTGTATAATGGGCCCCACATAGTGCTCCATACAGAACAATGGGCCCCACATAGTCCTCCACACAGAATAATCGGCCCCACGTAGTCTTCCAATCAGAATAATAGCCCCACATAGTCCTCCATACAGTATAATGGGCCCCACATAGTCCTCCATACAGAATAATGGCCCCACATATTCCTCCATACAGAATAATGGGCCCCACATAGTCATCCATACTGAATAATGGCCCCATATAATTCTCTATACAGAATAATGGGCCCCACATAGGGTTGGTTGTTCTGGTGTTGCGGGCCAAATAAAACCACCCTGCGGGCCAGATTTGGCCCATGGGCCAGAGTTTAACACGTATGGTGTAGACCCATGGGTCTTAGTTGGAGCTGTAAACACAAGATTTTTAATTAAAGAGGTTGTCAACTACTTGGAGAATGAAAGGAAAGAAAGCTCCAGCTGCAGGTAAGTCCAAAGATTCCTTCATTATTGAATTAAAAAACAGATGCCAAAGCACGTGTCCATAAAAGCAACGCGTTTCCAATGCAATTGTTGCGTTCTTTATCCAAGCTCTATTGTTTCTATCAGCTACTTGGAGAACACCTTCTCAATTGCTATATTCCCCCATGTAAAATACAACCCCTGGCAAAAATTATGGAATCTCCCGGCTCGGAGGATATTCATTCAGTTGTTTAATGTTGTTGAAAAAAAGCATATCACAGACATGGCACAAAACTAAAGTCATTTCAAATGGCAACTTTAGGGCTTTAAGAAACACTAAAAGAAATCAAGATAAAAAATGTGGTACTCAGTAAGGGTAAATTTTTTCAGACCAAGCAGAGGGAAAATTTTTTTGGAATCACTCAATTCTGAGGAAAAAAATATGGAATCACCCTGTAAATTTTCATTTCCAAAACTAACACCTGCATCAAATTAGATCTGCTCGTTAGTCTGCATCTAAAATGGAGTGATCACACCCTGGAGAGCTTTTGCACCAAGTGAACTGACATGAATCATGGCTCCAACACAAGAGATGTCAATTGAAACAAAGGAGAGGATTATCAAACTCTTAAAAGAAGGTAAATCATCACGCAATGTTGCAAAAGATGTTGGTTGTTCACAGTCAGCTGTGTCTAAAATCTGGACCAAATGAAAACAACATGGGAAGGTTGTTAAAGGCAAACATACTGGTAGACCAAGGAAAACATCAAAGCGTCAAGACTGGAAACTTAAAGCAATATGTCTCCAAAACAGAAAATGCACAACAAAACAAATGAGGAACGATTGGGAGGAAACTGGAGTCAATGTCTGTGACCAAACAGTAAGAAAGCGCCTAAAGGAAATGGTATTTACATACAGAAAAGCTAAACATAAGCCATCATTAACACCTAAACAGAAAAAAACAAGGTTACAATGGGCTAAGGAAAAGCAATTGTGGACTGTGGATGACTGAATGAAAGTCATATTCAGCGATGAATCGCGAATCTGCATTGAGCAAGGTGATGATGCTGGAACTTTTGTTTGGTGCCGCTCCAATGAGATTTATAAAGATGGCTGCATGAAGAGAACATGCAAATTTCCATAGTCATTGATATGGGACTGTTTGTCAGGTAAAGGCACTGGGGAGATGGCTGTCATTACATCTTCAATAAATGCCCAAGTTTGCATTGATAATTTGGACAGTTTTCTTATCCCATCAATTGAAAGGATGTTTGGGGATGATGACATAATTTTTCAAGATGATAATGCATCCTGCCATAGAGCAAAAACTGTGAAAACATTCCTTGAAAGAAGACACATAAGGTCAATGTCATGGCCTGCAAATAGTCCGGATCTCAATCCAATTGAAAATCTTTGGTGGAAGTTGAAGAAAATGGTCCATGACAAGGCTCCAACCTGCAAAGCTGATCTGGCAACAGCAATCAGAGAAAGTTGGAGCCAGATTGATGAAGAGTACTGTTTGTCACTCATTAAGTCCATGCCTCTGAGACTGCAAGCTGTTATTAAAGCCAGAGGTGGTGCAACAAAATACTAGTGATGTATTGGAGTGTTCTTTTGTGTGTTTGTTTTACATGATTCCATAATTTTTTCCTCAGAATTGAGTGATTCCATAATTTTTTCCTCTGCTTGCTCTGAAAAAAATTACCCTTACTGAGTACCACATTTTTTATCTTGATTTCTTTTAGTGTTTCTTAAAGCCCTAAAGTTGCCATTTGAAATGAGTTTTGTTTTGTGCCATGTCTGTGATCTGCTTTTTTTCAACAACATTAAACAACTGAATGAATATTCTCCAAGTCGGGTGATTCCATAATTTTTGCCAGGGGTTGTAATAGCAGCCTATACTCACCTCCAGTGCTGGCGTCGTTCTAGCAATAACGGTGCCTGGTTTCTCGGGACTCATGTCACATTGTTATATCACGTGACCCCTGCAGCCAATCAGCGGCTGCTTCACTCTCACTTTCTTCAGACGAAACTGATACCTGGAAGAAGTGAGAGCCGCTGCTGCTCTCTGACTTCCTCCAAATATCAGTTGCATCCGAAAGAAGTGAGAGTGAAGCAGCCGCTGATTGGCTGCAGGGGTCACGTGATATAACAACGTGACATGAGTCCTGTGAGACCAGACACCGACATCCCTAGAAGAGTGCCGGCACAGAGGTGAGTAAGGACTGATATTATATAGCAATCGAGAAGGGTTTGTCACAGTAGTGAACAACTCCTTTAAGACCATTTCCAAAGTTACTAATAAATAATGACATTACTAACCTTCCCGAAGTTTGGTACATAAACTATTACACAATCTATGTGACAGGCTTTCTCTTTATATTAATTAACAGTACAATGATCATAATAATAATACATTTTTGATTACAGCCTCCTCATTACAAAACTGTGGAGATGCTCAAAGATTCTCAGACTTGGAGGATATCTCTCATCTGTAAAACAGTTACTTATCAAAGCCACAGACATGCAGAATAAAGCAATGGCAATTTGCATAATAAAGGCTGATTATTAGGTAGTTATAGCACAATCATAGAAAATTATTATATGTAGTAATGTTTTATTAACGTCATTAGAATGACTTTTTTTTCATGGAAAACTTTTAGGACTAAATGTCCCTGTAATTTATATGACCCCAGCTCTCATGAGAACTTAAAGGGGTATTATGCATTATGTGCTTAAAGGGGTATCACGTTTTTGTAAAAGTTACAACTCTATTATCAGAGTTCTGTCTTTGTAATGAGCCATGCACCTGTATGTTCATCATATGTCCAGGAGAAATTGAAATAAACTTAAAGAAGGTTCCTATTAAATGCAGCAATATATGGAAAAAGCTACATGTATAAGGCCGGGGTCACATGTTCAGTATTTGGTCAGTATTTCATATCAGTATTTGCAAGCCAAAACCAGGAGTGGGTGATAAATACAGAAGTGGTGACGTGTTTCTATTATAGTTTTCCTCTGATTGTTCCACTACTGGTTTTGGCTTATAAATACTGATGTAAAATACTGACCAAATAATGAACGTGTGAATGTGGCCTAAAGAGGACTGCACCACCATATAGACTAAGGCCACATTCACAAGTTCAGTGTTTGGTCAGTATTTTACCTCAGTATTTGTAAGCAAAAACCAAGAGTGGAACAATCAGAGGAAAACTATAACGGAAACACGTCACCACCAGTGGCGTACCTCCAATGGCGGCAGGCCACGCGACTGCTATGGGGCCCGTGAGCCGGGGGGGGCTCGATACCAGCCGCCCCCCTTCTGCAACCCCCACTCCGCTGTTTGATTACCACCGCCACTGTGTTCAGACATGGCCATGCGCTGTGCGGCTGTGTCTGGCAGTAATGACACGCAGGGGAGACACTGCGCCTATAATTGTGCTTGTGTGTCGCCCCTGCCGCGTTATTACTACCAGACACAACCGCACAGCGCGCGGCCATGTCTGAAAACAGTGTCGGCGGGCGGCGGCAATCAAACAGCGGAGCGGGGGGTGCAGGAGGGGGGGCCCTGTTTAAGGGAGGCCCCGATGGAGGGGGGGCCCTGCTGAAGGGAGGCCCCGATGGAGGGGGGGCCCTGCTGAAGGGAGGCCCTGATGGAGGGGGGGCCCTGTTGAAGGGAGGCCCCGATGGAAGGGGGGCCCTGTTGAAGGGAGACCCGGGGGGGGGTGGTCCTTGATGAAGGGAGGCCCCGTGGGGGCCCTTGATGAAGGGAGGCCCCGTGGGGGTCCTGTTCAAGTGAGATCCCGTGGGGGGCCTTGATGAAGTGCCGGCAATTAAGCAGCGCCGGCGGATCAGAGGGTGCAGGAGAGAGGCCCCGATTAAGAGCCGGCAATCAAACACCGCCAGAGGTCATCCCTGTGGACATGCTGGGGGAGCGGTCTGGGCCCCGACGGCGAGTGGGCCTCTCTGATGGTCCAGAGCCTGTGATGGCCATCAGACATGCCGGCGGCCCTGCACAGCTGGACCGGACACAGGCCAAGGGGCAGGTAAGTGAGGCTTGCCACCAGATTCCCCAGTCCCCATATTAAATATATTTCTAATGTGTATTGTGTGTATGTCAGTGTGTATGACTGTGTATATATATATTTATGTCTGTTTTATGTGTTTTTAAGAATGTGTTCAAATATGTACGTATCTGTGTATGTGCTTGTCTGCATATGTATGTGTGCATATCTGTGTACCATCTGCATGTCTGCATACCGTGTGCGCGCATGTCAGCGTACTGTGTGTGTACGAGCATGTCTGCGTACTGTGTGTGTGCATGTCTGCGTGCTGTGTGCGTGTACGTGCATGTCTACATATGTGAAGGGTGAGGGGGCAGCCTTTGCCCTGTGTTGTATACCTACATTTCTCCGTTGTATCTGTGCATCACGAATGCTGTATGTATTAAAGGGGCCACTGAGACTCTTTTGCCCGGGGCCCACGAAAACCTGGAGCCGCCCTGGTTGAAAGCAATGATGGAGGAGGGATAGTCATATGACACTCCATATCCCATCATTTATCCTCTGCTTCTGACACAGTGAGGTGATGACGCTCCATGCTCTGTCAGACAGTGGAGCTGGCAGCTGCTGAGGTGATGACAGAGACACACTGCAGAGACTGAAGCAGCAGGGAACGAGGAGCGGTAAGTATGTATTTATTTATAAATCAGTGAGTACTGATAAAACTGGAGGACTAGGGCTGCATTTTACCCTATGGTGGGGGCTGGGGGCTGCCTTTTACCCTATGGGGGGCTGCATTATATTGCATACAGAACCATGGGGAGTTCATTATACTGTGTGGAGGACCATGGGGAGTTCATTATACTGTGTACAGGACCATGGGAAGCGCATTATACTGTGTGCAGGACCAAGGGGAGTTCATTATACTGTGTGGAGGACCATGGAGTGCATTATACTGTGTGCAGGACCATGGGGAGTGCATTATATTGTGTAGAGGACCATGGGGAATGCATTATACTGCGTGGAGGGGAATGCATTATACTGCGTGGAGGACCATGGGGAGTGCATTGTAATGTGTGCAGGACCATAGGGACTGCATTATACTGTGTGCAGGACCATAGTGACTGCATTATACTGTGTGGAGGACCATAGGGACTGCATTATACTGTGTGGAGGACCATGAGGAGTTCATTATATTGTGTGGAGGACCATGGCGAGTGCATTATACTGTGTGCAGGACCATGGCGAGTGCATTATACTGTGTGGAGGACCATGGCGAGTGCATTATACTGTGTGCAGGACCATGGGGAGTGCATTATACTGTGTGGAGGACCATGGAGTGCATTATACTGTGTGCAGGACCATGGGGAGTGCATTATACTGTGTGCAGGACGATGGGGAGTGCATTATATTGTGTGGAGGACCATGGGGAATGCATTATACTGCGTGGAGGACCATGGGGAGTGCATTGTAATGTGTGCAGGACCATAGGGACTGCATTATACTGTGTGCAGGACCATAGTGACTGCATTATACTGTGTGGAGGACCATAGGGACTGCATTATACTGTGTGGAGGACCATGAAGAGTTCATTATATTGTGTGGAGGACCATGGGGAGTGCATTATACTGTGTGCAGGACCATGGCGAGTGCATTATACTTGTGGAAGACCATGGCGAGTGCATTATACTGCGTGGAGGACCATGGCGAGTGCATTATACTGCGTGGAGGACCATGGCGAGTGCATTATACTGCGTGGAGGACCATGGCGAGTGCATTATACTGCGTGGAGGACCATGGCGAGTGCATTATACTGCGTAGAGGACCATGGCGAGTGCATTATACTGCATGGAGGACCATGGTGAGTTCATTATACTGCGTGGAGGACCATGGCAAGTGCATTATACTGCGTGGAGGACCATGGCAAGTGCATTATACTCAGTGGAGTGTGAAGAGGTGTGGGGGCCATTATACTGTATGTAGGCTCACTATACTGCATGGAAGGCTGTGTGGGGGTCACAGTTGGGGGATTATACTGTGTTGGGGTCACCATACTTTGCCCTGGGAGTTGAGGTGGGGTACAGTAGGCAGGGCTGTGGAGTCAGTAAGCCAAACCTCCTACTTCTCAATTTCCATGACACAGACTCCAACTGCGACTCCCTCATACATGACTCATGATTAAGTGATAAATTTACTGTAGCACAGATTCATCTCAGCTACAAGTCTAGACCCTTAGATCAGGAATAGGACAGACATTTATAGGACATTTCATAAGTTTCCCAAATTCTTATGAAAAAAATATTCCCCACAAACTGCATTGAACTACTGTACCCAATTTATTAATTGCTATGCAAAGGCTGAAAAGTTGTGAGATCTGCTTCTCTGTGCCCCCAACAATTATTTACATTTTTCTTTTGGGGTGGGTGGGGACCCAATTAGAACTTCTGCTATGGGGCCCCATGATTCCTATGTACGCCCCTGGTCACCACTTCAGTATTTATCACCCACTCCTGGTTTTGGCTTACAGATACTGATGTAAAATACTGACCAAATACTGAAAATGTAAGTGCAGCCTAAAAAGGACTGCACCGCCATATAGAGTAAGGCCACGTGTAAGAAGCCAAAACCAGGAGTGGGTGATAAATACAGAAGTGGTGACGTGTTTCTATTATACTCTTCCTCTGACTTTTCTACTCCTGGTTTTGGCTTACAAATACTGAGGTAAAAAACTGATCAAATACTTGAACGTGTGAAGCTGGCCTTAGTCAATGCATTATTGAATACAAAATTTAGTCAATTACCACAAAAGTTCATAAAAACATTTTGGAAAAAAATGGAGTGGGAATGTGACTAAGGGTAGGTTCACACAATCGTTTTCTCTACATCCAAGAAAAACCGTTCCGATTATTCTGATCAGACTTTTGACCAGAGTGGGATCAGTTTTTCTTGGATGTGGAGATAAAAAAAAAAGAGTTTCTCCATCTTCTCCCTTCTGTCAGTCCATAAAAATCGAATCATACTCAGATGTCATTTGAGTGCGGTCCAATTTTTTTCCAGGACCCATAGACTTGAAATTGTCGATTTTTGATTAAAATCAGACATGCCTCCGATGTTTTTCTGGGCACCTTTTGGTCCGAGGAAAAAAAATCAGACATGAGCACTGCCCCATAGAATATCAGAGGTACAAGTGCAATCCACTAAAACCACGGATAGCGCTCGGATGAGAAAATCATCGAGTGTATAAATTCTAATGGTGATATAGAGCTATTTCCTTACTGCTCCACATATTTTGGTGGGAACCATCGATGAATCAGAGCAATAAGGTGCAGTGATAGTTCTGCGTCACCATTATTATAATTCCTACTGTATTTTCTATATTTGCAATTCTTTTGGTATATGTCATTGTCTATATAAGACTTAAACCAGTATGTGTGTACTGCTCATTGTATGACTCCTGCCCGTGCTTCTTATTTCAGGATATGTATGATTTGACTACACTCTTGATTTATGTATAGATTTATTCCATTCTTGTGTTTGCATTCTTTGGGTTGAAGGTTGGTGCCTTAATATTTTATTTTCTGATTTGCATTTATACTATAGGCATTGGTGTGGGTAGTTCTACACCTATATGTTTTTTTTAAGAATTTTTAAATGAAAGCTGTCAGCAGGTTTTTCTAGGTAATTTGACAGCAGCATGATGTAGGGACAGAGACCCTGATTTCAGTGATGTATCACTTAGTTTCCTGGGTGCATCAGTTGTGATAAATCAGTTTTCTCTTCTGCAGATCTAGCAGAGCGCAAAAGGTTGAGTACTTTTGGGTGCGGTATTCCCACCCAAAGGTAACCTTACCCACACCACTGATTGGCTCCTTTCTGTGTACAATGTATATTGACAGAGAGCTGCTAATCAGTGCTGGGGGCAGGGTTGGACTAGGAAGCACAAGGCAGCTTGTCCTGCAGTGATAATCCATTGCTGATTTTATTAAGATAGCAACACACAGTCTAGTAAATGACACATCACTGAAATCAGGATCTCTTCTTCTACATCATGCTACTCTCAGACTAAGGCCACAGCCCCACTATCAGTATTTGGTCAGTATTCGGTCAGTATTTTTTCTCAGGAGTGGGAGCCAAAACCAGGTGAGGAACAATCAGAGAAAAGATATAATAGAAACAAGTCACCAATTCTGCATTTATCACCCACTCCTGGTTTTGGCTCCCACTCTTGAGAAAAAATACTAACCGAATAGTGATAGTGGAGCCGTGGCCTAAATAGCAAAAAACATGGTGACAAATTCCCTTTAATCAGTTAGTCTTAGCTGTCCTGTTTTGTATTTTTATTGTATTTGACTCCATTTTGTACTGAATATAGCATTGATTATCTGTACTTGGAGGTGGTCTTCTTTATACATGTACCTTTTTCTTTAAACAAGTTTGTGGTTGTTATACATGCTTGACTAGCACTCCTTTTGTTTGACAATTTTGATAGGGCTCACCTTGTCCCTTTTTGCATAATATCTTGAAAATGGTGAGGAATTAAAGGTGTTTTCCAAGTTTTCCATGCCACTGATATCAGATTAGTTTTCAATCCTGGTGGTGTCCAGCTGTAAGCTGTTAATGGAACTGAACAGCGCAGATCAAATGACCAAGTTCTCCAAAAAATATGACGTAGTGGTCATGGGAGATTTCAACTATCCAGACATTTGTTGGGAATCTCTCTCAAGTAAAACTAACAGGTCAAGCAAATTCTTATCCTCTCTTGCTGACAACTTTATCTTCCAAAAGGTAGGGGAGAAAACAAGGGGATCTGCTACTTTGGATCTAATCCTTATAAACAGGGAGGAAATGGTTGAGGAGGTAAACGTGGCTGGGACCCTAGGAGGCAGCGATCATGCTATTATAGAATTTATGATAACTAGAGGAGGAAGACATGTGAAGACTCAAACTTCAAGGTTAGATTTTAGAAAGGCAGATTTTAAGAGACTCAGAAAGAGAATAGGAGGGATCCAATGGCTGGATGTCCTTAAGAACAAAAATGTCCAGGAAGGATGGGAAATTTGTAAAAATGAGATTCTCAAAGCACAATCGTTAACAATCCCGAAAAGTAGGAAGAATGGGAAGCATTTAAGGAAACCAGGATGGATGAACACAGAACTTAAACACATGCTAAAAAGAAAGAAAGAAATGTTTATTAAATGGAAAGAGGGAGGCATATCTAAAGAAGATTATAATGCAGTCTGCAGATCCTGCAGGGCACGTATCAGGTTAGCTAAAGCTGACAATGAATTAAGGCTTGCAAGATATGTCAAAAGCAATAAAAAAGAATTTTGGGGGTATGTCAAAAGTAAAAGAAAAGTCAAAGATGCTATAGGATTTTTACAGGATGAAAATGGAGAAATGGTAAGAGAGGATGTTGAGAAGGCCGAACTTTTTAATTCCTATTTTGCATCTGTTTTCTCTCAGAAAGAAAATGTAACATCAACTGATCTTCACTGTCCTTTCAAAGGAATAGAAGAATCCAAGTTATCTGTAAACAGAAAGATTGTGAGGGAATATTTAGCTAACATAAATGAGTTCAAGTCTCCAGGTCCAGATGAATTACACCCCAGAGTACTGAAGGAGATCGTAGAAGAAATTTTAGAACCACTCTCCATAATCTTTGAAAATTCTTGGAGAACAGGAGAAGTCCCAGAAGACTGGAGAAGAGCAAATGTTGTTCCTATCTTCAAAAAGGGGAAGAAGGTGGACCCAGGGAACTATAGGCCGGTGAGTCTGACTTCTATACCAGGAAAGATCTTTGAACAAATTATTAAACAACATGTATGTAAGTACATGGATAAGAATGAAGTGATTAACCAGAGTCAGCATGGGTTTGTAACTAACAAGTCATGTCAGACTAACTTAATTCCCTTCTATGACAGAATCACTGACTGGGTGGATCAGGGAAATGCTGTAGATATAGTATATCTTGACTTCAGCAAAGCATTTGACAAAGTATCTCACACCATCCTTATTGAAAAAATGACCAAGTATGCAATGGACCAGGCAACTGTTAGGTGGATTCATAACTGGCTTAGTGATCGGACTCAAAGGGTGGTTGTAAATGGCTTCACATCCAGCTGGATGAATGTCTCAAGTGGGGTACCACAGGGCTCTGTCCTGGGACCTGTATTGTTCAACATCTTTAGCAATGATTTAGATGAAGGAATTGAGGGTAAACTGATTAAATTTGCTGATGACACAAAGCTAGGAGGGATAGCTAATACTAGAGAAGAGAGAGAGAGGATTCAAAAAGACCTAAATAAACTAGAGCAGTGGGCAGCAAACAACAGAATGGTTTTTAACAGGGAAAAATGCAAAGTACTACATCTGGGCAATAAAAATGAAAAAAGCATATACAGAATGGGAGGAATAGAGCTAAGCAACAGAACATGTGAAAAAGACTTAGGTATACTAATAGATCATAGACTGAACATGAGTCAACAGTGTGATGCAGCAGCAAAACAGGCAAATACAATTCTGGGATGTATTAACAGAAGCATACAGTCTAGATCACGTGAAGTCATTATCGGTCTTTACTCCTCTTTGGTCAGATCTCATCTGGAATACTGTGTACAGATTTGGGCACCACATTTTAAAAAAGACATAGACAAACTGGAGCAAGTTCAGAGAAGAGCGACCAGAATGGTGACTGGTCTGCAAACTATGTCCTATGAGGAACGGTTGCAGGATTTGGGAATGTTTAGCTTGCAAAAAAGAAGACTGAGAGGAGACTTAATAGCTGTTTACAAATATGTCAAGGGCTGTCACATTGTAGAAGGATCATCTTTATTCTCATTTGCACAAGGAAAGACTAGAAGCAATGGGATGAAACTAAATGGGAGGAGACACAGATTAGATATTAGAAAAAACTTTTTGACAGTTAGGGTGATTAATGAGTGGAACAGGCTGCCACGAGAGGTGGTGAGTTCCCCTTCAATGGACGTCTTCAAACAGAGGCTAGACAGACATCTGTCTGAGATGATTTAGTGAATCCTGCTTTGAGCAGTGGGTTGGACCAGATGACCCAGGAGGTCCCTTCCAACTCTACCATTCTATGATTCTATGATTCTATGATCTATACACTGTATAGTGGAGTGAATAGGAGCTGAGCTGCAGTACCCACAAATGGCCACTACATAGTGACTGAAGCCAAATAGGACAGCTCCGTTCACTGTTTACTTTCAACCACTACCAGAGCCAAAAACCTGATCTGTATCAATGGGGTTTTCCAGGATAACTGAAGAGTAATATTGGTGAATTATAGAACCTTTTATATAAAGAATAATATTAATTTGCTAAAAAAATAATTTCCTTTTAATTGTTTAACAGTTGTTTAAAATCTTTTATAACTTTAAATCCAAAGACAGCAGTCTAGAGACTGCACAGAAGAAATTAGAGATGTTTGCAAAAATAGTTGCAGAGTCTAGGATAAACCTATGATGTTATTGTAATTATATACCAAGGTTCAACATTCCTACATGAAGTACCAATACATCAAAGTGCGATTACCAACTCACTGGGGAACGGTTAATGGAGGCAGTTAATAACTTGAAAAAAATGTTTTCTTTAAAAAAAATTTGAAAAAAGAAAAACAAGGACTAAATAGAAAAGTTGTTATCACTCTCTCTTTCTACCACCTCCTCTTTCTCCTCTCTCTCTTTACCCTCTCAGTCTACTCTTTCTCCTGTGTCTCATCTTTCTTCTTCCTTTCTTTTCTCCTGTCTCTCCTTTTTCTCCTCTTTCTCCTTTCTCTCTCCTCACTCTCCTCTTTCTCGTCTCTCTCCTCTTTCTCGTCTCTCTCCTCTTTCTCATCTCTCTCCTCTTTCTCATCTCTCTCTTCTTTCTCTCCTTTCTCTCTCCTCACTCTTCTCCTCTTTCTCCTCTCTCTCCTCTTTCTCAACTCTCTCCTCTTTCTCTCCATTCTCTCTCCTCACTCTTCTCCTCTTTCTCCTCTCTCTCTCCTCTTTCTCATCTCACTTTTCTCTCTCCTCACTCTCTCCTCTTTCTCCTCACTCTTCTCTCTTTTTTTTCTCTCTCTTCACTCTCTCTCTCTGTCCCCTTTGTCCTACCAAAACAGCCCTGACCTACCAAGGCATGGCCTCCACAAGACCTCTGAATGTGTTGTGTGGTATCTAATGCCAAGGCATTACAACAAATGGTCCTGTAAGCTGGGAGGTGTCATCTTTATTGATCGGACCTGTTTTTACAGCAAATCCCACAGTTGCGACATCAGAATGAGATTTGGAGACTTTAGTGGACAAGTCATCACCTTCAACTCATTATCGTGTTTCTTAATCTTTTTTTGCAATGTGACGCATTATCCTGCTGAAAGATGGCACTGAAATTAGGAAATAGTGCTGTCTTAACTGTTACCAGATATAGTGCTACCAAACATCTTGTCAGATTATCATTTTACCAGCAACAACTTCAACAAAAATGTAGTATTACTTTTTTCCACTTGGATAAATGGCCATTCGTGTGATACATGGATGAATCGGATCCCCTAACGTTAGAGTTGCTTTTGGAAGTTCAAACAGAAGTGTCCTAAATGGGGGGGACTTTTTCAACACTTCCAATAGGTGGAACTAGAGTTCAAGTCCTCTTCCTTTCTGAAGAGACAATTTGTACGGTATATTTTAACACTGCAATTTCTACCATTGAATGCTTGTTGGCATTAGCTTTAAAAAAGACATAATGGATTTGAAGAGAAGGTAGAGATCTGAGTTTTGTTAAGCAGCATTACAATTTTGTAAATGCTTCTACAGAGAATTTCTTTAAACTTTTACATTTTTTAAAGTGGCAGATTTGACAGTCAGAAAATGAACAGGTTTAGATAACTGTTCACAGAGTTGTACCACTAATAGCGACAGACTACGCCTCCTCTGCTGATGTGGACACAAAGTCTCCACTCCCCACTCAGCATCACACTTATAACAGTATCTACATTCTGGATACAGATACAATTTAAAAGCCATCAGCTGCCTATTCCATCATTCTCCCTGTGCATCTGAGCTCTGCCATCTAAGCGCAGTGGGTGCAATGACGTCACTATGTCACCTCCACTGTGTAAAGCTTCACAACACACTCTGCAAAGACTGGAGTAGTGGGGATTGGCAAGAGGTGTGTAGTTTTGTTGGGCTGTCATTCCGTTAGTGGGGACATACTGTGGGGCCATCATACAGTTTGTAAGGGGATGTGTGGCCATCATAAAGTATGGGGAGCTTTGTGGGTCTTCAATTGTATGTGGATTGATCAAACTAAATGTGGGGTTGTGTGGGGGCCATTATGCTGTTTTTGGGGCATTATGCTGTGTGAAGGATTGTGAGGGGCCATTACACTGTGTCGAGGGCTGTGCGGGGCTATTAAACTGTGTGGGGGCTGTTATGTTGTGTGAAGAGCTGTGTAAAGCCACAATACTGTGTGGAAGGCCATTTGGGAGCTAATCTACTATGTGGAAGAGCATTATACTGTGTGAAGGGCTGTGTGGTGCTATTATACTGTGTGGAGGGCTGCCTAGAAGGCTGTGTTGGAACATAATATTGTGTGGAGGGCTGTGGGGCCCTAATACAATGTGGAGGGCTATGTAGGGGCAATTATATTGTTTGGAGGGCTGTGGAGACCGAATACTGTGTGGAGGCCATTATACTGTATGGAAGGCTGCATGGGAGCCATCATACTGTGTTGTAGTACTGTGGGGGTCATCATACGGTGTTTTGGAAGTGTGGGAGCCATTGTTGTGAGACTCTGGAGGCCATCCTAGTGTGGTGTGGGACTGTGGACAGCATCATACTGTGTTGGAGTCATTGGAGGCCTTAATGTGTGTGGTGGAACTGTGGGGATATCACTTTGTTGTGGGCACTATGGGAGCATCATACTGTGTAGGGGACACTGTGGGGAATCATACTGTGTGTATGGAGGGTATTGTTGAGGTACTCACTTTGGGGGGGCCATACTGTGTTTAAGGGACATTTTTGTTGGCAATGCATCATATTTTATGGGGGCCATAAAAGGGGTATCATAGTGGGTGAGAACACTAATGTGCTTCAATAGGGGTAAAATAACTTATTAAATTCCGTAAAACATTTGTTCCCAAACTATTTCAGTTAAATTGCCTCTATTCTTATTTACCGCTTAGAACTTATTTACCATACAAGATGTATAAAAGAATAGAGATGCTAACAAAGACATAAAGCTTACTGTAGCTATTACCTCTTTTATGCAATTTTCTCTAAGAGGACCTTTCCATTTTTTTTCAAATCCCTTTCATTATGATTGTGTTATTCCAGATTTGTTTTTCTTTAAAATATTCTCAAATTTATTGTAACATTTTAATGCATTAGAAATTACTGGCCAATTATCGAAATATATTTTATACTTAAAGCACCACTTAAGTGGTTTTTCTTTTGTTTGTTTTTTTCAGCACTGGAGTGGTATCACTAATCCATGTTCCCTGCCCCCTAGTAATATAATTACCAGTCACTATCTTCAGCTGTTCCCTGTGTTGCTCCGATCCTGCTCCACAATCTTGCGACCACAACTTCTGATAGAGCTGAAGTCAGAGGTAATGGTCACAATCTCTCAATGCAAGTCTATGCGAGCCTAGTTCTGGCTCTCATAGAGCTACATTGAGTATTGACTTCAGGAATGCCCAGCAAACACTGCAGCGATCCGCCAGGTCTCAAGCTGCAGAAGACAACTGGAGTGGTGCTGAGAACAGATGAAGATGGCATCTGGTAAGTATGGCACCACTCCAGTGGTAAAATAAAAACTCTCTGGAATGGTGCTTTAATGGAATTTCAATTTCTGTGTCGAAAAAACTGCAAATCAGTAACATGCTAGAGAAAATATCAGCTGGGGGTTACTGGTATGGGCAGATGAAGTAAGATAAAAAGAGAATTGTGTCATAATTGGACAAGGGTAGGCCAGTTGGAATAAACCCTTTTACTAACTTGTAGAGATAAGCAATTTAATTTGATGTATATCGAATTCAAGTTGAATTCTATGAAATTTGCAGCTACAGTCAAATTCGAACAATTTGCTATTCGATTTACGTGAATCGCCAAAAAAATGTGAGCTTCCATTTTACACATTGCAGAGGATTGCAGCAGCAATAAAAGGCTTAATTGACATCAGGTATGGCCCTTCCAACTTACCCAAAATGCCTTACAGCTATTACACCACATTGTATAACACAGCTAATTAAGCAGGACTATCATAGCCTATATAGAAGCTGAGGCAGGGACTGCAACAGTACAGGTGCTTCTCACAAAATTAGAATATCATCAAAAAGTTAATTTCTTCCAGCTCTTCAAAAAAAAAGAAAAACGAATCCCGAAACTCATGCATAAGTAGTTAATTCATTTATTCCACATAGCAGAGTTACAAGACGTTTCAGCCCCTTACGAGCTTTTATCAATTGGCAATGGTTTTAAGCTTTACTCCCTATTAGATTAGTGGCAGGGACATGGATACTGGGCAGAGGTCAGCTGGTGCAGAACTGAATGCTGCCTGGTCCAACTGCCATAGAGGACTGAAATTTTCGCTGGACCAGGGAATCATAGAATCATAGAATGGTAGAGTTGGAGGGGACCTCCTGGGTCATCTGGTCCAACCCCCTGCTCAAAGCAGGATTCACTAAATCATCCCAGACAGATATCTGTCCAGCTTCTGTTTGAAGACGTCCATTGAAGGGGAACTCACCACCTCTCGTGGCAGCCTGTACCACTGATCACCCTCACTGTCAAAAAGTTTTTTCTAATATCTAATCTGTGTCTCCTCCCATTCAGTTCCATCCCATTGCTTCTAGTCTTTCCTTGTGCAAATGAGAATAAAGATGATCCTTCCACAATGTGACAGCCCTTGAGATATTTGTAGACAGCTATTAAGTCTCCTCTCAGTCTTCTTTTTTGCAAACTAAACATTCCCAAATCCTGTAACCGTTCCTCATAGGACATGGTTTGCAGACCGGTCACCATTCTGGTCGCTGTTCTCTGAACTTGCTCCAGTTTTTCGATGTCTTTTTTAAAATGTGGTACCCAAAACTGGACGCAGTATTCCAGATGAGGTCTGACCAAAGAGGAGTAAAGTCCGATAATGACTTCACGTGATCTAGACTGTATGCTTCTGTTAATACATCCCAGAAATGTATTTGCCTTTTTTGCTGCTGCATCACACTGTTGACTCATGTTCAGTCTATGATCTATTAGTATACCTAAGTCTTTTTCACATGTACTGTTGCTTAGCTCTATTCCTCCCATTTTGTATATGTTTTTTTCATTTTTATTGCCCAGATGTAGTATTTTGCATTTTTCCCTGTTAAAAACCATTCTGTTAGTTACTGCCCACTGCTACAGTTTATTTAGGTCTTTTTGAATCCCCTCTCTCTCTCTTCTCTAGTATTAGCTATCCCTCCTAGTTTTGTGTCATCAGCAAATTTAATCAGTTTACCCTCAATTCCTTCATCTAATGTTCAAATGTTGCTGCTCATCGCTTCTCCCTAATATGCATGTTACTCTTCGGCCTTCTTTATACACTTTTTTTAAACACATGTAAAAAAAAATGCCATGTGTTTAAGCAGAACTGCTCATTAATAAATGAGGACAACTCATATCTAACAGTTTAGAGGAATATTGTGGATCGGCACTATAGACGTGAGTGAGCACTAGAAATATTTAAAAATATTGTTTATACTGTAAATAGTAATTAAATGCAGAGTTGCTAAATTTTGTAAGAAATTAATGAATGAATTTCTGTGATGATAACATAAACACAAATATAATAGCATAAATTTATAAAAGCTAGACTAATGATGGGGCGAATTTTTTTTCATTTCACTTTTTTCTTTTTCTTCTATATAAAGTAACATTTTAAGACAATGAAATAAAAAGATATTTCAAAAGAAGGTGTTTAAACGATGAGGTTTTTGTCACCCTTAATGGCAAATAGTTATTGATCTGTTTAGGGAATGGCATAAACAACAACAATTCCCTGATGGAATTTTTCTGATAATAACGCTAAAGGCTGTTTTCTTTCAAGAAGTATCATTATACTCCAGGCACAGTATAAAGCACTGTGTATATATTGTTGCTGTGCTTTCTTGATAGATTTTACATTAGCCTTTGCCTTTATGTGATATTATCGGTGTAAACAACTACTGCAGAGATAGTTGGGAGGATAGGAATTCTCTCTTAGTCACGCAGGAGGTCGCAAGTCACAATAACGAGGTTTGTCATTAAATGTACATGGAAATCAATTTTTGTATGCAAGAAAAGGATCCTGCAATCCAGTCAGGCACTGTCTCCTTGATCTCCATAAGGGAAGATTATGGGGCGCTATAGATATACATTGTTTTACACATTGGTGTAACTTTAGGGGCTACGTGGCTATCATATGGGTATTAAATGAACCTTCTTCGCACAGTATGATGTCTCATATGACACTGTGTTCACTGTATAGCTCTTTGTAAGTAAAATTTTACTTTATTCAGCTTTATGGATAAAGTATTGCACTCTCTGGGCACTGTGGAGTAGTATGGGTAAACGTTTTAGCTTAAAGGGGTTTTCCCACGAACAAAAGTTAATTTTAAAAAATTGTCCGTGTCTGACCGTGTACGGATCATACCACAGCTCCTGGGCAGGGGAGGAAGCAAAAGACAGTATACAAACATTACAGCACGGGATCGCAGAGGATTCATTTTGTGAGGTAAAATATTGTTTAAAAACAGGCAGTGAAATGTTTTACCTCACAAAATGAATCCTCTGCGACCCCCTGCTGTAATGTCTGTATACTCTCTTTTGCTTCCTCCCCTGCCCAGGAGCTGTGGTATGTTCCATACATGGTCAGACACAGACAATTTTTAAAATGAACTTTCATTCATGGGAAAACCCCTTTCATTTGGGCACTTTTTGACACTGTATAGGTAAAGTATGAAACTGTGTGCACCTCATGGCAATCTCTCTGAAATATTCACTCTTTACTGTATCTGGGTACTGCTTAGAATTACTTTCTCTTGGGCACTATGGCAATATCTTTATGAATAAAAACAGAAGTGTTACAGAGCCAGTACAAAGTCAGAGTCTTGGGAAATGTGCAGATGTAGCATGACTTTCATTTGCTAATTACAATTATATTTTCATCCATTCAAAATCCCATTTTTATCTGTAGTAGATATGAGCATATCCATTCAATAGGGGCAGAACAGGTGGCTCAGTGGTTAGCACTGTTGGGTCCTGGGTTCAAATCCCACCAAGGACAACATCTGCAAGGAGTTTGTATGTTCTCTCCATGTTTGTGCGGACCTCCTTTGGGGTCTCCAGTTTCCTCCCACACTCCAAAGACATACTGATCAGGAATGTAGATTGTGATCCCCAATGGAGACAATGCCCACAATGTCTGTAAAGCACCGTGGAATTAATAGTGCTATATTAGTGAATAAAATATGATGCAAATCAAATTAGTAACAAATTTTTGGAACTTTGCTAAACCAGGTAAACTGAAAACTGCTACTCACCAATTTACACAAAGTAAAAGACTGCATCAACCAGAGAATTGTAACATGACATCAGGCACAGCCGGGCAGCTTTTTACAGCTATCACATCACATGGTATAGCACTGCCAATCAGGACAGACTATCGTAGCATGTTTAAAAGCTAAAGCAGGGAATGCAGCAGCCATTTTGGTATTGAATCTGATTAGTGAGAGGACGTCACAGCCGAAAAATCAGTATTAAAGACAGTGAGAGAAGCCATAAAACAGTGGGTAAATTTTACAAATAGTGTGAGACATCACACCAATGAAAAGATGTTACCATCCATTTACTCGCAGCCATATATGTTGAGATAGCTTTGACATTACTAAGGCTGTGAAGGAGTTAAAGAGTTTGAAGGGGTTTGCGTACACTCCTAGGAGAGCTCAGAGTGTTCTACATATTTTTTCAGTGCAATTTAAGTACTTGCGATTTTCAGCAAATTGATTCGCAAAGAATCCCATTTTTTGAAGGATTTGGTGAAGATTCAGTAGACAGCATTAAAGACTAGAGATGAGCAAATTTATTCAACACGGCAAAATGACAGCTTGCTGGCCCGCCTTTTGCTGCAATGTAGAGGGCCGGCAAAACTTAAAAAATAAAAAAATACCTACCTCACCGCTTACCCCTCTGGTCACTTTTGCTGCTCACTGCCTCTTGTAGATCCACAGAGTGACTTTTTACTGCTGCCTTGAGTTGAAACCTCTTCAAACTAAGCTGCGATTTCCAGCCGCAACCCGACCCATGACATCCTCTGCACATGGACATCATAATGTTGCAATATTGCGACATCACGACATGAACCACAACCTTGGGTGCCCCATTAATTCTTCCTTGCTGCAGGATCTCTGGTTTCCACCAAAAGTGACCTGTTAGCCAGAATGACTGACAACCTTTGGTTACGGTCCTATGACCATATTTTCAGTCCAAGAGCTGTTCATGAAAAAAACTGCCATCACATGGACCATTGTTATTCAATAGGGCTGTTCTGATGACTGTTTCTTTTCATGCACCAAATGTCCAAGTGAAAACAAATTCCAGCATGCACTAATCTCTTCTGTATTTTGAATAAGACTATCCTATTCAAGTCTATGGGTGCACAAAAAAAATGGATCCTATACGATCAACCGTATAGCTTTTGATTTTTACATACACAATGCAATTCTTTATTATAGGAAGATATGTTTGGTCTTTTAAATTTTAATAACTGCTGATGTATAAAACCAGATGCCATATGGATGACAATACAGATGACAAAATCTTTGATTTTTTATATACTTGTATGAACTTTCCAGGACACTCCACCTCTCTCAGACTTGCAGTTAAGGGGCAATGGGGGCACTGGCATTCTTCATACTACTTACTGGTGGAAATCCCAATGATGGGGACTGTAGCCGGTGTTCTGGATAGGTGCTAGATGTAGGAAAACCCTTTACCAACATAAGGGCAGGTGCACGCGACCATTTTTTTCTCCATCCAAGAAAATCAATCAGATTATGCTAATCAGAGTTTGATCAGAGTGGAATCAGTTTTTCTTGGAGGTGGAGAGATATAGAAAAAAAAGCTTCTCCACCTTCTCCATTCAGTCAGTCCACAAAAATCAGACCACACTCAAATGTCATCTGAGTGTAGTCCAATGTTTTCCATGGACCCATAGACATACATTGCCAATTTTTATCACTCGGATTAAGATCGGACAAATCACCAATTTTTTTTCTCGCAGCTCTTGGTCCTATGAAAATATTGGACATGTTGACAGACCCATAAAATATTATGGATACATTTGCTATCTGTCAAATCCACTCATCCAATATAAACAGTCATGTGCGCCTGCCCTAATTTATTAGCTAAACAGACATCTCAATGTTTGACTTGAATACAATCAGCATCAAAATGCAAAATGTTATTATTAATTAAATAAATAGAGTTATGTAGTGGATAAAACACGTCCCCCTCTCTTTCAAGCTAGGGAAACACAAAGCGTCTATGTAAAGTGATATCTTCAACCATAACATGGAGCTAGTTGGTTCTGCAGCAATAAATTACTAAACTAATTATCTAGTAGCCGGCTAGCTGAATCATTTAGAGGGGTAATTAGCAATCAGATATAATGAGCACTTCTACTATTTCATGTCATACTGTATTTAGCTTCCACACAGCCTAAAGGAACTAAATTATATCTTCTTCTTTACTGAGGGCATTCGCGCTATATTGAGTGCATCAGCCCATATTATTAGTCTCCAATGTTTAATTCTTCACTGGACTGAACACCCAGATTCTTCTTGTCAAACTTTTCACATGTCTTATGGCCACTTTTAAGCACATAATTATTTAGCAATGCAAATGTAAACTACAAGCTAACAAAATTATGGGTCTATTGTACAAACATTATTGGCTTCTTAAATGGCGTGAGAGCAAAGCTGCCTGTGTTTAATATACTTCTTAATTGAATGTATAAAACAGTGCAAAGATTAAACCCAAACATAAACAATCTGGATTCAGAGCAGGAGAAGGTATAACGTGGCATTACAGAGGCAGAGCAAACAAGTCTTTATGAGAAAATGATGAGTTTAGGTAACAGCATCACAATAACACTTGATACACATAAGAACACAACTGTTCAAATCTATGTCCTATTTTTGTACAGTATGACTAAATACTTTTCATTCTGTGATCAGACATTGCAGGTTAATGACTATTGGGTTTTCCAATGGGGTTATTGATAGTTAACACTGACAATGCTAGACTTGTGAGTGCTGTTGGACTTATTAAACTGTTCTCTGAAGCAGAGATGTAGTAGCCAAAGAGCCCAAGAACACTGGTGTAAAATTTGGGCATAAGGAAAAGTTGATTCGCAGCCACGAAGTTTCAAATCATATATGCCGGTCTCTTCAGTGAACACTATACAACTAGACTTGAAGTTCCTGTTGACCATTCTAGACTTGTGAGTGCTGTTGGACTTACTAAATGGCTCTCTTAAACAGAGATGGAGCCAAGAGCTAAGCCAAATAGTCTTGTAAAATTTGGACAAAAGGAAAAATCGATTCACAGCCACAGTTTCATGTCATCTACGTATGCCGGTCTCCTCAGCTAAATGGGACCTGTCACCATGAAAATGCTGACTAGTTTGCAGGAATCATGGTATAGGGCAGGGGGAGCTGAGAAGATTGATAAATATTTTTGTGAGAAAAGATTCAGCATAACTTGTGTTTTAAACATTTAATCCTCTGAGATTTCGGGGGTTTTTGGTCCAGTGGGCGGTCCTATCAGTGACTAACATCTTTCATAGTTTAATTGTGCATAGAGAGATGTCTGTCAGTCATGGATAGGACCGCCCACTGGTCTGAAAATCCCAGAAAGAGCAGAGGATTAACTGTTTAAAACACGGGTTGTGCAGAATCTTTTGTCACAAACCTATATATCAGTCTACTAAGCTCCTCCTGCTCTATAACATGGTGCCGGCAGATTGGACTGCATTTTTATGATGAAAGTTTCCCTTTAACATAAACAAATTAGACTTGTGAGAGCTGTTGAACCAACTAAATATTTCTCTGGAGCAGAGATATAGCCCCAGAACACTGGTGTAACATTTGTATCAGTGAACCTCAGTTGTCAAGTGCCATTGATGTTGCTCTTCTCTTACACGGGAATAGGACAAAGTTATTCCAAAGCTGGAAATTTTCAAGTCATATATGCCAGTCTCCTCAGTGAACACAAGAAAATTACAATAAAAATGCAGGCAGTGTAATTTTTCTTATTACATTCGCTATAGATTTTAAGATATATGGCTGCTTGGAACCAAAATGAAAAAAACAAACATGCGAACAAGCATTGTGTGAGAAACTTTGAAGAAATGTTTTGTTAGGGAAGATTAGTGTTAAAGAATTATTAATACTGAATTCCATAAAAATGTCATAAAAACAGTCCAGTATATACCAATGAATCGTAAGAGCTACTTGTGCACATTGTAACTGCCAGCCGTGGGCAGTAGTGATGAGCGGTGTTCGACTTGAACTGTTCGCCAATCTCAAATTCGAGCTGTTTTGGGCGGTGTTCGAGCCGTTCGGCGAACACGAACGATTTGAGAAAAATTCGGCTGTTCGAGGTTATGTTCGATAACTGTTCATGCATCAAAATCATAACTGGATTTTTTCTCAGTAATAATGAAAATTAATGTTAATACGCAGTTTGAGTGTACAGCGGGGCGGGGGGAGGGGCAGGGGATGGATCTCAGCAGGATTAATGAAGATTTCCATTTTTTTTTTCTCTTTCCCGCATTTACAGTGGGGAGGTGCAATCTGTCAGCCTATCAGCAGCGCACACACGGAGCGAAGTGCTTTTTTTCACACAAGCAAGGGCATGTGTCATTGGCAGTGTATGTCACATGTCCTTGCCCTATAAGACCCAGCCATTTTCCCCGTCGCCACCATTTTCTCACTGCTGCAGCTGCGTGTTAGACGGCACCGCTGTTGCTGTGTGCGCTATACCTTGTTAATTTCAAGCCAATTTTCGCAAAAATCTACAGATAGCTTGGGAGTAGGGAATAGTTGTGATTGCAGTCCTTTTAAGGACTAGGTTACAGGATTTCCTGCGACTTTTATCAGGCAGGTCTGTGCTCTTAAATAGATAAGTTGGGAGTAAAGACTAATTGTAATTGCAGTCCTTTTCAGGACTAAGTTACATCAGTTCCTATCAGTTTTTGCCAGGCAGGTCTGTGCCAGTGCTGTGCAAGTTTTTTTCACAGCATTTGGCTAAATCTAGCAAAGCTAATCCTTTTTGGCCTATTGCAGAATGTGTTAGTCAGTGGAGTAGCCTATCTGTGTTGCAAGCTACACCACCTGTGTATAGAATACCAATTTTTTTACTGCACCTAGTGAAGTAAAACCTTTTGGGCATAGCATCATTCTATTAGTCCATCTACACTGACTTCCATCAGGTTGCAAATTGAATATAATTTTTTGTCTGCATCTAGCTCTGAAAAAATATTTGGGCTTCTAGCAGTGTGTGGGACTTGTTCTATTAGTCCATCTATACTGACCTCCATCAGGTTGCAAATTAAAAATAATTTTTTTCTGCATCTACCTCTGAAAAAATATTTGGGCTTCTAGCTGTGTGTGGGACTTGTTCTATTAGTCCATCTATACTGACCTCCATCAGGTTGCAAATTGAATATAATTTTTTTCTGCATCTAGCTCTGAAAAAATATTTGGCCTTCTAGCAGTGTGTGGGACTTGTTCTATTAGTCCATCTATACTGACCTCCATCAGGTTGCAAATTAAAAATAATTTTTATCTGCATCTAGCTCTGAAAAAATATTTGGCCTTCTAGCAGTGTGTGGGACTTGTTCTATTAGTCCATCTATACTGACCTCCATCAGGTTGCAAATTGAATATAATTTTTTTCTGCATCTAGCTCTGAAAAAATATTTGGCCTTCTAGCAGTGTGTGGGACTTGTTCTATTAGTCCATCTATACTGACCTCCATCAGGTTGCAAATTGAATATAATTTTTTTCTGCATCTACCTCTGAAAAAATATTTGGCCTTCTAGCAGTGTGTGGGACTTGTTCTATTAGTCCATCTATACTGACCTCCATCAGGTTGCAAATGAAAAAAATTTTTTATCTGCATCTAGCTCTGAAAAAATATTTGGCCTTCTAGCAGTGTGTGGGACTTGTTCTATTAGTCCATCTATACTGACCTCCATCAGGTTGTAAATTGAAAATAATTTTTTGTCTGCATCTAGCTCTGAAAAAATATTTGGCCTTCTAGCAGTGTGTGGGACTTGTTCTATTAGTCCATCTATACTGACCTCCATCAGGTTGCAAATTCAAAATAATTTTTTGTCTGCATCTTGCTCTGAAAAAATATTTGGCCTTCTAGCAGTGTGTGGGACTTGTTCTGTTAGTCCATCTATACTGACCTCCATCAGGTTGCAAATTCAAAATAATTTTTCTCTGCATCTAGCTCTGAAAAAATATTTGGCCTTCTAGCAGTGTGTGGGACTTGTTCTATTAGTCCATATTTACTGACCTCCATCAGGTTGCAAATTAAAAATAATTTTTATCTGCATCAAGCTCTGAAAAAATATTTGGCCTTCTAGCAGTGTGTGGGACTTGTTCTATTAGTCCATCTATACTGACCTCCATCAGGTCGCAAATTCAAAATAATTTTTATCTGCATCTAGCTCTGAAAAAATATTTGGCCTTCTAGCAGTGTGTGGGACTCATTGTATTAGGCCATCTATACCAAGCTCCACCAGCTTTTAAATTAATAATAATTTTTAGCTGCATCTAGCCCTGAAAATAATTTTTCTTCCCAATAGTGGTAGCAATATAAATATGGGGCACGCTCCTGGCTTACAAAAATATACACTTCATAACAAAAAACACCAGCCTAGCGCACTGGCATCATCGTCTCTCCCAGTGCTAGGCCTACTACCCAGGCTAGCATTCCTGTGCCTAAAACACAATGTATGGGTCCGCGCTAGCCACTATGCTGAGGGGTCTAAAGCTGCTGCTAACGCTTTATAACAATTCAATTGGCAGATTTTCACAGAGCTCTTCCACAACGCCCACCCATCGGGCAACAGTTGCCCACCTTCCCTATGGGATCTAGTGGCGAATAGTTGATGCCATTAATCAGAGCGTCAGTTGCCCAGTCGACGTGGCAAGCATATGGTAAGGCATGGGAAGAGTGGACACGACTAGTAGCAGGCAGACGGGTTGACCAATGTGAACAAGCCAGATCACAAGTCACCATAGAATTTCTCCACCAGCTAATGATGAGGGGCATATCAGGGGCGTCAGCGCAGCGGTGTCTGACCGGAGTAGCATTTCACTTCCAACTACTGAATTGGGGAGATGTGACAAAGATTCATCATCAGACAATCCATAAAAGGGTGGAAAAGGGGTCAGCCAAGTCAGGAGTGTAGACGTCCCGTCCCGTGTCACTGAAACTGATTTCTCACATCATATCCCTAACATCATTAACATGACACTCACAATTTGAAGCAACACTACTTTCTACTGCATTTGTGATCGCCTTCTTCGGGGCGCTATGCATAAGCGAATTAGTCCCTCAATCCAAAATTACCACCAGTGGAGGCTTATTACACCAGGACGTAGTCATAGCCAATAATGCAATACGTCTACGCATACACAAATTGAAAATGGTTCCAGCGGGCAGGGGCACTTGGGTACTTCTACAACCCACAAACGGTACACTGAGTCGGGTAACAATAGTAAAAACATATTTAACCATCAGATCACAAAGTAATTTCTTCCTATCACACATTGATGGAACGCCATTATCAAGATACCAGTTCCAAGATATATTTAATAAATGCATAACATCGGCAGGGAACCACCCCAAAGATTATGGGACACACTCATTCCGCATAGGCGCGGCCACAGAAGCAGCAAGAGCAGGACTGTCAGAAACGGAAGTTCAGAGGATAGGGAGATGGCGATCCACATGTTTGGCAAGATACATAAGACCGGACTTGTTATCCTAACGTGGTTTGTTTCTTTTACAGGTGATGCTAAGCCAACAGTGTGGGTGATAGGCCACTTGTATATATATTGGGCAGAAAAAAGGGCTTAAGTCCGCCCAGGCGGGAGGAAATTAGAGTTTCATAACGCATATTTCAACTGGAGAGGTATTAGAGGCCTGCTATGGCCACAGGTACTAATGGTGGTAATCAAGGTAGGGAGAGAGGCAAGATGTCCGGTCATCTTAGTTATACAGGCCGGGGGAAACAACCTAGGTCATCACAAGAGCGCATAACTAATGGCAATAATGAAACTAGACACTGAGCGCTTCAGAGAATTTTTCACAAAACTAGCTATAGTATGGTCAGAGATTGTGCCGATAGCGGTATGGCAAGGTGCGCGAGACATCACGGCCATCGAACCGACAAGGCGGGTAATAAATATTCGGTTGGCAAAATTTAGAAGAGACAGAGGCGGTGTAGTGGTACGACACCGACAACTGGAAGAAGATAAAGCAGGCCCCATACGGCCCAATGGTGTTCACTTAATGGATATTGGACTGGACATATTCCTGTCAGGGCTCCAGGACGGAGTGGAACAAGCGTTAAGAGTGATGGGTGGGGGTCAGAGTCCTGCATACGAGTACACAGGATCCTCCGTGGCCTGGAAATAGAAAGGACATGTTGGAGAGTTACACTTGTTGGCCAAGTTGCCGGAGTGGAGACCCAGGGCATGCTGCAACAAGCTGAATTATTTTAGAAATAAAATGCCTTTCTAATGGAATGAGTATAAAGAGTTAATAAAGCTGTGACCGATCCTCACCCATCCAGTTGTAAGAGTTACATTATTGTATTGTCAAGGAAAGGGGGGCGATAGGGGGGCTGAGAGTCTGGGTTTGGTTGGGGGTCCCCACAGTCTGCCTAGGCTAGATGCATTTAAAAATTCTTATTAGATACACAGGCGATGCAGCTTGCTTCGCAGCTGGGCTACTACGCCCAAAGTATTGCCTAGGCTAGATGCAGTTAAAAATTCTACGCTGACTAGCAGACACTGAAGATTTGGAGCAGACCTCTGAGTAAACAGCTCTTCAGACTCAACCATCTGTGTTACCCCAAGCCATAATGTATGTATTTTCTTACAGTTAAAAGGGGGGGGGAGCGACCCAACCCACCTGGAATTGACGATGCCAACGTCACGTAAGACACAGCAAGGGGACTCCAAAAAGAATCTCCATTTTTTCCCAAAATTGTGGCACAGACACCACTTAACCCTTGAACGCATACCTGGGGCCTTGCAGTCCCGCCCTGTTAATTGTTTTCCATTTTCCGCAAGATTACTTTAGTTAGAATTTTGAAACTCTAGGTATTCTTCATGTATATAGTTGTTTGTCATTTGAGTTTGAGTTATTCCATGTTATTTGCACACGGGCCTAAAAGGCCCCAGGTATATGAAAGTGTAGATTTTTATGGTCATGCGTTCTATGGTTAAGTGGTATCAATTGCCCCACAGTTGCTTAAAACGGTTGGTGAGGTGATATTACCAAATCCTCAAGCTTTTAGTCTCCCAAGGATAACACAGGGGTAGAAAAGTCCTTGCGAATCCATGATTTGTTCATCTTCATGAACGTGAGTCTGTCTACATTCTCAGTGGACAGCCGCGTGCGCTTATCTGTCAGCACACCATCAGCAGCGCTGAACACACGTTCAGAGAGAACACTGGCTGCAGGGCATGACAAGATCTCCAAGGCGTGAGTGGCAAGCTCCGGCCATTTTTCCAGATTGGAATACCAAAATGAGCAAGGGTCCAGTGACACAGTCATGGCTTCGATATTCACTTGGAGATACTCCTGCACCATCCTCTCTAGGCATTGACTATGTGTCAGACTTCTTGTCTCCTGTGGCCTTGCAAAGGATGGTCTAAAATAGTGGTGAAACGATTCCACAAAATTGCTGTTACCAGCAGATACTGTGTTACTGTTACGGTTTGAGTGATGAAGACTCGACAGTCCCACGGTTGGCAAGTTAGAACTGTGAGATTCACTTCGTGCACCACTGGTGTTTTGTGGAAAAGCACATGTAAGATTCTGCAACAGCGTCTGCAGATACTCCTGCATGCGTCAATCCCTTTTTATGGCAGGAATTATTTCGGCAAATTTACTTTTGTACCGGGGATCTAAGAGTGTGGCAACCCAGTAGTCGGGATTACTTCGAATTCTGCAATCTGAGGGTCATGTTGCAGGTAGTGCAGCAAGAAGGCACTCATGTGTCTTGCGCATGCAGGAGGACCAAGTCCTTGTTGTGTTGGTAGCGAGGTAAGAATCATGCTTCCTTCCTCTGCCCTCTCCCCCAACCTCGCACAACAGAATTGTGATCAAGGTCTCCCTCATCTGATGAGTCTTCCATGCCCATCGCCAGTTCATCCTCCACTTCCTCCTCGGCTCCTGCACCTTCCTCAACAGTTTGGCTGCTACCATGCGCCCTGGTTAATCCCTCTCCCCCACCCTCCCATGCCTGCCGCCTTGGTGCTGCCAACCGTCTGGACCTTGGAGATGTTATCCCTTCCGCATACGACTCCTCCTCTACTTCCTCCACCTCCTCTTGTCCCACCACTTGACTCTGAATTCTGTTTAATGTGTGCTCCAGCATGTAAATCACTGGAATAGTCATGCTGATAATGGAATCGTCGTCAGCACTAAACATCTTCGTCGCCATTTCAAAACTGTGCAGAAGGGTGTGTGGCGCCCCTGAGGGTTCAGTCGCCACAGAGTTACTGCATCTCACCCAGAGGTGTGGTATCTCACCCTCAGGTAAGGAAGGCGTATGGCTCGGGACCCTAACACCTGCATCCAACACACACCCGCAGTGGGGGTAGGGCGAGATTGCTCCTAAGGGAGAGCACAGTCCCAGGTCCCTAGCTGGTGGGAGTGTCCTATGTAGTGTGTGCTTAGGGGAGCAGCTTAGGGGAGCACATGACAGGGAGAGTATAAACAGGAAGCCATCTTAGAAAGAGCAAGCCAGTCAGAGGAGGAAAAGTGACAGGAGCAGAGGCTCGGCATGAGCTCTGCTCCGGAGGCGGGCCTAGCCTGGGAGGCCCAGGACTGAAAGAGAGAAGAGAGGAGTGGGAGCAGGAAGGCTCCAGGAACCGAAGGGACCCTAGGGCTACAGGCCGTGCTGAAGGCCACCCATACTCCCGCTGCTACCAGGAGGTAGAGGGGTCAGGCCAGATAAGGGGAACCGGTCCCTCAACTAGAGGAGAAACAGCAAGGCTCAACTAGAAACCGGAGGCTGCAGCATTTCATGTACTGCAGGCAAAAGTCCACACCAGTCTCACTAAGAAGGTAGCCACATAGGACCCAGGGGACGGAACACAAGTCGCCCGCCAAGGCCCGAGGATACCGGATAGAAGTGTCACTGGGTGTGAGGTGTAGGGAGAAGGCCAGAGAAAGGACACACAGAAGGGGGTCCTGCTAAGTACTCCGGAGCTATCTGGGGGTGGACTGAGCCCCTCACTGAGTATGCACAGCACGACGGGTGAGATTGCTCTGGTACCTGTAATCTGGACTGCAACAACTGTGAGTAAAGATCTTGGGACTGCATCACACGGACTCTGTGTTCATTACTGACTCCCTGCACTACAACCACCATCATCCACCCACACTGCCCTGAAGCTACACTCTTCCTGTGGTGAGTAATAATACCATTGCTGCAAAACCACCAGCTTCAGAGGACTGTTCCGCAGTGGCGGCCCCTTTGGCCGCACTCCACAGGTGGCGTAGTCGGACATTATAAAATCCATATATACAAATTACCGTTGGATTTACCGCCCTGGGTCACGGACCGGGTCACCGCCACAGTGACTACAACCCCCAGCGTCTACCGGCCCGGCTCAGGGTACCCCACGGCCCAGGGGGCGCGTCAACTTCATAGGTCCCTGATCTGAGACCACTCCTGCAGCGTGATTTGCCCCACCTCTGGATCTCGTTGGCCCAGGCTATACGTCAGAACGTATTGCACCAGGGCTTGTCGGTGCTGCCACAGTCGCTGCAACATGTGAAAAGTTGAATTCCACCGGGTAGGCACATCGCATTTCAGCCGGTGAACTGGCAGGCCCAACGACTTCTGTAGAGATGTAAGTCGTTGAGCTGCGTGATGCGAACGGCGGAAGTGAGCACACAGTGACCATGCCATCTGCAGAAGGCCATCTAGTCCGGGATAGTGGGCTAAAAATTTATGGACAACCAGGTTCAACACGTGAGCCATACAAGGCACGTGTGTGACATTTCCCCGGCGAAGGGCCGCACCCAGGTTTGCAGCATTGTCGCACACGGCCTTCCCTGGTTGCAGGTCCAGTGGAGACAACCATTCATGAAACTGGGTTTCCAGAGCTGACCACAAGTCCTCAGCTGTGTGACTCACATTTCCCAGACATTTCAAAGTAAACACTGATGCCGTTGAGCCCTGCTGCCAGCATAGTAAGGAGGTGTGCAGGATTCCTTCTGCGCAGTTAGAAAGCAGGTGGCATTACCAGACAGGCTTTGGGTGCAGGTGGAGGACCGAGAGGAGGTTGAGAAGGCAGAAGCAGTGGAGGAACTTCGAGATAAAGAGGATTGACGCAAAACTCATGGGAACGGTAAGACTTGGACAGCAGCCCCTTGTCCTGCTGTCACCATAGTTACCCAGTGCCCAGTCAGCGACATGTAACGCCCCTGTCCATGCCTACTCGTCCAAGTGTCTGTGGTGAAATGCACCCTGTCACACACAGAGTTTCTCAAAGAAGCGGTGATGTTGTGTGCGACATGCTGGTGGAGCGCAGGCACACCTTTCTTTGAGAAGTAGTGCCGACTGGGCATCTGGTACTGGGACACTGCGACGGATATAAGGTCTCGAAAATCCACTGTGTCCTCCAGGCGGAAAGGCAGCATTTCTGTAGCCAACAGCTTGCAGATGGTGAAATTCAACCTCTTAGCTTTCTCATGGCTAGGAGGAAATGGTCTTTTACTTTTCCACATCTGAGGGACCGAGGGCTGGCTGTTGTGCTTTGACGGGGTTGAGTAGGGTGTCCCCGGCAAACTGCCGGTCTGTGAGGAAGATGCAGGCGGACATGTTAGGTTGCCTTGATCCAAAAGTGGTGCTCTCGATGTCAGAGAGCGCTCATCACCAGCAGGTGTTTCCACTTCCCAATGAACTGACGACCTGCCAATCACACTGGCTGTTGCAGGTAAAGAGGTGGCAGGTCTGCGTCCAAAAACATGTGTGACTGCTGTCCCCCCTGTCACAGAGGATGAAGAGGCCGCGGATGCACAAGATGGGGCAGACGGTGGTTGGCCCAGCCTGCTAGGCTGCATTGTAGCACAGTGAGCTTCCCACTGCAACTTATGCTTCATATCCATGTGACGGTACATGCATGAAGTACTCAAACTATGGATTTTTTGGCCTCTACTTAGCTTTTGGTGACAAATATTACAGATAACACGAGTTGGGTCATCCTTATCGATCTGAATAAATGCCCAGGCTATGCAAGGCTTAGAGCCGATGCGACCTGAAGAGCCACTACGACTTGTGGTCAGAGGCAGAGTTGTGGTTGAGGATACAGTTGTTGACGTGCTTCCAGTACTCCGTCTCTGTCCAGGAAGGCGCAACCTAACCTCATCGTCAATAGCATCTGTGACGCCCCTCTGCGCTTGATATCACAGATCCTAGAAGAGTGTATTGATGGAATCCTCCACAAGAGGCCCCCATAAACATTCACACATCTCCACTTTCCACCTCAGACCAGCAGAGGGAGCCAGTTAGGGATATAAATAGGGAAGGTGGAGCTAGGCAGTTCAGTTCCTCTGAAGAGTTCCTGCAGTAGAGAAGCCTAAGAGAGGTCAGTCTGCAGTGGAGCTCAGTCTAGTCTAGAGAACTCAGTTAATTGTTCAGCAGTGGAGCATGAGGCTCCTGCTAGCTAGATTCAGAGAGCCCAGATAGAGCTTAAGGTGTGCCGGCGCCATAAGATCGGTGAAGCGCGGCAAGCTGCCATTAGTGTGTATAGCCTAGTGAGGGCCCGAGTAGGCCGAAGGCGAGTGGCGAGTTAGTACATAAGGGGCAGAGGAGCTTAACCAGCTCACCCCGAAGCATTTACGGGACACCGGATCCGAGCTTACCGGGATCTCTATGACCCAGTAAGGCATAACCGGAATCCCTGGAGAACTACAAGTCCCAGGATCGCTAAGGTGCTGATACGTAACAGAGCCAGGAGACGCTTAGGCCCCATATACTGGGAGTGTGAACTCCAAGAGAAGGCCCTACCACAAGGTCAGCCAGCGCAGGACAGAGACAAAGTTAGGCCTAGCTCCAGACAGGTCAGAAACTTACTACGCAGAGGCAAGAAACAGGAGGCCCTACACCCGCTCATTGGGGAGGATTCTGATATGCACCCTTCACCCTACAGTGCTCCGGGATGTGCCTGAATTTCCTCCAGTAAAAGGTACTGAAGTGACTACCGTGTCCATTCTCGTTCTTGCTCTGACCCAGCTGGGTCTCGCCTGTCCTGCATTCCCCCTGCATACGCTGCCCTGAGACCTAGCTCCACCTGTGGGGAGCTATACCATCGAGCAGCCTTATCATGGGCCTCAGTGGACTGCTGCAGCGCTGGTGCTTCTCACCAGATACCACAGGTGGCGTCACGAACTCTTATAAAATTAACAATTATCCACCCTTTTAAAGAGTGACCCCAGGGTACGGGCCAGGGAGCCGACCACCGCGACATCCCCAAGGCCAGGTAAAGGCCCGGGTGACCTCATCGACTGGCTGACTGTGGGTTGACAGTAAGTGGGATCTCCAACCTTGTCATCATCACCCTGTGTGTTATCACACCCATCGTCCTCAAAGCTAACCTCTTCCTGCCCTGACCGAAAAGTCAAGTTGTCGCTCCAATCAGGTATTTGAGTCTCATCATCGTCTTCATCATTGTCTCCACCAACAGGAGTTACAGTTTGGGAACGAGGGTCTACATTATGCTCAGAACCTTCTTCATCTGGTCCTGGATCCGACTTATAAAGATTCTGGACATCAGTGCAGATCATTTCCTCATCTGGATTAACAGAAGCTCTGGAGCAGACCTCCGTTTCCCAGGCTATAGTATGAGTAAACAGCTCTGCAGACTCAACCATCTGTGTTACCCAATACTCAGACGGGCAGCTGGAGACTTGGGAGCTGTGAGGAAGCAAGTGCGATTGGGGTGACACCTCTGAGGACTGGAGTATTTGTGATGCTGAAGTTGAGGTGGAGGAGAGCCCACTTGAAGGAGCACTTGATATCTGCTGAAGCACCTGCTGTTTTTGTGCCTCATCTGGAATTTGTAGCGATGGGCGTGTCCGTAACAAAGGGATCGTATCACATTGTCCACGAAAAGAAGTCGACATGTTAGTTTGGCTGGAAGATAGTCTTTCTTCTGGAGATGTTACCCCTCCCCACCGCGGGGGGGCTCGACCCACCAGCGGACAGGCACCAGTATTGGGAGAGGGGGGCTGGCAGTCAGGGTCCACCGCGGCTCTGGCACAAACCCGGCGACACGGAGGTGGCACGGGCAGGAACAGACTGGCCGTGTCGGCTTCTCACTTTTTGGATTTTAGAAGGGCATGACATGCCTATATCTGTGTCTCCCCCTCCTTTTACTCCTCCACCTCTTTTCTTTTCGCATGACTATATGTACTTGTCACTTTTCCATGTGTTAGTTATGTCTTCTGAGCAGTTTGTCAGCTTTTGGACACCTTTGAAGGTGCTTTCTATGTGTTTCTATGTGTTTTTGTTTGCCTGCCATTGGTTTTAACGGTGTTCGAAGGTGTTCGACGAACAGTTCGGCGAACACAAGGGTGTTCGACGAACCGAACCGAACTCGAACACTACGGGGGTGGCTGAACACTAGTGGGCAGATCTTGGTTGGTATCCACAGACCTGGATTATCAGAAGAAGAATTATTCAGGTCATCACTCAGACATAGTTTCACAGTCAGTAAAGTACATCAGTTAGATTTAGAAAAACTCTTTCTTTTTAATTGTAACATCCCTTTTAGTTGTGTCCTTGGGCATGGTGTCCGGTAGTTCTCACCTCAATATGGTGCAGTGTTTCCACCCGAATCTTGCTGAGAGATCTAGGAGATTGCAGGAGGGTCTTCCTCTTCTGCCAGGGGTTAAATCGAGACACCCCTGTCCATGCTCCGTAAACACTCACAAGAGATGAGATTAAAACAACCCAATAGGATTATTGAACAGGTGTTAAAATATGTAAAAGGGACTGGGGATAACAAGGAACAGAAAATAGATGATATCCTGCAAACACCACAGATATGTGACACTCTTAAAGGTAAAGGTTGTGCTTTGCAGGCTTAGATGTTGTTAAAGCACAGGGCATTCCATAAGGGGTACAGCAGTATAGCAAGCACTTCATAAGTTCCCCATTTGTACCTGTGCTGCTGGCCCACAGATAAAGATGACACTTTTCTTTTAAGTGACAGCAAACACTCCCAATAACACTTAATTCAGAAATGGCTGCAGCAATGCAAGTAACACAGTCCAACGATGGGGCCCAGATTCCTTGGATATTGGTGCGCATACAGAAACCATTGGTGCACTTTAAAGTCAGAATCAATGCAAAATCTCTTCAATAACAGTTCTCATATGAACTTCTTAGCGGTAGAACCACAAGAGCCTGTAATATCTTCTCAACAATAGTTCTCTTATAGATTTCTTAGTAGTGAAAGCACAAGTCCCAGCAGGATGTACTGACTCCTTAATGCAGCAACTTTCTGGTCATAATGTTCTTTAGTTTGGGGCTGCAGCATTCAGATACCTGGGAACACATGGAGTGTGGGCAGTGTCTTTCTTTGGGACAGACCAGGTGGTGGCAGACATATTCTGGTAACCTGGTTGGTCAGCAAATGTGGTTCAGCTCCAGGATTATCTCCTCCCCTCACACACTGAGCTGCTGAGCTGTCAACACTCACTTTTTAGCTCTGTACTCTGCTCTCCAATATCAGTCTCCCAGCAGCCTGCCATGGAAAATCACATACATGTCTTTGTATTGAGCTAACAAATCCCTTCTTCTCAAACTTGCTTAGCCAATCCATCTCTTCCTCTGCTACTGCTCCTCTTCCAGGATGGGAAAAGGAGCAAAGTCTACTGGGAGTTTTAGTCCATGGCAGTGCAGGCAGTACATTATTTATTCAAATAGATAAGAAATGCACAAAACATATAAAGATTATAAAATAAAACAAATCCAAAGTTGTTACTTTCCAAAACTCATAAGGAACCCAGCATTTTGTGCTCATGCAGGCTCTTTATATCTTGCAAGTATATAGCTGATGAAATGCTCTGTACAGCACAAAACTTTTTTTCAGGAACTTGTAGAAACCAATGGATAAAGAAAATACCTATTTTTATATTTTCCCATTAATTTCAAGGTTTAGTGTCTATTGAAATGGGAGTTGTATAATATATGTCTGGGTGAGGCTATATTTTTAAACTAATCTACTCAAGTTGCACTCAAGACACTCAAGTCTAAATTGACGTAAAGAAGAAGAAAGCCGACTGATTCATTTGGTCTAATAAGTGCACAAACATTTTAGCACAATGTTTTTGAGATAAAAATGAGACTTAAAGTAAGAAAAATACAGTATCTCTGGAACATCAGACATTATGCTTTTCATTATACGCAGCCTTGATAACAAAAAGAAAAATCCTCTTTAATATTCTGTTTTTCTTCTCTTTTAACAGCTGCCATCTGAATCAGATGCCCTAGGAGTATAGCTTTGAGGATAGCAAATTATCATATTAGAAAACTCTACCTTCTAAATGAAGTCAATGTTCTTTCAAACTCCATTACTTAAAATGCACGCTGCGTACGTGTCTATGCCGTCAATGCAGCGCTGGCCAAGAGGAATTGTTGGACCTCTAATATGTAAATATTAACAGGAGAACAGATGGAACGATCACTGGTTCAGACCTTTGTGAGTCATAAATGGAGCTCCCGGCATAAGTAATAAACACAACTTCTGGGCACAACATTTTGATAAAAAACATGCATATCAATTTGGTTGAGTCTTCAAAGGATCATAAAAGTGAATGGTTATTGACTTAATAAAAAAAAGTTTGAGATTCCTAAAGTCCATGACTGAATTTAAAAAGCATCTCTTACAGATAATTTAAAAACTACAAAAACTAACTGGTAAAAAAAAAATCAAGATTGTAAAATTTATATTGAATTATATGTATTTTTGGTGATAAGGGCTCATGGAGATGACAATGCAACACGGTCCAAGTACGCAACGCAATGCCTGGACTGTCCGTGGGTCTCCTGGCTTAAGCGTGAAAGTCTCTTAAAATTATATGAAGCTATCAGGCTCAGTTTAGGAGTACAGTGGCCATTCCATGCATTTCAGCCCATGCTGGGACCGTGTTGCATGGACCTCTGCATGAGCCCTAACAGAGGTAGTTTCCACAATGGGGTTACAAAACTTCCTCTTAGTGCTATATAACAGTTTTTTTGCAGTTTAGTACAAAAAGGCCCATTCACCATACTGCAAGGAATCTGCTCAATAATCTATGACACACTGAGTTCCCTCTAGTTTACACACAGAAGATTTCAGAAATTTTTGGAACATTATCCTGCTTCATAGATCTAAATTGTCAATACACATGGATTTTTGCAAGCTTTATGCATATGTATAGCATATTTACATAGATTTATGCAACACAACTTCTCATGTGGCCAAATACTTATGTGTTCATAAGGACTACGGAGAATTTTACAACATGATCAGAGAGATTTCGAAGTTTGGAGTTTAGAAAAACTGTTTGACAACGACTATTGGAAATGTATTTTTGTTGTGCACTTCCTAAAAAAGACGTATGAACATAATAAAAGTAGAAGTTATTTTTTAACTTTAAAAAAGTGCTCACCCTTAAAAAAAATACCATAATACCATGTGTGAATTAATCTCCATCAAAATATTATGTAAGCACAATCTTCAATAACTTAACAGAAGAGAACAGGTTCAAGAGAATCAGTAATATTTCCATTTCATTTTTGGAAATACTTGTTGTTAGGAGGGCGGTTGCAGACAACTTTATTAAAATGGAACGCAACCGACCCCGGGGTCCTCGATGCAGCCTAGAGGGCTGCTGCCGAACACTTTCCGGGTGGAAAGTAAAGCAACCAACTTAAATGTTAAACCCTTCCGTGTTTCAGCACACAGGAACGGGTATAGCGGTTCGCTCTATCTCCGTTAGCTGCACGGGAGAAGAGTGACCGGGAAAGCTCCTACTTAACTGAAGAACCACTCCGAATTAATGCACACGGAGCGGGTTTCAGCGGTTCATACAATCTCCAAGAACCGCAGGGAGACGTGCGACCGGAGGGAAAGCAGTAGCCCTGTCTTCGATACAGGCGCTACGCTGTAGGGATTGGCGCTAAGATGCGTGTGTGACTACGCGACGGGTACACATGCCTCCAGCCGGCGTGCCACCGGACTGAAGGGTACTACTCCACGTGGCTGACAGGCGATAGCCGTGGACAGGGTGTCTGCAGACTGCTCGAGGTGTTAGGCAACCCCTTTGGCTGAGCCAGGCTGCAAGACGTAGCTACCTGCCTAAATGAATCTAAGCCTGCCTGAGTGACCTGTGCTAATCAGCCGAGCTAACTCTGGCATCGGCAGGTCACGGAGAGAGCAGCTAAAGAGCACGTGGAATACACTCGTCCACACAAGGGCAACACTTGCAAAATGATCTGAGCGCATCGCCATGCTTGTGGGCGGGCCTTTTAAAGACTAAGCCCTGCCCACCGACACGCCATTGGTGACATTACCCGTGGACCAATCAGGCGGTGCCAGGTCACCGGGTCAGGTGGGTACCGAACCACCAATCATGATCCGCCAGGTCACGGACATGCTCAGTGCGGCAGATCCTGGACTTAGACTCCACAAGCCCTGTCTCCCTCTGCAACCTATGCTTAACACTGCTAGGCATAAATACCCAAGAGACAATCTGTATGGCTCGTGGAGCAGCTAGACATTGATGATGATGCTGAGTAGCATCAGCCCCAGCTGGACCAAAATGGGAGACAACAGAAGGTCCTAGACCCATTTCGAATCCAGCACCAGACCGACCCATAACACTTGTATTGTTTATGAATTAGAGATGAGCAGATCTGACAAAATTTGAATTCACCAAATTGCGTAGATATTCCTGGGAAATTCGATTCACAGCAAAGTTATTGTCTGCAAATTGAATGTTCCTTATTATGCTCCTGCTTCTCTCCAGCATAATAAATGTAACATGTCAAGAACAAAAAAAAATAAAAAAAACTTTTACTCACCTGTCTGACCCCTACACTACTCTCTGCCTATTGTCCGGTTCTCCGAGCCACCTTCTCTGTCACTCATTCAGAGTCACATCTCCCAGCCAGTTCACTCTAGGCCGAGACTTCAGGTCACTGGGTGTTGCACATTGTGATATTATGTTCGTGCGTGTGACACACTGAGATTTCTGAGACCTGGTTGTGGTCAGAAATCCCAGACACGAGTGAACAGGCTTGGGCTTGAGCCACGGCAAAAATATGAGGCCCCGAGGACTGGAAGGTGGGCAGTCAGCAGCACTGCTCGCCATCCAGTCCTCTTTTACCTACTGTTGCATCTTCGACCTTTTTAATGTTCAATCACTGAAAGTCGCATGAGTCTAACTTCATAACATGCAATGCGCAGTGATCTCCGAGGCCAGCTTGTGGCCTGTAGTATGGCTTATGATGGGGGAAAGAGTAAGCCGCTCTGGGGACCGAATGGTGGACAGTGAACAGCAGAGGGGCCAGACAGGTGGACAGAGTTGAGTATACTTTCTGCCCGCTCCCAAGATAAAATGAAAAAGATAAAAAAAAGTTCAGAAACTGCGCAGCATTCTGCCTGCACTATAAGTGCTCAAATCTCCTTTCCCTCAATGTCCAATAATTTTCTTGCCCTGAACTGAAAGCCCACCTCTCTTTTATGTATGTATCCAGTTTGTAACACAGGAAAGCATTAACAAAGAGACGAAGACCCGCTCCTACTGCCCATAATCTGTCTCGACATCTCTGTGGAAAAGAAAGATTATACTTTACAATAGGCAGTAGACAGCTTGTTAGACAAATACCTTATGATTGGCAAATTTGAAGTGATTTTTCATTGGTAAATCAACAAAATGTTTTAAATAAAGTGATTAGTAGATTGACAATTTATTGCATTATTTGTCATATGAAATCAAGTTGTCTGAAAGTACGATGACTATTTAAAGGGAACCAAGTTTTCCCGATATAAAGTTCGGCCACCACCTTTAAGGCCTCTTTTTTACAGTATTCTTGTAAGCTGTATGTAAGTCTCCAATTCTCTCTGCATTGTGCAAAAAAGACCTTTTATTATAGTCCCCTTACGGTGCGGTCCGGTCAAAGCGGCGTCACTGGTCTTGCTTCGGCACCTCCTTTTTTGTAGCATAAGCCAT
Source organism: Phyllobates terribilis (assembly GCF_046119375.1). Lineage (NCBI taxonomy): Eukaryota > Metazoa > Chordata > Amphibia > Anura > Dendrobatidae > Phyllobates > Phyllobates terribilis. The sequence goes on along the minus strand of NW_027362764.1, from coordinate 670,315,136 downwards.
CCTCCTACATCTTTCACATGGTGTCCCCCAATTGTGCTTCTGCGCAGGCATAGTTTTCTGTACCCTGCTGAATGCAGAGCAAAGTACTGTAATGAGCATGTGGCGGGAGAGGTCAAAAAGTGCCGATGAGCCGGAAGTTATGCCGGTGCATGCTCATTACAGTACTTTGCTCTGCAGTCAGCAAGGCACAGCAAAGTTTGCCTGCACAGGAGCACAATTAGGGGACACTGTGTCGATGATGTAGAATGCGTCATCCAGATGAAGCAAGCAGGAGGACGGCTATTGTGATGAGAAAGAAGGTGCCAAAGCAAGACAAGCCATGCCCCTATTTCACCAGACCGCAGCATATGGGGGTATAATAAAAGTTCATTTTTTTGTACTATGCAGAGGGGGTTCGGTACTTACATACAGCTTACTAGAATACTGTAAAAGAGACCTTAAAGGTGGTGGCCAAACTTTATATTGGGAAAACCTAGTGACAGGTTCCCTTTAAAGTATATTAATGCACAATAAAAAAAAATCAAAACTTAGCTAAGGAACTAAGTTTAGGTGGTTAGTCACATGAGGCAAAATTTGCAAAAGTTGTCATCTGGTAAATTTCTACTTGTGATATTTAGAACTGTTTGCATGTTGTATGTTTATTTCTATGAAATGATAATGTTTCTTTTAATGGATAAAATACAATTAAAACAAAAGATTAAATTGCTGAGATGATTAGATATAGAATAGATGAAAGAAGCAAATCCGACTGACTCAACACTTCATTGTATCAAATATTAACTCCAACCTACTGTACCGACTGATGAGCCATAAAAATACAAATCCCTGACCTACACAAAGTACACATTGAACCGGGCACACTCTTTGCTGAGTCAGATTGGGTGAATGATATATCAGATAAGAAATCTTAGCAATCAATATACCCATCGTCAGCACCGCAGCTGTATATAAACCAGTACAAAGACTCTGTAGGATTAAGAACTAATAGTCAGTAGTCAAAACCAATGCACAATATACTGGAGCACGGCCAAATAGCAGATACTATAAAGAAAATGTTTAGATTTGCCTCAAAACTTAATTCATCAGCTTCTCTGGGAGGCAAGTCAAGGACTAACTAGAGCAAAACTCCTGTCAGAAGATATTTAAGTCCACCAGAGTTTAGGTCAAGGTTAATAGCTAGTAACATTGTTTTAGATTTCAAGTGACAAACTGCAGAAAGCAGCCATTTGTCACTGTGAAAGAAAGACAAGCACATTACAGACTGACTAAACATCTCTTCAATAACCTTAGGGTTGACAGTCCCTTGCAGATCTACAAACTGGGAATTTTTATACAGTGTGTGGAGAATATGGAAAACCACAGTGTTCTAGAAAAAATAAAGTGGTCCAAATTAAATAAAATAAAAAAGCGGTCTATAGGGTGCTAAAAGAATGAACACTAGAGGTGAAAAAAATTTTAGGGCTAAAAAATAAAGCAACGCGTTTCGATAGCAAACTATCTTCCTCAGGTGGTACCTCCTGAGGAAGCACGAGCGGCGGTCTGCAGCACACGGCACGTGGTGTGCCAAGCTACCTGTACCTTGCGGTGAGACGTGCCTGCTCCTTCCATCCTCACACTAACACCGGAGTTGTGCAGGGGTGCACAACTCCAATAGGTGAGTGGCCTTTTGGCTGTTTCCGTCACATCTACCTATCAGGTCCTTCACATAGCTCCCTTTTTCTCCCTTTCTCTTCCATACTCTAGAAAAAATAAAGGCAGAGACAAAATGGGAAGATGCTGACCCCAGTACTACATTTTTATAAGGCCGTCATCTACCATCAGTGAGTGACGGCATATCATAGTAATGTGCCATTGCTTCTTGAGACAGAAACAACTCATGAAGTAAAGCTCCGATGATGGCTATAATCGGTAAAATATTGTAAAAACAAGTAACTTTCCCACTTACATCTTATCAAAAGTGTGCAACATTCTTCTTATGAAAATGGAAATTGCAATTATCGTTTATAGCTTGTTGCCTAGGTTACTGACCACCTCTGTAGCAGTGACGAAATGTGCAGTGCTAAGAAGCTCTTTTCTATTGAGCTTGCAAGCACTGCATTGAAGATGACCAGGATCGTTGCAGTGCACTTTTAGGCTACGTTTCCATGATGAGCTTTTGGTGAGTTTTGTCACTGCAGATTTTCTGCACCATTTCGGTACCTATTATTTAAATTAGGTTGCTTGAAATTTTTCATTGCGTTTTTGTGTGCTGTTTTTTAGCATGCGTTTTTGATGATGCGTTTTTTGTTTCTTTTTTGGTATGTCATGCTTTAAATAAAGCTGCTTTGTTTTTGATACTTCCAGGTATTTGGATTTGACAAAACTTTATTGATATACTTAGGTGCGGATTACATGCGTTTTTGATGTGTTTTCCCAGCGGAAATGCACTTAAAACTCGTGCTCTTTTTACCTGCGGAATTTCTGCTTCTAATGCAAGTCCATGGGAAAAATCTGCACAGAAAACTCAACGTACCCACAAGAGGAATTGCCATGTTGCAGGTGTGAAACGCGCACCGCAGGTGAGGTCACACTGAGAAAAATAATAGCACATTGGCAGGAGATTTCTATAAATGCTGCAACTGTAAGACACTGAGTGTTTGACGCAGAGAACATAAACAGAGTCAAAAACGCATCAAAAGCTCATTGTGACAAAGTAGCCTTAGGCCTGGTTTTGGCTTACAAATACTGAGGAAAAATACTGACCAAATACTGACCAAATACTGATAGTGGCGCCATGGTGTACTGAGCTCCTCCAATGGTGCATAGACAAAGCTGCATCTTATAGCAGCATGGTTGCCAACCATGTGTACATTAATGAATAGTCAGTAAAAAACCAGCGCTTTTCTCTGCCGTCCATAGTGTCCGGCAGAAAAAAGTGATGTCCATGAATTTTCCCCCACCCCCGAAGTTTGCACTGTGTAAGGGCTAAAAGGGCTGCCATGCATAGTACAAACAGGACCCATACCACAAGAAGAGTCACATGGGAAAACATCTTTCAATCCCCGCTGAGCGCACCACCAGGACGCCATTTGTATCCAGCCTCCGAGGGAAGAAGACGCACATTCGGGGGTGGCAGCGGCTTGGCTGGTGGTGAGTATAATTCTGTGTTTGTCTGTCTTCTAATTCTCATACACAGCACCATACTGTATATACAGTACAGGTTCACACTATATATCCGACCTGTATATAGTATGTCTTGCATCCTGCCATTTGGCTACTAGGATTACTTATATTACTATTATCTTTCCCCCCGAAGAAGCGGAACGCGAAACGTGCGTTGGGGTTATCCCTCCTTCCACAGTTACCAGGTTGTATTGCCTCTTCCCTCCACTCCTTATATACCTGCTACGTTATAATGTCTTATGTTTATTCTATGATGAATGGTTTTTCCCTGACACGTGTCTACATTATATTCTAAACCGGCACTTAGCCATATGTTACTTTATCATAACTCCTAGTTTTCTTAGGGTTTTGTGTGGTAGTGGTAATTTTGAGGTTAATTCCTCCTCTTTTCCAAGGTTTGATACAGTACCATCTATGGACTTTGCTTTTTTACTGCATGGAACACTTTATAGTCGTATGACAATTTTTCTTGACAGGTTTTTACACCGTTGAGCTTTTTTGAGTGACCTTATACCTTGGGTCCTCTTTATCACGAATTGCTACAGTATCATTACCATTTTTTTTATTGCATGTGACACTTTATTGATTCTGTCGGATTCTTTGGACAGTCTTCCTATACCTCTACATTACTCCTGGATGTGCTTATACCTGTCTACTACCTTGTTGGATGATACCTCCAACCTACTAACTGTGGGATCCTTCTATTTACTTCTCCTCCTTTTTAGTAATGTGCTTTTACTGACTGTTTTAAAAAATTGAAATAGTGTTTTTATTTGCATCTATACTTTGTTTTTCATGATTGGATTGCTATAGATTGAAATATTGCATTTAATAGGCACCCTTACTTCTTTGGAATATCTTCTAAATTGTTTGCACTTTAAAATATTATATACTGCTAATATTAAAGTTAAATTGGAAATTCATTTTCTGTCAGCAAAATGTCAAAATTCAATTAAAATGGTTCCATAATCTACTACTGTTTTATAATCCACATTGTTATGTGTACTCATTCACTTTTGTCAATTATGCTGCACAGAGATGTCAACGTTGTTCAAAATAAAGTTTTTCTTGCATTACAAACATATCTGTTCTCATTATATCGATTAAAGAAGGGTGTTTATCATAAGTGCCACAGGCTGATCGCCTCCATGCCACGCCGCACTGATGCAGTAATTGATGCAAAAGGAGCCCCGACCAAGTATTGAGTGCATTTACTGAACATACATTTCAGTAGGCCAACATTTCGGATTTAAATAAATTTTTCAAGCTGTTGTTATAAAGTATTCTAATTTACTGAGATAATGACTTTTGTGTTTTCATTTGCTGTAAGCCATAATCATCAACATTAACAGAAATAAACACTTGAAATAGGTCATAGAACTGAAACAAATTACATTTTTTAGGATATTCTAATTTTGGGAAATGCACCTGTATATATCTACATATCTATATCTATATACAGTATATACAGATATATATATCTATATATATATATCTATATATATATATATATATATATATATATATATATATATATACACTGCTCAAAAAAATAAAGGGAACACTTAAACAACAGAATATAACTCCAAGTAAATCTAACTTCTGTGAAATCAAACTGTCCACTAAGGAAGCAACACTGATTGACAATCAATTTCACATGCTGTTGTGCAAATGGAATAGACAATAGATGGAAATTATTGGTAATTATCAAGACACCCTCAATAAAGGAGTGGTTCTGCAAGTGGGGACCACAGACAACATCTCAGTACCAATGCTTTCTGGCTGATGTTTTGGTCACTTTTGAATATTGGTTGTGCTTTCACACTCGTGGTAGCATGATGCGGACTCTACAACCCACAAAAGTTGCTCAGATAGTGCTGCTCATCCAGGATGGCACATCAATGCGAGCTGTGGCAAGAAGGTTTGCTGTGTCTGTCAGCGTAGTGTCCAGAGGCTGGAGGCGCTACCAGGACACAGGCCAGTATACCAGGAGACGTGGAGGAGGCCGTAGGAGGGCAAAAACCCAGCAGCAGGACCGCTACCTCCGCCTTTGTGCAAGGAGGAACAGGAGGAGCACTGCCAGAGCCCTGCAAAATGACCTCCAGCAGGCCACAAATGTGCATGTGTCTGTACAAACTCTTAGAAACCGACTGCATGAGGGTGGTATGAGGGCCCGACGTCCACAGATGGGGGTTGTGCTCACAGCCCAACACCGTGCAGGACGCTTGGCATTTGAAACAGAACACCAGGATTGGCAAAGTCGCCACTGGTGCCCTGTGCTCTTCACAGATGAAAGCGGGTTCACACTGAGCACATGTGACAGACGTGACAGAGTCTGGAGACGCCGTGGAGAGCAATCTGCTGCCTGCAACGTCCTTCTGCATGACCAGTTTGGCAGTGGGTCAGTAATGGTGTTCTGTGACATTTCTTTGGAGGGCCGCACAGCCCTCCATGTGCTCGCCAGAGGTAGCCTGACTGCCATTAGGTACCAAGATGAGATCCTCAGACCCCTTGTGAGGCCATATGCTGGTGCGGTTGGCCCTGGGTTCCTCCTAATGCAGGAAAATGCCAGACCTCATGTGGCTGGAGTGTGTCAGCAGTTCCTGCAAGATGAAGGCATTGAAGCTATGGACTGGCCCACCCGTTCCCCAGACCTGAATCCGATGGAGCACATCTGGGACATCATGTCTCGCTCCATCCACCAACGTCACTGTTACGACTCTCCTGTTAGGTTTTTTTAGTTTGCTGGTCACATGACCATTTTGCCTATTTAATCCGGCTCCGCCCTCCTGGCTTTGCTGGACTTCATTTGTATTTACTACTGTTGAGCTAGCTTGTTGCTCTGTTGCCGTTCTCTGTTAGTTTTGCTAGGTCTTCTGACCCCTATGCCTTTTTGTTGTGTGTTTGTCTTTGACTGCTACTATTTCTGCTAGGAGGTGTCCAACTTTTCCCAGTCCCTAGATCTTGTAGGGATCCCTCCCTCACATCTATAGGTCTGCATTCAGACTAGCCGAGGACTTTAGCGGGTCTGATCGCAGGATCAGGTTCCCCGTTACATCGTAGGGATCTAGTTTAGTTCTATTGTAGGGACAGATCTCCTCTCTTTCCTTAGTCTCTGTAGCAGATCATAACAGTCACATTGCCACATTGCACCACAGACTGTCCAAGAGTTGGTGGATGCATTAGTCCAGGTTTGGGAGGAGATCCCACAGGAGACCATCCGCAACCTCATCAGGACAATGCCCAGGCGTTGTAGTGAGGTCATACAGGCACGTGGAGGCCACACACAATACTGAAACTCATTTTGACTTGTTTTAAGGACATTACATCAAAGTTGGATCAGCCTGTAGTGTGTTTTTCCACTTTAATTTTGGGGGTGACTCCAAATCCAGGCCTCCATTGGTTAATAAATTTGATTTCCATTGATGATTTTTGTGTGATTTTGTTGTCAGCACATTCAACTATGTACAGAACAAAGTATTCAATGAGAATATTTCATTCATTCAGATCTAGGATGTGTTATTTGAGTGTTCCCTTTATTTTTTTGAGCAGTGTGTGTATATATATATATATATATATATATATATATATATATATATATATATACAGTACAGACCAAAAGTTTGGACACACCTTCTCATTTAAAGATTTTTCTGTATTTTCATGACTATGAAAATTGTACATTCACACTGAAGGCATCAAAACTATGAATTAACACATGTGCAATAATATACTTAACAAAAAAGTGTGAAACAACTGAAAATATGTCTTATATTCTAGGTTCTTCAAAATAGCCACCTTTTGCTTTGATAACTGCTTTGCACACTCTTCGCATTCTCTTGATGAGCTTCAAGTGGTAGTCACTGGAAATGGTTTTCACTTCACAGGTGTGCCCTGTCAGTTTAATAAGTGGGATTTCTTGCCTTATAAATGGGGTTGGGACCATCAGTTGTGTTGTGCAGAAGTCTGGTGGATACACAGCTGATAGTCCTACTGAATAGACTGTTACAATTTGTATTATGGCAAGAAAAAAGCAGCTAAGTAAAGAAAAACGAGTGGCCATCATTACTTTAACAAATGAAGGTCAGTCAGTGCGAAAAATTGGGAAAACTTTAAAAGTGTCCCCAAGTGCAATTACAAAAACCATCAAGCGCTACAAAGAAACTGTCTCACATGAGGACCGCCCCAGGAAAGGAAGACCAAGAGTCACCTCTGCTTCTGAGGATAAGTTTATCCGAGTCACCAGCCTCAAAAATCGGAGGTTAACAGCAGATCAGATTAGAGACCAGGTCAATGCCACACAGAGTTCTAGCAGCAGACACATCTCTTCAACAACTGTTAGGAGGAGACTTTGTGCAGCAGGCCTTCATGGTAAAATAGCTGCTAGGAAACCACTGCTAAGGACAGGCAACAAACAGAAGAGACTTGTTTGGGCTAAAGAACACAAGGAATGGACATTAGACCAATGCAAATCTGTGCTTTCATCTGATGAGTCCAAATTTGAGATCTTTGGTTCCAACCACCATGTCTTTGTGCGACGCAGGAAAGGTGAACGGATGGACTCTAAATGCCTGGTTCCCACCGTGAAGCATGGAGGAGGAGGTGTGATGGTGTGGGGGTGCTTTGCTGGTGACACTGTTGGGGATTTATTCAAAATTGAAGGCATACTGAACCAGCATGGTTACCACAGCATCTTGCAGCGGCATGCTATTCCATTCGGTTTGTGTTTAGTTGGACCATCATTTATTTTTCAACAGGACTATGACCCCAAACACACCTCCAGGCTGTGTAAGAGCTATTTGACCAAGAAGGAGAATGATGGGGTGCTACGCCAGATGACCTGGCCTCCACAGTCACCAGGCCTGAACCCAATCGAGATGGTTTGGGGTGAGCTGGACCGCAGAGTGAAGGCAAAAGGGCCAACAAGTGCTAAGCATCTCTGGGAACTCCTTCAAGATTGTTGGAAGACCATTTCCGGTGACTACCTCTTGAAGCTCATCAAGAGAATGCCAAGAGTGTGCAAAGCAGTCATCAAAGCAAAAGGTGGCTACTTTGAAGAATCTAGAAAATAAGACATATTTTCAGTTGTTTCACACTTTTTTGTTAAGTATATAATTCCACATGTGTTAATTCATAGTTTTGATGCCTTCAGTGGAATGTACAATTTTCATAGTTATGAAAATACAGAAAAATCTTTAAATGAGAAGGTGTGTCCAAACTTTTGGTCTGTACTGTATATATATATATACAGTGGTGGCCAAAAGTATTGGCACCCCTGCAATTCTGTCAGATAATACTCAGTTTCTTCCTGAAAATGATTGCAATCACAAATTCTTTTGTATTATTATCTTCATTTAATTTGTCTTCAATGAAAAAACACAAAAAGAATTGTCCTAAAGCCAAATTGGATATAATTCCACACCAAACCTAAAAAAGGGGGTGGACAAAAGTATTGGCACTGTTGGAAAAATCATGTGATGCTTCTCTAATTCGTGTAATTAACAGCACCTGTAACTTACCTGTGGCACCTAACAGGTGTTGGCAATAACTAAATCACACTTGCAGCCAGTTAACATGGATTAAAGTTGACTCAACCTCTGTCCTGTGTCCTTGTGTGTACCACATTGAGCATGGAGAAAAGAAAGAAGACCAAAGAACTGTCTGAGGACTTGAGAAACCAAATTGTGAGGAAGCATGAGCAATGTCAAGGCTACAAGTCCATCTCCAATGACCTGAATGTTCCTGTGTCTTCCGTGCGCAGTGTCATCAAGAAGTTTAAAGCCCATGGCACTGTGGCTAACCTCCCTAGATGTGGACGGAAAAGAAAAATTGACGAGAGATTTCAACGCAAGATTGTGCGGATGGTGGATAAAGAACCTCGACTAACATCCAAACAAGTTCAAGCTGCCCTGCAGTCCGAGGGTACAACAGTGTCAACCCGTACTATCCGTCGTCGTCTGAATGAAAAGGGACTGTATGGTAGGATACCCAGGAAGACCCCACTTCTTACCCCGAAACATAAAAAGCCAGGCTGGGGTTTGCCAAAACTTACCTGAGAAAGCCGAAAACGTTTTGGAAGAATGTTCTCTGGTCAGATGAGACAAAAATAGAGCTTTTTGGGAAAAAGCATCAACATAGAGTGTACAGGAAAAAAAAAGAGGCATTCAAAGAAAAGAACACGATCCCTACAGTCAAACATGACGGAGGTTCTCTGATGTTTTGGGGTTGCTTTGCTGCCTCTGGCACTGGACTGCTTGACCGTGTGCATGGCATTATGAAGTCTGAAGACTACCAACAAATTTTGCAGCATAATGTAGGGCCCAGTGTGAGAAATCTGGGTCTCCCTCAGAGGTCATGGGTCTTCCAGCAGGACAATGACCCAAAACACACTTCCAAAAGCACTATAAAATGGTTTGAGAGAAAGCACTGGAGACTTCTAAGGTGGCCAGCAATGAGTCCAGACCTGAATCCCATAGAACACCTGTGGAGAGATCTCAAAATGGCAGTTTGGAGAAGGCACACTTCAAATATCAGGGACCTGGAGCAGTTTGCCAAAGAAGAATGGTCTACAATTCCAGCAGAGCATTGTGAGAAACTAATTGATGGTTACCGGAAGTGGTTGTTCGCAGTTATTTTGGCTAAAGGTTGTGCAACCAAGTATTAGGCTGAGGGTGCCAATACTTTTGTCTGGCCCATTTTTGGAGTTTTGTGTGAAATGATCAATGCTTTCATTTTTGCTTCATTCTCTTGTGTTTTTTCCTTGCACGCAAATTAAATGAAGATAATAATACCAAAGAATTTGTGATTGCAATCTTTTTCAGGAAGAAACTGAGTATTATCTGACAGAATTGCAGGGGTGCCAATACTTTTGGCCACCACTGTATATATATATATATATATCACTGCACAGAACCACTTCTTCTGTTCCTTAATGTAATTTGAAGTATCTTCTCTGGCTGCTATTCTGGTCATTTTGGGGAGTTGTATTTAGGGGGCATGGTCTTTAGGAGGCATGGTCTTTATGGGTGTGTCAAGTGTCCTTAAAAATGTTAGGTCTTCTATGAATTTGAGTCCAGTTGTCCAGAAATTGTTTTTAGAAGGTTGTCAACCCTGTATAGCAATATCGGATATCACACAATTCAGGCTAGTGGTACAACAATGCCGGAGGTCCGAGCCATCAATCATGTAGGAGCGCACCGCTAACAGCCAGCAGGAAACCAGGAGGCAGAAGAATGGTGAATGTAGCATTGGCGTCTTTGCCTCCTGCCAGGCAGAGACACATTCCCCTCACCGCCACGGTCCAGGTCCGGCGTTGTCCTGCCCCTCCGTTGTTGTGGTGCGCTGCGCGCAGCTTCCCGGGCACTGTGCTTAGGGCGCGCGTGCTCCCTCCCTCTTAAAGGGGCCGCGCGTGCCATCCTATAGAGTCCCCGGCCAATGGCCAGAGGACTTCCCCTATATAAGGCACCTCCTCCAAAATGGAGGTGCCTGTGCAAGGTTGCTGTTCCGTGTACTAAACACTTGCTCCATCCCTCAGGTCCCGCTGCCTGCCAGTCCTACCTGCCAGTTTGTCTGTCAGTCCATCCCGCCAGCCTGTCTAACAGTTCTGTCCTCCAGTTTGTCTACAGTTGTGCTCGCCAGCCTGCTTACCTGGAGCACCTGTCTGTAACCTGCTCTGCTCGCCAGCCTGCTTACCTGGAGCACCTGTCTGTAACCTGCCATGCCCACCAGCCTGCTTACCTGGAGCACCTGTCTGTAACCTGCCATGCCCACCAGCCTGCTTACCTGGAGCACCTGTCTGTAACCTGCCATGCCCACCAGCCTGCTTACCTGGAGCACCTGTCTGTATCCTGCCGTGCCCGCCAGTCTGCCTACCTGGAGCACCTGCCTGTTACCTGTCGTGCCCACCAGCCAGCCTACCTGGTGCACCTGCCTGTTAGCTGTCGTGCCCGCCAGCCAGTCTACACGGAACACCTGCCAGTTACCTGCCGTACCCGCCTGCTCGCCTACCCGGAGCACCCGTCTGGCTATCTGCCGCACCAGCCTGCTTATCTACCCGGTCCACCCATCAGCCTTCCTGCTGTCCTCATCCGCTGTACCGGTCATTTCCTGCCATCTGACCCATGGGAGTCACCTGTTCTCACAAAAGGTCAGTCCCAGAGTGGCACCTGGTCCAACTGCCCGGTTCCTCCCTGGTTCATGGAGTCGACTAAACAGCCATGTGACTTTGGTCGGGCCAAGTAGGCACTTAGTTACACCCCTCTGGTCCCTCCTTGCACCGAAGCACAGAGGTTCCACCACCCGGACTTGTAACAGTGAAGACGATGAGAATAACTCCTTAAACATTATGCTAAGGAATTGCATTGAATTGTTTTCTAAGATAGTTTTGCGAAAATTGATTTGACTGATTTTGCATGGAAGAAATACAGAGCAAGTAGGCAAACAACCTACGTGGAAATCCACAAGACAAAGCCACTCGAATTCGCTTAGATTTTAATGCATATTTCGGATTGGAATTGCCACTGTGGATTCTCCTGTGCTTTCCAAAAATAAGGTTAAAAAGTCAATAGTTTGATACTTACAATACATTAATCGCTGATTTAATTGGAGAATTTTCATCTTCATTTTTGCTAATGGAGAAATCCGTAAATATCCACAAAAATAATGAACCTGATATGTCTGGATCTAGCCTAAGAATGTTCATTTAATACCATCCACTTTTTTACAAATTGTAGAAAATGGAGAAAGATCTACAGTTTTACAGAGGCTTATGTTCAAGCTAGCACAGTTTAAGGCCTTCCAGTTGTACAGAGATGTAATTCAGTTCTCATAGACTTCTAAGATGCCCTACTGAACTTTCCATTTTCCTATGAATCAGACAGGAAGAAAAGTAATAGTACATTACGGAGTTAGACGCTATTTGAAGATCAGAATATCTGCCTAATACATTGCTGTATGGAGCACCATATTCTGTCACATGGAGCACCTGGAACTTCATAGTACAAAGCCACAGAAAGAGACACAGCTATTTTAACTTTAATAAATGGTATGACTCTCCAGCTATTGAAACACTACAACGTTCACCATAATTTCAATTGTACATTTTTAGAAGCTGCAGCACAGAATGTAGGCCGTTGTTTTTGGACACTTTTTTGTGATAATGAATAGAGATGAGTGAAATTGTTCAAAGCAAATTGAATTTGGACTTTTTTAAATGAAGTACTCTAACTTTATCAAATTTAAGAGATCTATTTAAAGGGACTCTTTCAGCATAGGATGACTGTTTAAACCAAGTACAGGAAGATCCAAATATTTATATACACCTTCCCACCTGCTCGTTTTCCCTCTATCTCCACCCTTTCCTATTTTTTGATTGACGGCTCTGGGTTCATAGAGCCAGAGAAGAGCGGAGATAGATGGGAAACAAGCAGGTTGGAAGGTGCACTTAAATGTCGCACCGATTGCCTGTGCTTGGCTTGAACAGTCATTCTGTGTTGACAGAATCCCTTAAATAATGATCACTGCTTGTATTGTGAAATGTAAATTGTGTAATCAAGAGATGATTGTGATTTTCAAATATTAGGAAATACTAACACCATGACTGTTGTATCAGGAACTAGACGATGCTACAAGAAATGGTTGCAAGGTAGTGTTTCCATAGTTCAGCACTTTAATTCACAGCAATTCTATAGGAACGTATAAACAGAAATAACAATAATTACAGCTGTACAATTGTGCATTTTACAAATATAAGCTAACCTTGTCCCTGTGGCTTTTACATATAATCATCTCAGTTGGAACGAATTTCATTCCTGTAGATGAGCCACAATACAAACATTACAACATTTCCAGTATGGCCAAAGCATCAGAATTGCAAACACATTATAAGTCACTACTTATAGCAGTACAAGCTCCAGGAGGCTGAGAGGTGGTCTAAATTGGAGAGAGAATCCTAATCTGACTACTCTTTAGTGCTCAGATTACAACTATGACATGTTAGGATTAGTATAAAGATTACATACGATTCATCCAGAAAGAAATAAAGATTTTCCATCTTGGCTTGATTATGCTGCCTCTTGCTGTTTATCACTGACTAATCCAATTAGTGAACTAAATTTGGATACAGATATAAGGAAATTGCATTTTATCTTTATTCCCCAATGTATCTTGTCTATTTAACTCTACATTCATCCAATGTTCTGATTAAAACTTTGAAGTCAGTGAGTAGGGCAATTAGGGTCATGGGCGACGTTCTTTTTAAGCCAGGTAATACAGAACTGCCACTAATAAATATGAACATTCATCAACATAATAATTAGCTGTAAACCTGTCAGTTATACAGGGCTACTTAGCATCCAAGCAAAGAGTGTTATATAGCATCCAGGTATAGAACAGTTAAAGGGGTTATCTGATCTAAAACTACAAGTCTGCAGTAACTATATGTGACTGCAGACTTGTGAATACTCACATCGCGTGGACTGTGAAGATTCTCCAGTGCCAGTGCTGGGAGAGGAAGGGATGTGACTGCAATTTTGTGATTTGCATACATGAGATCACGTGCCGACTAGACTGTATCCAGCCTCACTCAATGCAAGTGTAGTTGGAATGTGGCCGGAAGTATGCAAATTGTATACTTGTGGTCATATGACCATTTACTGCCGTCGTCGGTACCGGATAATCCCCACAGTGTGCAGTGCACATGAATGAAGATTCACAAGTCTGCAATCACAACCCCTTCTTAAAGGAACCTGGTTGGCAGTGAAGGGGATGATGTCTGTATGCCTTGTACTCTAGTGCATTCAATGGCTGCTGGACAGGAGTCCTGAGAACTTCCTCCTATCTCTCAGCATCCGCAACTCTACTTTGATTAGTTGGCCTGGTGGCATACCATCACTGTCTGACTAATCAAAAGAAGATCGACTGATGTCGAGAGGTAAGAGCCCAAGTTCAATGGTCACAGATTATGCACATGGCCAATGGACTAGGTCCTGCAAATCAATTTGCGTCAACTCTATTTTTTATATGTACTCCATTAGTACAGTCTCTGCTTCCAGGGGTTTCTGGAGATGAGTGGTAATATTTCTGTATATACTCCCCCTACAAGGAGGAATATATATATATATATACTGTATATATATATATATATATATGTATATATATATATATATATATATATGTATATTTTTTAATCTATTTTATTTAGCACTAGTAATGCAGTCTAAATTTTATATATTCAATGTTTGCATACATCTTAGCACTTACAGAGGCTGATGTATTTTTTTTTGTACATAATGCACTCTGAGCAGCTTGTACCTTTTCACACTTGCTTTACTCTGCTAAGAGGTGCTGGTCATTTTTTTTTTGTAGCACATACATAAAGATTTTTTCGACATTTACTCTTCACATTGTATCAATTAATCCATCCCCGATAGTGGTTGGCAACTCTAGAGCTGATCATACACCAGAGATTTCAGGCAGCTGAAAAAGCCGATTTAGATTATTTTGTGCCGATTGTCCACGTCTTTTATGTAACATGATAGAGTATGGCAGACACCAACAGAAAATATCTGCTAAGTTGGATTTTTTTTCTAGCTAGTTTTATTGCAGTCATTAGCAATCCATAGAAATTAATTTGTGATGTATGAACACATACCTAATAGAAGCAAAGCCTTGGGGCTCATTCACACATTAATTTTCACTGATAGCACTCATACAGTTGTGCTCAAAAATTTACATACCCCGGCAGGATTTTTGCTTTCTTGGCCGTATTTCAGAGAATACGAATGATAACAAAAAACTTTTCTCTCCACTCATGTTTATTGGTTGGGTGAAGCCATTTATTGTCAAACTACTGTGTTTTCTCTTTTTAAATCTTAATGACAACCAAAAACATCCAGATGACCCTGATCAAAAGTACCCTGGTGATTATGGCCTGATAACATGCTCAGAATTTGACACAATTGGGTTTGAATGGCTACTAAAGATAACATCCTCACCTGTTACCTGTTTGCTTGTAATCAGTGTGTGTGCATAAAAGCTGAGTGAGTTTCTGGGATCCAGACAGACTCTTGCATCTTTCATCCAGCCACTGACATTTCTGGAGTCATGGGGAAAGCAAAAGAATTGTCAACGGATCTATGGGAAAAGATAGTTGAACTGTATAACACAGGAAAGGGATACAAAAAGATATCCAAGGAATTGATAATGCCAGTCAGCAGCGTTCAAACTATGATTAGCAAATGGAAAATCAGGGGCTCTGTAAAAACCAAACCACAGTCAGGTAAACCAACAAAAATTTCGGCCACAACTGCCAGGAAAATTGTTCCGGATGCAAAGAAAAACCCACAAATAAGATCAGCTGAAATTCAGAACTCTGAAAACTAGCGGTGTGGCTGTTTCAAGATGAACAATAAGGAGGCACTTGAAGAAAAATGGGCTGCATGGTCGAGTCACCAGAAGAAAGCCATTACTGCGCAAAAGCCACAAAGTATCTCGCCTACAATACGCCAAACAGCACAGAGACAAGCTTCAAAACTTCTGGAACAAGGTAATTTGGAGTGATGAGACCAAAATTGAACTTTTTGGCCACAACCATAAACCTTACATTTGGAGAGATTTCAACAAGGCCTATGACGAAAGGATCACCATTCCTACAGTAAAGCAGGTGGATCGCTGATGTTTTGGGGATGTGTGAGCTACAAAGGCACAGGAAACTTGGTAAAAGTTGAAGGTAAGATGAATGCAGCATGTTATCAGCAAATACTTGAGGCAAATTTGCACTCATCAGCCCTGAAGCTGCGCATGGGATGTACTTGGACGTTCCAACATGACAACGATCCAAAAAACAAGGCCAAGTTGACCTGCCATTGGCTACAGCAGAACAAAGTGAAGGTTCTGGAGCGGCCAGAGGAAAAATTCTGCCAGGGTATGTAAACTTTTGAGCACAACTGTACCTATCATAGTCTATGGGGTAGTGTACATGTCCGATTTTTTTCCTTGGATCAAGTGGTCCGTGCAAAGTTGAATAGACAAGTCCGATATTGATCTGAGTGTTGGGTCCATGAAAATATCAAACAACACCTGGATGCCATGTGTGTACTGTCTTTTATTTCCTTTACTAATAGGAGAAGCTAGAGAAACTTTCTTTTCCCTATTAGAAAAAAACTGATGAATCTCTAATGACACGCTTATAAAAATCAGATGGAAGTGATGAAAATCACTAATGAAACTTAGCATGTGAAAAAAACTGATGTTTGAATGAGCCCTAAGTCACAGGGTAGGTTAGGCATTGATCTGCCATCAAGTTCAACCTTCACAGTTCAAAACATCTAATATCTTTGGCTATCTTAAAAGATGAGTTGTTGACATTAAAGGATAACCCCTTCTCAATCTGAGTGTTTCATATCAATCATCAACAGGAAGTCAGGGCTGTGGCTGATCTTTGACTTCCTCTTGATTTGCCGACAGCGGCAATAGTGAAGCCGATGCGGACTGAGCGAAGGGCTCGTGTGATGATTGTGGGAGAGCAATACAAGAGGTATGGGTGGTGAGTATAAGTGTTTTTATTTTAACAGAGGGAAACACTCAGATTGAGAAAGGGTTGTCCAAGTAAAGTAGTGGACAACCTCTTTATCAAGTTCTTCGCTAGATGCTTGGAAACTACCCGCTAGATGCTTGGAAACTGCTTCTGTCCCCAAATAGTGCATATTAATTTGTTGCATCTATTTTATAGTCATAATTCAGCCTTCAAACAATGCTAATAAGAACAGAATGACGCAATTAGTAATCAATTAATTAGTATATATTCCACTGCGATCACGCTGTTACATTGCTGCCAAAGCCCTTCATACTGACATTTATATTTGAGAAATCTTTATGCCACTATAACAATTTCTTCCAAGAAAACAACTTTCAAACACACACTTCCATAGAAATTGGATTTGATGGACTGCAATGCTGCAAGTTTAAAGAATCCAGGTATAATAATAATAGCGGCTGAGAAATCATGCCTAAACAAACAATAGGACAATTTTTAGAAACACTTAACTTCCTCTCTGAGGGAAAAACAAATACGCTTTGCTTTGCTAGCAAACACATATTCTATTACTTGGAATGTAAGGTGATTTATTTTTTCAATTACTTTAGAGCATTTTTCTAGTGGAGTTTTTATGTTGTAATTTATTTCTGGATCTCATCACAATTTCTATTTTTATTGATGACTTCAAGAGTCTCATGTTTAAACTTCAGAAAAAAAATCCAGTATAACACCATTACTTGTTAACTTTTTGCAAATCCTGGCCAACTTATTACCGACAAGATTCAGCTTTCCAATAATGGCAAAATCTAACTCAACTAGAAAAACTATTTTTCCAAAGAGGGCAATCAGATTGATATGTTCCATTTATCCTTCTGGTCACCGTGCCTGGAAAAAGTTGATATGAGCCGCACTTGTGTCCAATTTATCAATGATGAAAAAAGTCAATGGATAAAAAAATAGGGCAAGAAAACTTTTATATTAGAGGCCTTTTGGAAAATGAAAATAGGGACCTAGTTGGTCGCTATCAGTGAATACTTTTTTTTTCTGCTTATTCACCAATATGTTTTACTTTTTACCGTGACATGCATTGAACACTTTTAAACAATGAATATTAAAAATATGAATAGTACTAGAGATGAGCGGAGTTTGTCTTTTCACACATATTTTCTCTGGAAATTCGATTTGTGGAGAAGTTATTCTCCATAAATGTAATGACTCTAATAACGGTATGCTCTAAGACAGTGCTCCCCAACTCCAGTCCTCAAGAGCCACCAACAGATCATGTTTTCAGGATTTCCTTAATTAATATTGCACAGGTGAAGGAATTTACACCTGGGAAATACTAAGGAAATCCTGAAAACATGATCTGTTGGTGGCTCTTGTGGACTGGAGTTGGAGAACACAGCTCCAAATTATAAATCCATTCAGTGTGAGAGGCCCAGGGATTTTATTGCAAGAAGGGAGGATAAGAAGAAGAGATGTGGAGCAGATGGGTGACGGTAAAAAGTGAAGAGACCAGAGAGGTGAATGGTAATGTGATGGCTCTTTACTAGTGTTGAGCGAAAATGTTCTGTTAACCCTTTCGCCGAGTAAGCTTGGGCGAGCACCGAGTAGTTACAGCTGCTCGGTGTTATGTTTAAATCATTCCCGTGTGCATGATTTGCGACTCTTTGACAGCTTTATTACATGTGAGGAATGCAAAAGAAACAATCATTCCTCACATGTAAAAAGCTGACAAACAGTCGCAAATCATGCACACGGGAGTGATTTAAACATAACACCGAGCAGCTGTAACTACTCGGTGCTCACCCGAGCATACTCGGCGAAAGGGTTAACAGAACATACTCGCTCAACACTACTCTTTATGGCTCAGAAAAATGGCAGCCAGTCATTACATGATAATTTGTTACTATCCTGCATTCTTCTCACTGCTTAAAACCAATAATAGAAAACTCTCAATTATCACTCAAGCAATGTAGCTTTAAAATACTTAATGTCCAGTGAAGAGAAATTGTCACCTATCCACAGGATAAGTATTAACTTATAGATCGGCGAATGTCTGACTGCTGGAACTCCCACTGCTTGGCAGAGTGGGGAACTTTTATCCGTTAGAATGGATTGGCAGTGCTGGACCGCCACTCCTTCTAATCTCTATGGGATTACCAAAGGCTGAGCTTGGCTTTTTCTCGTAGCCGGCTTTTTACGGAAGCCCCATGGGTAATGAATGCATAGGCGGTTCGTCATGGGCACTGTCTCTCCATTCTCACTTGGATAACAATGCGCCTTTCTGCTGATTGGACAGACTCTCACTGATCTATCAGTTATCACTTATCCTGTGGTACGGTTTCAGCCACTCTTCAGTGTATAGAAAGCGGTGGCTATAATCGCACCCTCGGCACTAACTGACAGCAGGCTCAGCATTACAGCTGGCTGTCAGTCAGTGCTATTACAGCTGCCACTCACTATTATTATTATTATTATTATTATTATTTATAGCGCCATTTAGTCCATGGCACAAACAATTACAATAATTTTGAACAATACAAGTCGGCGACTGGTACAGGAGGAGCAAGGACCCTGCCTGCGAGGGCTCGCAATCTACAGGTGATGGGTGAGGATAGCATAGGTGAGGGTAGAGCTGGTCGTGCAGCAGTGTGGTGGAGCAAGGGTTACTACAGGTTGTAGGCTTGTCGGAAGAGGTGGGTCTTCAGCTTCCTTTTGAAGGTTTCCATGGTAGGCAAGAGTCTGATGTGTTGGGGTAGAGAGTTCCAGAGTAGGGGGGATGAATTCTCACTATGCACAGAAACGGAGACTGAAATCATACCACTCCTATGACCAAAAGAGCAAGACTACTGAGAATTCATTTCCTCCCGGCATTGGGGCTCCTAATGCTGGTGCCAAACGGAGTCAGAACGCTATTAACCTGCAGATTAAACCCATATCTGCTGGTTAATAGCCTTTTTTTTTCCTTTAAGTTCCCTTTAAGGCATGTGCCACACTTCTGACTACTTAATTCATCTTGTCAAAATACATTTGTTTGTAAATTAATTCCATAATTTCCATAATTATTACTCCTCCTCTATTACTAAATATACCTCAATGCTATAACATAAAGACAAATGAGACATTTCTGTACTGGATGCACTTTGGGCAATTTAAAAGAGGAAATTCGGGGCAAGATATTTAAGATACAAATTTCACATCAGTTACACATTTTTACCAAAATGAATGTGCAGTGCCATCCAACATTAGTGTAAATATACAGCACAGACCAAAAATTTGGACACACCTTCTCATTTAAAGATTTTTCTGTATTTTCCTGACTATGAAGGCATCAAAACTATGAATTAACACATGTGGAATTATATACTTAACAAAAAAAGTGTGAAACAACTGAAATATGTCTTATATTCTAGGTTCTTCAAAGTAGCCACCTTTTGCTTTGATGAATGCTTTGCACACTCTTGGCATTTTCTTGATGAGCTTCAAGAGGTAGTCACCGGAAATGGTTTTCTCTTCACAGGTGTGCCCTGTCCGGTTTAATAAGTGGGATTTCTTGCCTTATAAATGGGGTTTGGACCATCAGTTGTGTTGTGGCAAGAAAAAAGCAGCTAAATAAAGAAAATCAAGTGGCCATCATTACTTTAAGAAATGAAGGTCAGTCAGTCCGAAAAATTGGGAAAACTTTGAAAGTGTCCCCAAGTGCAGTTGCAAAAACCATCAAGCGCTACAAAGAAATTGGCTCACACGAGGACCGCTCCAGGAAAGGAAGACCAAGAGTCACCTTTGCTTCTGAGGATAAGTTTATCTGAGTCACCAGCCTCAGAAATCGCAGGTTAACAGCAGCTCAGATTAGAGACCAGGTCAATGCCACACAGAGTTCTAGCAGCAGACACATCTCTTCAACAACTGTTAAGAGGAGACTTTGTGCAGCAGGACTTCATGGTAAAATAGCTGCTAGGAAACCACTGCTAAGGACAGGCAACAAGGAGAAGAGACTTGTTTGGGCTAAAGAACACAAGGAATGGACATTAGACCAGTGGAAATCTGTGCTTTGGTCTGATGAGTCCAAATTTGAGATCTTTGGTTCCAACCACCGTGTCTTTGTGCGATGCAGAAAAGGTGAACGGATGGACTCTACATGCCTGGTTCCCACCGTGAAGCATGGAGGAGGAGGTGTGATGGTGTGGGGGTGCTTTGCTGGTGACACTGTTGGGGATTTATTCAAAATTGAAGGCATACTGAACCAGCATGGCTACCACAGCAACTTGCAGCCGCATGCTATTCCATCCAGTTTGCGTTTAGTTGGACCATCATTTATTTTTCAACAGGACAATGACCCCAAACACACCTCCATGCTGTGTAAGGGCTATTTGACCAAGAAGGAGAGTGATGGGGTGCTACGCTAGATGACCTGGCCTCCACAGTCACCAGACCTGAACCCAATCGAGATGGTTTGGGGTGAGCTGGACCGCAGAGTGAAGGCAAAAGGACCAACAAGTGCTAAGCATCTCTGGGAACTCCTTCAAGATGGTTGGAAGACCATTTCCGGTGACTACCTCTTGAAGCTCATCAAGAGAATGCCAAGAGTGTGCAAAGCATTCATCAAAGCAAAAGGTGGCTACTTTGAAGAACCTAGAATATAAGACATATTTTCAGTTGTTTCACACTTTTTTGTTAAGTATATAATTCCACATGTGTTAATTCATAGTTTTGATGCCTTCAGTGTGAATGTACAATTTTCATAGTCATGAAAATACAGAAAAATCTTTAAATGAGAAGGTGTGTCCAAACTTTTGGTCTGTACTGTCTATGTATGCACCCATAATACTATTAGCCTAGGGAAGAGCTACAGTTGTTGTGCTGTATTACAGGAGAATAAATACATAATTTTGTACACATTTTTTCATGTACAGTATTTTTGAATGATGCTGCTCTTCCCCATTATACATTTATGACCCATTAAGAAATAGGTAAAGATGGAGTTTTAGTAAGGCCTTGAATATCTCAGGTATTAGCTATTCCTAACAGTATCTAAGCTCTAATGTAGGTCAGAGGTACCTAATAATGCCATTATCCGATCCGAGTTATATTCAATGTCGCAGTTGCATATAGCATTCTGGAAGGCGATCTCCGCAGCTGTATGGTTGTGTTACAATTGCCGGGGAGCTGCGTATAACTACAAGTCAGCAATTCACTTAGAATTCAGAACATTTACCAATTGTTCCTATTAACAATAAACCCACAAAATCACATGGTCAAATGTGAATGGTAATAACAATGAATAATTCATAGAGTAACTGCAGACTGAATCAAGATTTAATGCGTACTTCACAATACAAAATAATGGCGTGAAAGTGGTTACCAATCCTTTTTCAAGCTCATGAAAAGTCAGCCGTGTACTAAACAGCCGCAATTTAGTTGCTTTGAACAGATAGAATAGAAAAAAAGGAAACCTATATACAATGTCATATATTTATCCATAAACAAGCATGCCGGACAATGCGGCATTAATTATTTATGCCTTCAGTATGTTCAGCTTGGCAGGTTTGCTTTTATTGGAAAAATACAATATAGTTTGCTTGAGACCTGCTAAGGCTTCTATCATCTGCAGATAAATAACACATTAAATGGCATGAAGAGGAGTAATCTGTTTATTGGCTTAGAGTGATTTGGAATAATAGGCAATTTTAGCTATATGATTACATTTATCTATGGACGATACAGCTAACACCACCTAAGATCAGAGGAGTGCAGGCCGCTCTCAGCAACAGTAAGTGTGATCTCTATTTCCAGTGCAATTCAATTTAAAGACATGTGGTGATAAAGAAAGTGTCTAGGAATACATAGTGACAGATAAGAAAATATCCCAAGAGCTTGGCTTAAACCTGAGCACTTCTCCAAATGTTCAAATACTACTTGTCTTCATCATGTAATAGAGTCATTCATTCTATAACCTGGTTCCATGGTAGCCCATGCAGGTACCATGTACCCCTAGATAGACAGGATCCAGCCAAGGCTGACAGCATTTCCTAATTGTCATGAATGCTAAGAATTTGTACAGGTTCTACAATATTTGCTTTTTAGGGAACCTGAGGATAATGGGTGGTGGTCTCTTAAAGAACTTAGGCTGTCCAGCCAAGGCATTGGTGATTCTCTTCCCAGGACAACACAGATGCATAACACAAAAAAGTTTTTCAACAATGGGAAAACTTTCCCTTTCTCACAAAGCACAGTCATGTTAATGTTGCAAAAAAAAACTTTTTACAACTTCTTTGCAGGACTGTGTCTAAAGCCCCCGTCTCACATAGCGAGATCGCTAGCGAGATCGCTGCTGTGTCACGGTTTTGGTGACGCAACAGCGACCTCACCAACGATGTCGCTATGTGTGACACTTTGCAACGATCAGGCCCCTGCTGTGAGGTCGCTGATCGCTGCAAAGTGTCCTGGACCATTTTTTGGTCGTTGCTCTCCCGCTGGTCAGCACACATCGCTGTGTGTGACCAGCGGGAGCAGCGATCAGGCTGGTAACCATGATAAATATCGGGTTACTAGGGGCACACGCGCTCCTAGTAATCCGTTGTTTATCATGGTTACGAGCCTGCTAAAGTGAGCGGTTACCTCCCGCTCACTGTAGCAGAGTGGTAACCATGATAAACAACGGGTTACTAGGAGCGCGTGTGCCCCTAGTAACCCGATGTTTACCATAGTTACCAGCCTGCTCCTGCTTCAGCAGGCTCGTAACCAGGAGCAGGACATCGTGGAAAGATTCTTTCCACAATGTCGCTGCTCCCCTGATCGTTGGTGAGCCTGCCTGTTTGACAGCTCACCAGTGACCACATAGCGACGCAGCAACTATCCCTGACAGGTCGTATCGTTGTCGGGATCGTTGCAGCGTCGCTAAGTGTGACGGGACCTTTACTCAATGTGCTCAGTCCTTCTTTGGCCTCACCCTCCACCCGGAACTAACTGATGACTAAGACCTCTGATTGTAAAGCAGATATCCTTGTTTGGTCACAGTTCACTTTAGGATCTCACTTTTAGTACTGCCTAAACCAGGCTCTCATTTCCAGCAATGGTACACTTCAACACTTCCAGTATGGTCTCTACTGGGTGAAGACTCCGCTCATCTGGCTTTTCCGCTCTTCAGTCACTCATTACACTCTTGGCATTACACTCACTTGCTTAGATGTCTGGTTCACCTCACCTTCCCTCACAGCTTCATCTCCATCTCACTGAGACATCATGGCAGGTCTCTAGACAATCCTCCACTCCCTCAACCATAAAGCTTCCTCACTCACTCCTTACAGATGGACTCAGATTCCGCCACCAGGGAAAATCACAGATGAAATGGTTTCTCCTTGATATAGCCTGGGACGGAGCACTGAAACTGCTGATCATATGCATTCCCAGCTACAAGTCACTGGTTACACAGGATACTGAGCCCCAACCTTCTACAAATGCCCTCTGCAACAATACCCAGAACCCCAGTGACACTCCATGTAAACTAATTATATCAACCTCTTACAACCTAATCAGCAAAGACATAGCAGCTCGAAGCAGACCCACATCCGCACATTACCACAAATGCACACAACACTGTCAAACCCATCATAAATTATACATAGAGGCTGACCATCCAATAATTGGTAAAACGAACAGTAAAACATAAGTGCATTAACAAATTAGAGTGTAGGGGCTTTAAACAGGCAATACTGTTGAATTTGCTGAAAGCAACCCTCCACCCCCCATATTAAATGTGACCATAAATTTCTAATTTGCAGCCATTATACCCATGGGAATCCATCCTGCCACCACTCCTTCCATGTCTTCGAACAGTGCTCCATCTCTTTCTGACCAAAATGGCAAGTGGCAAGTCTGAACCACGCCTTCACTGTTTTTTATTGGTGTGGGATGGACCAGCGCTGATAACAGTGTTGCTTTCTCCATCCCATTGCAAAGAAATGACAGAGAAGGCATGGTCCACACTTGTCACAGCATCCTTGCCTCTGTAACAGCCATACTGACACATAGAGTACCTATCACAGATACAGAAAGAGTGGCAGCAGAATAGAGGCCATTAGGTATAGTGACTATCCCTTAGACATTTTTAGTCATATTTAATAAGGGGGTGGCGGATCATGTTAAATAAATGCTTAATTGATCATACTCAGTAGGAAATCATAAAATACAGATTGTAATTCTTCACAAGTGATGATTAGCAATAGTAGTATTCTCACCAGGACGGCCAAGTAGATTAAAGGGAACCTGTCACCATGAAAATGTTGTCCAATCTGCAGCCACCATGTTATAGAGTAGGGGATGCGGAATAGATTAATGTATAGTTTTGTAAAAAAAACGTAAATAACAGGTGCTTTAACCATTTAAACCGCTGCTCTTTTGTGGATTTTTGTTCCAGGGGGCGGTCATATCAATGACTGACAGCTTTGTAGATTTACTAAGGGAGAATGGCACATTCACATTGCTGAAAATGTCAAATCTTCTTTATTAGAATTCCATTAAAAAGACGTAAGAGATATTCACCGTGAGTAACAGACTGACGCGTCTCTGGTAGAAAAAGCGCCCTTAGTCATAGTCAGACTATGACCAGGGGCGCTTTAACTGAGATGATGACTAGGGGCTCTTTATCTGCCAGAGACACATCAGTATGTTATTCATAGTGAATATCTCTTACATCTTTTTAATGGAATTCTAATAAAGAAGATTTGACATTTTCAGCAATGTGAATGTACCATTCTCCCCTACGAAATCTACAGTGAGTGTTGGTGGTCTTTGACGGCACAAGCACCTACAAATCTGGTGAATGGTGTAAACAGAGACATGGTAAGCCTTATTACGGACTTTGTTATTCTATAGGCTGACAGCTATCTCTGTATGCACAATTATACAAAAAAAACAAGCGTGACAGCTTCAGGTATTTCTATGAGGCTTTCACGCTGAGGTTGAGAGCGCCACGGTCAATCGGTGCATTGCGATCTGATCTCGGACCGATTTATACAGATGTTGGAATGCCACCTTTCTAATAGAAATGCCCGCTTGACTGAAAATCCAAGAAAGAGCAGAGGATTATATCATGGTGACAGATTCCCTTTAACTAGTCAACAGATTTCAATTGACCAGATGATGATCTATGTATGCAGACTGGACATTTTCCTTTCATCCCATTTTTATTTTAGAACTCAACAGCATGCGATGGTCAGTTAAAGGGGTTCTCCAAGAATAAGATAAAATGGACTCCCTGATGAACAGCAATTCAAACTTTAGCCGGTCCTAGTCACGTGTCTGTACAGGCTGCAAACTGAAGACATACATCTCTCGAGATGTGTGTCTCAACTGACAAGAGCAGTATTGAACATACTCCATGAACACGGCTGCAATATGTGAAGAAATAAATTTTAACACAAGTTGTGCTCAGCAAGGAAATCTCCAGCTTCATCCTCCTTCTCCTCCTCCATCAGTCTCACAGCTTTATAGCAGTGCACAGAGACTGACTGAGTCCAACTGGAAAAAAAATAACCATTGAGGAGGATGAAGCTGGAGATAACCCACCTTTGTGCTGAGTGAAGAAGAGATATATTTCTTCACATATGAAAGCTGTGCTCCCGGCCGGCCGATTAAGGTATGTGTGATACAACTCTTGTCAGTTGAGTCCCAGGTCTCGGGAGTTTAACATAAAAAGACATCTCTGATATAATTCATTCTCGGAGGACCCATTTAAAGATAAGAGATAGGGTTTGATCTCAAATGGATTCAGTAGTCCATGTGATTCTACTGTATGTACAGAGCTTGGTACCAAATATGCTGGCGCCGTATCAATACAATGAATACATTGACAGCAGAAGAACAATGATGAATCAACTGTGAGATGTCAAATGCATCTTAAAAAAAATAATTTCAGAGTCTAAAAGTTGAGTCCATACCAATAAGTTATCTTGTTTAACTTTTACCCTCTGAATAAATTGTATTTAAAACTTGTAAAATGATCCATTACACAGATGCCAATCTGGCAATGAGCATCTACTTAGCGGAGCAGCTCAATACCATAATATCAATTCTAACAATGTAATGTAAATTGAAAATCAATGTGTTTCAAAGTGAACGACATTGTTTTAGGATTTTAGCCCAGCACTTGCTTAATCAGCAAACCGTGGGTCAATTCATAATAGTCTATCCAGAACAAGGGGTTCTGTAAATGGGAAAAACTGAACATGATATTTTTACAAGTATATTATGAAATATTGTAATTAAATGGTCATAATGGACTTAAAGAGTCACTTATTACTAAAATCACTTGGGATCAGGTTAGAAAAGTACCTTTTGCTTCATATTTACATTGTGATCTTATTTTTTACCAATGCTAAAGAAATTTCAATGTCTTCAGTTGTCCTTTATAACTCAATGTCTGACACTATCACATATATAATAGTTTATATGATTTGATCACTTACCTTTTTGAAATCCCCACTTGTTATAACTTTTTCACTCGAGAATCCAGTTTAATTCAACAATAGTTTGTCTCTACGTCCCAAATAACCTGTAAAAAATGATATTTTAGAATTAGTTATAACCCATACAATGAACAAATGTTCATAAATCAAATACATTCTGATAACGTTATTACGACCCATGCCTCAAGATACTGTACAATCGACTGTAAACATACCACTGTGTATAGTACAAGAAATTAACGATCGATCCTTAAATTCTCACTCATTTTTTTCATGTATTTTTATCCCAAACATACTCATATTTATTTAATTGAAATGAGTACAGTGGCGTTAGACTCGGAGTAGTGGAGTTGGTGTCCATTTTATAATATAATAAATTAGGTACAGTAGTTCAATGCAGTATGTGCTGAATATTTTTTCATTATAAATTTGAGAAAGTTATGAAATTTCCTATAAATGTCCGTTCTATTCCTGATCTAATGACCTCGGCTTTTAGTTGAGATGAATCTGTGCTGCACTTTATGTACATGCTCAGTAGTGAAGCTCCTCCTCTACAGATCATAGTTAAAAGGCACTGGGAAGGAATGTCTGATCTCATCTCAGATCTGTTAGAGTGAACAAGAAATAGCTTGATTATTGTATCATAATGGTAATAAAATGCCTAGTGTTACCATTTTACTACAGTAAATTTATCACTTAAAAATGAGCCATGCATGAGGGAGTCAGAGTCAGGGAAATTAAGGAGTTTGAGTTAGAATTGGAGGTTTGGCTTACCAACTCCACAACCTTGGTTGAAAGTCAAGTAGGAAGGGTCGCCAGCTACCACCTACCTCACTCACATCTTTATGGTCCTATATTTTAACCCCTTTCTGATGTGATCAGTAATAGTACGTCACACTGGCCCGGGCCTATTGGACCAGGTACGTACTATTATGCATCATGGGATCGCGCCCGCACACAAGGTGCGGGGCAATCGCGGCCGGGTGTCAGCTGATTCCCACAGCTGACCTCTGGTGCTATGTGCCAGCAGTGGTCAAGCACTGCTACTGACGCATTAACCCCCGAAATGCTGCGATCAAAGTCGATCTCAGCATTCCGGGAGCAAGGGGAGGTAAGCGCCGCTTACTTACCTCTTCTCTGGTGTCCCACGATGTGTCTGCTGGGTCCCGGTAATTGTCATTGTGACTCGATGTCCTCATGACAACATCTGGGTCACCAGACAGCAGGAAGTTACTTTGATCATGCGCAGTGTGCTATCAAAGTAACTTCTGCTTGTGCAGTGCTGACAGCCAGGATAGCATCGAGATGCATCTGCATCTCTATGCTATACAGGCGATCAGACTGCAGAAAGTGAAAGTCCCATAGTGGGACAAAGTGTAAAAGTAAGAAAAAGTATCAGAAAGTGAAAAAAAAATTGTAAAAATGTAAAAAAAAATAATAAAAAAATAAATAAAAATATACTGTACCCACAAATAAGTATTATGGGAAAAAAACAAAACAATAAACGTATACATATTTGGTATCGCCGTGTCCATAACGACCTGACCTATAAAACTGTCCCACTAGTTAACCCCTTTAGTTAACACGGTAAAAAAAAAAAATAAAAAACGAAGCAAAAAACGATGCTTTATCATCATACCTCCAAACAAAAAATGGAATAAAACGCGATCAAAAAGACAAATGTAAATAAAAATGGTACCGCTGATAATTTCATCTTGTCCCTCTGAAAATAAGCCACCATACAGCTCAATCAGCTCAAAAATAAAAAAGTTATGGCTCTCAGAATAAAGTGATACCTTTCTATAACATAGCTTTTATTGTGTAAAAGCGCCAAAACATAAAAAAGATATAAATGTGGTACTGCTGTAAACGCACTGACCTAAAGAATAAAGCTGCCTTATCAATTTTACCTCACGCGGAACGACATAAAAAAAAAACAATTCCTGAACTGTTGGTTTTTGTTTATTCTGCCTCCCAAAAATCGGAATAGAAAGCGATCAAATAATGTCACATGCCCGAAAACGGTGCCAGTAAAAACGTCAACTTGTCCCCCAAAAAACAAGCCCAACATGACTCTGTCGGCCGAAATATAGGAAAATTATAGCTCTCAAAATATATCTTTGCAAAAAAGGGTTTTTTAGTGTGTGACAGCTGTCAATCATAAAAACCCGATATGAATCTGGTATCGCTGTAATCGCACCGACCTTAAGAATAAAGTCGTCTAATCACTTATGCTAGGGTTAGGGTTGTGCTATGGTTAGGGTTGTGCTAAAGTCAGGGTTGTGCTAGGGTTAGGGTTTTGCTAGGGTTAGAGTTAAGGTTGTGCTAGGGTTAGGGTTGTGCTAGGTTTAGGGTTAAAGTTAGGGTTGTGCTAGGGTTTGAGTTGTGCTATGGTTGTGCTAGGGTTAGGGTTGTGCTAGGGTTAGGGTTAAAGTTAGGGTTGTTCTAGGGTTAGAGTTGTGCTAGGGTTGTGCTTGGGTTAGGGTTATGGTTGTGCTAGGGTTAGGGTTGTGCTAGGGTTGGGGTTAGGGTAGTGTTGGGGATGGGATTTTTTTTTTTTTAAAAAATGATGACAATATGGCGACTAGTGTTGAGCGTAAGTGCTCGCTACTTGAGTTTGCATCGGGTGCTCAGGTATGCATCGAGTATCGCGAGTGCTCGAGTGACATGCTCGAGTCTCCTCCCCATATGTTTCGCGACTGTCATACATCCAAAAAAACCTCACGGGGATTGCCTGCTATGCACGAGCGATCTCTTCATGTTGTTTGTTTGTTGTCTAATAACCGTGAAACATGTGGGATGGGCTTGAGCATCCGCAATACATGGTGCATACCCGAGTACCGATGCAAACTCAAGTAGTGAGCACTTGCGCTCAAGACTAATGACAACTTATTCAATATGATGACCTAATGTTATCCAATACTTTATCGTACCTCTGGGTTCAAAATGTTCACTATACCCCTTTATAAAAATCCTTGAGGGGTCGATTTTCCAAAATGGGGTCACTGGTGGGGGGTTTCCACTGTTTAGGTGCATAAGGGACTCTTCAAACGCGACATGGCATCCGCTCTCGATTCCAGTCAATTTTGCGTTCAAAAAGTCTCACAGTGCTCCATCCCTTCGGAACCCTGCCGAGGGCCCAAACTATGCATTTTCCCCACTTATTGGGTATCGGCGTACTCAGGAGAAATTGCATAACAGTTTTTGGGGTCCAATTTCTCCTCTTACCCTTGTGAAATTAAAAAATTTGGGGCTAAAAGATAATTTTTTTTGGAAAAAGTTTGATTTTTTTATTTTCACGACTCTACGTTATAAATTTCTGTGAAGCACCTGGGGGTTCAGGGTGCTCACCATACATCTAGATAAGTTCCCTGAGGGGTCTAGTTTCCAAAATGGGGTCAGTTGTGGGCGTTTTCCACTGTTTAGGCACATCAGGGGCTCCCAAAACGCGACATGGCATCCGCTAATTATTCAAACAAATTTTACATTCAAAAAGTCAAATGGTGCTCCTTCCCTTCCGAACCCTGCCGTGCGCCCAAACAGTGGTTTTCTCCCACACATGTGGTATCGGCTTGCTCAGGAGAAATTGCACAGCAAATTGTACATTGCAATTTCTCCTGTTACCCTTATGAAACTGCAAAATTGGGGGCTGAAAAACATTTTTGTGGGAAAAATTTTAAAATTTTATTTTTACGGCTCAATGTTATAAAATTCTGCGAAGCACCTGGGGGTTCAAGGTGTTCACCACACATCTAGATAAGTTCCCTGATGGGTCTAGTTTTCAAAATGGTGTCACTTGTTGGTTGCTTCCACTGTTTAGGCACATCAGGGTCTCCACAAACTCGAAATGGCATCCGCTAATTATTCAAACAAATTTTGCATTTAAAAAGTCAAATGGCGCTCCTTCCCCTCCGAACCCTGCCGTGCGCCCAAACAGTGTTTTTTCCCCACATATGGGGTATTGGAATGCTCAGGAGAAATTGCACAAGAAATTGTGGGCTCCATTTTTTCCTGCTGCAAAAATAAAAAAAATTTGGGTCTAAACTAACATTTTTTGAAAAAAAGTTAAATGTTCATTTTTTTCTTCCACATTCCAAAAATTCCTGTGAAGCACCTGAAGGGTTAATAAACTTCTTCAATGTGGTTTTCAGCACCTTGAGGGGTGCAGTTTTTAGAATGGTGTCACTTTTGGGTATATTCTGTCATAAAGGCCCCTTAAAGTCAATTCAAATGTGATATGGTCCCTAAAAAAATGGTTTTGTAAATTTTGTTGGAAAAATGAAAAATCGCTGGTCAACTTTTAATCCTTATAACTTCCTAACAAAAAAAAATGTTGGTTCAAAAATTGTGCTGATGTAAAGTAGACATGTGGGAAATGTTATTTATTAACTATTTTGTGTGACATATCTCTCTGATTTAAGAGCATGAAAATTCAAATTTTGAAAATTGCAACATTTTTGCCAAATATCTGATTTTTTCACATATAAACGTAAGTCATATCGAATAAATTTTTACCACTATCATGAAGTATAATATGTCACGAAAAAACTATCTCAGAATCAGGGGGATCCGTTGAAGCGTTCCACAGTTATTACCTCATAAAGTGACAGTGGTCAGAATTGTAAAAATTAGCCTGGTCATTAACGTGCAAACCACCTTCGGGTATAAAGGGAAATTTTGCTCTCCATATTCTCCTCACCTGTGATATGGTTCTCTTATCCAAGAGAATCGGATCACACTAATCTGACACTCAGATCAAAACCGGATCAAAGTTAGATCGGAATGTCATTACCATAATCTATTTGATTCTCTCAGAGGAGAGAAAATATGCTCATGTGACCCTACCCTGAAAGTGTGGATCCTTTACAGTACTTGCTAAACACATCCCACAGGGTACATAAAATAACTAAGAAGTAACCCCATCACCAACTACCCTGATTAGTTTAGCGATAAAAAGTAATTACCCATAATGTATTCATAATTTATTGCAATTTTAAAGATGTTCCCACACATCTAAAAATTTCTAAAAATACAATCTTTTTTAGGGTGGGGAGCCGGGTTGGGGAAGGGTTCGTGGTGGAGGTTCAACAATGCAAAAAGAAAATAAATGTGGAAACTGTAAATATAACTTTTCATGTTCAGGTTAATAATATTATAATATAGTATGTTACAAGTAGGTATTTTTACAAATGGGCTTAACTTGGGATCCATGGTACATAGTCCTTGAAAGTGTCTCAAAATTTTCAGAAAGCAACTAATTAAGATAAATAAAAATACTGTAAGTCAGGGCAAGAAATTACCATAAAATCCAGAGGACAGTATTTATTACAAGAAGATATATTCAGAAAACACAGCGCTACATTTGCATCCGGCACACATACATTTGCATAGTGATCATTGACATCATTATGGCCAGTCATAAAGGTGAATTGTATAAATATATAAATTCTCGATGTTTCGGAATTCAGCTTCCGCAGCATAATTTCTGCATAATAAATATCCGCTGGGTATGTGTCTTAAGTTAAATATTTGGTTCTCTACAATGAGAACACATTTCCTATATTTTCCAGTGCAACACGAGGCAAGAGAACAATTGCGGTTCCCTGTCGGAAGCTGCCATTGATGAATGCCTCGGAATTGGAATGAATTTCCATAATCCTTATATTTGAAATCTTGCCATAAGAAGGAATATTCTATTTGCTGCGTATTATTTTAATTTATTGAATGATGAAATTGTTTTCCTACGGAGGGTACGGATTCTGTGCAGATTTATACTTTACTAATTCCTACAAACTAACTTCCTGCAAGAGCTTTCAGAATAAGATTTAGAGTGGGTCATATTTAGAACAGATTAATTTTGTATGCCTATTGTCGAGGTCATAATACACCTATGTGACTTGCTGAATAGCTCAAGTCTTTTCCTAGGTACCGCACGCTTCTAAGCTTGAAAGTGTATGACTAAGATTTCATTTGTCAAAATGTATTTACATGGCTTAAAACTAAGCTATACTTTTATATATTACACTAAGCCTCCGTCTGCCGGGAATTCAGATCCAAAATGTGCAGTAATAAAAAGATTAACAAGTATACTTTACCATTTATTTTCTTTCTTACACATTTATTTATATTCTACTTTGTTTAATTTGCCACACAGAAACTTTTTTCTTCATTTCGTGCATTATAATTGTCATCAAGACCCAAATATCCCATGTTCCCAGCCAGTGTTAGCACTAGCTTAATTCTTTTGCTACCAGGGGGGTCAGGACATTTTATGAAAATACCACCCAGCACTTTACACTCATTGGCGCCTTTTCTGGAATATTGCATCAAATTATAGCTCATGAAAATCCCTTAACATATTCATATTTGCTGCTAAATGTCTGAGCAAGGCAGTGCCTTAAAGCACCATTCCAATGGTTTTTTTTTTATTTTACCACTGGAGTGGTGCCACTAATCTAAGTATCTTGCCCTAGTAATATACTAACCTGCCACCATTTCCTTCTGTTATTCCAGTCGTCTTCTGCAGGTTGTGACCTTCCGGATCGCTCCAGTGTTACTGGGCGAGCCAGGGGTCACTTCTCAATGTAAGACTATGAGAGCCGGAACGAGCCCAGAATGAGGCTCATAGACTTACATTGAGAGCTTGTGACTGTTACCTCTGACTGCCTGTCAGACAAGATGGCAGCTCGGGGCCAGAGCGGCGTCGGGAAGAGCTAAAGACAACAGCTGGAAAGTATCAGAGACTCTAGATTAGTGGCATAAAAATTGCTGAAGTCGTGCTATAAATGATCAACACCTAATAAAAGTAATTCTGTTGAGAAGCTTATGGACATAAATTAGCCCCTTGCCTCTCCAATAATTTTTCACTTTAACGCTTGCATTTTCCCATCCACTTCTTCCAAGAACCATAACTTTATAAATTTATTTTTTTTGTCTACGTAGCCATGAGAACTTGTTGCTTGCAGGATGGGTAGTAATTTTGAGTCTATCAGCCTGGCACATCTAGAATTGGTAATCTTTGCCTGCTCTTCCTTGAAGTAGCGCTCCAAATCTGTCAGATTGCGAGGGCATCTCCTGTGTAAAGCGCCCTCTTCAGGTCAAGCCACAAATTTTCAATTGGATTCAGGTCTGGGCTCTGGCTGGACCATTCCAAAACTTCTAGGGAAACCATTCTATGGTGGATGTGGAGTTATGCTTAGGGTCATTGTCATGCTGAAATGTGAAATTTCTCTTCTTTAATTTTTTTTGTAGCGGCTTTGAAGGTTTTGTTACAAAATTGACTGATATTTACTATTTATGGACCAGTGCATGGAAATGGCAGGTCCTGCTCTTGGGTGATATGCGGAAGAGCATTCGGAGCTGCACACAGGACAATTTGTGGACATGAGGACCAGCCTCGAGTTTTAGTACAGCTGTTTGAACTTGGCCTTACCCTAAGATATCAATCGTTGGGATCAGATTTGATAGATACCACATCTGTCTCTGTCTCTGTCAGCTGTGGGAAGTGACAGCTAGCATAACTTCATAACTTCCACCTTCCAAAAATGATAAATAAACTTCACGCATGAGGTCTTCATGTTTATTTTCTTATAGTTGTAGATAGTTTTTTAGTGTTGTGCTCTTTAATCCATCAGCTTTTCTACAGAGTTGTCTGCAATGATCAACTTCTGACAATGAATCTAAGATCCCCGATGTAACACTCATCCCAGAAATTTGATGGATATATTTAGAATTTTTATAGCATTTTTCATCTGTGGCTTCTACTCATAAAGTCGCAGCTCACAAGTAAAAAAAATCACTTATGTCAAGAGCATGATTTACAGTAGTCAGATTATGCTGCTCTTTCTCATAGACTTCTATTGTACTTGGCTCTGACATGTGCCTGGGGCACAGAAATTTCACTGTGATGTCTGTAAGAACGAGAATTTATGCATCTCGGAAGCATCTCAATGTATGTCGGTGCTGTGCAAAGATGGAGTCTATCAAACAAGTGTTTATAATAGAATTATAGACCATATTGTAGACCAATGTCTACAGAGTTTCTAGAAGCTCCTGATTTTCAGTGCAAAATCTGGAACAATGCTCTACCGCCACCTAAAATGTGCCCTTTATTTATTTTTCTCACTTATATAGCGCCATTAATTCCACAGCGCAATACAGACATTATCGGCACTGTCCCCATTGGCGCTCACAATCTACATTCCCTATCAGTATGTCTTTGTAGTGTGGGAGGAAACTGGAAAACCCGGGGGAAACCCACGCAAACATGGGGAGAACATGCAAACTCCTTGCAGATGTTGTCCTTGGTGGGATTTGGACCCAGGACCTTTATAATACCAGGATTTTCTCCTCAAACACAAAGACCTCAGTGTGTCTGCTGCCTCTATATCCACCACTATAGTTATACAGTACAGACCAAAAGTTTGGATACACCTTCTCATTTAAAGATTTTTCAGTATTTTCTTGACTATGAAAATTGCACATTCACACTGAAGGCATCAAAACTATGAATTAACACATGTGGAATTATATACTTAACAAAAAGTGTGAAACAACTGAAAATATGTCTTATATTCTAGGTTCTTCAAAGTAGCCACTTTTTGCTTTGATGACTGCTTTGCACAGTCTTGGCATTCTCTTGATGAGCTTCAAGAGGTAGTCACCAGAAATGGTCTTCCAACAATCTTAAAGGAGTTCCAAGAGATGCTTAGCACTTGTTGGCCCTTTTGCCTTCATTCTGTGGTCCAGCTCACCCCAAACCATCTCGATTGGGTTCAGGTCTGGTGACTGTAGAGGCCAGGTCATCTGGCATAGCACCCCGTCACTCTCCTGCTTGGTCAAATAGCCCTTACACAGCCTGGAGGTGTGTTTGGGGTCATTGTCCTGTTGAAAAATAAATGATGGTCCAACTAAACACAAACCGGATGGAATAGCATGCCGCTGCAAGATGTGTGGTAGCCATGCTGGTTCAGTATGCCTTCAATTTTGAATAAATCCCCAACAGTGTCACCAGCAAAGCACCCCCACACCATCACACCTCTTCCTCCATGCTTCACAATGGGAACCAGGCATGTAGAGTCCATCCGTTCACCTTTTCTGCGTCGCACAAAGACACGGTGGTTGGAACCAAAGATCTCAAATTTTGACTCATCAGACCAAAGCACAGATTTCCACTGGTCTAATGTCCATTCCTTGTATTCTTTAGCCCAAACAAGTCTCTTCTGCTTGTTGCCTGTCCTTAGCAGTGGTTTCCTAGAAGCTATTTTACCATGAAGGCCTGCTGCACAAAGTCTCCTCTTAACAGCTGTTGTAGAGATGTGTCTGCTGCTAGAGCTCTGTGTGGCATTGACCTGGTCTCTAACCTGAGCTGCTGTTAGCCTGCGATTTCTGAGGCTGGTGACTCGGATAAACTTATCCTCAGAAGCAGAGGTGACTCCTGGTCTTCCTTTCCTGGGGCGGTCCTCATGTGAGCCAGTTTCTTTGTAGCGCTTGATGGATTTTGCAACTGCACTTGGGGACACTTTCAAAGTTTTCCCAATTTTTCGGACTGACTGACCTTCATTTCTTAAAGTAATGATGGGCACTCGTTTTTCTTTACTTAGCTGCTTTTTTCTTGCCATAATACAAATTCAAACAGTCTATTCAGTAGGACTATCATCTGTGTATCCACCAGACTTCTGCACAACACAACTGATGGTCCCAACCCCATTTATAAGGCAAGAAATCCCACTTATTAAACCTGACAGGGCACACCTGTGAAGTGAAAACCATTTCCGGTGACTACCTCTTGAAGCTCATCAAGAGAATGCCAAGAGTGTGCAATGCAGTCATCAAAGCAAAAGGTGGCTACTTTGAAGAACCTAGAATATAAGACATATTTTCAGTCGTTTCACGCTTTTTTGTTAAGTATATAATTCCACATGTGTTAATTCATAGTTTTGATGCCTTCAGTGTGAATGTACAATTTTCATAGTCATGAAAATACAGAAAAATCTTTAAATGAGAAGGTGTGTCCAAACTTTTGGTCTGTACTGTACCTCACATATCCATAAACACAGCAGCGGACACAGACAGAGGAGACAGAGGAGGTCCCCTGTGCAAGAACAATATATGGGTCCATTGCAGTCCAGTAGCTAATCATAACATAATATTCCACCTGATTTGATGGTGGAAGTGGCCCCCTCACCTCTTGGGCCCTTGTGCGGTTCCATCAATGATAAGTCCTCCCCTGCATAAACATATATATCAAAGCTAATGTGATATTCTGGTGATGGGCCAAACATATCAAAAAAGTAGTACATTTTGGCAAATGTTTGACAGCTTAAAGGGAATGTGTCACCCCCCTGGGCGATATCAGACCTCTACTATGGCCATACAGGTGATAGAAAAGTAAATCTATACTTACCTGTATGGCCCATAGTAGAGGTCTGATTGCAGAGAAATCTGGTCTTATAAAGTCTTTTTTCCAG
Organism: Phyllobates terribilis; assembly: GCF_046119375.1. NCBI lineage: Eukaryota > Metazoa > Chordata > Amphibia > Anura > Dendrobatidae > Phyllobates > Phyllobates terribilis. Next base: position 670,277,502 of record NW_027362764.1, on the reverse strand, counting down.
AGGCTTTGCGTCCAGGGACGCCAAGCAAACCCCTCCTATCTGCTTACTATTCCCCTAAATCGCGACCTCTGTGCTAAATTACCATATTCCCCCTTCCCCTGCACGTCACAGTGCCCTGTGACAGGCCCTGAGACGTGCCGCGCTCTGCCTCCCCTCCCGCGCATGCGCAAAGCGCCGCTCCCATGGAGCGTGCTTTGTTTCCCTCCGGCCCTGTTTGGCTCAGTGACTCACCGTCACTTGCGCAATACAATGCTGCGGTGCAGTATGCAGCCAAACGGGGCCGGAGGGAAACAAAGCACGCTCAATGGGAGCGGCGCTTTGCGCATGCGCGGGAGGGGAGGCAGAGCAGGACACGTCACAGGGCCAGTCACAGGGCCCTGTGACGTGCAGGGGAGGGGGGAAAATATGGTAATTTAACACAGAGGTGGTGATTTAGGGGAATAGTAAGCAGATAGGAGGGGTTTGCTTGGTGTCACCTGGACCCCAAGCCTCTGGAAAACAGACTTTATAAAACCAAATTTCTCTGCAATCAGACCTCTGCTATGAACCATACAGGTAAGTATAGATTTACTTTTCTATCACCTGTATGGCCATAGTAGAGGTCTGATATTGCCCAGGGGGGGTGACAAATTCCCTTTAAGGGGTTGTCCCATCACAGATAATTCTTGCATATCCCCAGGATTCGACATTTTCTCTGTTCCAACTGTGGATATACAGTACAGTATGTGCAGGTCTCTCAAACCACTTCTATGGAAATTTATGGGAACAGCCAAGCTCAGCCACATCTATAAGACATTGAAGAAAATTCAGCTGCACTCTGAAATGCTATAATATACAAACATTGAATATATGAAATTGGAACTGCATTACTGCACTAGAAAATATGTTAAAAAAATGAAGGTACTTAAAGCACAAATTGGCCAATTCATGAAAGCCCGCGAGTCAACGACAAGGCGTAAGACATCTATAAGACATTCTGACATGCCAGAAATGCTGAGATCACCTGTGTTAACATCTGAATACTGATTCTTAACAATACTGAAGAGGATGGTGTTATTCAATATTGCAAAAAAATTGTACATTAAACATGTTAGTAACTCTTGCTGATAACCACCAAAAATAGTGGTAGATAAGAATCAAGTACGTGCGACCCCTCCCCATCACCCCTGCTCATACCTTATAGATTGATATTGGTCATATAGATTGCCATTATAGCTAAAGTCTATCCTTTTGAATCTCCAGATTTTTATTATTGCATCTCCTCCCCCAACCCTCGTTACCATGAATTCCCTCAAAAATGAGAACATTTTAATTTAAGTTGTTTTATTTTAATTTGGATGGAGTTTTTTTTGTGTTAGTGTTCTGTCAAGAAAATGGACTTATGGCTGCGTGCCCACATAGCGTTTTTCAAGCATTTACGCTGCGGAATTTCCGCAGCGTAAACGCTTGCTAAACGCTAGGTAATCTGCTCCCCATGGTCCCCAAGGGGATTCCGCATGTTCTATGCCCATGCTGCGGATTTTTCCGCAGCGTTTATGCTGCGTTCAAAAATCCGCAGCATGTTCATTAATTTTGCGTTTCCGCAAGCGGAATTGCCTTGTGCAATGCATTAAAAATGCAAGGCAATTCCGCATGTGGTAAACGCGCGATAAGCGCGCGATAAACGCATGCGGAATTCCGCATGCGTTTTTCCGGGAGAGGACATGCGGAAATGAAGCAGAAATTTTCTGCTTCATTTCCGCAACGTGGGCACATAGCCTATCACCCCTCTCTTTTGCCATTAATGGTGGTCTCAGAAGCTAGACCTCATCTGAATATAGATTTGTGGCATATGGAATGTTGAAAAATGGAATCAGCCTAAAACCTAATTAGGCCTAATTTACCCGTTATAATTGATCTTGTGTTTTTTTACGGACTGAAAGTCGCAAAATGAAAAAGGGAGACGTCCATTTCTGATCCAAGTCACAGATTAAACATGTCCCTTCAGATCAATGCATGCATGTAAAAGATGGGCAGCACCAGGATTCCATCCATGTATCATCCGAGTGCCGTCCATTATTTACTGTTAAATTAATAGGAGAAGCTTGGAATTTTTTTTACATAAGAGAAAAATAAATGCCACATTGATGGTAATAATGGACTCCGGACAAAACTTGATCTTTTACGCTGATTAAAATTGGTCCATTTCTTCACATATGACAGAAAAACAAGAATGATGTGATTTAGTACTTTGCAGTATCTGCAAAAGAGTTGCTTTTTATGCTGGTTTTTTTTGCGATTTTTTTTCAGCACAAAAACACTTTAGCCAGATAGTGGTAGGTCCAAAAAAATTATTAAACACACTAATAGGGATGAGCGGACCCATGCAAGTTGGGGTTGTGGTACACGACCCAAACTTTATTCCAAAGTTCAGTTCGGGTACCAGAACTGTACTCGAACTTCAACCAGAACCCAAAACCCATTGAAAACAATGGGGACCCAAATTTTTGAGCTGGAAAATCGCTCTCTCTGCAGCGGACATACCCCGGAATGCCAAACATTTCAACGGACTTCCCCCGGAACTCCAAACATTGCAACGGACTTCTCCCGGAACGCCAAACATTTCAACGGACTTCCCCCGACACTCCGAACATTGAAATGGACTTCTCCTGGAACTCCAAACATTGCAACAGACTTCTGGGAGAAGTCCGTGTTCGGCATTTAGCACCAGACACTAACTGTCCGGTACAAACCCTGAACTTTTAAGTTCTGGTTAATTCATCTCTACACAATAAAGGTTCATGCACATGGCTGTATTTTCAGTCCGAGTGAAATCCGACAAACATCGGATCGCACTGGGACCAATGTTATTCTATGGGGCCATGCAAATGTCCGATTTTTTTACCGGATATTCAAATCGAACTCAGCCATGCAAGTCAATGAGTCAGTGGAAAACATCGGACTGCATTCGGATGTCATCTGAGAGCAGTCCGATTTCTACGGACTGACACAATGGAGAAGAAGGAGACATTTTTTTCCATCTTCTCATAGAGGAAAATCAGACCACACTATGATCACATTCTAATCTTAAGTTTGATCAGTCCGTGGTTAGCATAATTGACCTGATTCTCTTGGATGAGAGAATACATGCTCATGTGACCCTAGCCAAAAAATAATGTATCATTTGTATATTTTCTTTACAGTTTTCTGGGTCCCTGTCATTTTTCCATACTACATCTTGTTTTTTTCATGCATTTTCCTAAAGTTTTCACTTTAGAAAAAAAATATGCATAATAAAAATATATTTGCATAAAAAAGCTAAGAAAAAAAGAAAAAAAAATCGTAAAATTTTTTGTAAGGGGAAAAAAATATCACAAGAGTAAACAAGTGTGAAGGACGCCTAAAGGATTAATACATATAAAGGGAAATCTTCTCCCAAACTGAAGCTATGCAATATTAAGCATTTATCATTTTACAAATATGTGTCACTTTAAAACAAGTGTAATTTTTGTAAATCAGTTGTTGGTAGCAAAGTCATTGGCAAGATCAAGGAAACAAGCTCCAGTAGCTCCAAGTATTGTAATTTATGGCACAACAATTACAGCCAAATTAACAGCTCATTAAGACTATTTAAATAAACAGTGGAAGACTGGGAGACAATGCGTCAATGTTTTCACCACGGGGAAGTAATTATAGTTACATTAGTGGATAAGGATGAATAATTAAGAAAACATTGCCTTTAAAATAAAGCAGGAGCACAGCATGTCTTATATCTTGAAGTTGATGCATACAACCTGCTCTTACATGTCCACTACACAGTAAACACAAGGCAGGGAATGGGCAATGTGCATACAATGTAAGGGCATTTTCACATGTGTATCTTAAAAATGTAAGTAGATGCTGTTTTCAATAATTCACACATTTTATTTATTGCAGCTTTTTATTTTAATGGTTTATTGTAAAAGCATAGTGAGTTTCTATGTATCATAGGGAAGATAGCATGAGTAGGTGACCTATTAGCTAAATCCTTGATTTATGTTACATCTAGTTAAAAAAAAAATGATAAAGATTTCATATCACAATATTTATTAAATAGAAAATTTGTAATATTGCAATTTTCAAACTGGCTACTGTTTTTTTTTTTAGACCTAAATGTATTATTGTTTCAGGAAACAATACATGTACATAGCAGACAACGTCAGGCTCTGACCCTATCTGTTCTATGGAAACATGTAATGAGCGTGTGCAAAGGTCACTGTGAAGGAAGTGGGAGCAGGGGAGCTGTGACACCACCTATTGTGATTGGTTGATCCTGTGTCATCAGCTGTGCATAGAGGTGTTACCCGTCATATTAATCTGGCCTCTGCAAGATTTTCATCTTGCTTTTTAATAAAGATCGATATATGAAAAAGAAAACATTGCAAAAGTAAAAAAAGGCATGTGTCACACAAAAATGTGATTCAAACAATAAGTCATTTTCTGGATATTGTTTCTCTTTAACCATTTAGCGCTCCATGATGTACTTAATGGATGGGGTGGGAAGTGTGTCATGGAATGTATTCAGATAGATCAGGGGTGGGGAACTTTTTTTCTGCCAAGGGCCATTTGGATATTTATACCATCCTTCGGTGGCCGTACGAAAATATCAACTTGACAATGATTCTGCTATATTTGGTCAAACATTTAATTAACTCACCCCTAATGTAATGTCTGGAACTGCTTCTCTATGGTGCGGCTGTGATGTTAGGTGGTATGGATGATGCTGCTACTCGTAACAGCTTTTCCAGGTTTGCGGTTGGTCTGGAGCACAGGCATTTTGTAAAGAACTCACAGAAGTAAGTCGTACGGAACACAGATGTATATTACGCTGCAGGTCTCCTCACAGTGGGAAATCCATCACGTTACATTTATAGAACTCAAGCAGTGGGGGGTCTGCAGTATATTCATCACATAGGAGACACTGAGACTGGTGTATATACATCACATAGGAGACACTAAGGCTGCTGTATACATCACATAGGAGACACCGGGACTGTTGTTTATACATCACATAGGAACACCGAGACTGCTATATACTTCACATACAAGACACCGGGACTGCTGTATATACATTATATAGGGGACTCCGAAACTACAGGCTGTGGTAGTGACATAAGGTGGTAAGGATGATGTTGCTAGTTGTAACTGCTTTTCCAGGTTTGCGCTCGGTCTGGAGCACAGACGAATCTTTGCATTGATAAGTTTTGTAAAGAACTCACAGCAGTAAGTTGTACCGAACACAAATGTATATTACACTGCAGGTCTCCTCACAGTGGGAAATCCATCACGTTACATTTATAGAACTCAAGCAGTGAGGGTCTGCAGTATATTCATCACATAGGAGACACTGAGACTGGTGTATATATATCACATAGGAGACACCAAGGCTGCTGTATACATCACATAGGAGACACCGGGACTGTTGTTTATACATCACATAGGAACACTGAGACTGCTATATACATCACATACCATACACCGGGACTGCTGTATATACATTACATAGGGGACTCCAAAACTACAGGCTGTGGTAGTGACATAAGGTGGTATGGATGATGTTGCTACTTGTAACTGCTTTTCCAGGTTTGCGCTCGGTCTGGAGCACAGACGACTCTTTGCATTGATAAGTTTTGTAAAGAACTCACAGCAGTAAGTTGTACCGAACACAAATGTATATTACACTGCAGGTCTCCTCGCAGTCGGAAATCCATCACGCTACATTTATAGAACTCAAGCAGTGGGGGGTTTGCAGTATACTCATCACATAGGAGACACCGAGGCTGCTGTATACATCACATAAGAGACACTGAGACTGTTGTTTATACATCACATAGGAACACTGAGACTGCTATATACATCACATAGGATACACTGGGACCTCTGTATATTCATTACATAGGAGACTCCGAAACTACTGTGTATACATCATGGGAGACATGGGGCTATGGCATATAGATCACAAGAGAGTCAGGGCTGCAGTACATATATCACTGGAGACATGGGGTTGGGGCGTAGACCTCACAGGAGACATGGGCTGAGGCATAGATATCACAGGAGACATGGGCTGCGGCATAGATATCACAGGAGACATGGGCTGGGGCGTAGACCTCACAGGAGACATGGGTCTGCGGCATAGATATCACAGGAGACATGGGTCTGTGGTATAGTCATCACAGGAGACATGGGTCTGCAGTATAAACATCACAGGAAATGCTGTGGCTGCGGTATTAACATCTCTGGGGATGCTGGGCCATAGACATCACAGGGGAAACAGTGACTACTGCTGCTGTCTCCTCTGTAGGACGTGAGCGCATCGCGTGTTAACTATGCCCACAAAGTACATCCTGGCGCTGCCACTGACCAGCATTATGATGTAATCTTTCATTGAACACACTGCCGCGTTCAGTAGTGAACTCTGCATGCGCGTGGTCGCAGAGTAAGAAGAAATTAAAGGGCCGTCAGCCGTCTCGAGCACTGCGGTCCCCAGGAATCTGCCTGGGGGCCAGAGAAAAGGTTATTGAGGGCTGTAAGTGGCCAGAGGCCCTTATGTTCCCCACCCCTGAGCTAGAAGCTGCATAGCTTACATAGCATCTAAATTAACAGCAGTGACTGTTGCTACCACCGAACTCTGCTTTTAACCTCTTAAATGTCACTGTCAATCACTGACAGCAACATTTAAGCATCATAATCTGGCTCGGGTGTTCATTCTGAAGTCCATAGGCCCCCCATAATGAAATCACTAGGAGCCGATGGGTTATCAAGTCAGTTTGGGGCCTGCTAAAGTCTCCCATGCCTGTAATGTGATTTTTCCTGTGACGTTTAGTCACAGGTTTGACTCTATAGGAAATGGTGACTTTTACTGTTTACAGCAATGCTATAGTACAAACTATCAAACAATCACAGATTCAAGTCTCCTAAAGAAATTGAAATAAGAAAAAAAAACTACAACAAAAATGTTTTAAAAAATATTAAAAAAAATCCTAATAAACCTACAATTCGAATCACCCCCTTTTCCCCAGTTAAAAATAAAGAAATATAAAAAAAATTAGACATATTTGGTAATGCAGTGTCAGTAAATGTCTGTTCTATCAAGATATCAAATGTTTAATTATTACAATAAATGTTGAAATAGAAAATAAATTAAACTGCTGAAATTGCAATTTTTCTGGTCACTGCATCTCCCAGAAAATCAAATATTGAAAACAAAAAAAATGGAAAAATATTATATGTCCCAAAGTTGTATAAATGAAAATTTAAACAAGATCTAACACAGCTCCATTTATGGAATAATAAAAATGTTATGGGTCTCGAAAAATGGCGGCACGAACCAAAAAAAAAAAAAAAAAAGCAGATATAAAAATGGGAAACGTGAAAAATTGGCTGCGTCCTTACGGGTTTAACTAGCAGTGAGTGCGCTAACATACGATAATTGAAAACAGCAAAATATGGTTTCTGTCCTTTGATAAAAAAAAATGGAACTTGATGTGAATTTGATTTCAATTATCTGTATCTGGGCATCTGAGGATGTAGCAACATATCAACGATTCATTCACATTGAGAAAACCCACAAGAAATAGAACAATTACTCTAAGAATAAAAAGTGTTAACAGGCGCAGGTATCAAAACAAATTAGACCTACGGGAAAACCATTGATCTGCAGGGGAGGGTGCAATATTTCTAAGAATATAAAGATTCATGACTTAAATAACCATGAAATCCCAACACAGTTGTGCACATTCAATAAAGCGAGATATGAACAGAGAAGGAGACGAAGTCAGAGCCGCAAGGGAACAAGATAAATAGAAGAACAAAATCGTACAGATAAATGTCAGGAAGACAATGTAAAACTGCCACTGTCCACTCAACAGACGACCTGAGCTTTAAAGACTCGGTATTATCTACACTTCTAAAAGATACAAAATGCTTGAGGTTAAGAAAAAGAGCATTGAAGTCAAATAAAAAATTAGACACGGCTTTCTACGTTAGGTAAAGTCATTTATATGGTACCTCAAAGAAGCTAAAATCTCTGCAGAGAATTCATAAAAATTCTGTATTTCCAGTTAATTGCTTGGAATTTCTTGCATAGAACAGCCTCAATAGATATTTACTTATTTTTTTAAATGAATTTTGAACCTATTTTAGACTTCCTTCACACACGCACAAAATTTCTACACACATCTAAAAAAAACTCCATGAATCTCATATACATTTAATAATTTACCGTATTTTTCGGACTATAAGACGCACCGGACCATAAGACGCACCCCAAATTTTGTTGTGGAAAATTGGAAAAACATTTTTTTGATATGATGGGGTTCCGTCTTATAGTCTGAATAGGTATCTTACCTGGGAGGGCTGTGTAGCGGGGGACACAGGAGGCAAGGTCCTTCAGGAAGCCGGGCCTGGCGCTGGTGGGTTGCGCTGGTCGCTTGGTGGCCTGGGTGCCTGGCGCTGGTGGCCTGAGGCTGGACACCTAGTGGCCTGGCCACCTGGTGTCAATGGCGTGCACTGTGCACCTGGTGGCCTGGCGCTGGTAGCCTGGGGTTGGGCGCCTGGTGCTAGTGGGCTGGGGGCCTTGGGTGCCTGGGTGAGTGGTGGCTAGCGCTTGAGGCTTGGTGCCTGGGTGAGTGGTGGCTGGCTCTGGGGGCTTGGGGCCTGGGTGAGTGGTGGCTGGGGGCTTGGGGACTGAGTGAGTGATGGCTGGCGCTGGGGTATTGGGCCTGGGTGAGTGGTGGCTGGGGTCCTGGGGCCTGGTACTGGGGCCGGTGTCCTGCTGTGAGTAGCGCGGCAGAGCGGCGTGAGCGGCTTCCGGTGCACGCGGCCATCTCTCTGAAGCTGAGATCTACAGGAAAATGGCCGCCGGCATAGCAGAGCGCATGCGCCGGCTCCGGTGGCCATTTTCCTGTAGATCAGCTTCAGAAAGATGCATTAAGCTGAAAAAGAGAATGGACAGCACCTCCAAAAACATACGTTGATCTAATGCTTCTCGGCAAAAATATATAAAACTGAACATGAGGTTCTTAGTTTAACATTCTGATCAGACTGTATGAATCCCACTGCCACATCACAGCAAACCTCGTAGTGGGTCCTAACATTTCCTGCCTGAACGGGAGCGGAGCCGTGTGCCATCCACCACCGCAGCGACAATGCACCAGCAGGGCAGGCGGCCTGGTGCCTCACAGTACCCATGCTGCAAGGCCGAGTCCCCATGACTCCAGGCGGCGCCGCCCCACAAGCACAAAACCACAACAACAATAGTTGACACACTGCACCAACACCACAAGAAAGGAGCATTGTGACTCACCTTCCTCAAGCTCTCAAGTGAGAGCAAAAATAGGCTGGACCCTCTTTGCAGTCTCCTGCTAATTAAAATCACCTGTGTCAAATGGGAGGAGTGCACATCCGGAAAAAAAAAGGACAGATCATGCATTAAGCTGAAAAAGAGTATGTGATTCCTCTGGCATAACACTGACGTCAACACCGGAGTTTTCTGGATAGGACTTGACAAGTCTAACTAGGGTTCAGTAACAACTCAATTGCAATTTTTGAAAAGTCTAAATTATACAATCCTACTATTGAATCATACATTACATTGGTCATCCCACTGGTATTAATAGAAGCCCTAATCTGGAAGTAAATGTCTAAGTTTGGAAAATTGTATATTGTCGATATAACATTTTCCCATTTTCTCCACAGGACTTGAAAAATGGCAGAAAAAAAAGCTAAATCTAGAGCATGCTTAATAAAAATACTACTGACTTCAAAAAACATCACAAACACCACAAATCTCAATGCTTAATGTGAAGGCTTTTCATTTCACTATAGACTTTTATAACATTTGGCTGTTTTTCTGCAGTTTTTTTTTTTTTTTTACCTCCAAACACGCTGTAAAATATCCCAACGTACATGCCACAAAAGAATGGTGCGATGTGATCCTGTTGTGGTACATCTAATCCTTATAAATGTATTTAGTCTCAATCAAATCAGAATTGTAATATGCTACACATTATGAATATACCCTACATCACTTAGCCTAAACCATCTGACTAAATGACTACCTACTGTACATCTCAAATTGAAAAAAATAAAAATAAAGAAGCCAACAAAATAATTCAGAGACAAAATTGAGTGCATGAAATCCATCAACACTGGATGCAAATAAGGTATTTATTTAGAATCCTGTAGACCAGGGTTTCACAATCTTTTTCTACTGGGGCCTCATCAGACAAACTAAGGTGATGTCTAGGCCTCTGTACCATCTGTAGTGGAAGTCCACTCTACAACATATGCCTCAATTTTCCTTTTTGTCTCTTGAACCCTCATAACATTATCATAAGTACAGAATCAATCAATTGTGTTGTTAACCTAGAGATTGCTGCAGCCAAAGACTGGACTGTTCATCATGTAATGACGTCTATGACAACCACCTCATCAAGAACTAGCTGGAGCCTCATTGCTGAGACCATCCTCACAGATTGAGATGCACTCCTCGAAATGTAATGCACGCACTACCAAATATTTGATGTTCATGGGTTGTGGATAGCCTCAGCCTCCATTCCTTGATTGACAATTTTCTCCCTATAATATATGCAGGTAGACAGCTGTCAATCAGGGGTGGGAAGTCGTATTTAAAGAGAACACGTCACCAGATCAAAAGTGGACAGCTATTGCTCACCAGGTCAAAAGTGGACAGCTATTGCTCACCAGGTCAAAAGTGGACAGCTATTGCTCACCAGGTCAAAAGTGGAAGTGGACAGCTATTGCTCACCAGGTCAATATTGCTTTTATCTCTGCTTCTCCTTTGAGTTTTCCATGTCATTTTTTTCAAATCTACAGCTGAAGAGATATGGGTGTTTTCATTTAGTGCTTATTGTTATGTTCTTTACCAAGGGGGTGTGGTTCACATAATAAAAAAAAAAAAATGAATACTGAGGGGATCAGTGGGAATAAAATAGGAGCAAAACATGGCTACATTTGACCTGCTGAGAAGTCCTCTTTAATCTGTAGCTTATGGTTGAGTATTAAAGACTTGGCAAAACATCATGGTACTTATGTACATTCATTAATCCACAGGAGATTCTCTCTGGTTCTATATCTATTTTCTTAAAGAGGTATTCCCATCTCCAGGATCCTATCCCTATATGTAGTAGGTGTAATAATAATAATATTAGCAAATACCACCAATTAAAAATGTAGTATAGTTCTTCTGATTCGCTATGTTGCTTACCCCATGTGTAGGGCATTGTAGTAGCTTAGGTATCCATGGTTATGATCACTAACAGCTAACTTACTGTCACTATATGAGTGGTCATAATCATGGATACATACGCCACTGCAAAGCCCTACACATGGGGTAAGTGACATAGCAAATCAGAAGAACTATACTGCATTTCTAATTGGAGGTATTTGCAAACATTATTATTATGATTATTAAACTTACTACATATAGGAATACCCATGTAAAGGTTAATTTATATGGAAAAACTGGCAGCACAACTTAGCTGCCGTTTGGCAAAATGTTTGGTGGTCGTTTAAATGCCTGTTTATTTGGCATAGTGATTACAATGATTTTTGACCATTTTATCAATCTCTTATCTGCAATTTCATCAGTGCTCCACTCACTGTCTATGGGACTGCCAGAGATAGTCATGGAGAATCCTGCTTTCCAATGGGTCATTTCTAAGCCCATTTATTTGAATTGATGGTGATAAAATGAGAAAAAAATGCTAAAATGAAAGTAAACCTTTAATTCCTCATACCTGTTCAGTTGTTCACATAAAACTAGTTTTCCATAAACACATTTTGTACAATTTGAGGACAAATAATATTTTGCAATGCTGTGAATTGTCCTCAATTTCAATGGTTCTGCAAAAAACGCACTGAAGAAATTCATTATGTATAATTTTACAAACATTGATCATTTACCAAGAAAAATTGTATTTTCTATTCTTTATTTCCTATTGCTGAGTCATATTATTATAAATAGCGCATCGATATCCCTGTATTCATAGAGACCGGTGTAGCCGTTCTTTATTTCTTTGCATACTACAATCTGACACTTAGCTGTAAATATCTTGTTCTTCTAGAATCGATTGTTTGAGATAGTGCCAAATCTATACAGTCTATGCAGAACAGACACATTCATTGCATTGTCTAGTAAATTAGTGTCAGAAGGGCAGGGAAGTGAGCCATTCAATGGACGGAATCAAAATAGGAATACAATATAGTTGCATAGATAATAGAGATACAATATACTATACTCCGGAGACGTGTCCTTTCTTTTGACTTTCTTGGTCTTGTAATTTAATCCACAATTATAAGCAATTTCTCTCCCAGTGCCTCCACTATAATCTCATCATCACCGACAGATCATTGTAATCCATCAGCACCATAAACCATGGGTTCTTGCAGGAAGGACAGTGCTGGTGCCAGGGGGCACATTTCAAGCTTACATCTAATTTTACTCAGATTCTTTTTTACATGAAACACATTATTTATGATGTGATCTAAACCCTGTCATTTACATTCACAATATCTGGTGGAGATATATGTCGTAGATTAAACACCTTATATTAATATATAGTATGCACCAGCCATGTTTTCTACGGCATCAAATTAGAAAAATGTTGTCTCTGTCCAAATATATATGGACCTAACTGTATATTTGGACAGAGACAACATTTTTCTAATTTTGGTTCTAGACATTACCACAATGAATTTTAAACAAAACAATTCAGATGCAGTTGAAGTTCAGACTTTCAGCTTTCATTTGAGGGTATCCACATTAAAATTGGATGAAGGGTTTAGGAGTTTCAGCTCCTTAACATGTGTCACCCAGTTTTTAAAGGGACCAAAAGTAATTGGACAGATTTAAATAATTGTAAACAAAATGTTCATTTCTAGTGCTTGGTTGAAAACCCTTTGTCGGCAATGACTGCCTGAAGTCTTGAACTCATGAACATCACCAGACGCTGTGTTTCCTCCTTTTTGATGCTCTGCCAGGCCTTCACTGCGGTGGTTTTCAGTTGCTGTTTGTTTGTGGGCCTTTCTGTCTGAAGTTTAGTCTTTAACAAGTGAAATGCATGCTCAATTGGGTTGAGATCAGGTGACTGACTTGGCCATTCAAGAATATTCCACTTCTTTGCTTTAATAAACTCCTGGGTTGCTTTGGCTTTATGTTTTGGGTCATTGTCCATCTGTAGTATGAAACGACGACCAATCAGTTTGGCTGCATCTGAGCACACACTATGGCTCTGAATACATCAGAATTCATTCGGCTGCTTCTGTCTTGTGTCACATCATCAATAAACACTAGTGACCCAGTGCCACTGGCAGCCATGCATGCCCAAGCCATCACACTGCCTCTGCCGTGTTTTACAGATGATGTGGTATGTTTTGGATCATGAGCTGTACCACGCCTTCGCCATACTTTTCTCTTTCCATTATTCTGGTATAGGTTGATCTTGGTTTCATCTGTCCAAAGAATGTTCTTCCAGAACTGTGCTGGATTTTTAAGATGTTTTTTAGCAAAGTCCAGTCTAGCCTTTTTATTCTTGATGCTTATGAGTGGCTTGCACCATGCAGTGAACCCTCTGTATTTACTCTCATGCAGTCTTCTCTTTATGGTAGATTTGGATATTGATACGCCTACCTCCTGGAGAGTGTTGTTCACATGGTTGGCTGTTGTGAAGGGGTTTCTCTTCACCATGGAGATTATTCTGCGATCATCCACCACTCTTGTCTTCCGTGGGCGCCCAGGTCTTTTTGCATTGATGAGTTCACCAGTGCTTTCTTTCTTTCTCAGGATGTACCAAACTGTAGATTTTGCCACTCCTAATATTGTAGCAATTTCTTGGATGTTTTTTTTCTGTTTTTGCAGCTTAAGGATGGCTTGTTTCACCTGCATGGAGAGCTCCTTTGACCGCATGTTTACTTCACAGGAAAACCTTCCAAATGCAAGCACCACACCTCAAATCAACTCCAGGCCTTTTATCTGCTTAAATGAGAAGGGATTGCCCACACCTGTCCATGAAATAGCCTTGGAGTCAATTGTCCAATTACTTTTGTTCCCTTTAAAAACAGGGTGGCACATGTTAAGGAGCTGAAACTCCTAAACCATTCATCCAATTTTAATGCGGATACCCTCAAATGAAAGCTGAAAGTCTGAAATTCAACTGCATCTGAATTGTTTTGCTTAAAATTCATTTTGGTAATGTCTAGAACCAAAATTAGAAAAATGTTGTCTCTGTCCAAATATATATGGACCTAACCGTATATTATATCTAAATTAAACTCTACTTACCATCACGCCCATTCCAGCTGAAGCCAACAATCTCCTGCAATAAAAGTAAAATAATTAACCAACCTCATCCTTACCTTTCCATGGTTCCCAGGACGGCTTCAGCTCTGCTACATTGACATGACAGGCTGGATCGCAACAGAATGCTGCCATCCAGCTTGCCTTGCCGCAGACATTGAGAAGCTCCTCAGTGAATCTCCTCAGTGTCTCGCTGTGACGGCATCAAGATGAGCCGAGTTCATGTCCAATGAACTCAGCTCACCTCATGCACGTCACTGACAGCGTGGGAGAATTCTCCTGCGCATGTGGTGCCGGCAAATGACGTCACTGCTTAAGCAGGAGAATTCTCCCACGTTGGGACGGTATTGAGATGGCAGGCTGGATGATAGCAGAACGCTGCCATCCAGCATGCCATCCTTCAGAGACACTGCGGAGCGCAGGCATGCTTGCATCGCGCAAGTACTCGGCCAGCTCCGAGCATCTCGAGTACTGAAATGCTCGGGCGAGTACCGAGCAGTGGCGAGCATGCTCGCTCATCACTAATATATATATATATATATATATATATATATATATATATATATATATATATATACAGTACAGACCAAAAGTTTGTACACACCTTCTCATTTAAAGATTTTTCTGTATTTTCATGACTATGAAGAGACTTGTTTGGGCTAAAGAACACAATGAATGGACATTAGACCAGTGGAAATCTGTGCTTTGGTCTGATGAGTCCAAATTTGAGATCTTTGGTTCCAACCACCGTGTCTTTGCGCGACGCAGAAAAGGTGAGAGGATGGACTCTACATGCCTGGTTCCCACCGTGAAGCATGGAGGAGGAGGTGTGATGGTGTGGGGGTGCTTTGCTGGTGACACTGCTGGGGATTTATTCAAAATTGAAGGCATACTGAACCAGCATGGCTACCACAGCATCTTGCATGCTATTCCATCCGGTTTGCGTTTAGTTGGACCGTCATTTATTTTTCAACAGGACAATGACCCCAAACACACCTCCAGGCTGTGTAAGGGCTATTTGACCAAGAAGGAGAGTGATGGGGTGCTACACCAGATAACTTGGCCTCCACAGTCACCAGACCTGAACCCAATCGAGATGGTTTGGGGTGAGATGGACCGCAGAGTGAAGGCAAAAGGGCCAACAAGTGCTAAGCATCTCTGGGAACTCCTTCAAGATTGTTGGAAAACCATTTACGGTGACTACCTCTTGAATAGTGTTGAGCCACCCCCGTAGTGTTCGGGTTCGATTCGGTTCGTCGAACACGGGGATGTTCGAGGAACTGTTCGTCAAACTGTTCGTCGAACACCTTAGAACACCGTCGAACACCGTTAAAACCAATGGCAGGCAAACAAAAACACATAGAAACACATAGAAAACACCTGCAAAGGTGTCCAAAAGCTGACAAACTGCTCAGAAGACACTCTCTTTAAAAAAGCCGGCCGGCAAATTCAGCAGCGGCATACACCGGTACCCGACAATTTAGACAAGAAGGAATAGAGCATCACACATAGATTAGATAGATAGAAACATGTCAGTCACACATATAAGAAGCACAGTGACAGTGTTGGTTACTGCACTTGTCATTTAGTGTAAAGGATTTATTAAAAAAAATATTAGTGCTTTCATGCACCGTCTCTTTAAAAAAGCCGGCCGGCAATTCAGCAGCGGTACCCGATAATTTAGAACAGAAAGAATAGAGCTTCACACATAGATTAGATAGATAGAAACATGTCAGTCACATATATAATAAGTACAGTGATAGTGTTGCTTACTGTACTTGTCATTTAGTGTAAAGGATTTATTTAAAAAAATAATAGTGTTTTCATGCACTGTCTCTTTAAAAAAGCCGGCCGGCAATTCAGCAGCGGTACCCGACAATTTAGAACAGAAAGATAGAGCATCACACATAGATTAGATAGATAGAAACATGTCAGTCACATATATATGAAGTACAGTGATAGTGTTGGTTACTGTACTTGTCATTTAGTATTAAAATAAAGGATTTATTATTAAAAAAATTGGCGTGGGGTTCCCCTTAATTTTAGGCTCTAGCGGAGGTTAAGCAGACGGCTGGGGCAGATGTTTGAAGCCTGGGAAGGGGGTAATACCCACGGAGCTTCCCAGGCTACTAATATCAGCCCCCAGCTGAATACATAGCCTTTACTAGCTATAAAAATGGGGGACCCCCCACAAAAAAAATGACGTGGGGTCCCGCCTAATTTAATAGCTAGCAAAGGCTAGGCAGACAGCTGGGGGCTGATATTAATAGCCCAGGAAGGGAGCCATGAATATTGGCCCCCTCCCAGGCTAGAAACACCAGCCGTCAGCCGCCCCAGAAATGGCGCATTCATAGGATGCGCCAATTCTGGCACTTAGCCTCGCTCTTCCACGCTGCCCTGGTGCGGTGGCAGGGGGTAATAGGGTTGGGGTTGATGTCAGCTTATAATGCCAGCTGACATCAAGCCCAGGTTAGTAATGGAGAGGCGTCTATAAGACACCCCCATTACTAACCCCATAGTCAAAGTTAAAAAAAACACAAACACCCAGAATAAAGTCCTTTAATTGAAATAAAGACACAATCCTTTATTGTTCTAAATTAAACCATACTTACCATCACGCCCATTCCAGCTGAAGCCAACGATCTCCTGCAATAAAAGAAAAATAATAAAGCAACCTCATCCTTACCTTTCCATGGTTCCCACGACAGCTTCAGCTCTGCTACATCGAGATGACAGGCTGGACCGCAGCAGAACGCTGCCATCCAGCCTGTCATCCCGCAGACACTGAGAAGCGCAGGCTTGCTTGCGCTGCTCAGCGTCTCTCTGTGACGACATCCAGATGAGCCGAGTTCATGTCCAATGAACTCGGCTCACCTCATGCACGTCACTGACAGCGTGGGAAAATTCTCACGCTGAAGCGCTGATTGCAGGACAATTTTCCCACGCTGTCAGTGACGTGCAGGAGGTGAGCTGAGTTCATTGGACATGAGCTCACCTCATGCACATCACTGACAGCGTGGGAGAATTCTCCTGCACTCAGCACTTCAGCGTGAGAATTTTCCCACGCTGTCAGTGACGTGCATGAGGTGAGCCGAGTTCATTGGACATGACCTCGGCTCATCTGGATGCCGTCACAGCGAGACAGTGAGGAGCGCAAGCATGCCTGCGCTTCTCAGTGTCTGCGGGATGACAGACTGGATGGCAGCGTTCTGCTGCGGTCCAGCCAGTCATCTCGATGTAGCAGAGCTGAAGCTGTCGTGGGAACCATGGAAAGGTAAGGATGAGGTTGGTTTATTATTTTTCTTTTATTGCAGGAGATCGTTGGCTTCAGCTGGAATGGGTGTGATGGTAAGTATGGTTTAATTTAGAACAATAAAGAATTGTGTCTTTATTTCAATTAAAGGACTTTATTCTGGGTGTTGTGTTTTTTTTAAATACTTTACTAGAAATTCATGGCGGTCATGTCTAATACTGGCGTGACCCCATGAATTTTGGGCTTGGGGCCAGCTGATAATACCAAGCTGGCCCTAACCCCTTTATTACCCAGTGAGCCACCGCACCAGGGCCCTGGATGAGTTGGGTACAGCGCCAGAAGATGGCGCTTCTATGAACGCGCCATTTTCCGGGGTGGCTGCGGACTGCAATTTGTAGCGGGGGGGGGCCCAGAAAGCTTGGGCCTCCCTGCGCTGCAGATTCCAGCCCCCAGCTGCCTAGTTGTACCTGGCTGGACACAAAAATAGGGCGAAGCCCCACGTACTTTTTTTTTAATTATTTCATGAAATTCATGAAATAATTAAGAAAAAAAGGGCTTCCCTATATTGTTGTGTCCGGCCAGGTACAAATAGGCAGCTGGTGGTTGGGGGCAGCCCGTTCCTGCCTGCTGTACCTGGCTGGACACAAATATAGTGCGAAGCCCCACTTCAATTTTTTTTAATTATTTCATGAAATTCATGAAATAATTAAGAAAAAAAGGGCTTCCCTATATTGTTGTGTCCGGCCAGGTATAAATAGGCAGCTGGTGGATGGGGGCAGCCCGTTCCTGCCTGCTGTACCTGGCTGGACACAAATATAGTGCGAAGCCCCACTTCAATTTTTTTTAATTATTTCATGAAATTCATGAAATAATTAAGAAAAAAAGGGCTTCCCTATATTGTTGTGTCCGGCCAGGTACAAATAGGCAGCTGGTGGATGGGGGCAGCCCGTTCCTGCCTGCTGTACCTGGCTGGACACAAATATAGTGCGAAGCCCCACTTCAATTTTTTTTAATTATTTCAGGAAATTCATGAAATAATTTAAAAAAAATTGACGTGGGGCTTCGCACTATATTTGTGTCCAGCCAGGTACAGCAGGCAGGAACGGGCTGCCCCCAACCACCAGCTGCCTATTTGTACCTGGCCGGACACAACAATATAGGGAAGCCCTTTTTTTCTTAATTATTTCATGAAATAATTTAAAGAAAATTGACGTGGGGCTTCGCCCTGTTTTTGTGTCCAGCCAGGTACAACTAGGCAGCTGGGGGCTGGAATCCGCAGCACAGGGAGGCCCAAGCTTTCTGGGCCACCCCCGCTGCAAATTGCAGTCCGCAGCCACCCCGGA
Source organism: Phyllobates terribilis (assembly GCF_046119375.1). NCBI lineage: Eukaryota > Metazoa > Chordata > Amphibia > Anura > Dendrobatidae > Phyllobates > Phyllobates terribilis. The sequence continues at coordinate 670,258,571 of NW_027362764.1, read as the reverse complement.
AAATGGCGCGTTCATAGAAGCGCCATCTTCTGGCGCTGTACCCAACTCATCCAGGGCCCTGATGCGGTGGCTCACTGGGTAATAAAGGGGTTAGGGCCAGCTTGGCATTATCAGCTGGCCCTAAGCCCGAAATTCATGGGGTCACGCCAATATTAGACATGACCACCATGAATTTCTAGTAAAGTATTTTAAAAAAACACAACACCCAGAAAAAAGTCCTTTAATTGAAATAAACACACAATTCTTTATTGTTCTAAATTAAACCATACTTACCATCACGCCCATTCCAGCTGAAGCCAACGATCTCCTGAAATAAAAGAAAAATAATAAAGCAACATCATCCTTACCTTTCCATGGTTCCCATGACAGCTTCAGCTCTGCTACATCGAGATGACAGGCTGGACCGCTGCAGAACGCTGCCATCCAGCCTGTCATCCCGCAGACACTGAGAAGCGCAGGCTTGCTTGCGCTCCACAGTGTCTCTCTGTGAGGGCATCCAGATGAGCCGAGTTAATGTCCAATGAACTCGGCTCACCTCATGCACGTCACTGACAGCGTGGGAAAATTCTCCTGCACTCAGCGCTTTAGCGTGGGAGAATTCTCACACTGAAGCGCTGAGTGCAGGAGAATTCTCCCACGCTGTCAGTGACGTGCAGGAGGTGAGCTGAGTTCATTGGACATGAGCTCACCTTATGCACGTCACTGACAGCGTGGGAAAATTCTCCTGCACTCAGCGCTTCAGCGGGAGAATTTTCCCACGCTGTCAGTGACGTGCATGAGGTGAGCCGAGTTCATTGGACATGAACTCGGCTCATCTGGATGTCGTCACAGAGAGACGCTGAGCAGCGCAAGCAAGCCTGCGCTTCTCAGTGTCTGCGGGATGAGAGGCTGGATGGCAGCGTTCTGCTGCGGTCCAGCCTGTCATCTCAATGTAGCAGAGCTGAAGCTGACGTGGGAACCATGGAAAGGTAAGGATGAGGTTGCTTTATTATTTTTCTTTTATTGCAGGAGACCGTTGGCTTCAGCTGGAATGGGCGTGACGGTAAGTATGGTTTAATTTAGAACAATAAAGGATTGTGTCTTTATTTCAATTAAAGGACTTTATTCTGGGTGTTTGTGCTTTTTTTAACTTTGACTATGGGGTTAGTAATGGGGGTGTCTTATAGACGCCTCTCCATTACTAACCTGGGCTTGATGTCAGCTGGCATTATAAGCTGACATCAACCCCAACCCTATTACCCCCTGCCACCGCACCAGGGCAGCGTGGAAGAGCGAGGCTAAGTGCCAGAATTGGCGCATCCTATGAATGCGCCATTTCTGGGGCGGCTGACGGCTGGTGTTTCTAGCCTGGGAGGGGGCCAATATTCATGGCTCCCTTCCTGGGCTATTAATATCAGCCCCCAGCTGTCTGCCTAGCCTTTGCTAGCTATTAAATTAGGGGGGACCCCACGTCATTTTTTTGGGGGGGTCCCCCATTTTAATAGCTAGTAAAGGCTATGTATTCAGCTGGGGGCTGATATTAGTAGCCTGGGAAGCTCCGTGGGTATTACCCCCTTCCCAGGCTTCAAACATCTGCCCCAGCCGTCTGCTTAACCTCCGCTAGAGCCTAAAATTAAGGGGAACCCCACGCCAATTTTTTTAATAATAAATCCTTTATTTTAATACTAAATGACAAGTACAGTAACCAACACTATCACTGTACTTCATATATATGTGACTGACATGTTTCTATCTATCTAATCTATGTGTGAAGCTCTATTCTGTCTGTTATAAATTGTCGGGTACCGCTGCTGAATTGCCGGCCGGCTTTTTTAAAGAGACGGTGCATGAAAACACTATTATTTTTTTTGATAAATCCTTTACGCTAAATGACAAGTACAGTAAGCAGCACTGTCACTGTACTTCGTATATATGTGGCTGACATGTTTATATCTATCTAATCTATGTGTGAAGCTCTATTCTTTCGGTTCTAAATTGTCGGGTACAGGTGTATGCCGCTGCTGAATTGCCGGCTTTTCATGTTTCACTGTTGGCACTGTTCCCATCGATTTGGGCAATCACTGTAATGCCACAACCACCATGGCTGTGGCATTACAGTGAGTGGCAGACAATCCCTGCATGATTGGTGCTCTAAATAGCGCCAGACATGCAGGACACGCTTTTGGTGCACGAACAGTTATCGAACATAACCTCGAACAGCCGAATTTTTTGCAAATCGTTCGGGTTCGTCGAACAACTCGAACACCGCCCAAAACAGCTCGAATTTGAGATTGGCGAACAGTTCTAGTCGAACACCGCTCATCTCTACTCTTGAAGCTCATCAAGAGAATGCCAAGAGTGTGCAAAGCAGTCATCAAAGCAAAAGGTGGCTACTTTGAAGAACCTAGAATATAAGACATATTTTTAGTTGTTTCACACTTTTTTGTTAAGTATATAATTCCACATGTCTTAATTCATAGTTTTGATTCCTTCAGTGCGAATATACAATTTTCGTAGTCATGAAAATACAGAAAAATCTTTAAATGAGAAGGTGTGTCCAAACTTTTGGTCTGTACTGTACATGATATATCAAAAGAATGCAGCAACACTCCATATGGCCAACATACGTCTTAGCAATGAAAATATTAGATCTAAACTGCTTTGCTCAGCAACAAGCACTTACAAAAAACGAAGGTTTTTAGCGTATAAATTGGCCAATTCATGTGTGCCCATCAACCATGGCAAGGTAACCTTCCCCTGATGGGTAACTACTCTGCCTTCCATGCCACTTTTGGGCTACAAGCTACAACTACACAGACAAATATGTCTTCTTCTGGGCTAAAAACACCTACATTTAAAGGGCAAGCAGTGCTGTTTACACAACACCTGCTGGTTAATGGGAGGAGTGCAGAATCAGGAAAGAGGCAGTTAGACCCCCTTATAGTAATACAAACCAGAGAAACTTGACCAGTACCTCCTAAGGGGGTGTAACTGCCTCTTGCCTGATTCTGCACTCCTTAGATTAACCAGCAGGTGTAGACATTTTTTCAAATTTATGAAATATCACATGGTCATAAATATTCAGTACCTTTGCTCAGGCACTCATATTTAATCCACATGCTGTCTATTTCCTTGTGATCCTCCTTGAGATGGTTCTACTCCTTCATTGGAGTGTTTAATAGAACTTGATATGGAAAGGCACACACCTGTCTATATAAGACCTCACAGCTCACAGTGCATGTCAGACCAAATGAGAATCATGAGCTCAAAGGAACTGCCCAAGGAGCTCAGAGACAGAATTGTGGCAAGGCTCAGATCCGGCCAAGGTTACAAAAGAATTTCTGCATTACTCAAGGTTCCTAAGAGCACAGTGGCCTCTATAATCCTTAAATGGAAGAAGTTTGGAATCACCAGAAGTCTTCCTAGACCTGGCCGTCCAGCCAAACTGAGCAATCGTGGGAGAAGAGCCTTGGTGAGAGAGGTAAAGAAGAACCCCAAGATCACTGTGGCTGAGCTCCAGAGATGCAGTAGGGAGATGGGAGAAAGTTCCAGAAAGTCAACTATCACTGCAGCCCTCCACTAGTTGGGCCTTTATGGCAGAGTGGCCCGATGGAAGCCTCTCCTCAGTGCAAGACATATGAAAGTCCGCATAGAGTTTGCTCAAAATCACATGAAGGACTCCCAGACTCTGAGAAATAAGATTCTCTGGTCTGATGAGACAAAGATAGAACTTTTTGGTTATAATTCTAAGCGGTATGTGTGGAGAAAACCAGGCACTTTTCATCACTTGCCCAATACAATCCCAACAGTGAAACATGGTGGTGGCAGCATCATGCTATGGGGGTGTTTTTCAGCTGCAGGGACAAGACGACTGGTTGCAATTGAAGGAAACATGAATGCGGCCAAGTACAAAGATATCCTGGATTAAAACCTCTTCCAGAGTGCTCTGGACCTCAGACTTGGCCGAAGCTTCACCTTCCAACAAGACAATGACCCTAAGCACACAGCTAAAATAATAAAGGAGTGGCTTCAGAACAACTCTGTGACCATTCTTGACTGGCCCAGCCAGAGCCCTGACCTAAACCCAATTGAGCATCTCTGTAGAGACCTGAAAATGGCTGTCCACCAACTTTCACCATCCAACCTGACGGAACAGGGGAGGATCTGCAAGGAAGAATGGCAGAGTATTCCCAAACCCAGGTGTGAAAAACTTGTTGCATCATTCCCAAGAAGACTTATGGCTGTACTAGCTCAAAAGGGTGCTTCTACTCAATACAGAGCAAAGGATCTGAATACTTATGACCATGTGATATTTCAGTTTTTCTTTTTAGTAAATTTGCAAAAAATTCTACATTTCTGTATTTTTTTCAGTCAAGATGGATGCAGAGTGCACTTTAATGAGAAAAAAAATGAACTTCTTAGAATTTACCAAATGGATGCAATGAAACAAAGAGTGAAAAATTTAAAGGGGTCTGAATACTTTCCGTACCCACTGTATATATAGATAATAGGTAGAGGATAGATAGATATATAGATAAATAGATAGAGGATAGATATAGATATATTTATAGCTAGATAGATAAATAGAATAGAGGAAAGATAGATATGTGATAGATAGATAGATAGATAGATTGATAGATAGATAGATAGATAGATAGATAGATAGATAGATGGATAGATGGATAAATAGATATGTGGATAGATAGATTATGGAAATAGATAGATAGATAGATAGATAGATAGATAGATAGATAGATAGATAGATAGATTATCCTCTTTTACAACTTCTAATATGAGAAGAACGGCCTCCTCTAACAATGTCCTGACTATTTTAGTAATATGGAAATGATACGCTTCGCTCCTCCAGTGTGTTATTGTTCAGGTTTCTTTTTCTTAGACTCTTTGAGAGAGATGGAGCTCAGTTAAAGGTCAGGAATTCAGATAAAGAATAAATGGAGTGAGACTTCTCTTATGCACACACTGTCAGAAGACTCCAGGTATCTTTAATCATAATGAAATGAACTATATCACAGTACCTATTGAAATTAAATAGGACCAAAGTCTGCAGTGAATATAGAGGACATGTAGTGATAAGGATTCCCGTAATTGTAATTTCGTATTTCCATATCCATTACACCACCTTACGCTATTACTTATTTATGAATGGGAGACATAAAATGTAAAAAAATACAAAATAAACCTACCTGTCTCTACTCCAATGCCAATCACCACCATCTGGGCTGACACCTGGATGTGGCACAGAAGGAGCTGTGGGCCGTAAATCACCTCATGCCGGTCGGCATCTATGCACTGCCCAGCTACTATGCCGGATGGCACTGGAGGCATCACTAATGGTCCTGCTGACTGGAATAATGAGCAGGTGGGTGCTCCATTGCAATCCCTGTCATTGTGTCTGTTATTGCATGTTTTTACTGCTCTATTTTTCTGCTAATTTAGCTATTTAAACCCTTGCATTTGACCCTTGGGCTGCCAGACCTTTCTCTTTGCTTCACATCACTGCCTGATCTCCTGGACTATTATTGACTACATTTTTCCCTCGAGTTTGGTCTTACCTGAATCGCTATGTGAGACCCTACCTGCACATAATAAGTGCTGCATGATAACATTATGTAGCCCTTACACATTGAATGCAGGCTGCTAAGTACTTTTTATGTATTTATACAGTTTTAATCCATAAATTACCCCCTACCTGGCTTCCTAAGCAGCTTTCTACATAAAAGTTATAAGTGGCTTAGACAAAAAGCGTGAATAACTCTAATGAAGTGAACTTCAGCAATGGATCAACCAGCCAAACTCAGGATCTTCTAATAATGTAGTCTAAGCAATATTCTTAGTGTTCGCACGGCAAGACCCATCTCTATTAGAGCACCATAGGCCCATGTCTATCACAGAGTGCTATTAGATTATTTTCATAGTCCAAATCTGAGACATACACCATAAAATACAAATTGCTCTCCCAATATGCTTGCACCACTATTATTTTTCCTGATTTATTTTTCAAAAATCAAATGCAATATATATATATATTTATTGAGTTCCACCGTGCTCCATAAATTGCGCTACTTTTGGAATTTATGAGGATCCCCACTGTGGCACCAATCCAAGAGTATTTATGAGGCATACATGTTAAAGACTTAGGGCGCATTTACATTGAAATGTTATTGTGCTCAAGCGTTCTTAATCATTGTGGTTTGTCCTGATGAAGAGGTTGGATTACCTTGAAACGCGTTAATTAACTAAAGCTGCATCTACACTCTTTTTGGTTTCCTATTGTATATTGAATCTCTGGCAGCGCAGCTTTACACCCACCTCAAATTCCAACATTTGCATCCAAGCGTTGTTAATAACACTTGTTCTGCCGATCACCTGATTTACAAGCAAAACGCTCATCTATTGGGTGAAATGATCTCTTGGGCAGCACAAAAGATCACTGTTCTTGACGACGCATTATATAACTCACACTGCCTAAAACCATGGCCGTCTATGTGCACTGAGCGATCTATTACAGATCCATTACAGATCACTCACTGGGCATCGTTTACAGCGGTCTGCCTGTGTAACCAAGTAAAGCAAATCCCGGCACGCGCGTGTTGGTGGTTAATTAATTTATTCCACAAATCCATTCAAAACGTTTTAGCCTGTCCAAGGCTTTTGTCAATTGTGGGTGAACACATACAATTGAAACATATATACAGTAGACACATTCATGAAAATGACATAATCCTCATTAACATAAGGAGGATAATTAATAAATAATATCTTAAAAACATATGCAAAAAGAAAAACAAAAAGAACTAAATATATACATACATACATAAATGCAAACAATTGAATTCATATACAAAAATTATTATTCCAAATTCATACATAACTTCATAAATCTCAAGATATCAATTCCATTTAATTATTCTCATATATATTTGTAATTATACAAAGAGTTTTGTATAAAAAATTATAAAAAGTCATTAATGTTTCTGGTGGCCCCTCCCATACGCAAAAAATGTCGTCTATGAACCTACTGTAAGCCATGTTTTAGCATGTGTTTTAAATAAAGTATGTTCATAGATGTAATGTTTTTCAAAAAATGTCATATCAAGTAATAGAGCAAATAGACATTCCTAGAAGGGGAGGCAGTATTAAAAAATATTATTTTACGCAGAGAAGATTTTTGGATTTTTACTTTGGGTACTTTATTTCCAAATGGTTTGAATAGAGAGTATGATGTCAGTGGTATTATGTGATTGGGATTAAGAATATTCATATTTAAATCCTGTCCTTTTATTTTAGACATTACAGACATGATGAGTAAACCCATTCTTTCGAATCATACATCATGGGAGCAAGTACACTCTATATTGTATTATATGAATATATATTAAAACATTTTTATAATAAGATCTAAAATAAAAATAAGATTCCTCCTCTTTTTCTCCCTTTTTCCCCTTTTCTCCTTTTTATGATTGATCTCCACATTATTAATAGAATAGAATTAGATATATATTAATAGTAAAAAGTGGATTCTTCGGAAAATTGAGTGAAGTTTAACATGAAATGATAGAAAAAGGATATAATGGAACACAATGGACGTTTCTTCACTTTGTAGCCTGTGTGTCTGCAGCAATGCGGTAATTTTAAAACACCTTGGACGGACATGATGACTACAGTGTTCTTTTGGATTGAATAAATTGGATAACAATTCATTATAATTCTTGTGGATTGTAACATAATTGTAGAAAGAGGATTTAGATTAACGATGCATGTTTTTTGTAGGAGATTATTTGTATATATAAATATAATGAGCAGTAAAAAATCCAAAAGTAATTAAAATATTAAATAAATTACAAAAAAATCTTTGTATAATTACAAATATGTACAGTGCAGACCAAAAGTTTGGACACACCTTCTCATTTAAAGATTTTTCTGTATTTTCATGATTATGGAAATTGTACATTCACACTGAAGGCATCAAAACTATGAATTAACACATGTGGAATTATATACTTAACAAAAAAGTGTGAAACAACTGAAAATATGTCTTATATTCTAGTTTCTTCAAAGCAGCCACCTTTTGCTTTGATAACTGCTTTGCACACTCTTGGCATTCTCTTGATGAGCTTCAAGAGGCAGTCACCGGAAATGGTCTTCCAACAATCTTTAAGGAGTTCCCTGAGATGCTTAGCACTTGTTGGCCCTTTTTCCTTCACTCTGCGGTCCAGCTCACCCCAAACCATCTCGATTGGGTTCAGCTCTGGTGACTGTGGAGGCCAGGTCATCAGGCGTAGCACCCCTTCACTCTCCTTCTTGGTCAAATAGCCCTTACACAGCCTGGAGGTGTGTTTGAGGTCACTGACCTGTTGAAAAATAAATGATGGTCCAACTAAACGCAAACCGGATGGAATAGCATGCCGCTGCAAGATGCTGTGGTAGCCATGCTGGTTCAGTATGCCTTCAGTTTTGAATGAATCCCCAACAGTGTCACCAGCAAAGCACCCCCACACCATCACACCTCCTCCTCCATGCTTCACGGTGGGAACCAGGCATGTAGAGTCCATCCGTTCACCTTTTCTGCGTCGCACAAAGACATGGTGGTTGGAACCAAAGATCTCAAGCTTGGACTCATCAGACCAAAGCACAGATTTTCACTGGTCTAATGTCCATTCCTTGTGTTCTTTAGCCCAAACAAGTCTCTTCTGCTTGTTGCTTGCTCTTAGCAGTGGTTTCCTTGCAGCTGTTTTACCATGAAGGCCTGCTGCACAAAGTCTCCTCTTAACAGCTGTTGAAGAGATGTCTCTGCTGTTAGAACTGTGTGGCATTGACCTGGTCTCTAATCTGAGCTGTTGATAACCTGAGGCTGGTGACTCGGATAAACTTATCCTCAGAAGCAGAGGTGACTCTTGGTCTTCCTTTCCTGGGGCGGTCCTCATGTGAGCCAGTTTCTTTGTAGCGCTTGATGGTTTTTGCAACTGCACTTGGGGGCACTTTCAAAGTTTTCCCAATTTTTAGCACTGACTGACCTTCATTTCTTAAAGTAATGATGGCCACTCGTTTTTCTTTACTTAGCTGCTTTTTTCTTGCCAAAATACAAATTCTAACAGTCTATTCAGTAGGACTATCAGCTGTGTATCCATCTGACTTCTGCACAACAAAACTGATGGTCCCAACCCCATTTATAAGGCAAGAAATCGCACTTATTAAACCTGACAGGGCACACCTGTGAAGTGAAAACCATTTCCGGTGACTACCTCTTGAATCTCATCAAGAGAATGCCAAGAGTGTGCAAAGCAGTCATCAAAGCAAAAGGTGGCTACTTTGAAGAACCTAGAATATAAGACATATTTTCAGTTGTTTCACACTTTTTTGTTAAGTATATAATTCCACATGTGTTAATTCATAGTTTTGATGCCTTCAGTGTGAATGTACAATTTTCAGAATCATGGAAATACAGAAAAATCTTTAAATGAGAACGTGTGTCCAAACTTTTGGTCTGTACTGTATATGAGAATAATTAAATGGAATTAATATCTTGAGATTTATGAATCTATGTATGAATTTGGAATAATAATTTTTGGATATGAATTCACCTGTTTTTATTTATGTATGTATTTTGTTATTTTTGTTTTTCTTTTTGCATTTTTTTTAAAGATATTGTTTATTAATTCTCCTCCTTATGTTAATGAGGATTATGCATTTCTGTGGATGTCTCTATATATGTTTCAATTGTATTTGTTCACCCACAATTGACAAAAGGCTTGGACAGGCTGAAACGTTTTGAATGGATTTGTGGAATAAATTAATTTACCACCAACACGCGCGTGCCAGGATTTGCTTTACTTGGAACATTATTTCTCCACATGCACCACCTCAGCAGCGGAGTGCCGACAATATCTTTAAAATATTGCTTATGTAACCAGGCTATTAAGTGACCGCCGATTAGTAAATGTTTACTACTCGACAGTCATTTAGTGCCCTTTATTGTTCTGCGTAAATGGACCCTTGAATGATTTCAGGTAGGCAGTAGGGAGCACTAAAATTTTCTAGCTTGCGCAAGTTGCACATAGTATGTCCGCCCCTAGGAGGAGAACTTCCTTGAAGACTTAGTTGCATTTACAACCAAAAAAGTTTCTCAATAGGTTATCTCTGCTCACAAAATATTGACAAGCTGATATTATGACAGGCAAGAACTTTGAGACTCAAGCTGTCTATAAATGTTTTTTTTCTTCCTTTTGAAAGAGACTCTTGTTTGGCTGATATGAGCTAACTTTATTTTCACTTGAGGACAAATAACTTTTTTTTCCATTGAAACACTGGTTGTAAATAAGTTTTCATACCATACTGCATTTGTTTAATGAATGCCATTACCCCTAATCTTATGCTTTATGTAAGGCATCTCTTACAGTGAACCAGTACCCTGCTCTGCACTGATGAGAAGCAAACATCCCAAAAAGGCTTTTGTAAATGGTTCTTTATTCTTTTTGAAAGATTCTCTTGTTTGGCTGACATGAGTTGACTTTATTCCTCCTGGAGGATTGGTAACTATGAGTTGACTTTATTCCTCCTGGAGGATTGGTAACTATGAGTTGACTTTATTCCTCCTGGAGGATTGGTAACTTACATCATTTTTGCCTTTGAAGAACTAGTTGTAAATAAATTTCCATACTATACTACGTTTCTTTAATAATTACAAGTACCCCTAATCCCATACTCAATCTAAGGAATCTCATCCAGTGAACCAGTAATCTGTACTGTACTGATGAGAAGCAAGAATCCTGAAACAGCTTCTGTAAATGGTTCTTTCTTCCTTTTGAGAAAGACTGTCATGTGGCTGATATGAGCTGACTTTATTCCTCCAGGAGGATAAGCAACTTAAATACTTTTTTTCCTTGAAAGCAAGGCTTGTAAATAAGTTTCCATACTACGTCTCTTTAATGAAAGCCAGTAACTTTCCCCCCATACTGTATATAAAGCAGCTCATCCAGTGAACCAGTATCCTTCTCTGCACTGATGAGAAGCAAGAATCCTGAAACAGCTTCTGTAAATGGCTCTTTCTTCCTTTTGAAAAAGACTCTCATTTGGCTGATATGAGTTGACTTTATTCCTCCAGGAGGATAAGCAACTTAAATACTTTTTTTCCTTGAAAGCAAGGGTTGTAAATAAGTTTCCATACTATGTCTCTTCAATGAAATCTAGTAACCTTCCCCCCATACTGTATCGCATTCAGTGAACCAGTATCCTGCTTTGCACTGATGAGAAGCAAGAATCCTGAAACAGCTGCTGTAAATGGTTCTTTCTTCCTTTTGGCGGAGTTTCCTATTTGGCTGGTATGAGATGGCTTTCTTCCATCTGGAGCAGAGCTTATTTGCATAGGTTTTGCTATGCAGCATTGCCAATAAATAAGTCTCCATGAAGCTGCTTCTCTCTCATGAGTGCCAGTATTCAACTTGAGCTGGACTAGCAGGCAAGGAATGTACTGTATATAAAAAAAAGGCGGCCTTCATCCTTAGAAAAAAGGGGTTGATAGATATCTAGTCAGTGCATAGTGTCTATCAAACACGTGGCTACTCAATACTATTAGGTATGACAGGAGAAACAGAGTCTTAAATGGCATAAAACAGATTTTTTTATTCAATGTAGTTAAAATATAGTCCACAAAGGTGGTATTACAGTATAAGTTATTTAACACAGTACATGGTGAGATACAATCTATATAAAAGTGACATAACCCCAGCTGACTAACACAAAGTGTGAGCCCTGATAAATATATGGCACTTGCGGCAAACCACCACAAAATACTATCCGCATCTGTGTGCAGATGAAGCGAAATAAAGTTCATTTCAGGGTTCCGCTTACTAGCCAATTGCACAGGGAAGCCAGGAGGGAAGAACAGGCAGACTGAGGAAAAAGTAAGATCAAATCGCCATCTGGCCAAGAAGAGACCTCGACGCGCATTTCGATGCTGTTGATGTAGGCTTTCTCAAGAGGCATGATGTCGGGTGAGTAGAGGACCTTTTTAAATGCCTCCCCTCATGATCACGTGATCGCAATATCGGTCACGTGACCGGAAGTTCCCATGCGACCGATGTTCTATGGCGCAAGCACCGGGTCCTGAGGCCTGTCAGTGCGGGCAATGGCCGTCACCTCGCAGCGCATCCCCGGAAACACACCCGGTGCGCATGCGCGCCGCATCATAGGTCGCAAAACAGCATAATAGCAAAAATCACAAGGTGAACACATAAAGGAGGGAGAAGGAAGGAAAAGAAAGGAAGTGAAGCATTCCACATTGCAGCATAATGTACTTGTATTGAGCACTAGTGTGTAACAACAGAAATATAATATAATAAGTATGCATAAAACAGTTAAAAAATGCACGTAATCTGTTCCATGTATTCAATGATGTAAGTTGCCACAAAGGATAAGATGTAGTCCCACTTCCAAACTAAATAAAGGGAATAATAGGGAAAAAGAGAAAAATCTGAATAATAATAAAGAAAGATAATTAAAAACATAATTAAAACTTGATGCCAGGGTTAGATGTATGAGGCACAGACCGGAGAAATTTTAAACAGACGAGACACATATCATAAGAAGGAGGCGAAACTAAGTGCCTCATTTAGACCCCGAGGAAACATAGTGTCCAAGTACATGATACATTTTGTTTCCTTTTGGGCAAGAATTTTGCCCCAGTTACCACCACGGGATCCCAGATGTAAGATATCAATCCCACGCAACTTCAAAGATTTAGGATCACAATTATGTTTGCGTTGGAAATGACGTGGGAGAGTTCTTAGCTCCCGTGGGTCGGCCACCGTCCTGGCTGCACCAATTTCGCACACATGCTCCCGTATCCTCACTCTGAGCTCCCTGGTAGTCAGGCCAATGTAAATCAAATTACAGGCACAGGTCGCATAATAAACTACATGAGTTGACCCGCAAGAAATATAGTTTCGGATATAGTATTCTCACTGCGAGGTGACGGCTGTTGCCCGCACTGACAGGCCTCAGGACCCGGCGCATGCGCCATAGAACATCGGTCGCATGGGAACGTCCGGTCACGTGACCGATATTGCGATCACGTGATCATGAGGGGAGGCATTTAAAAAGGTCCTCTACTCACCCGGCATCATGCCTCTTGAGAAAGCCTACATCAACAGCGGCGAAACACGCGTCGAGATCTCTTCTTGGCCAGATGGCGATTTGATCTTACTTTTTCCTCAGTCTGCCTGTTCTTCCCTCCTGGCTTCCCTGTGCAATTGGCCGGTAAGCGGAACCCTGAAGTGAACTTTATTTCACTTCATCTGCACACAGATGCGGATAGTATTTTGTGGTGGCTTGCCGCAAGTGCCATATATTTATCAGGGCTCACACTTTGTGTTAGTCAGCTGGGGTAATGTCACTTTTATATAGATTGTATCTCACCATGTACTGTGTTAAATAACTTATACTGTGATACCACCTTTGTGGACTATATTTTAACTACATTGAATAAAGAAATCTGTTTTATGCCATTTAAGACTCTGTTTCTCCTGTCATACATAATAGTATTGAGTAGGCACGTGTTTGATAGACACTATGCACTGACTAGATATCTATCAGCCCCTTTTTTCTAAGGATGAAGGCCGCCTTTTGTTTATTGACTAATCTCTGTATCATTACAGTTTGTTTTAGGCCTATGATGGACTTTAGAGTGCGGGATAACTCCTGGCTCGTTCAACTCAATGAAATTTCGAACAGTACTGGCGTAAATACACAGGTTATTGACTCAGGACTACAGGAAAATATTGTTAAGATGAAGGCAATTTTAAAGCGGAGAACGAGAATTTGGTGGAACCATGCCTTCATGTGTAAATACATTGAGGGAGAGCTGATTCCTAGAGGCCTCAGGGTCCAGATATTTCCGTCTTTTACGATTGAGGAGGAAACGTTTAAAAACAGCTGGGAGTCCCTGGCTAATAACTGCTCTCAGGGCTTCCTAAAGCTATTGAAGGAACATAACGAAACCTCCTTAAAAGGAATGGAGACGGAACTGGAATCCCTGCAGACCCTAATGCAAAAGGACTTATCACCAGAGGAACTGAGGCGGCTGAATGAGGACATTGATCTAGAATCACAGAAATGGGTTAAAGAAATTTGTACAAACAAATCTAAGAAATTTGCACGTGATGTCAAAGACAAACAATTGGGCTGTACATATAAATGGAGGTCCCAACAGAATTGTGGAAAGCAGAAGGCTAGGAATACTCCCTCCCATTCTAGGTCCTCATCAGCCGCCTCCTCCATCTCGGTGGACGAGAGAAATCCAGGAGAAAGTTCTACACCTGGTTCTCTTCCTAATTCTCTGGGTATCTCAGGCATCCAGACGAGACCCAGCAACTGAAGGAGGCGACACGTACCCTTTCAGGTTGGTGACTCTAGGGGGGGACTTCGCATCGTCAATCTGTCCACACATACTGTAACTAGGGCAAAGGTGGAGGTTCTTGAGTTGGGTCTATCTTTTGCACCTACGAATGCATTTAACTACTTTACTGCACTCAAGGACCTCCACCTCTTTGCTCGCAAATTGATTTTGAAAAAATTGCATTCCAGGCCAGGTGGTGATGGTGACCCGGTGGCGATGGCAGAGAGGGAGGCAGTACAAGTTCTCGAAGAATTGCTTTTGGAGCAGGAACCCTCACAAAGAGGTGGGTCATTAAAGACAGTGGTACCTGGATCTACAAGGTTCCCTCCCTTGTCAATCAGTCCGGCAGTAGAAATCTTCGTGCGGTTGGTAACAGAGGATTTACAACGTCTGCCTACCCGCAGAAGATTTGATAACCTTGCACACTCACAACAGCAAGCTATTTGCCAACTCCAAGCATTGACGGATGTAGTTATCAAACCGGCTGACAAGGGTGGGAACATTGTTATCTGGCCATGCTCCAAATATGAAAAAGAGGCATTGAAACAACTACGAGATACCAATACCTACTCCAAATTACCATCTAATCCTACGGCCTCCTTCTCTTCCACACTCCAGGGTATCCTGGCCCGGGCCTGTGACAAACATATCATTGACAAAAAAACGGTGGAGGCATTGACGGTGCGTTCTCCCCGTACAGCTACATTTTACCTTCTTCCCAAAATCCACAAGGACCCACTGTGCCCTCCGGGACGTCCGATTGTGTCGGGTATAGGAGGCCTCAACGGCCCAATATGTACTTATATTGATAATTACCTTCGCCCACTAGTGGAAACTCTACCCTCCTATATCAAAGACACATCTGTGGTCCTTAGACGGGTTGATGGAGTCCTTGTGGATAATCAGACCCTTATGGTCACGGCTGATGTAGAGAGCCTGTATACCTGTATCAAACATGAACTTGGTCTGGGAGCAGTACGTCTCTTCCTCCGGGGGTCAGACCTGGATGGCCCCTCCTGTGATTTTTTGTTAGAACTCCTTCACTTTGTCCTGCACCACAATTATTTTCTTTTTTAGGATGCAGTTTATCTGCAGAAGCGCGGCACGGCCATGGGCGCAACCTGTGCGCCTTCGTATGCCAACCTCTTCCTGGGAGCTTGGGAGAGGAGATTTTTGGCGATGGGTGCGTGCGGGGCACCGACATGGTCGTGACGTGGCTGAGATATATAGACGACATCTTTTTCTTGTGGCAGGGCTCAGTGGAGGAACTCAAGGAGTTTATGGGCAGGTTGAATCAGAATGAATGGGGGATCAAACTAACATATATCTACCATCCACACAAAATGCCATTTCTGGACATTAGCCTGGCTATTGATGAGGTTGGTCACATCCAGACGGATGTATTTCGCAAGCTCACAGCGACTAATTCCCTCATTCATGCTTCATCTGCCCATCATTCTTCAACCATTGGCGCTGTCCCGGTCGGACAATTCTTGAGGATGAGACAGATTTGCTCGTCTGACTCTCAATTTGAGATACAGGCAGCAGATCTTACCAAACGCTTCCAAGACCGAGGATACAGTAACAGGTGCATCGGCCGTGGCTATAGAAGGGCAAGGGGAACGTCTCGTAATCATCTATTATATTTAACCCGTGCTGATAGGAAGAAGGATTTGGGGAGGATCCGCTACATCTCTACCTTCAACCATGAGTGGGAGGAGATGCGGCGGATCCTCTCCAAACATTGGTATATTCTCGGTGCGGAGCCCTCCCTACGAGAAGCTGTGGGTAATTATCCACTTATGACTCCCAGGAAAGCTAACAACTTGGGAGACATACTGACACGTAGTCACTACATCCCCCCACATACCAACCCATTTGGATTTCGAGGACCCAGGACGGGTTTCTTTCCATGCGGCCACTGTCTGGCATGCGCTAATGCCGTGCGCACAGTCTCCTTTACCTCCTCTGATGGCTCACGAGAATACCATGTCCGCAAGTATATTTCTTGCGGGTCAACTCATGTAGTTTATTATGCGACCTGTGCCTGTAATTTGATTTACATTGGCCTGACTACCAGGGAGCTCAGAGTGAGGATATGCGAGCATGTGCGCGACATTGGTGCAGCTAGGACGGTGGCCGACCCACGGGAGCTAAGAACTCTCCCACGTCATTTCTAGTGTTGAGCCACCCCCGTAGTGTTCGAGTTCGGTTCGGTTCGTCGAACACCCATGTGTTCGCCGAACTGTTCGTCGAACTGTTCGTCGAACACCTTCGAACACCGTTAAAACCAATGGCAGGCAAACAAAAACACATAGAAACACATAGAAAACACCTTCAAAGGTGTCCAAAAGCTGACAAACTGCTCAGAAGACACAACTAACACATGGAAAAGTGACAAGTACATATAGTCATGCGAAAAGAAAAGAGGTGGAGGAGTAAAAGGAGGGGGAGACACAGATATAGGCATGTCATGCCCTTCTAAAATCCAAAAAGTGAGAAGCCGACACGTTCAGTCCGCTCCTGCCCGTGCCACCTCCGTGTCGCCGGGTTTGTGCCAGAGCCGCGGTGAACCCTGACGGCCAGCCCCCCTCTCCCAATACTGGTGCCTGTCCGCTGGTGGGTCGAGCGAGCCCCCCTGTGGTGGAGGCAGCTCTAAGCTTTTTAATTTAAATTGTCTCTCTAATTTGAATGAATACACTTTAAATACATTTACAAGGATCTATTGGAGGGCAAGTCTCATGCCAGCAGCCGCGTAATTCCAGCTCCAGTAGCGTCCACTAAAGCTGCTGCAGTTAAAAAGCTTTTATAAGGATCGAGCTCGGCTGTCCACCGCAAGGCATCCTACTGCCAGTCCCAGCCCCTATGCCTTGGGGTGCCTCCTGATGCTCTTAAATGAGTATCCCGTGGTCCCGAAGCATTTCCTTTGAAAAAATTAAGTGTCCAAACTACAGGTGGTGTAGCTTGCTTAACAGCCGGGATAATCCGCTGACTAGCAGACACTGCTACTAGGCACAAAGTATTTCCTGGGCTAGATGCAGTTAAAAATTTGTAATTAGATACTCTCGTTGGATGCTGAGAAAGCATTCCATAGAGTCTCCTGGCACGCCATATATGATTCTCTTAAAATGCTTGGGGTAGGGGTCTAGGGGACCCTTTTATAGCCAAAATCACGGCCCTGTATCGCAATACGTCACCTAGGCTGAAGATAAATGGAACTGTAGCACCCTGAGGGCTCGGTTGCTACAGAGGTATTGCACCTCACCCAGAGGTGTGATATCTCACTCTCAGGTAAGGATGTAGTGTGGATCAGGACCCGACACCTGCATGCATTACACCACATTGCCGTGGGGCAGGGCGACCAATATGCCCCTGAGATGGGCACGACAGTCCCTGTCCCTGGCTGGAGTGGGGGGAGGGAACACTGAGGAAGGGGAACCCTGTAGTGCAGGAGCAGGGAGGAAGCAGTTCCTGGGTGCATTGAGAAGGGAGTATAAAAGGTGGGCACCATCTTAGTTCAGTGCAGAGAAGTCTGAGCAGAAGTGGCAGGGAGCAGGGGCTCTGCATGCGCTCTGCTCCGGAGGCAGGCCTAGTAACAGAGGCCCAGGCCTGGAAGAGGGAGAAGGAAGGAAGAGGAGCGGAGAAGGCTCCAGGAACGAGGAATGAAGGGATCCCAGGGGTGCGGACGGGCGAGTCGCCACCGCACGCCCGAATCCACCTGCGTGGAGGGGTGAGGCCAAAGGGGGAGACCGGTCCCCGAAACTAGTGGAGGCAGGAAACGACCCTCAGCTAGAAACAGGAGGCTGTTACATTTTATGTGGTGCAGCCCCTCGCTACACCCGCTAGGAAGGCACCACATAGGGTCAGGGAAACTGGCGCCAAGTTTACCAAGAGGAGGCCCGAGGCAGCCGGACAGAAGGGTTGGTAAGAAAGGCCAGACAAAGGACACACAAAGGGGGTCCTGTGAAGTGCTCCAAAGTTATCTGGGAGTTGTCTGAGCCCCTCACCTGGTGAGCACAGTACGACGTGGGCAGCCGTTACCTGCAGACGTGGTCTGGATAATAAGAACTGTGAGTAAAGGCCCTGGACTGCATCACTGACTCCGTGTCGTTACTGCTGCTGCCCTGCACCATCACCCCCATCCTCCGCATACACTGCCCTGAGGCTATACTCCTCCCGTGGGGAGTTATGCTACGCTCTGCTGCACCCACAACACCAGCCTCAGCGGTCTGCCCTGGAGCGGCGGTTCACTCTGACCGCAATCCACGGGTGGCGTAGTCGGACATTTAAACATCAAAACCACATAAATAGTTCCGCCACTGGTTTGACCGCCCTGAGCCACGGAACCGGGTCGCCGCCACGGAGACTACAACCACCAGCATCCACCAAAAAGGGTCCGGCTCCGGGTGTCCCAAGGCCCAGGGGGCGCATCAGAACATTTTCATCACCTTTCACAATCACCAATGGGACAAGGCAGGGATGTTCTCTGTCCCCTCTCTTATACATCCTAGTGAAGGAGCACCTGCTCTCATCAATTCGCTATAACCCAAATATTAGGTGGATTGAGGTGGGAGGCACCGAGTACAAGTGCTCTCTATTTGCTGATGATGTCCTAGTATATATCACTCAATCACATATATCCATCCATGCTGTTATGGCTGAAATAGATCACTTTGTTACATGGTCAAATTTTAAAATCAATGCAGCGAAGTCTGAGGCCCTTGATGTCTCCCTCCCCAAATCCATATAGGATTCCATCCAGTCCAACTTTCCCTTTGCCTGACCCTCACAGGGTATCAAATACTTAGGAATTCCTATTCATAGAGACCTCTCCCATCTATGTTATCTTAATTTTGGGCCCTTTATTGAACAACTCCATACAGACCACGGTTGGCAAGTTAGAACTGTAAGATTCACTACGTGAACCACTGGTGTTTTGTGGAAAAGCACATGTACACTGTGTTCCAAATTATTATGCAAAAAGTGTTTAGGAGTGATAAGGGAAGAATTTGTTTGTTTGTCAGTTAAACTCATTGATGGTGATGTGTGTCAGGGCTCTTTATATCACTGTAAGCAATTGCAGACACCTGTGCTAATTAGTTTGGCAGGTGTGTCCAATGAAAGGCAAGACTACTTAAGAAGGCTGTCTCACATTATTAAGCAGCCTACATTTTCTGCCAAAATGGGAAAGAAAAAGGATGTGTCGGCTGCTGAGAAGCAACAAATTGTGGCGTGTTTAGGTCAAGGCATGACTACAATCATCATTGTGCGATGATCAGGATGAAGTGTCTTGGCAATCAAGAAGTATGTAGCTGATTCACAGTACACACGTGTGCATGCTGATAAGGGCAAATTGAGGACTCTTTCCTACAGGCAATTACGTCAGGTTGAAAGAGCAGCGGCAAAAAAGCCTTGTCATAGCAGCAGACAAGTTTTTGAAGCTGCTGGTGCCTCCAACGTCCCCCGAACAACAAGATGCAGGGTCCTTCAGAGGTTTGCAGCTGTGCATATGCCATCCTATCGACCTCCTCTATCCACTTCACACAAGCAGAAACGGCTCCAGTGGGCCAAACATTACATGAAGACTGATTTCAAAACTGTTTTGTTCACGGATGAGTGCCGTGCAGTGCTCGATGGTCCAGATGGATGGAGTGGAGGATGGCTGGTTGATGGACACCCCACGCAAACACGGCTACTGCGCCAACAAGGAGGAGGTGGAGTAATGTTTTGAGCTGGAATCATGGGGAGAGAGATTGTCGGCCCCTTTAGGATCCCTGAAGGCGCTAAAGATGAACTCCATAATGTATGTGGATTTTCTCAAACAGCACTTCCTGCCATGGTTCAAGAAGAAGAACCGTGTATTTCACAGCAAGATCATTTTTTTGCATGATAATGCACCATCTCATGCTGCACATAAAACATATGCATCTCTGGCTGATATGGGCATAAAAGGGGACAAACTTATGGTGTGACCCCCATGCTCCCCTGACCTCTACCCCATTCAGAACCTTTGGAGCATCATTAAAAGGAGTGTCTATGATGGCGGGAGGCAGTTCACATCTAAGCAACAGCTCTGGGAGGGTATTCTGTCCTCATGCAAAACAATTGAAGCAGAAACCATCCAAAACCTGACAAATTCAATGGACGAGAGAGTTCAGAAGCTACTTTCGAACAAGGGGTCCTATGTGAAAATGTAACATCACCTAGAATAAAGTTTTGAGTTGAAAACTGTTTGATTTCAGTTTCTAACAACCTGCTAATGCTTATAATTTCAAAAATGACCATTTTTTTGGTCTTTATTAAAATGAAAAGGTTGATCGAAAAGTTTGGGGGATCTAAGAGTGTGGCAACCCAGTAGTCATGATTACTTCGAATTCTGACAATATGAGGGTCATGCTGCAGGTAGTGCAGCAAGAAGGCACTTATGTGTCTTGCGCATCTCGGAGCCCCAAAAATTATTTTCCGGGCTAGATGCAGCTAAAAATTATTCTTAATTTTAAATCTGGTGAAGCTTTAGTATAGATGGCCTAATAGGATCAGTGCTGCACACTGCTACAAAGCCCAAATTATTTTCCAGTCAAGATACAGATAAACATGATTAGTAATTTTAAATCTGGTGGAGCTTATTATAGATGGCCTAATAGAATCAGTGCTGCACACTGCTACAAAGCCCAAATTATTTTCCAGCCAAGATACAGATAAACATGATTAGTAATTTGAAAGCTTAAAACGGTTGGTAGGGTGATTTTAACCAATCATCAAGCTTTTACTCTCCCCAGGATGACACAGGGGTAGAAAAGTCGTTTCGGATCCATGATTTGTTAATCTTTATGAACGTGAGTCTGTCTACATTATCAGTGGAGAGCCGCGTGCGCTTATCTGTCAGCACACCACCAGCAGCGCTGAACACACGTTCAGACAGAACGCTGGCTGCGGGGCATATCAAGATCTCCAAGGCGTAAGTGGCTAGCTCCTGCCATTTATCCAGATTGGAAGCCCAAAAAGAGCAAGGGTCCAGTGACACAGTCATGGCTTCAATGTTTACTTGGAGATACTCCTGTACCATCGTCTCTAGGCGTTGACTATGTGTCAGACTTCTTGTCTCCTGTGGCCTTGCAAAGGATGGGCTAAAAAAGTGGTGAAATGATTCCGCAAAATTGATGTTACCAGCAGATACTGTGGTTCTGTTACGGTTTGAGTGCTGAACACTTGACGGTCCCACGGTTGGAAAGTTGGAACTGTGAGATTCACTGCGTGCACCACTGGTATTTTGTGGAAAAGCACATGTAAGATTCTGCAACAGTCTCTGCTGATACTCCTGCATGCGTGCATCCCTTTCTATGGCAGGAATAATTTCTGCAAATTTACTTTTGTACCGGGGATCTAACATTGTGGCAACCCAGTAGTCAGGATTATTTCTAATTCTCACAATTCGAGGGTCATGTTGCAGGTAGTGCAGCAAGAAGGCACTCATGTGTGTTGTGCATCCTAGAGCACCAAGTCCCTGTTGTGTTGGTGGCGAGGTAACAATCATGCTTCCTTCATCTGTCCTCTCCCTCCAACCTCCCACAACAGAAATGTGATCAAGGTCTCCCTCATCTGATGAGTCTTCCATCAGTTCGTCCTCCACTTCTTCCTGGGCTCCTGCACCTTCCTCACTAGTTTGGCTGCTACCATGCGCCCTGGTAAAACCATCTCCCCCACCCTCACATGCCTGCCGCCTTGGTGCTGCCGACCGTCTGGACCTTGCAGATGTTAGCCCTTCCGCATACAACTCCTCCTCTACTTCCTCCACCTCCTCTTGTGCCACCACCTGACTCCGAATTCTGTTTAACATGTGCTCCAGCATGTAAATCACCGGAATAGTCATGCTGATAATGGCATCGTCAGCACTAAACATCTTCGTCGCCATTTCAAAACTGTGCAGAAGGGTGCATAGGTCCCTGATCTGAGACCACTCCTCCAGCGTGATTTGCCCCACCTCTGGATCTCGTTGGCCCAGGCTATACGTCAGAACGTATTGCACCAGGACTTGTCGGTGCTGCCACAGTCGCTGCAACATGTGCAGAGTTGAATTCCACTGGGTAGGCACATCGCATTTTAGCCGGTGAAGTGGCAGGCCCAACGACTTCTGTAGAGATGTAAGTCGCTGAGCTGCGGGATGCGAACGGCGGAAGTGAGCACACAGCGACCGTGCCCTCTGCAGAAGGCCATCTAGTCTGGGATAGTGGGCTAAAAATTGCTGGACAACCAGGTTCAACACATGAGCCATACAAGGCACGTGTGTGACATTGCCCCGGCGAAGGGCCGCACCCAGGTTTGCAGCATTGTCGCACACGGCCTTCCCTGGTTTCAGGTCCAGTGGAGACAACCATTCATGAAATTGGTTCTCCAGAGCTGACCACAACTCCTCAGCTGTGTGACTCATATTTCCCAGACATTTCAATGTAAAAACCGCCTGATGACGTTGAGCCCTACTGCCAGCATAGTAAGGAGGTGTGCAGGATCCCTTCTGCGCAGTTAGAAAGCTTGTGGCATGACCAGACAGGCTTTGGGTGCAGGTGGAAGACTGAGAGGAGGTTGAGGAGGCAGAAGCAGTGGAGGAACTTTGACATAAAGAGGATTGACGCACAACTCGTGGGGATGGCAAGACTTGGACAGCAGCCCCTTGTCCTGCTGTCACCATAGTTACCCAGTGCCCAGTCAGCGACATGTAACGCCCCTGTCCATGCCTACTCGTCCAAGTGTCTGTGGTGAAATGCACCCTGTCACACACAGAGTTTCTCAAAGAAGCGGTGATGTTGTGTGCGACATGCTGGTGGAGCGCAGGCACACCTTTCTTTGAGAAGTAGTGCCGACTGGGCATCTGGTACTGGGGCACTGCGACGGACATAAGGTCTCGAAAATCCTCTGTGTCCACCAGGCGGAAAGGCAGCATTTCTGTAGCCAAGAGCTTGCAGATGGTGAAATTCAACCTCTTAGCTTTCTCATGGCTAGGAGGAAATGGTCTTTTACTTGTCCACATCTGAGGGACCGAGGGCTGGCTATTGTGCTTAGACGGGGTTGATAAGGGTGTCCCCGGCAAACTGCCGGTCTGTGAGGAAGATGCAGGCGGACATGTTGGGTTGCCTTGATCCAAAGGTGGTGCTATCGATGTCGGACAGCGCTCAACACCAGCTGGTGTTACCACCTCCAAACAAAATGATGACCTGCCAATCACGCTGGCTGTTGCGGGTAAAGAGGTGGCAGGTCTGCGCCCCAAAACAGGTGTGACTGCTGTCCCCCCAGTCACAGAGGATGAAGAGGCCGCGGATGCACAAGATATGGCAGACGGTGGTTGGCCCGGCCGGCTAGGCCGCATTGTAGCACACTGAGCTTCGCACTGCAACTTATGCTTCATGTCCATGTGCCGGTTCATGCATGAAGTACTCAAACTATGTATTTTTTGGCCTCTACTTAGCTTTTGCTGACAAATGTTACAGATATCACGAGTTGGGTCATCTTTATCGATCTGAAAAAATGCCCAGGCTATGCAAGGCTTAGCACCCATGCGACCTGAAGAGCCACCACGACTTGTGGTGAGAGGCAGAGTTGTGTTTGAGGATGCAGTTGTTGACGTGCTTCCAGTACTACGTCTCTGTCCAGGAAGGCGCAACCTGACCTCGTCGTCACTAGCATCTTCCTCCACCTCCTCTGCTGACCTCATCTCTTGGCTGACTGTGGGTTGACAGTAAGTGGGATCTCCAACCTCATCATCATCACCCTGTGCGTTATCACACCCGTAGTCCTCAGAGCCAACCTGTTCCTGCCCTGACAAAAAGCTAAAGTTGTCGCTCCAATCAGGTATTTGAGTCTTATCATCGTCTTCCTCATTGTCTCCACCAACAGGAGTTACAGTTTGGGAATGAGGGTCTACATTATGGTCAGAACCTTCTGCGTCTGGTCCTGGATCTGACTCATAAAGATTCTGGGCATCAGTGCAGATCATTTCCTCGTCTGGATTCACAGAAGCGCTGGAGTCGACCTCTGATTCCCAGGCTATAGTATGAGTAAACAGCTCTGCAGACTCAACCATCTGTTCTACCTCATACTCAGACGGGCAGCTGGAGATTTGGGAGCTGTGAGGAAGCAAGTGCGATTGGGGTGACACCTTTGAGGACTGGAGTATTTGTAATGTTGAAGTTGATGTGGAGGAGAGCCCACTTAAAGGAGCACTTGATATCCGTTGAAGCACCTGCTGTTTTTGTGCCTCATCTGGAATTTGTAGCGATTGGCGTGGCCATAAGAAAGGGATCTTATCACATTGTCCGCTAAAAGAAGTAGACATTTTAGTTTGGCTGGAAGATGGTCTTTCTTCTGCAGATGTTACTGTTGCTTTAACACCTACCCCACGGACACAACCTTTTTTCCCCTTCCCAACACGCCTATTCCCCTTTCCACCAGCAGCAGGCCTTTTTCCACTCATTTTGGTGGTTAACTAATTCACAACTCTGGAGTTGTTTGCACAAAAAAACAATGAATGGGAACCGAGCAGAGCTGAGTGGCCAAACTGTGGTATTAGGCCAAAACTATTGGCTGGGTTAGATGCAGAAAAAAATTATATTCAATTTGCAACCTGATGGAGGTCAGTATAGATGGACTAATAGAACAAGTCCCACACACAGCTAGAAGCCCAAATATTTTTTCAGAGGTAGATGCAGAAAAAATTTTATTCAGTTTGCAACCTGCTGGAGGTCTGTATAGATGGATTAATAGAACAAATCCCACACACAGCTACAAGCCCAATATTTTTTCAGAGGTAGATGCAGAAAAAAAATATATTCAGTTTGCAACCTGATGGAGGTCAGTATAGATGGACTAATAGAGAAAGTCCCACACACTGCTAGAAGGCCAAATATTTTTTCAGAGCTAGATGCAGACAAAAATTTATTTTGAATTTGCAACCTGATGGAGGTCAGTATAGGTGGACTAATAGAACAAGTCCCACACACTACTAGAAGGCCAAATATTTTTTCAGAGCTAGATGCAGAAAAAAATTATATTCAGTTTGCAACCTGATGGAGGTCTGTATAGATGGATTAATAGAACAAGTTCCACACACAGCTAGAAGCCCAAATATTTTTTCAGAGGTAGATGCAGATAAAAATTATTTTTAATTTGCAACCTGATGGAGGTCAGTATAGATGGACTAATAGAGAAAGTCCCACACACTGCTAGAAGGCCAATTATTTTTTCAGAGCTAGATGCAGATAAAAATTATTTTTAATTTGCAACCTGATGGAGGTCAGTATAGATGGACTAATAGAGAAAGTCCCAAACACTGCTAGAAGGCCAAATATTTTTTCAGAGCTAGATGCAGATAAAAATTATATTCAATTTGCAACCTGATGGAGGTCAGTATAGATGGACTAATAGAACAAGTCCCACACACAGCTAGAAGCCCAAATATTTTTTCAGAGGTACTGTAGATGCAGATAAAAATTATTTTTAATTTGCAACCTGATGGAGGTCAGTATAGATGGACTAATACAACAAGTCCCACACACAACTAGAAGCCCAATATTTTTTCAGAGGTAGATGCAGAAAAAAATATATTCAGTTTGCAACCTGATGGAGGTCAGTATAGATGGAGTAATAGAACAAGTCCCACACACAGCTAAAAGCCCAAATATTTTTTCAGAGGTAGATGCAGATAAAAATTATTTTTAATTTGCAACCTGATGGAGGTCAGTATAGATGGACTAATAGAGAAAGTCCCACACACTGCTAGAAGGCCAAATATTTTTTCAGAGCTAGATGCAGATAAAAATTATATTCAATTTGCAACCTGATGGAGGTCAGTATAGATGGATTAATAGAACAAGTCCCACACACAGCTAGAAGCCCAATATTTTTTCAGAGGTAGATGCAGAAAAAAATATATTAAGTTTGCAACCTGATGGAGGTCAGTATAGATGGACTAACACAACAAGTCCCACACACAGCTAGAAGCCCAATATTTTTTCAGAGGTAGATGCAGAAAAAAATATATTCAGTTTGCAACTTGATGGAGGTCTGTATAGATGGATTAATAGAACAAGTCCCACACACAGCTAGAAGCCCAATATTTTTTCAGAGGTAGATGCAGAAAAAAATATATTCAGTTTGCAACCTGATGGAGGTCAGTATAGATGGACTAATACAACAAGTCCCACACACAGCTAGAAGCCCAATTTTTTTTCAGAGCTAGATGCAGAAAAAAATTATATTCAATTTGCAACCTGATGGAGGTCAGTATAGATGGACTAATAGAATGATGCTATGCCCAAAAGATTTTACTTCACTAGGTGCAGTAAAAAAATTGGTATTCTATACACAGGTGGTATATCTTGCAACACAGATAGGCTACTCCACTGACTAACACACTCTGCAATAGGCCAAAAAGGATTAGCTTTGCTAGATTCAGCCAAATGCTGTGAAAAAAACTTGCAGAGCACTGGCACAGACCTGCCTGGCAAAAACTGATAGGAACTGATGTAACCTAGTCCTGAAAATGACTCCAATTACAATTAGTCTTTACTCCCACAATCTATCTATTTAAGAGCACAGACCTGCCTGATAAAAGTCGTAGGAAATGCTGTAACCTAGTCCTTAAAAGGACTGCAATCACAACTATTCCCTACTCCCAAGCTATCTGTAGATTTGTGCGAAAATTGGCTTGAAATTAACAAGGTATAGCGCACACAGCAACAGCGGTGTCGTCTAAAACGCAGCTGCAGCAGTGAGAAAATGGTGGCGACGGGGAAAATGGCTTGGTCTTATAGGGCAAGGACATGTGACATACACTGCCAATGACACATGCCCTTGCTTGTGTGAAAAAAAGCACTTCGCTCCGTGTGTGCGCTGCTGATAGGCTGACAGATTGCACCTCCCCACTGTAAATGCGGGAAAGAGAAAAAAAAAATGGAGATCTTCATTGTTCCTGCAGAGATCCATCCCCTGCCCCTCCCCCCACCCCGCTGTACACTCAAACTGCGTATAAACATTAATTTTCATCATTACTGAGAAAAAATCCAGTTATGATTTTGGTGCACGAACAGTTATCGAACATAACCTCGAACAGCCAAATTTTTCTCAAATTGTTCGTGTTCGCCGAACGGCTCGAACACCGCCCAAAACAGCTCGAATTTGAGATTGGCGAACAGTTCGAGTAGAACAACGCTCATCTCTAGTCATTTCCAACGCAAACATAATTGTGATCCTAAATCTTTGAAGGTGCGTGGGATTGATATCTTACATCTGGGATCCCGTGGTGGTAACTGGGGCAAAATTCTTGCCCAAAAGGAAACAAAATGGATCGTGTACTTGGACACTATGGTTCCTCGGGGTCTAAATGAGGCACTTAGTTTCGCCTCCTTCTTATGATATGTGTCTCGTCTGTTTAAAATTTCTCCGGTCTATGCCTCATACATCTAACCCTGGCATCAAGTTTTAATTATGTTTTTAATTATCTTTCTTTATTATTATTCTGATTTTTCTCTTTTTCCCTATTATTCCCTTTATTTAGTTTGGAAGTGGGACTACATCTTATCCTTTGTGGCAACTTACATCATTGAATACATGGAACAGATTACGTGCATTTTTTAACTGTTTTATGCATACTTATTATATTATATTTCTGTTGTTACACACTAGTGCTCAATACAAGTACATTATGCTGCAATGTGGAATGCTTCACTTCCTTTCTTTTCCTTCCTTCTCCCTCCTTTATGTGTTCACCTTGTGAATTTTGCTATTATGCTGTTTTGCGACCTATGATGCGGCGCGCATGCGCACCGGGTGCGTGGCCCTTGGTCCGGGCAAGGCTGTCTTCACCCTGGCCGCGCACTTCCGGTTCACGGTACACGTGTTTCCGGGGATTCACTGCGAGGTGACGGCCGTTTCCCGCACTGACAGGCCTCAGGACCCGGCACATGCGCCTTAGAACATCGGTCGCATGGGAACTTCCGGTCACGTGACCGATATTGCGATCACGTGATCATGAGGGGAGGCATTTAAAAAGGTCCTCTACTCACCCGACATCATGCCTCTTGAGAAAGCCTACATCAACAGCGGCGAAACGCGCGTCGAGGTCTCTTCTTGGCCAGATGGCGATTTGATATTACTTTTTCCTCAGTCTGCCTGTTCTTCCCTCCTGGCTTCCCTGTGCAATTATCCGGTAAGCGGAACCCTGAAGTGAACTTTATTTCACTTCATCTGCACACAGATGCGGATAGTATTTTGTGGTGGCTTGCCGCAAGTGCCATATATTTATCAGGGCTCACACTTTGTGTTAGTCAGCTGGGGTTATGTCAGTTTTATATAGATTGTATCTCACCATGTACTGTGTTAAATAACTTATACTGTGATACCACCTTTGTGAACTATATTTTAACTACATTGAATAAAGAAATCTGTTTTATGCCATTTAAGACTCTGTTTCTCCTGTCATACATAAAGGAATGTACTGTACTATCACTGTTAGAACTCTTCTGTTAGGTTTTTTCTATCTTGCTGGTCATATGACCTTGCTTGCCTATTTGATCCTGCTCCGCCCTCCTGGCCTTGCTGGACTTCATTGTAATTTCTACTCTTAAGTTAGCCTGGTGCTTAGTTACCTCTCTCAGTCAGTTTCGCTTGGTCTTCAGACCTTTATGTTCTATGTTGTGTGTTTGTCTTTTACTGCTACAATTTCTGCTAGGAGGTGCCCAACTTTATCCCAGTCCCTAGTTCTTGTAGGGATCCCTCCCTTGCATCTATAGGTCTTCGTACAGACTAGCCGAGGACTTTAGCTGGTCTGATCGCAGGATCAGGTTCCCCGTTACATCGTAGGGATCTAGCTTAGTTCTATTGTAGGGACAGATCTCCTTTCTTTCCTTAGTGCTTGTAGCAGATCATAACAGTAAGTCCAGCCCAAAAATATCTCTAAGGAAAGACTTCCAGTTTCCATCATGGTGTCGGTTCAGGATTTGGCTCAACGCCTGCAGCAACTCTCTCTGTAGGTGGCCGAGCTCCAACAACACGTGAGTAGCTGTTCTGGAGCACATTTTGTGGAACCTAAGGTACGTTTGCCTGATTTATTCTTTGGTGATCAACAGGAAGTTTTTTTTCCTTTAAAAATGCTTGTTTATTGTATTTTCGTTTGAGACCCAGATCCTCTGGTGATGAATCACAGCGCATAGGGTTCATAATGTCACTTTTGCGCAAAGAACCTCAGGGATGGGCCTTTTCTCTCCAACCTAGTGATCCATGCTTTAGATCAGTGGATAGTTTTTTTTCTGCTTTGGTTTTGTTGTATGATGATCCTGATCGTGTCTCATCAGTTGAGACTGAATTAAGACATTTGAGGCAGGGATCAGGTTATGTGGAAAAATATTGTTCTCACTTCCGTCGGTGGTCTGCCCAGGTGGGGTGGAACGATTCAGCTTTGAAAAGTTTGTTTCTTGCGGGGCTAGGTGAAAGGGTAAAGGATTTGCTGATTGCTTATCCCACACCTGGAAACTTGCAGGAGGCTATGCAATTAGCTATACGGGTGGACAGGAGACTGCGTGCAAGGGTTAATGAAAGTAAATCCTCTGCCATGTCAGCTCCGAGTCTTGAGAGGGTCTGTACTGACATTGGAGAGCCGATGGAGATTGGGGCGATGGCACCCCGCTCTCAGGAAAAAGACCGCAGATCTTCTGAAGGTTTGTGCTTTTATTGCGGGAAATCTGACCATTTTATTAAGAACTGTGTGCTTCGTATGAACAAAGAAAAAAAAAAGGTCAGTTACGCCCGTATTGCCTGTTTAAATTCTAAGGGGGTATTTCTTTCTGCTACTACTGCTGCTCAGGAAGAATTAATTGAATTTCGGATATTTGTGGATTGTGGTTCTACTCTGAATGTGATTGATGGGGGATTCTTGGAAAAACTTAAATTAAAACCCAAACCTTTGTCATCCCCTATTGCTGTGGTTTCTGTCGATGGCTCCCCCTTGAAGAGTGTTACTCACAAGGTCTGTGAATTTCCCCTCACTATTAATGGTATTCACCAAGAAAAATTTGGATTTGGTGGTATTAAATAATTTGCCTTCTCCAGTAATTTTGGGGTTACCCTGGTTGAAATTGCACAATCCTGCACTGGATTGGTCTACCAATGAAGTTAAGTCCTGGAGTCCTAAGTGTTATGACAAGTGTTGTAACGGACGTATTGCTGCGGTGAAAAAAGGGGAATTACCTGTACCTATTCAGGATTTTTGGAGAGTTTTTTCTGCGGAGGAGTCACAAATATTGCCTCCCCATAGAGACTATGATTGTACCATTGAATTTGTCCCTGGAGCGACTCTTCCTAAAAGTCGTTTATTTAATCTGACTATTCCTGAGAGAAAGGCTTTGGAGGAATACATACAGACAAGCTTGGCCGCCGGTCACATTAGGCCTTCCAAGTCTCCTGTGGCTGTTGGATTTTTTTTTGTTAAAAAAAAGGATGGCGGTTTACGTCCTTGTCTGGATTTTCGTGAGATTAATAAAATTACTGTACGCAATCCTTACCCACTGCCTTTGATTCCTGATTTGTTTAACCAGTTAGTGGGGGCCAAGTGGTTCTCTAAAATTGATCTCCGGGGGGCATACAATTTGTTGCGCATGAAGGAGGGTGATGAATGGAAGACTGTTTTTAACACTCCTGTGGGTCATTTTGAGAACCTGGTTATGCTTTTTGGTCTTACCAATGCTCCAGCATTTTTTCAGAATCTTATTAATGACATCCTTAGACCTATGATCGGCAAAAATGTCGTTGTGTATTTGGATGACATTTTGATTTATTCGCCTGATCTGGAGTCTCATTGGCGGAGCGTTTGTGAGGTATTACAGTTATTAATTGACAATTCGCTTTTTGCTAAGCTGGAGAAATGTGAGTTTGCTGTACAGAGAATTAGTTTTTTGGGCTACATTATCTCCAGCGAGGGCTTTGAGATGGACCCTGTGAAGGTTCAGGCGGTTCAGGAATGGCCTAGGCCTATTGGTTTGAAATCGATACAGAGGTTTTTGGGTTTCGCCAATTATTACAGAAAATTCATTAAAAAATTTTCTATTATTGTCAAACCACTGAGCGATCTCACCAGGAAAGGTGCTAATGCGGTTCAGTGGACTACTGAGGCCATTGAAGCTTTTGTGTTTCTAAAGGAGAGGTTCAGCTCTGCTCCCATTTTTATGCAGCCTGATGTGACTAAGCCGTTTTTGGTTGAGGTTGATGCTTCTTCGGTGGGGGTCGGTGCGGTGTTGTCTCAGAAAAACAAGGATGGAGTACATCCCTGTGCTTTTTTTTCAAAAAAAATGTCTGAGACTGAACTTAATTACGATATTGGTAATCGGGAATTGCTGGCTATTAAACTCACATTTGAACACTGGCATCATTTCTTGGAAGGTGCTGAATTTCCCATTCAGGTTTTCACTGATCATAAAAATCTGATCTATCTTGATGCTGTCAAGCACTTGAATGCCCGTCAGGCTAGGTGGGCACATTTTTCTCGCGGTTTAATTTTTCCGTTACTTACATCCCGGGTACCAAGAATGTTAAAGCTGATGCTTTGTCTCACAGCTTTTCTCCCATGGTCGGTGCTGAGGAGGAGGGGAGCATTTTACAAGAAGGTGTTGTGATTGCTGCATTGTACTCCATTTTGGAAGATGAGATTCTTAAAGCACAGGAGAATGCCCCAGCTAACACTCTCCATGGGAGGTTGTTTGTGCCTAGGACCTTTAGGAGAGATTTGTTTGTGGAGTGTCAAGAGTCTCGGTTGGCAGGTCATCCAGGAATTTCTGAGACCAAGAGTCTTGTGGGTCGCAGTTTTTGGTGGCCTGGATGGCAGAAGGAAGTCATTAAGTGGGTGCGTCAATGTACGGTGTGTGCTAGATCTAAGTCTTCACATACTCCTGCAGCGGGGTTGCTTTGCCCTCTGGAGGTTCCTAGTGCACCTTGTACACATCTTGCTATGGACTTTATTACTGACCTTCCACACTCAGAGGGTTTCACAATCATCTCGGTGGTCGTGGACCGTTTTAGCAAGATGTGTCACTTGGTTCCTTTCATCAAACTGCCCTGCGCTAAGACACTTGCTAAGGCCTTTGTCAAGGAAATTGTCAGACTACATGGCGTTCCTACTGACATTGTTTCAGATAGGGGACCTCAGTTCGTGGCTCGTTTTTGGCGTGCTTTTTGTGACAGGTTGGGAGTTCATTTGTCGTTTTCATCCGGATATCATCCTGAGTCTAATGGCCAGACAGAAAGGAAGAATCAGGATGTTGAGCAGTTCTTGCGTAGTTTTGTGGTAGACAATCAGGAGGGGTGGTCAGAGTTTCTGCCACTTGCTGAGTTTGCTCTTAACAACCATACGTCCTCTTCTGCTGGTTGTTCGCCTTTTTTTTGTTGTTCTGGGAGACATCCGTCTTTTGGGTCATTCTCCAAATTGGTATCGGCTGTGCCTGAGGAGGAGAGTTTTACCGGTGACTTGGAGAGAGTTGGACGGATGTGCGTGGTAATCTTCTGGAGGCTAACAAAAAATCTAAGAGGTACTTTGATAGGAAACGGCAAGAGGTTTTGTTTGCTATTGGTGACATGGTTTGGTTGTCCTCTAAGAATCTGCGGTTGAGGATTCCTTCTAAAAAATTGGGTCCCAAGTTTGTAGGGCCCTTTAAGGTGCTTCAGGTAGTTAACCAATCTGCTGTTAGGTTGGAGGTTCCTACCTACTGGAAGATTAATCCGGTGTTTCATGTTTCTCTGTTGAAAAGAGCTTATGTGTCGGATGGAGACGTCTCTGCCACTGTTCCTCAGGTGGTGGAGGATGGGGAATATGAAATTTCCCGCATCCTAAATTCTAGACGGTAGAGAGGGAGTTTGCAGTATCTCGTCGCTTGGAAAGGTTTCGGACCCGAGGATAACTGATGGGTGAGGGCGGATGATGTTTCTGCTTCCAGACTTGTCAGAGCGTTTTACAAGAGGTTTCCTGATAAGCCTGGGCCTAGGGGATCCGGAAGATCCTCATAGAAGAGGGGGTACTGTTAGAACTCTCCTGTTAGTTTTTTTCTATCTTGCTGGTCATATGACCTTGTTTGCCTATTTAATCCTGCTCCACCCTCCTGGCCTTGCTGGACTTCATTGTAATTTCTACTCTTAAGATAGCCTGGTGCTTAGTTACCTTTCTCAGTCAGTTTAGCTTGGTCTTCGGACCTTTATGTTCTATGTTGTGTGTTTGTCTTTTACTGCTACAATTTCTGCTAGGAGGTGCCCAACTTTATCCCAGTCCCTAGTTCTTGTAGGGATCCCTCCCTTGCATCTATAGGTCTTCGTACAGACTAGCCGAGGACTTTAGCGGGTCTGATCGCAGGATCAGGTTCCCCGTTACATCGTAGGGATCTAGCTTAGTTCTATTGTAGTACCAAGTGCTTGTAGCAGATCATAATAATCACTAGCTGCACGGTTATAATGCTATTACTAATGATAAACCCTACACAAAGTCAGATGGGCAAAGCGGCAATTGCACGGAGGGTCTCCACATCTCTAACCCCATCATGTATAGTCTTCTCAATCCTGATATCTTATTTTAATCTGGAGCGAGCAATATGCTGTAGACATAGTATAAAGTGTGCACACGGCACTGTATGGTGGAATTATTTGGACACAATCTAGCGCTATTATTTCCATGTTTCAGTGCTTTCTTTATTCCCATCTATTGCTGAGATTTATAACTTAAATTCTATTCTGTGTGTGGCAATCTGAATAAAAACCTGCGCCATAATGAAATATTTCACTAGTTAATTGCTCTCGTTCTGGTGGGAATAATAGTTTCTACTGCATTATAAACTAAACAAAACAAGATAGATGCCCGCTGAGACGGAGGATACAGAAAGCCAGGGACATGGAGCCTGTGCAGAGTTTGGAGAAGCCAGCTTTTACAATAGGAGAGACATTTTGGCAGGGCTGAATGAGTGGGAGACAATATGGTGTATCGCTTGAGAAACATCTTTTCTAATTCCCTTTCAATTGGAAGCCACAGACATCCTGCCCGAGAAGTTTTATCATGCGGAGGTTCGGGTAAACTGCTTTGATCGTTATTGCCTTTTTGTTTCTACTCTTTCAATATACCTGGCTGTAATAAGTGAAGCACTTCCATCTATCTTAATGGCTTCTTTAAGCCAAGTGCTTAATGTCCTGTAAATGCTTTACTGGGTGATGGGTGTCCTCTGAATTAGGCATTATAGGTGAAATATGCTACTTATTAAGTTTCCAGTACAGAACAGAGACTCAATTAAAGAGTTTACTGTGAGTTGATTACAGTCATTTAGTGAAAAGACTTTGGTTCGATGTGTGGATTACTTGACCCCTTTAACCTTCTTTGTTTTGTGATTTTGCTGAAAACAATGAAATAAATATCTTAAATGTCTGCGTGCCTATAGATTGTACTATTTTATAGATTAGAATAGACAAAAGTTAAGTTTAAAATATTAATAGAAATTCTACTGAGGTTAATAGTTAAAGGGCTATTCCAGTTTCAGCTAATTAAGCTTCTTAATTGTGTAACCGCAAAATTCATTATGGTTATCAAGATCTCTGCTTGCTGTAATTAAAGGGGGACCATAATTATTTACTTCCAGAGGAAATAAATCTGTCCTGTTCATGTGACAAACATGTTGTTAAAGGGAACCTGTTATGTTATACTAGCTGTCCGATCTGTGGACAGCACTATATAGAGGAGGAGCTGAGGAGAATGGTATATATCTTTATGAGAAACGATCCAATATAACTTGTATTTTATTAATTGACATCTCTGCGGTTAGTATGCATATATGTCCAGTGGGTGGTCCTACTCAGTGATTGACAGCTATTTACGTATGCACAGTCATGGAAGACTGTCAATCATTGAATAGGACTGCCCACTGGTAGAGATCAGCAGATCTATTGAATTTTGCATGCAACAACTTTGCCAAATTTTCTCCAAAAATTTGATTCATGGCAAATACATTTGCGCAAATCTCAAAACTTGAAATATTGTAATTGCTCGGAAAATACTCATGGGGAAGGGAAGAGAGATAGAGAGAGGACCCTGCTGACCATAACAGCTGACACTCTACAGGAGAGAGAGAGAAGACCCCACTGACCATAAAAGTTTACACTCTATAGGAGAGAGAGAGAGGACCCCAGTGACCATAAGAGCTTACACTCTACAGGCGAGAGAGAGGACCCCACTGACCATAAGAGCTTACACTCTACAGGCGAGAGAGAGGACCCCACTGATTATAAGAGTTTATACTGTACAGGAGAGAGAGGACCCCACTGACCATAAGAGTTTATACAGGAGAGAGAGAGGACCCCACTGACCATAAGAACTTACACTCTACAGGCGAGAGAGAGAACCCCACTGACCATAATAGCTTACACACTACAGGCGAGAGAGAGAACCCCACTGACCATAAGAGTTTATACTCTACTGGAGAGAGAGAGGACCACACTGACCATAAGAGCTTACACTCTACAGGAGAGGACCACACTCACCATAAGGACTCTTTCACACATCAATGTGTCTGGTACATGTGGTGACAGTTTCCACACATACTGGAGACACTGACACACATAGACCAGTTCAAATCTATGGGTCTACGTACATGTGAGTGTGTTTCCACGAACCGTGTGTCCATGTGCTCCACACGCTGACATGTCCGTTTTTTTTCTGGATGCATGATCCGCAAAATGTCTCACGCTGAACACACACGGATGACATCCGTGTGTCAGCAGTGTGACTCATACCAGCACCTGGGAATCAGTGTACAGCGCTGTTCCCAAGTGCCAGGTGCTGAACGCTGCCCTCATCATTTTCTCTTGCTCGCGCTGTGATCAGCACTAGCAAGAGATAATGTTGGGAGCAGACTACTACTCCCAACATTGTCTGTTGCTTGTGCTGATCACAGCGCGAGCAAGAGACAATGATGAGGGCAGCGTTCAGCACCTGGCATTTGGGAACAGCGCTGTACACTGATTCCCAGGTGCTGGTATGTGTGAGCCTGATGCGGCACACAGGCAGCACACAGTTGCCACATGTGTGACACACAAGGATATCTCCGGTGCCGGTTTTTCCAATACTGGAAATATACGGACATATGAAACCAGCCTAAGAGTTTTCACTCTATAGGAGTGAGAGAGGACCCCACTGACCTTAAGAGCCTATTCTTTACAGGAAAGAAAGGACCACATTATCCGTAAGAGCTTACACTCTACTGGAGAGATAGACTTACCCAGAGTCCCTGAAGTTGGAAAATGACTGCTGTACAAACTGCGCTCCACTGGGAACAGCTGATCAGTGCTGGTCCAGGTACTGACCACCACTGTACAAGGTATGTTAATAAACTAGATGTCATAGCTGCAGAGCATTATGGGGATGTCCATGTGACAATATAAAATGACGTTAGCCCGGTCTACACACAGGACTCATGCGCATACAAACACCAGATAATTCAAATAATAAAATGCAAGTTTTACTGAAACTTTTCCAACAAAAATGTATATCAATCTGATCAGTTCCTCTTGCGCGATAACATCCTACCTGTAGATCAGATACCTTTTTCAGCATGGCAGGTTCTCTTTAAGGCCCCTACACTAGAGATGACCAGATCTCTTCACGCAACCCTGGTCAACAGTCCAGGTCAATGCTCTCTGGCCATGGACAGAAGCTCTGCGAAGTTCTTTATTCTCCGGGATCCAAGGCTCAGCCTATGATTTGAATTGCTGCCCAGATGATGTCACATCTGTCTGGTGAATTAAATGACGCGGTGGGGGACCATGAAACTCAGAAAGTTTGTGCATCACCTGCCCACAGCCAAAGAGTACTAACCTGGACTGTGGACTGGGGTTGTGTGAAGGGATCCGCTCATTTCTACCTCATACACATTAGAAGAAATTTGACCCAATTTTGTTAGAGGTAGACAATTATTTGATGTGCATGTGACCTTCTGACTCTTCCTTGACAGATGATGTTGGGGAAGAGAAGAATTGGGCTGTTGAAATTTCAAAACTTGATCTTTTTGGATTCAGGGTAGTTAAGCCTTTGTCTCTCTTTCCATTTAAAACACAGAATGCAGCAGCAGAACAAGTCATCCTATAATTAGGAATCCTATAAAGGATAGTAATGAATAGAATGGGTAAAAAAGGTGAAATTATTTAGTGATTTTTTTCATCTAGGCATAGATGGAATGAAGGACTTATTATGAAGTGTCAAGATGGAGAGCTCAAACATGGGACTGCTACTAAACACAAAGAAGACAAAGGTATTGACTACTGTCAGGTATGACCGGGACACACTTCAACCTATTCGGATCGATGATAACTCAAGAGGTAGCGATGAGACCGAAAGTCAATAGAAGAATAATTATAAGAAAATCAACAATGAAGTCACTGGACAAAGTCTTCAAATTGAGGAACATTTCACTGGCAGTGAAGTCACGACTCATACAATTTGGTCTTTTCTGTTGTAACATACTGATATGAAACCTGGACGATAAAGAAACAAAGCAGAAGAAGAATCGATGCCTTCGAAATGTGGTTCTGGAGAAGCATGTTATCAATACCATGGATGGAAAGAAAAACAAATAAATCAATTGTATTGTCACTTGAAGCAAGGATCACCAGACTATGACTTGCCTACTTTGGACACATCATACGAAGAGAACAATCACTGAAAAAGGACATCAAGGTCAGAAGAATAGAAGAAACAAGGCGAAGAGGAAGACCAGCCACTTGATAGCATGATGTTATCGATAACGGTGAAGACCCTGGTGGACCTATCTAGGCTTGCACAAAATTGATCCTCCTACAGATCATTCATCCATCAAGTCGCCATGGCTTGAAATCGAGTCGAAGACCATTAAAAAAAATCATCTATCCACAGGAAAGGATATATACAAGAAGGGGCCAAATACTGTGTAAGAGTAGTATTTGTCTGTCTCTGCTCAATATGTATCAATTACGAGGTAATTTTGATTTTCTTCATTAACTTACTGTTTTTGAGGCTCTTTTTATGACACACATTGGAGTAATTTTGTTCTAAGGCATCATTGTTAAATGTGGCATTGATTCGTTGTACAGTGCAGTTATATCATTTAAGAGAAGGCACAACATATTTTGTGCCATTCTGTCATACACTGATATATTGGGTGGTCTAAACTCCTTTTCAATTCCTATTATTTTTTTTCCTTTTGTCATACTCCATCTTCCCTCACCCTACTGACAATTTTCCTTTCCTCTGTTATACCTCATTGTAGGTTAGAAGGGTCTTACCATCAAATATGTTATCATAGTCATTAGGGTTGAGCGAGTATGTTCTGTCCAAGTATGCTCGGGCCGAGCTTCGAGTATTTATAGCTGCTCGGTGATATGGTTAAATCGCTCCCGTGTGCATGATTTGCAACTGTTTGACAGCTTTATTACATGTGAGGAATGTGTAAGAAATAGACATTCCTCACATGTAGTAAAACTGTCAAACAGTTGCAAATCATGCACACGGGAGCGATTCAACCATATAACCGAGCAGCTATAAATACTCAAAGCTCTGCCTGAGCATACTCGGCGAAAGGGTTAATGGAACATACTCGCTCAACACTAATAGCCATGTCTTAAGGTACAGTGCTTTTCACAGTGACTTTAGGAGAAGCCAGTCAATGTCACTGCGACATTACAACTGAGTGGCGTAAGTAATGACTCTCTTTCTTTTAGATTTCGTGGAAAGAGTATAATCTTGAATTAAACATATTCAGTTCTGGAACCAAAACTTTTTAAAGAGTGCTTTAGACTGTACTCTATGACCTAGTTTCTCTAGCTGCTATGCTGAATAATTCAATGTAAGATCAGAGCATACAGTTAAAAGGTTTATGCAGCAAATCCAAAATAGTTTAATGCATGAAGAATACTTACAGTACATAATTTGTTAAAGGGACACTGTCACATATCATGTCCCATAAACATTTAAATATCGATTTCCCCAAGCAAATATTTATGATGTAATTCTTTTGATGCTGGAATTTTAAGTTCACAGTCATCCCTTCAGTATATACTAAAGGTGACATAGAGTAACTACAAGTACTCTCATCGATATAATGCCATTTATATCTTTTATGGTGTGTTCATGCCAAAAGAGGGTACTCCAGACATCTTGTAGCCAAAGGCATTCAAATCTGTTTATTTAATCTTTTCATCAATTTTGAGAATTAATTGATAATTAGCCTGTTAGATTTTAAGCATCTAACATAGAAATTATGCAACATTGAAAATAGTTTGAAATAAATATTTATTACTTTGTGTTTACAACTTCTATGAATATTTTTGTGTCTCCATAGTTACAGACTACAAACAAACTCTGTGTAGTCTGATCCTACAGCCATATTTCCTTCTTTTGTAATTTTTTTTAATTGCGAATGATAACACTTATTTGGTTTGTAAGGTAAAATAATGTACAAAATTAGATTTGCACTAAAGATGTATATATTAGAAAAGGTAAGGATTTATGACTCAAATATTAATCCTAAATACTGGATAAGTCATGGAGAAATGATGGGTGAAGGTTCTACCTCTGAGACCCTGATATATTAGGAGAATATAGGTCCTCTGATCCTTTTTTGCCTTTTCTGTGTGGCCACTATCTGCATAGAGTTCAATGACCAGGTGGTCAGACTTGTCTTTCACCCTCCCCATTGAAGTACACTATAGATAATAAAAGAAAAATCAGCACATCATTGATCATATCTGGACATGACCAGCTTAAAGGGATCACAGGACTCCTGTTCTTCCAAAAAAAGTAGGTCATGGAGGTGGGACCCATATCTTTAATGCATTCACCATAAATTAAAACATTTTGTATATAGTTAGTTTTAGTCAACGGCAGTGAGGGCAAACTGTGAATTTTCTGGGCTCCATGACAATAGGGATCATAGATTACCCCCCTAAAACACTACAGATTTGCTAACTTTATATTTTTATCTACGTATATATTTTTTAACTATTTAGTAAATATATATTCTCTATGGGCCCAATTCATCAAAGTTTTTTGGCAGAATTCTTGCATAAAAAGCTTTGAAAAGACACAAAGTTTTGGTTCAACGCGAAATGTGTGCGAGACTCATGCACATATTTAAGGGGTTGTCCACTACTTGTGGACAACACCTTTTGAATCCCTACTTTTTCCCCAGTAAAATAACAACTCCTATACTCACCTCCAGCCCTAGTGGGTTTCCAGAGTTGTCATATTTGGCTCTTCAGGGGCTTGCGTGTCATAGGAATCCCTGACACCAATCAGTGCCTGCTTCACTCTCCTCTCCCTTGGACATCAGGTGGAAGTGAGAGAGCAGCTGCAGCTTCCACTGCCCCCGGATGTCAATTATAGGAGGAAAGAGTGAAGCCAGTGCTGATTGGCTGCAGGGATTGTGTGACATAACAATGTCATGTGAGCCCAGTGAGAACCAGTGCCGACACCGCTGGAACACCGGAGGTGTAAATAGATGTTATTATTTTAAGAGTAATGGACAACTCCTTTAATGAATCATGATGTCTGACTCCAGTATGCTTCATTAAGACCATTGTGTAAACCGCTGGTCTTGATGAAACAAGGCCCAATATCTCTAATTCCATTTATAGAGCTTCACTCTATCATTAAACATATGTCTGACTATAGCTGTTATTATACTGCATCAGAACTGTATAATTCTTTATCCAATTAGCTCCCCCTAGTGGTGGCAGCAAACAGATTTTTTTTTTATTAGTTATAGTTGTCTAAAGGAATTTTCAGTAGACAGCCCTTCAACCAATCAAGCATTTAAGGAATATCAAATTATTATGCTTTAAGTGTCTTTGATGAGAAAACCCCTTTTAATGATAATATAATCCAAGAAAGTGTCTAATTATATACAATTGCCTTATAGGAGCTTATCTACAACAAGTCTGCATCCTGCACAATTACACACTTCATTCCAAGAAAACTAAGAAGGGCGTTAAGTTTATGATGTATAATTCACACCCCATTAGTGAAGAACATACAAGACAAAATCTACATCAAGAGCGACTGCTCAAATATGCACAATTACCAGGCATTCTGAATTCATTTTGTAAGGATAAAAACATGCCACATTTAATTTATCAGATGCTACTTTTCATCACATTTCTCTTTTGTGCAATGTTCTGAAAAGCTATAATGCATTCTCACATTTTACCAATAAAGACATCACAATGAGGTGCGCTTTACAGATAAGAGACATAACACAAAATGGAGTTTTCAGAACCAAAATGATGAAAATAAATTGAATTTATATTGATACGCATAGATCCAGCAATGAAACGTCAGAACACAACAGGTTCATTTTCCCAATAGGTGTACAATTGAATCTGAAACTGATATGCTTAAAATAAGTTTTATTCATGTAGATTTTTTTTACCTGTATACAAACATTTCACTTTTAAGCTTTTGCTTATTCTCCCCCCCCCCTGCTTCCAAGAATCATACATTTTTTTATTTTTCTTTAACCATGTTTTTTTTCTTTTTGTGTGTGATGAGTTGAAGTTTTGAATGACACCATTCACTTTACTATAAAATGCACTGAATAATTGGAGAAACATATTCTAATCTGTATCATTTTTATGGAGTAGAAATAGGCAGATCAGGCAAAATTCAAATTCACATGTTTGCTAGAGATGAGCGGTGTTCGACTAGAACTGTTCGCCAATCTCAAATTCGAGCTGTTTTGGGCGGTGTTCGAATCGTTCGACGAACGCGAACGATTTGCAAAAAATTCGGCTGTTTGAGGTTATGTTCGATAACTGTTCGTGCACCAAAAGCATGTCCTGCATGTCTGGCATTTAGAGCACCAATCATGCAGGGATTGTCTGCCACTCACTGTAATGCCACAGCCATGGTTGTTGTGGCATTACAGTGGTTACCCAAATCGATGGGAACAGTGCTCACAGTGAAACATGAAAAGCCGGCAATTCAGCAGCGGCATACACCGGTACAATTTAGAACCGAAGGAATAGAGCGTCACACATAGATTAGATAGATAGAAACATGTCAGTCACATATATATGAAGTACAGTGATAGTGTTGATTACTGTACTTGTCATTTAGTGTTAAAATAAAGGATTTATAAAAAAAAAAATTGGCGTCGGGTTCCCCGTAATTTTAGTCTCTAGCGGAGGTTAAGCAGACGGCTGGGGCTGATGTTTGAAGCCTGGGAAGGGGGTAATACCCACGCAGCTTCCCAGGATACTAATATCAGCCCCCAGCTGAATACCTAGCCTTTACTAGCTATTAAAATGGGGGACCCCAAAAAAAATGACGTGGGGTCTCCCCTATTTTAATAGCTAGCAAAGGCTAGGCAGACAGCTGGGGGCAGATATTAATAGCCTAGGAAGGTTGCCATGAATATTGGCCCCCTCCTAGGCTAGAAACACCAGCCATCAGCCGCCCCCCCAGAAATGGCGCATCCATAGGATGCGCCAATTCTGGCACTTAGCCTTGCCCTTCCCACTGCCCTGTAGTGGTGGCAGTGGGGTAATAGGGTTGGGGTTGATGTCAGCTTATAATGCCAGCTGTCCAATGAACTCAGCTCACCTCATGCACGTCACTGACAGCGTGGGAAAATTCTCCTGCGCATGCGGTGAGTGCAGGAGAATTTTCCCACGCTGTCAGTGACATGCATGAGGTGAGCTCATGTCCAATGAACTCGGCTCACCTCATGCACATCACTGACAGCGTGGGAAAATTCCCCAGGCATGCTTGCTCTCTGCAGTGTCTCTGAAGGATGACAAGCTGGATGGCAGCGCTCAGCTATGATCCAGCCTGTCATCTCAATGCCATCCCAGCATGGGAGAATTCTCCTGCTCAAGCGCTGAGCGCTGAGCATTTTCCCACGCTGTCAGTGACGTGCATGAGGTGAGCCGAGTTCATTGGACATGAGCTCACCTCATGCACGTCACTGACAGCGTGGGAAAATTCTCCTGCACTCGCCGAATGCGCAGGAGAATTTTCCCACGCTGTCAGTGACGTGCATGAGGTGAGCTGAGTTCATTGGACATGAACTTGGCTCATCTGGATGCCGTCACAGCCAGACACTGAGGAGCGCAAGCATGCCTGCTCTTCTCA
This sequence comes from Phyllobates terribilis, assembly GCF_046119375.1. Classification (NCBI taxonomy): domain Eukaryota; kingdom Metazoa; phylum Chordata; class Amphibia; order Anura; family Dendrobatidae; genus Phyllobates; species Phyllobates terribilis. Next base: position 670,215,015 of record NW_027362764.1, on the reverse strand, counting down.
GTGTCTGCCGCATGGCAAGCTGGATGGCAGCGTTCTGCTGCGGTCCAGCCTGTCATGTGAATGTAGCAGAGCTGAAGCTGTCGTGGGAACCATGGAAAGGTAAGGATGATGTTGCTTTATTATTTTACTTTTATTGCAGGAGATCGCTGGCTTCAGCTGGAATGGGCGTGATGGTAAGTATGGTTTAATTTAGAACAATAAAGAATAGTGTCTTTATTTCAATTAAAGGACTTTATTCTGGGTGTTTGTGTTTTTTTGTAACTTTGACTATGGGAATAGTAATGGGGGTGTCTTATAGACGCCTCTCCATTACTAACCTGGGCTTGATGTCAGCTGGCATTATAAGCTGACATCAACCCCAACCCTATTACCCCACTGCCACCGCTACAGGGCAGTGGGAAGAGCGAGGCTAAGTGCCAGAATTGGTGCATCCTATGGATGCGCCATTTCTGGGCGGCTGACGGCTGGTGTTTCTAGCCTGGGAGGGGGCCAATATTCATGGCACCCTTCCTGGGCTATTAATATCAGCCCCCAGCTGTCTGCCTAGCCTTTGCTAGCTATTAAAATAGGGGGGACCCCACGTAATTTTTTTGGGGGTCCCCCATTTTAATAGCTAGTAAAGGCTAGGTATTCAGCTGGGGACTGATATTAGTAGCCTGGGAAGCTCCGTGGGTATTACCCCCTTCCCAGGCTTCAAACATCTGCCCCAGCCATCTGCTTAACCTCCGCTAGAGACTAAAATTACGGGGAACCCCACGCCAATTTTTTTTTAAATAAATCCTTTATTTTAACACTAAATGACAAGTACAGTAATCAACACTATCACTGTACTTCTTATAAATGTGACTGACATGTTTCTATCTATCTAATCTATGTGTGATGCTCTATTCCTTCTTGTCCAAATTGTCGGGTACCGGTGTATGCGACTGCTGAATTGCCGGTCGGCTTTTTTTAAAGAGAGTGTCTTCTGAGCAGTTTGTCAGCTTTTGGACACCTTTGAAGGTGTTTTCTATGTGTTTCTATGTGTTTTTGTTTGCCTGCCATTGGTTTTAACGCTGTTCGACGGTGTTCTAAGGTGTTCGACGAACAGTTCCTCGAACATCCCGGTGTTCGACGAACCGAACCGAACCGAACTCTATGGGGGTGGCTCAACACTAATGTTTGCATGTTTTTTCCCTGGGATATTAATGTCTATTATTATGCTCTGGGTCCCCCCAGACCGCAGGGCATAATAAATGTAAGATGTAAAAATAAATAAAAATCCTTATACTCATCTCACCTCTCAGGCCCCTCCTCATCACCCATCCATCCTCACTGAATCCTCAGATTGCCTCCACTCATGCTTGAATCCCCAAACATCTCAGGCTGGACTGGGACTTCCAGTTTTGATGTGGCTTGACATGGTTCTTTGCATGCATATGCAAAGTCATGGCAAATTCCGTAACGTCATGATGCCATGATCTTTCACACATTTGCACAGAATCCTTCAAAGTCTCATCAAAGCTGAAAGTCCTAGCCCAGTGTGAAAGTTTTGGGGATTTCAGGGTGAGCATTGGCGACATGAAAATGCAGCAAGGATCGATGACGTGAATGTTATAACATTTTGATGGCCTTTTACGATTCAGAAAAATGGTGACCAGTGGCCACCATTTTGCCGAATCCAGGGGATGTGAATTACAAAAAAAAATTCACATTTTGAGGGATGTACATTTTTGTAAAATTTGAGTATAATTCAATTCCACTCAAATTTATTTGTTTATCTCTACTACGGAGTTTAATATTTAGAAACGATTACTATTAAAATAATACCAAGCTTATAATATATATATATATATATATATATATATGTTGCATGGGTTTTACTCACTTGGGTGCGACGGGAGGAAAACAGGAAGCATGTTCCTTTAAAAGTTCATGTCGGTTGCTTCATAACAGATAGTACCGTAACGTGTCCACCGCCCACTTTATAGCCAAGCACTCCTTCTCTATGACCATATAATTCCTCTCACAAGAGGACAGCTTCCTACTTAGGTATAGAATAGGGTGCTCCTCCACGTGTATCTCCTGGGAAAGGACTGCTCCCAAACCAACATCTGAGGAGTCCGTTTGGAGCACAAATTCTTTCTTAAAGTCGGGGGCAACCAGGAGTGGTTGCTCACACAGAGCTCTTTTCATTTTTTGAAAGGCCATCTTTGCCTCTTCAGTCCATTTGGCCATTGTCTATTTCGTCCCCTTAAGGAGGTCAGTCAAGGGTGCGGCCATCATGACGAAGTTTGGGATGAACCTCCTGTAGTATCCCACGATCCCCAGGAATACTCTAACTTGTTATTTTAACAGCAGTCTTGACCAGGTTTGAATTGCTTTCACTTTACTGATTTGGGGTTTAATCTCGCCTCTACCCACTATCCCAGGTATTTGGCTTCTTTCCCCAAGGCACATTTCTTCGGGTTTATTGAAAAAGCCGCGTTCCTTAGAGCATCAAACATCACCTTGACCTTTTCCAGATGACTCTCCCAGTCTGGGCTGAAGATAACAATGTCGTCCAGGTATGCAGCGGCATATTTCTTATGGGGTGCAAGGATTTGATCCATGGCTCTCTGGAAGGTTGCAGGGGCCCCCTGTAGTGCAAACAGCATCCAGAAATACTGGAAGCATCTGTCCGGCACTGAAAATGCAGTCTTCTCCTTGGCTCCCTGTGCCATGGGGATCTGCCAATATCCCTTTGTCAAATCAAAAGTGGTTATGTACCTTGCTGGCCCAAGCCTCTCGATCAGCTCATTGACATGAGATATGTGTCAAATTTGGAGACATCATTCAACTTCCGATAGTCGCTGCAGAATCTCCACTAACCATCGGGCTTTGGGACCAAGATAATCGGGCTCGAACAACCGCTCTTGGATTCTTCAATGATACCGGTTTCAGCATACAAGCCACCTCTTTGGAGATCAACTCTCGTCGGGCCTCAGGTATCCGATAGGGCTTCGAGTTCACCCGCACTTGTGGCTCCGTCAGAACCTCGTGTTCTATGACCCTTGTGCAGCCCGGTAATTCTGAGAACAGATCCCTGTTCTTCTGCAGCAACTCCCGACACTGCTGTTTTTGGGCCTTCGTTAGCGTCTCCGCTATTACGACTCCTCCAACCTTGCCTTCTGGTTTGACCAGCAAGCAAGGAGCTTCCACAGCCTCTCTGTCTTGCCACGGCTTGAGGAGGTTGACGTGGTATATCTGGTATGGCTTACGTCATCCTGGTTGATGAACCTTGTAGTTCACTTCACCAACTTTTTCTACCACCTCATATGGCCCTTGACTTACTCTCCACTGTAGGAATTAGCATGAGGACTCAGTCTCCCAGATTGAATTTCCTCACTCTGGCTGACCAGTTGTAGACCCTGACCTCAGCTTCTAGTGCCTGGAGGAGAGGTCCTTTTACGATGGGCATCACTTTCGCAATCCTCTGCTGCATCAGTGCAACATGCTCGATGACGCTTCTGTGGGGCGTGACTTCGGCTTCCCAGGTTTCCTTTGCTATATCAAGGAGACACTGCGGATGTCGACCATACTGGAGTTCCAATGTCGAGAATCCCGTAGAGGCTTGTGGAACCTCATGGATAGAGAACAGCAGATACGGTAGGAGACAGTCTCAGTCTCTACCGTCCTTTTCTATGGCCTTCCTCAGCATACTCTTCAGCATTTTATTAAACCTTTCCACAAGGTCATCTGTCTGAGGATGGTACACTGAAGTCTTCAGTTTGCAGATTTGCAGGACCTTGCATAACTCCCTCATCACCTTACTCATAAAAGGTGCTCCCTGGTCGGGTCAAGATCTCCTTTGGTAAACCTGTCCGGGAAAAAACGTGGACAAATTTGCGGGCTATACTCTTTGCGAAGGAGTTTCTCAGGGGAATCGCTTCAGGATAGCATGTGGCATAGTCCAGAATAACCAATATATATTGATGCCCATGAGCAGATTTAACCAGGCGACCGACCAAGTCCATGGCAATTCTCTCGAACGACACTTCAATAATGGGCAATGGAACGAGGGGACTTCAGAAGTGAGAGGTGGGGGCGGTTAACTGACATGTAGGGCAGGACCTGCAATACTTTAATATTTCCACCCAGGCCAATAGAACCTCTGCATGATCTGTTCCTGCATTTTTTTCACTCCCAGATGTCCCCCCAAGATATGTGAATGGGCCATGCCCAACACCTTCCATCTATAGGTGCCCAGCACTATTAAATGTTCCACCAGCTCCTCCCACTGTTTGTGACCCAGTACAACAATTCCCCACTTATCATAAAATAGGGAAATCTTGTGTCAGCCCCGGCTCCTGTGCAACCCCATTTATGACCGTGACATTATTAAAGGCTTCCTTCAGAGTTAGGTCCCTATGTTGGGCAGACCCAAAATTCTCGCTGGTCACCCCTAACTCTGGAATGTCAGACTCAGGGGAAACTACCTCCTCATCCCCCACAAAGACACAAAAGGGAAACCTGTCTGGCACAGGGTGTGGTGATACGTCATCAGGATTAACTGGTTTCCTATCTGAGCCAGTGTACCTGGAAAATAAACAAAAGTCTCGGCCTATAATAATAGGGACCAACAAGTCCTGAACAACGCCGACCTTGTGGGACTCAGTACTGTGGGCCATTTCAATGTTCACTTTGGCCATAGAGTAGTCCTTAGCATCCCAATGAATGCACTGTATGCCAACTTTTTTCCCCGGGATCAGTTGGAGAGGAAGGGTGGCCCTCACAACGGTCACCAGACTCCCAGAGTCTAGCAGTGCAGTTACTTGCCGCCCATTCTCCTTCACAGGACATGTTTGTGGCCCCTCGCTGGGTGGACAGTTCACACTGCAGGCCACATACGCATAATATGAACAGCAGCATCCTATGCTGCCGTCCATCTTCTCGGGGGTCAGGGGACAACAGGAAGCTATATGGCCTGGGACATGTCACCTCCAGCAAATAACATCACTCTTAGGGACCTTGGGCATTACCTCCCCATCCCCTTTTGACCTTCAACACCCCACCCCCTTTTGGGCCTCTTCCCCCTGTTGGGACCCCCAGTATGGAGAGGGCTGCCTTCCCAGTAAACCCTCAACCCCCTGGTATCTCTCTAACAGTCCAACCAGTTAATCAGCATACTGGGGATCACCCTGGGCAACCAAAGTCTGTATTGGCCTTGGCAGGAAGTGCACAAACCGGTCCATCACCACCCGCTCTACCACCTGTGCAGGCGTAGAGGACTCCAGCTACAGCCACTGTGGACCAAGTGCAAAAGGTCAAACATTTGGGAGAAAGGGGGTTTGTCCCAGTGATACAACCAGCGGTGGACCCGCTGTGCCCTGACAGACATCGTCACCCCCAAGTGTGCAAGAATTTCGGTCTTTAGCTTGCCATACTCCTTAGCGTCCTGCATAGCTAGGTCCTAATATGCTCTCTGGGGCTCTCCCATCAGGTATGGTGCCAGCACCTCTGCCCACAACTCTGGTGGAAGTTTCTCCCTCTCAGCAACCCTTTCAAATACAGTTTGAAAAGCTTCCACATCATCCCCAGAGGTCATCTTCTGCAAGACCCATCTTACCGCCTTCCGGACGTGGGAGTCATCAGTTGGATCTGGGGTTGGGGTGCTCATCCTGCCCTGGATGGCGGTTGCCTGAAGCTGCATCTGCTGCCACTGCTCCTGCTGGTGCTGCTGGATCTGCTGTAACAACAGCCTTATGGTCTCCTGTTGATGCTGCTGCGACTGGACCAGGTGGTTCAAGAGGTCCTCCATCTTGTCTGGATATGCTTTCTGGCTTGTTGCAGACTTTACCCAGGACATGCAGTACAGCTTGTAGCAGTCACACGTATTTGCTGGGAATGCGGCCCGCATGTCTAACACCAATTGTAGGGGTTTTACTCACTTGGGTGCGATAAAAGGAAAACAGGAAGCATGTTCCTTTAAAAGTTCATGTCGGTTTATTGCCATACAAGAAGCCAAAAGGAAAAGCAATCAGCCTAGTTTAGACAAAACAAAGTAAAGCAGGTCTCTGCTCAGCCAAGCCTGTGTGGCACACAGGCAGGGTAGCGTCCTGTATCTTGGCTCGGTCTGGAGATAACTATACACAGGAGGCATTCTTCCTACAAATACACAGACCATGTGCCAAACAACGGCCTCCATTTTATAGGCTGGTAACTACACTCAGAGGTGAGGTAGGTGGGTAGCTAGACCCGCCCAACTCTCTAAGCTACCCACAAACCGGTCCCAGATGCACCAAACGATCCTCTTAGTGCTTACGTGCACTAGAGAAACACTCTGGGTTACATCACAGAGGACAGCCATCTCTGTACATACCTCCCATCGACTATGCGATGCGACCATTAGCCACCTCACATTATATATATATATATATACAGTACAGACCAAAAGTTTGGACACACCTTCTCATTTAAAGATTTTTCTGTCTTTTCAAGACTATGGAAATTGTACATTCACACTGAAGGCATCAAAACTATGAATTAACACATGTGGAATTATATACTTAACAAAAAAGTGTGAAACAACTGAAAATATGTCTTATATTCTAGGTTCTTCAAAGTAGCCACCTTTTGCTTTGATGACTGCTTTGCACACTCTTGCCATTCCCTTGAAGAGCTTCAAGAGGTAGTCACCGGAAATGGTCTTCCAACAATCTTGAAGGAGTTCCCAGAGATGCTTAGCATTTGTTGGCCCTTTTGCCTTCACTCTGAAGACCAGCTCACCCCAAACCATCAGGTCTGGTAACTGTGGAGGCCAGGTCATCTGGCGTAGCACCCCATCACTCTCCTTCTTGGTCAAATAGCCCTTACACAGCCTGGAGGTGTGTTTGGGGTCATTGTCATGTTGAAAAATAAATGATGGTCCAACTAAACGCAAACCAGATGGAATAGCATGCCGCTGCAAGATGCTGTGGTAGCCATGCTGGTTCAGTATGCCTTCAATTTTGAATAAATCCCTAACAGTGTCACCAGCAAAGCACCCCCACACTATCACACCTCCTCCTCCATGCTTCACGGTGGGAACCAGGCATGTAGAGTCTATCCGTTCACCTTTTCTGCATTGCACAAAGACACGGTGGTTGGAACCAAAGATCTCAAATTTGGACTCATCAGACCAAAGCACAGATTTCCACTGGTCTAATGTCCATTCCTTGTGTTCTTTAGCCCAAACAAGTCTCTTCTGCTTGTTGCCTGTCCTTAGCAGTGGTTTCCTAGCAGCTATTTTACCATGAAGGCCTGCTGCACAAAGTCTCCTCTTAACAGTTGTTGAAGAGATGTGTCTGCTGCTAGAACTCTGTGTGGCATTGACCTCGTCTCTAATCTGAGCTGCTGTTAACCTGCGATTTCTGAGGCTGGTGACTCAGATAAACTTATCCTCAGAAGCAGAGGTGACTCTTGGTCTTCCTTTCCTGGGGCTGTCCTCATGTGAGCCAGTTTCTTTGTAGCACTTGATGACTTTTGCAACTGCACTTGGGGACAATTTCAAAGTTTTCCCAATTTTGAGCACTGACTGACCTTCATTTCTTAAAGTAATGATGGCTGCTCGTTTTTCTTTACTTAGCTGCTTTTTTCTTGCCATAATACAAATTCTAACAGTCTATTCAGTAGGACAATCAGCTGTGTATCAAAAAGACTTCAGCACAACACAACTGATGGTCCCAACCCCATTTATAAGGCAAGAAATCCCACTTATTAAACCTGACAGGGCACACCTGTGAAGTGAAAATCATTTCCGGTGACTACCTCTTGAAGCTCATCAAGAGAATGCCAAGAGTGTGCAAAGCAGTCATCAAAGCAAAAGGTGGCTACTTTGAAGAACCTAGAATATAAGACATATTTTCAGTTGTTTCACACTTTTTTGTTAAGTATATAATTCCACATGTGTTAATTCATAGTTTTGATGCCTTCAGTGTGAATGTACAATTTTCATAGTCATGAAAATACAGAAAAATCTTTAAATGAGAAGGTGTGTCCAAACTTTTGGTCTGTACTGTATATATATATATATATATATATATATACACACAAAATTAAAGCAGTCAGCACTAGAAAATTTAAAAAAGTGAAAATGGACTTCTAATTAGCCCATGTGGCGTGGCAAAATTTCGGTTACGCAGAACTTTTCCCATATATATTTAGAAGTGACTCGCAGAAAAAATTACCTGGTCATTTTTAACAAAAAGTTACTGTCATAATTATTACAAAACCTTAAAAACAATAAAGTGGAATTGCTATTTTTTTAAGCTCCACCCTACTTGTATTTTTTTGGAATGGTGTCATTGAAACCTGCAATTCTTACTGCAAAATATAAGCACTCACATTGCTCTTTCGATGGGAATGGAAAAGACAGTTGTGGCTCTTAGAAGTTGAGGAAAAATGAAAAAAAAGGCCATGTCTATAAGTGGATATAGTAAACACATACAGTACGAACAGTATACACACATACAGTACGAACAGTATATACACATAAACACACAGACACACATACACGCACAGATACATACAGACACACACATACACACACATACATATAGACACACATACACATGCACACACATACACACACATACACACACAGACACATACACATGCACACACATACACACAGACACACACACGCAGACACATACACACACATACGCACAGACACACACAGACACACGTGCAGTAGACACACAAATACACTATATACACTACAAAGAAACAGACACAAAACAATACACATACATTCACTTTCAATGCCTATTATAATTTGCTGGCAGTATATTCTTTCCTACAATTTATAAAGTAAGTAAGGAGCAGGACTACTTTCTAAAAGGCAATTACTTTAATATAAAAGTTTTTGGTTACATTTAAATTTCTTTTTGATATCTCTGTTTATATTGAGTTATATTGTTTTGGCTGCAAGCAATTCCAGGCATATGTTTTCATATATATCTCTCTAAATATTAAATCTTGGCCGCAAGGCAGCATTTTGAGTTAGGAATGATATTGCTTTGCTTGCTATAATATTGTAACTTTGTAAAGAAAGTACATTACATAATGCAAAGGGTTTAGCATATATTGGCAAACTATATTACTTTTAAGGTCAGTGTTTATTGCTGAGGATCCTCTGGGATAGCAATGACTATCAAGCACTTCACTACATTGGCTTGTCTGCTTGTAGGTAGTAATAAGAATATTCTTCAGTATTTTATGCTTTGGTTTTTCATGAGTTTTTGTTCTTAAAAATTAATTTAATACAAATATAATTCATTAGCGCTTACTGTTCTGTGCTAGCAAGTTGTCTGACTCAGTTAACACGATGTGACCACACAATTTAAAGAGGTTATCCAGTCTTAAACTACAAGTCTGCAGTCACTATGTATGACTGCAGACTTGTGAACCCTCACAGCGTGCACACTGCGCGCTGTGAGAATTCTCTGGTGCTGGGTGCGGCGGTCATTTGACAGCCAGTATGCGGCATGCACGCTCCCAGCCACATTCCAACTAGACTATTTCCAGCCTCACTCAATGCAAGTATATTGAGAGAGGCTGTAAAAAGTCTAATCGGAATATGGTGGAAGTATGCATGAGCGTCATTTCAAACACCATCAATAGCGAGGTGAGGATGCACAAGTCTGCAGTCACATAGAGTGACTGCAGACTTGTAGCTTAAGACTGGACAAGCCCATAAAGGTGTGTCCCTTCTTTTTACCCACATCAGCTCCAATGAAATTGGAAATAATGTTAACCATAAAGTATCAGATGGCTTAATCCCTTCACGACCTTTGACTTATAGGTACGTCAAAGGTCGCATCTCTGCCTTTGATGCGGGCTCTGACGCTGAGCCCGCATCTTACCCCTCACTTGATGGCTGATGTAATCAGCCATCAAGTGCCTCTAACAGCCGCAGGTGGATCTTGGATCTACCCGTGGCTGCTAACCAATTAAATGCTGCTGTCAATCACCGACATTTAACATGCTTCGGCTGGAAGCACATCATAAGTCCTGCCCATTGGCGCAAATGTCACGTGATCGCAGTGTGCAGATGGGTTTTCATGATGGTCGGGGGTCTGCAGAAGACCGCCATGCCTGTAATTGTGAATGTCTTATGAACACCAGCATTTATAGGAGATCTTGATTTTTGCTACACTGCACTACTATGTGTAGCACGCACAGGCGATCGGACTATTGCAGCTTCACATCTTCGAAGGGGACTACTGAAGTCAGCAGAAAGTAATAAAAAAAGTTTTAAAAAATAAAAAAAACACAAAAGTTGTAATCACCCCCCTTTTTGCCCTATTGAAAATAAAAAAAAATACACATATGAAAAGTAAAAAAAAGTTTTTAAAAACTATTTAAAAAATAAACAAAATATAAAAGTTCAAATCACCCCCCTTTTGCCCCATTCAAAATAAAACAATTAAAAAAAAAATCAAATATACACATATTTGGTATCACTGCATTCAGAAATGTCCAATCTATCAAAATATAAAAATAATTAATGGTGAAATGAGAAAAAAAAAGCAATACGTCAGAATTACGTTGTTTTGGTCACCACAACATTGCAATAAAATGTTACAGCAGGTGAACAAAACATCATAACTACCCCAAAATGTTATCAATAAAATGTCAGCTCAGGGCGCAATAAATAAGCCCTCATAAAGACCCAGATCCCAAAAAATAGAGACGCTATGGGTCTCAGAAAATGGAATTTTTTTTTTCTTTCAAATTTCGGAATTTTTTTTCACCACTTAAGTAAAAAAATGTTTGGTATCTGACCTGAAGAATCATATTAGCAGGTCAGTTTTACAATATAGTGAACATAGTAAATAAAAACCCAAAAAACAATTGTGGAATTGCACTTTTTTTGCAATTTTACTGCACTTGGAATTTTTTTCCCTTTTTCCAGTACACTTTATTGTAAAATCAAAAGTACATCTCGTCCCACAAAAAAAAAGCCGTTATATCGCAATATCGACGGAAAATAAAAAAGTTATCGCTCTGGGAAGAAGGGGAGGAAAAAGCGAAAGCACAACAATGGAAAATCGCAAGGTCGTGGAGGTTAAATTTTGAAATGAAATTCGCTATTTGTGCATGAAGATGAACTTTGAGACTTACATATGAGATGAGGGATTTTTTTTTTATAGGTGATGATTTTGGGATGAGTAGGCTATGTATTAGGAACCAAATTTTGAACTGCTGTCATAAAACAGTGAACAATGTTTTGTTGATTTATTTTCCGTTTTAAATTTCTGTTTTAGATCTGATCTAAAAGATGAGGCTCATTGTGAAATGCAAAAATCTTTTTTTTTTAGGTTTAAAAACAAAGTTGGCAATATAATGGAATGATTATTAAATAAATTGCCAGTGATTGCAGTGATAAAATGTTGAGATACTGTATATTTGTGTAATCTTTTTTTTCAATCTATAATAAACAAACATATTGTAAAATTATGTTTCAGTGGAATGCAGCATGGTGTATCCTAAGCGGGTTATCCTATATTGAACAACACCTTTTTAAACGATAAAGTGCACCAGATAAAATAAATAAAACATAACTCCTTAACTGGCACTGTGTCTCTTGGTAGTTATGTGACATTACTAAATCATGTAACCACTGCAGCCAATCAGCAGCCACTAATAGACTGCTCAGATAACATAATGTCCCGTAACCTCCAGGTGCCGCCGCTCCAACATTGCTGGGCTGGCACTAGTCCAAGAGGTGAGTATGTGATTTTTGTTTTATCTGGGAAACCTTAGCATTTATCTGGGGACTCATTAGTATTTTAGAAGGTGGCCAACTAACTAGTTATAGTGACAGTTAGTTATTTATTAGTGGTCATAACTATGGATATCTAAGCTACTACAATGCCCTGCACATGGGGTAAGTGACATAACGAATCAGAAGAACTATACTACAATTCTAATTGGAGGTATTTGCTAATATTAAAATTATTACACCTACTAAATATTGGGATAGGACCTTGGAGATGGGAATACCCCTTTAAAGAAGCAGACTCACTGCAAGTTTTTTATTTATTAAATGTGTGTGTGTGTATGTGCAAGTAATGTAAGTGTATTAATATGCTGTCACGCAAAGTGTAGGAAAAACAAAGTGCAACATGAAAGGATGAGGATAAGGGAGCCCACACACTCACACACTAAGGAAAGAGGGGGTGGAGACCTTCTAGAAGTCCCTTTTAAAATGAAAGCCTAGGAAGCCAGGTTCTAACGCTTCATAGACTTACACTGTAATAGTCACTTCCTGGTCAAGCAGAGCGCAGTGTGGACAGTCTGCAGAGTGGTGACATTACTCAGACGAAGAGAAGAAAGATGCTGGATCCCGGAGAGAGAAGCAGTAAGTGAGTATATTAACCCCTTTACCCCCGGGCCATTTTCCGTTTTTGCTCTTTCGCTTTTTGCTCCTCTTCTTCCCAGAGCCAGAACTTTTTTATTTTTATGGTCAATGTGGCCATGTGAGGGCTTGATTTTGGTGGGACAAATTGTACTTTTCATTGACACCATTAGTTTTACCATATCATGTACTGGAGAAAAATTTCAAGTGCGGTGAAATTGAAAAAAAAGTGCAATTTTACAGTTGCTTTTTTTACCATGTTCACTGAATGCTAAATCTGACTGGCCATTATGATTCCCCATGTGATTATGAGTTTGTAGACACCAAACATTTATAGGTTCTTTTTTGTAGTGAAAAAAAAATTCAAAGTTTGTTAAAAAAAAAAAAAAAAAGTCACCATTTTCCGAGACCCGTAGCATCTCCATTTTTTGGGATCTGGGGCCGGATGAGGGCTTATTTTTGTGTGCCGAGATGACATTTTTATTGATACCATTTTGGGGTAGATCTGATGTTTTGATTGCCCGTTATTGCATTTTATTGCAGTGTTGCGGGGACCAAAAAAAAATGTAATTCTGGCATCCTTATTTTTTTTCTCATTACACCGTTTACCAATTGGATTAATTCGCTGCTGGGCGGTGCTCTTAGCCTCCTATGAGCACCCCAGGTTGTCATGCCAACCCATCGGCGACCCATGGTCATGTGACATGGGCGTCTATGGTCGGGACTACTGACGTCCTTCCGCTGCGGCCATGTTAAATGACACTTTCAGAAATTGACAGCGGCATTTAACATGTTAACAGCCGCAGGTGGATCGCGATTCCACCCGCGGATGTTAGAGGCACATGACAGCTGATCAGATCGGCTGTCATGTGCCTGAAGAGATGTGGGCTCAGTGCCGGAGCCCGTGCCAAAGGGAGAGACACACAATGTGCCGTACATATACGGCACATGTCGTTAAGGGGTTAATACATCACTCTACATTACATGCATATACACACACATTTAATGAATAAAAAACTTAGTGAGAGTGCTTCTTTAAGTGTGAGCACTGCCCGGTGGTCCCCGCCATCGCTATACTGTGCAGAGTTACGCAGGTGTGCTGCAGCATCTCTGCTCTCAGAAATATTCCCTGTAAATTTATTTTGAATATGGACAGGGAAGATTTGTCTTACCAGTTGGATTGTCAGCACAGAAATAATGATAATATTATTACTGTTGCCTGTAGGGGTTAAACAATCATCATGTCTATGGACTTCACTACACATACTGTATTTTTACATGGCAGTATTTTATATTAGCAAACTTACAATCTTTTTGCCCCAGAGTCAAACAATATTTGGATTAATTATGGCCATTATGGGCAAAAAATAACAGCTTCAAACTGTAAACTACTTTCATTTATTTCAAAATGCTCAAAATTATAGTTTTAGAATGGAGGAAAAGTTTGGATCATGACCAGCTCCAGCACAGTACGTCTGACCAGCGTACATGATACTTATCATATCCAAATTGATTCTTCACAAGGTAAAAGCTTATAATATTATCAAACAGGAGGCCTAGAAAATGATACATAAAGAAGAGATTTTGCAGGCTGCATTATTTCGACTATATAATCCAAAGAAAATCTGAAATCCTTGCATTGCGCAGAATAACAAAGTTAATATTGACAAGATCTCACAAGCTGTGCCAGCTTCGGGCCACATCTACTATGAATTTATTAAATGTTCTTAACTTCAGCGACAGACGCAATATAAAAGTAAAGAATTTTCCTGCTTAGCATTTGCAGTGGTTCATATTGAAAATGAATGTCTGAGTGTTGAATAAAAATGGAAGGTTCGGCAGCAGAACAGCATAAGTAGTTTGAGAAAGTGGAAACACATCAAGGTATCGCTACTGGGTAGGGAGGTGAGGCTCAGGGGCAAAGCATTATATAGATAACAACTCCAAAAAATGTTATACCCCATATATTTATTGCAAAACTATAGCAGCTAATAGCTGATCAATAAGTATGAACAAAGCTGCAAACATTTTCTAATTCTCAGTTTCAGTCGACTCATATTACAAAAGTAAAAAATATGTTGAAAATATGTTAACATTTAACGCAGCCCTGCTCCAGTCCAATCATGTTCTTCTGTCTGTTCTTCATTGTAACATCTTTGGCATCTTCTGGCGTTCTACATCCGCACTGACCTGGCGCATCGATATCTTGACATGCATTACCAGTCATGGTGTCAAGGTGTGATGTACATGATTAGGAATGAGCAGACCCGTGGAAGTTCGGTTTCTGGTAGCCGACCCGAACTTTAGTCCAAAGTTCGATTCAGGTACCAGAATTTTACTCAAACTTGAACCAGAACCCGGACCCCATTAAAACGAATGGGAACCCGAACTTTGGAGCTGGAAAATTCTCTTTCTCTCTCCCCCCCTCCCTCCCGGACTTTCCTGGAACTCCAAACTTTTGAGAGAAGACTAATTGTCCGGTACGAATCACGAACATTAAAGGAGTATTCCCATCTCCAAGATTCTATCCCAATATGTGGTACGTGTAATAATAATAATAATAATATTAGCAAATATCTCCAATTAAAATGTAGTATAGTTTTTCTGATTCGCTATGTCTCTTTCCTCATATGCAGGCATTGCAGGACTTTAAGTTTCCATTGTTACGACCACTAGCAACTAGCTAACTGTCACTATATCAGTGGTTATGGATACCTAAGGTTCTGCAATGCCCTTTCACATGAGGAAGGAGACATAGCGATTCTGAAAAACTATACTACATTTCTATTATTGCACCTACTACATATTGTGATAGGATTTTGGAGATGGGAATACCCCTTTAAAGTTCGGGTTCGCTCATCTGTACACATGATGACATTGCAGAGCTTAGTCAGTGCATTAGTGGCGCCCCTTCTCCACAGAGCCATAACTTTTTTAAGTGTTCATCTGTATAGCTGTATAAGGGCTTATTTTTTTTACCAGTCATGTAGTAATTGTGAATAACGCCATTCATTTTACCATATAATGAACTGAAAAACAGGAATAAAAAATACAAGTGGGATGAAAGGGTGACAAAAATGCATTTGTTTCATTGTTTTTTAAGCTTTGTTTTCATATAGTTTTTGTTCATTGTATAGTAAAATTGATGTGGAAAAAATATTTTACAGGTTAAAAACATTACAGGAATATCAAACTTTCATAGCATTTTTTAAGTAGTGAGGAGAAATTTGCAAGTTTGTAAATAAAAAAAAGTTTTTATTTTTGTGCCCATGGAGCTATGTAAGAATTTGTATTTTCCATTCCAAACTTAAGGTTTTATTGATATCAATTTGGGTACATACAACATACAGGGGTACATACTTTTGTTTAGTATTTTGTTTTAAGGAGGCGCGGCGATCGAAAAACATAAGTTCTGTGTTTCGATTTTTTCCTCTTTACCATACAAGTTAATTGATTTTAGATTTTAATACACTGGATTTTTACAGATGTGGTGATACCAAATATATTTATTCTTTTTTCTTTTGTTTGTTATTTCCTTATTTTTAATTTGGAAAAGAAGAGTGATTCAAATTTTTACTTATTTTTTATAATGTTTGTTATATTTTTAAAATCTTTATTTTATTTTTTACTTTACTTTTTAGTTCCCTTAAGGAACAGGAACCTGCAATCTTTGCTTGCTTATTGTATATACTGCAATATAACAGTGTAAATCATGGTCACCTATGAAGCTGAGCCTGTCACTGGGCTTCAAAGGAGTACCAAGATAGCAGCAACTAGGAGCTTCAGCTGGCTCCAAGCTACCCATTAGTCCATCGTTTTTGTGTTGTGTGGGGACCGATGGGAGCTGATGCATGGTGATAAAAAAGAGGAAAGTTGTCCACTTTGTCAGAGGGAGGAAATTTTTGTGTCTACAGCATACCTCCCAATTTTGAATAATAAGACAGAGGGACAAAATGTGGTAGGTGGCAATTTTTATTTTTCACTAAGCCAGTACCCTAACTTTGCCCAGTTATACAAATTTTAATTTGGTTTTTCGTCTTGATAAATGATGGCATTGAAATGTTTTTTGAATAAATAACCTTATTCTAATCATCATTATTGAAAAATTGATGTACTCCAGCAGTGCAGCCCACCTACATGTTCATCCAACTGGATCCAATATCTCCTGGAGGATTTATCCACCCGCCACAGGGCATCAGCAGTTGCTTTTCTTCCTACCTACATAGGAGTTGTGCCTGTCACAAATCCACCAGGTGAGCCTAAGCAGCACTCTCCTACTCTCCCTCCATGGGGTATCACCCTATTGTGCACTCTGTTTCTCACTTCTAGATTTATTCAACTCTATCACATCAACAAGAACACTATTGAAGTTAACAATTACATACTGTTCACATGTCCACCATTATGACTAAACTCCTACAAACATGACATGAAAACTCTATATTTAATATATAACGTTTATTAATAGAATGAATAAAATCACATAAGACACATACAGAAAAAGGGAAGGGAACCACATAAAAGAGAAGGTCATGCTCAGGGGTATATATAATTAATTCAGTTAGAACATTAACCCTTGGGCACCATGTGTCTTAGTGACCTATCACGGGCCCTATTCATAACAATACAACACTTTTCCACATGATAAATCGTTATGTAAAATGGCTCTTGTGAAGAGATGAGGAGAGAGTGTATACCTGTAAAGTATATGCATAAAGTGCTAAGTGCCTAGAGTGTATAACCCCACTCTCCACCTCTCTCCACAGACCCACAACAAAAAATATAAGTAAAATACTAGATGGACACGAGAAAAGGGAGAAGGAAAATTCAGTTTAGAGGAATTGTCATCAGTTGCACGGTCACATAACATATCATTGTCCTAGTGACATATGGAAAAAGATGAAATAAGGGCATATAATGAGAATAATACTAACCCCTGCGTGCTGACCTGGTCCGACGCGCGTTTCGCCACTGGCTTTGACGAGAATAACTATCACATCAACATACACATACAACTTCGTAACACCAACAAATTTACATAACTATGCTACATCAACACACAAAAATTTGCTACATCAACATACAACCCTGCTACAAACAACCCTGCTACATCAACACACACAACTTTGCTACATCAACACACAACCATGCTACATCAACACACACAACTTTGCTACATCAACACACAACCATGCTACATCAACACACACAACTTTGCTACATCAACATACAACCCTGCTGCATCAACACACACAACTTTGCTGCATTAACACACAACCCTTCTACATTAACACACACAACTTTGCAGCATCAGCACACATACAACTCTGCTATATAACACACATTTCTGCTACATCAACAAATGTACACAACTCTGCTACATCAACATATATACACAATTCTAGTACATCAACACACACATGCCTCTGCAACATTAACACACACAACACTACAACATCAACACAAACACACATCTTGCTTGTGTACGGCTGTTACAATACTGGCGTAGTAATTCTGGAGACCAGTGGCTGAAGGAGCACGAGCAGAACAGAAAGCGGTAGTACAAGTTATTGTAGTTAGCAAAAGTAGTTGTAGAAAACAATCCGTAGATAGGTGGGAACAATCTAGGTAAGAATGTTCAGGAGCTTGGAGACTGGAAACTAAGCTAACAGCTAGACACAATACTCAAACAATGAGTGAGAGATCCATGTGGCTTTAAGTAGGCCCAAACAGGAAACAAGATAGATCCCACAGGTTTAGAATCTGCCATCTTAGTAAAGGGCAATTGCAGAACACAACAGCAGCCTTCAGTGGTAAGGAGTGGGATTTCAACATAATTATTAAGGTGAACAATAGCAGCCACTAGTGGTCAAACTGTAGAAGGACAACTGGAATTCTGACAACTGTTTCTTATCTTCACTGCTTCGTAATGTGACCTGAGAATGTCATGCGACGCAAAGTTCCCATTCCCATTGCATTATCTTCAGTCTTTACATAGCCTGAATGGAGGAGGAAGGATCTACTGCTCCACCTTTATATTTAGCAGTATATGTGTCCTGTGGACACAGATGCAGCTGATGTCAGGACATGCCCTTGAGCTCTCAGGACAGCTCCCTAAATTCAGAACAGTCCCATTAGTATTCCTTCGAAGCCCATTGACATGTTAGGCTTCATAGGAGACCATGGATTAAGGTCACATTCACACGTTCAGTATTTGGTCAGTATGTTACATCAGTATTTGTAAGCCAAAACCAAGAGTGGGTGAAAAGTTCTGAAGTGGTACATGTGCTTCTGTTACATTTTCTCTTATTGTTCCACTCCTGGTTTTGGCTTATAAATACTTAAGTGAAATACTGACTAAAATACTGCCGTGTGAACGTAGCCTTACACTGTTATACTGAAGTATATAGAGTAATTGAACAAAGGATTGTAGGTTCCAGCTTCTTAAAGGAAATTATATAAAGTATAAAATAAAAAAGATTTTAAAAATTAAAGAAAAACATATAGAAATTTGAATTACTCTGTACTTTTCTCAGAGTCGCATATACTCCTTTGCTGCCTCATTATATAATGTTTAACAAAAAGCTTTTTTTTTTGTATTCTTTTGCAGTGGAGACTTTATTTATTATTAGTTCATTTGCCACTTAAGAGTTATTATAAAAACCATGTATTTTTTTTTCTTTTTATGTTCCTCCAAAGGAACCCCAATTACAGAAGAAAAATGTGCTTTGTTGTGCCATACACCACTGGCAGAGTTGATTTGGGTCTACCAGTCCCCAGCAGCCCTACTATGCCATCAGACATTGTGGATCATGTGATCTCCTGGTCCTAAAGAAGTATCGGTAAATCATATGAATTTGTTCATTTCATAATACTCACTGAGGGTGATGTAAAGGTCAAAATAGAAGACAGAAGCGGTTAAAAGTCATTTCTGTCTTCTCCCTACGGTCTTCAACTGTATCAGACAACAAAGGACAGGACCTGCTTTTGCTAGCTTGCAGGAGCAATAACCCTCTCCGCCATACATTTACAATAGCACAGAGTTAAAACCAAGGAAGAAGTGTCATAAATTTGTACTTGGTTATTATTGGATTCATTTTCTCTCATGTTTTCTTTTACCACGGATGGAGATAAAAATTAATTAAGTATCTAACATTTTAGAATACTTACATATCTGAGATTCAGTTATTAGTCGCTGGAATCTCACAAAATGGACTCGATTTATCAAAGCTTTAACTCCAGCATTCTGGTGTAAACAGCTTTGAAAAGTCCTAACATTTTGGCCCAACTCATGGCTGTGCTAAAATTTTGCAACTTTTGATGGTCTCATGCAATTTTTGGCCCACTGCCAAAGTGGGCAGAGATGGGACAGGACAAGGGTGTGGCAACAGTCGCTCATTAAATTCATGATGAGCGGTATCATTCACTATTCCACACATCTTACTTCACACAGAGGTTCACACCACTTGTCTGATGCTCCTGATTCATTAAGAGGTGTGCACCTCTAAATGAATGGGCGTTTTACTTAGAAAATTAGTGATGTGTTCAATACTAATTTCACTTGCTGTATAAGCAAATTGTCTGTTCAGAGAGGAAGAGGGCTAGAACTCTAGTGCCACCTATAGGAAGTAGCAAACCTAAAAGTCAATATCGACTCTCTAACGAGCCTTGTCACATGACTTAGGATAAAAGCCAGAACCAGAATTATTATTTATTATTATAGCGCCATTTATTCCATGGCACTTTACATGTGACAGGGGTATACATAGTAAAAACAATTACAATAATATTGAACAATACAAGTCAGCGACTGGTAGAGGAGGAGAGAGGACCCTGCCCGCGAGGGCTCACAATCTACAAGGGATGGGTGAGGATACACAAGAATCTCAATTTGCAGACACTGTGTTTCAGGGTACTACCCCTCATCAGTGCAGGTTTGGCTGGGTGAGAGGCGTCTGACCGGGATCCAAGGGGTAACGTTTCTCCTTGCGAAGAGTGACATGTTAAGCATATCAAGGTGAGCAGACTTTTAAGCCACAATGCTCCTCTGGGAAATGTGCAAATTGTCATATCCTAAGTCATGTGACAAGGCTCGTTAGAGAGTTGATATTGACTTTTAGGATTGCTACTTCCTATAGGTGGCACTAGAGTTCTAGTCCTCTTCCTCTCTGAAGAGATAATCTGCATATTTCCCAGAGGAGCATTGAAGCTTATAAGTCTCCTCACCTTGACAAGCTTAACATGTCACTCTCCGCAATGGAAAACATTACCCCTTGTAACTTGCTGTATAAATGAGACATGACTTGATTTTTATATGCCAGAATTAAGAACGTTTTATAAGTTTGAAATGCATTGGGTTTGCTGGGATTTCTCGTACTAGAGCAATATATTTGGATTTTAACAAGAAAACAAATAAAGATATGGTTTTAATCTACAATGTTTCTCCTGGAAGCTGGACCTGAAGAAACGCAGAGCAGTGGTGTGGCCTCGTGCTTCCAAACCATCTGGATCCATTACAGAATGGGTGATGTTTTTTTTCTTACATTTTTTTTGGTTTATATCCGCGACATACTGTACAATGTAGTAATGTATAAACTGGAGTGTCATTCACTATATATCAATACAAACATTATGACCTGATAATAAGGTGTAGAAAGGTTGTAAATACACACTCTCAATCTTGCTCCCTGCATTTCACATTAGATATAATGTTCTCCACACACATAGATAAAACATGTTTTATTGTAAAACTAAAAGCAGAGACATGAATACTATCTATTTTCTAATCATCTACCTATCAATTTTCAGAAACTTGAATCAAAACAGACGAGATGTTCATTTTTTCCCACTATAAATAGACATGTTATTTGCATTCCATCAAAATGTATCTACAGCAGCAATGAGTGAATCATTACTATTTCTTACACTGAAGGCTAATTATGTAGTGAGGAAATAAGCACTATATTTCCATATGCAAGTATCATACTACTAAACCTAGGTGTGTACATGTGTCATGTAATTTTCTGTTGTGGAACTCATTTCTCTTTTACACCAGAATTAAAGTGGACTTGCATGTTTCGATGACTTATCTACTTTAGTAAATATTTGTATTCCCCATTAAGTAATAAACCTGAAGCATTTTTTTTCGTTGTTCTGTTTGTCTATTATAACTCCTAGAAAAGTATGTATAAATTAAAAGCTGGGTTTCCCAATTGGGGTTGACTGACTGCGCAAGGACAAGCCCACTTGACAAGTGGAATCATCATACCTAGTTGTCAAATTTTTTATCTCATAGGTATAAAGATGGGTGCTATTCCTTTATAGACCCCAGTCCTTATGTGGTTAAACAACAGCACATGGGCTAACAAAGCTAATAGTGGTGCTCGATCAGCAAGTAGGCTAGAGAAAGTATAAGTTTGACAAGAAATGGCCATCGCTTATCTTAAACATGTCCTGCTACGTTCCGCTGCATGTATCCTGGCTTGTTTTAATGGATTGAAGTCAATAAAGTCTTATTCACACATCAGTACATTTTGTCAGCATTTCATTAGTTTTATTTAGCCAAAATCTGGCATGGGTCCTAAACATAGTTCAGGCATGAATCTTTCTATCAGGCTAGGTGTAAATGGCCATTTTCTCTCCATCTGAGAATAACGCTCCGACTTTTCTGATCAGACTCTGATCACAGTTTGATCAGAGTGGGATCAGTTTTTCTCGGATATGGAGAGAAAAAAAAAGTTTCTCCAGCTTCTCAATTATGTCAGTCTGTGAAAATTGGACCAGACTCAGATGTCCTCTAAATGCAGTCCAATGTTTTTTTCATGGACCCGTAGACTTGCATTGCCACCGTACATGTGGCACATATGCACAGCCCCATAGAATAAAATGAGTATGAATGCTAGCTGTGAAAACCATATAATTAGTCATGTTCACAAACCCTTATAGCTTTTCTCTCTGTAGGTTCCACTTCTGATTTTAATGATTAAAAAATGATTGTCACTCCACTGATGAGGGTGGTGCATGAGGAAGGAAAGATAATCGAAATCCTAATTTTTAGCTTACAAATTCTGCAGCAAAATGCTAATGTGTGAATAAGGCTGGAACGATTGGAGAATGTTGTGTTTTTTCCCCTGATTTTGTATATTTCTCAATTTATTTAGAAGGAATATTAGAGAAATGGCATTACTCAGAGTTATCAAAAAACAAGCTACAAAATTGTTACATTAAGGCCACGGCCCCACTATCAGTATTCGGTTAGTAATATTTTTCAGGAGTGGGAGGCAAAACCAGGTGAGGAACAATCAGAGAAAAGGTATAATAGAAACAAGTCACCATTTCTGCATTTATCACCCACTCCTTGTTTTGGCTCCCACTCCTGAGAAAAAATACTGACCGAATACTGACCAAATACTGATAGTGGGGTCGTGGCCTAAGACTGTGTCCACGATGAGTTTTTGACACTGCATATTTTCGCTGTCAAAAAGCGCAGCGTCTTACAATTTCAGCAGAGTGGATGGGATTTATAGAGATCTCATGCCCTCTGTGTTTTTTTTAACCTCAGTGTACACTGACCTGTGGAGCGTGCTTCAAATCCTCAACATGCCAATTTCTCTTGCAGATATGCTGAGCTTTACATGCAGATTGTTCTCATGGACGTGGATTAAGTGCGGAAAATCCACAGGCAAAAAACACATATGCGTTTTTTGTACGTTTCCTCGGCAGGAAAATATCAAAAAAGCATGTAAACTGCATATGACTTTAGCTATGGCCCTCTCCCTGGTGTGACACGCCCAGGAGGAAGTGAGCAGCGAAACGGTGTCCGTCGGGTGTGGGGAGGACACAGCTCTTCCTAGTGTTCCTTGATCCACTGCAATACCAAGTATCATGCCCTTAATATCGGGATAGGTAGTTATTTTATAGTCCAGTCATTCACTAGGTATATTTATCATAGGAGAGTGGTGAGTGGGGTCTATACCATTTGCCCCGTCTCATGCTGCACATAACACATCTGCATCTCTGGCTGCTGTGGGCATAAAAGGGGACAAACTTATGGTGTGGCTCCCATGCTCCCCTGACCTCAACCCCATTGAGAACCTCTGGAGCATCATCAAAAGGAGTTTCTATGATGGCGGGAGGCAGTTCACATCTAAGCAACAGCTCTGGGAGGGTATTCTGTCCTGATGCAAAACAATTGAAGCAGAAACCATCCAAAACTTGACAAATTCAATGAATGAGAGAGTTCAGAAGCTCCTTTCGAACAAGGGGTCCTATGTGCAAATGTAACATCACCTAGAATAAAGTTTTGAGTTGAAAACTGTTTGATTTCAGTTTGTAATAACCTGCTAATGCTTATAATTTCAAAAATGAACATTTTTTTGTTCTTTATTAAAATGAAAAAGTTGAAAACTCTGCTGTGCATAATAATTTGGAACATGCATTTTGAGTGCAGTTTGAGTTTTTTATTTTTTTAAAAATATACTGTTATCATAGGCAGTCTGTACAAAAACCTTTCAATTGTACTCTAATAGTTATTTGACTGGAAAATTACAATGACTGCAATTCATATAGGTAATTTGGAAAAATCTGAGAAAATATTATTTGCATAATAATTTGGAACACTGTATTAAGTATGGACAAATAAGAGTAATAAAGTTTTGACAAAGTCAAATACCAGGAAGTATCAAAAGCAAAGCAGTTTTATTTAAAGCATGACACACCAAAAAAGAGACAAGAAATGCAGGGTCAAGAACGCGATAAAAACACATGGAAAAAGAACACTTGAAAATGCAATGAAAAAATGCAGATAACCTAATTGACTTAATAGGGGCAAAAATGGTGCAGAAATCTGCAAAGTCAAAAACTCACCAAATATATCATGGGAATAAAGCATGTGGGTAATAGAAATATTGGCTAAAACAGAGATATCCAGAAAGATGGCACGTACCCTTTAAGCTAGAGTATTAATTATAAAGGATGTGTTCACATTGGAAACAACAACTGTCAGTTAAGAATACCTTACAATTTTGAGTAAACATCTCGATGAAAACCTATATAGCTTCATGGTTACAGTTAATTCAAAAGTTTGTGTATAGTCTGGCCCCATAATCTTGTTCTTCCTGTTAGTCTACAATGAGAAAGGGGACACAGCGTGTTTTTTAATCCTATTTTATTATGAGATTGCATACAGTCATGGTTAAAAGTTTTGAAATTGACTCAAATTTTGGTTTTCACAAAGTTTGTTGCTTCAGAGTTTTTAGATCTTTTAGTTTGATGTTTCTATGGTTACTGAAGTACAATTATCAGCATTTCATAAGTTTTTAAACTTTTATTGACAAATACATCAAGTTTATAAAAAGACTCAATATTTATAGGGTTGACCCTTATTTTACAAAACTTCTACAATTCGCCTTAACAGCTGGATATCGGCTTCTGGGCCAAATCCTAACTGTTAACCGCTCTTTCTTGCCTAGTCAGAATTTGTGTCAGTCTAAAAACTTTTAGACACAAATATATATTTATGGCTTCTGTGATAAAGACGGAGGACATATTTTTGACTAAACTAATGTGACTGAATTACGCACAAAAGCATAAAGACTACGGGACATTCACATGAAGTGAGACAACCATTTAGATGGATTGTGAAGCCTCTTCGGAAGAACATTGACCCTATATTAAAGGAGGTAAAGAGCACCCTGTGTACTAAAAAAAACCACAATTTTATATATTGGACATTGTATTTTACAGATGTGCATCTCAGGAACTACTATCACTTCCTTAAGAAGGTTAAGGGTTCGCTCACAGTGCCGTATGTTCTTTCATGCAGGAGAATCGGGCCAATTATGCTTACGACACTCAGCTCAAACTCTGTCAGAGTTTAATCAGAGTGTTTTCTTACTGTGATCTGATTCTCTCACATGAGAGAATTGCAGCACAGGTGTGGAGAAGATGGAGAACTTAATTTCTCCATCTTCTCCATTGTCTCTGTGCGCGTACATCAGACTGTCATCATCATTGGAGGCACCTGCAGCATGCTGTGATTGTTTTCTCATGCCAAATCAGCATCAGAAAAAAATAGCAGATTCGTTCTGCCTCATGGTATAACATTGGGCCAAGTGCTATCAGATAAAACATAGTATAGCACTTGACCGTATTATGTATAGTGTGAGTGAACCATAATACTGATGATTTTGTCAGATGCTGTGTCAAACCTGGTGTCGACATATACATTTTATATAAGCGTCTTTTCATTAAAGACAGAATATCAAGGGAAAACAGTACAACTGCAAAACGTTAGTACTATACCAAAGTAATGCAGAGAAGTAAAAAAAGCAGAATCAAAGAAAAACGTCTGCTTCACCGTGAAACAAGCAGTCTGCCAGCAGAGCAATCAATATTACGAGTGACCTGGAGGGGAAAAGACAGCGCAGGATTACATGTAGGTGGTGAACAGTTAATAGTGTAAGTGCACGTATAGACCGTAAAGGTTTCTAGCTGTTCAGCAATTAGCTTTAAGGGATTGAATAATAAAAGAAATACTGCAAGAGCCAAATGTTGAGAAAATTATAAAAAGGTTACATTGTATAAAATTACACTACATGGAATTTGGAGAGAAAATAATTACTGTTACCGAGCTTGAGAAAAATGTAAAGAGTGTCACATACCCTGACTGCGAAACTTCAAAAAATCCTTCCTGAGTCCTTCTCTGTGGTTTGTAAACCATACAGTAGCTGTCTATTAAAGGAGTTATCATGGACTATTTAATTTTTTTTACCACAGGCCTAAGAACTAACAGGCAGGTAGTTGCTACCTACCAGCCCGTTGTGCCTGGTACCGATCTCTTCCGGCACTGAGTGGTCATGTCAACAGAGCAGCATCTTCTCTTCCGCTCTGCTCTGTTGATGGGCGTGACTGCAAACATCACTCTAATTGACAGCCGGCTCCCCAGTACTTAACTGCAGGGAGTCGGTTGTCAATCAGTATAACGTCAGTAGTCACTCCCATCAACAGAGCAGCCCAGCAGAAGAAGAGCTGCTGAATCATTGGCAGAAGTGGTCAGAGACTGCTCTGTGCCAGCGCTGGGTAGAACAGTCAAGTAGTTGCTTCTACTTGCCTTATTAAAAAAATAATCCTGGACAACCCTTTTAAAGGGAACCTGTCACGTCCTAGTTTCTATCTACACTGCCCCCATAACGTTGTTAGTGATGCAATGTGCATCACTAACAAGCTTTTTTTCATTAAAATCGGTGGTAGTATGATGATTTTATAACTTTATATACACTTTGTTCTATCTGCTCGTATTCAGTCATAGGGGTGTGATCCTCACATTCAGTCATGGACAGCCCCGCATTCAGTCACCGCTGACGCCACCAACGTATTTGAATATTGCTCCCAGCAAGGTTGCGTCTAGATCGGAGGTGATTTTTTGTGTTCCTCACTTTAGCCTCCGATCACTACCACACAGAAGTGACAAATTATTACAGGAATGCCTAAAGTCACTGGAGAACACTGCTGGTAATATATATATATATATATATATACATATACAGTAAAGTCCGGGGTCACTGGAGAACTGCTGTTACATTATATACCACTTTTGTGCTGTACATTATGATGATTCTGTCGGCTGCTCCGTTACTGGCTGAGACTTGTGGACATACAGGAAAATTTTAATTCTATCAAGACTGAACAATCAGAGCTGTGTGTAATTTTTTATATTACAGAAAGTGATAATAAAAAAACTCACTTTATTAATTAGAATAAAAAGTCACAAAGTGGCCGAGATTTCTCACTCTCATCCTTCATTAAAGGGAATATCCGGGACTTTATGAAAAACAAAACAAGAGTCTAAGCACTAACAGGCAGGTAATTGCTACTTACCTGCCTGTTGAGCCCGGCGGCGTTCTTCCACGGTACAGAGAGGTCACAGACAGGGGATTCAGCTGCCTCTGCTGACTGTTATGTTCTGCTACCAGAGCTAAGGAAAGAGAGGAGATCTGTCCCTACGATAGAACTCAGCTTAATCCCTACGATGTAACATTGAACCTGATCCTGCGATCAGACCTGCTAAAGTCCTAAGCTAGTCTGTACGGAGACCTATAGATGTGAGGAAGGAATCCCTACAAGTACTAAGGACTGGGAGGAATATGGGACACCTCCTAACAGAAATAGTAGCAGACAGACGAACAAACAAAATATATAGAACATAGAGGTCAGTAGACCAAGCAAACTAACAGAGCAAGACACAGAGCACAGGCTAGCTAGAAAGTAGATATACAATGAAGTCCAGCAAAGCCAGAAGGGCGGAGCAGGATTAAATAGGCCAACAAGGTCATGTGACCAGCAAAGGAAAAAAAAACTAAGAGCAAGGTTCTAACAGTACCCCCCCTTCTAAGAGGATCCTCCGGATCCCCTAGGACCAGGATTATCAGGAAATCTCCTGTGAAACGCTCTGATAAGTCTGGACGCGGAAACATCATCCGACCTCACCCAAGAGTTATCC
This sequence comes from Phyllobates terribilis, assembly GCF_046119375.1. Classification (NCBI taxonomy): domain Eukaryota; kingdom Metazoa; phylum Chordata; class Amphibia; order Anura; family Dendrobatidae; genus Phyllobates; species Phyllobates terribilis. The sequence continues at coordinate 670,187,152 of NW_027362764.1, read as the reverse complement.
TCGGGACCGAAACCTTTCCAGGCCACAAGATACTGCAAACTACCTCTATACCGTCTAGAGTTAAGGATGCGAGAAATTTCATATTCCCCGTCCTCCACCACCGGAGGAACAGAGGCAGAGGCGTCACAATCCGATACAACAGCTTTTTTCAACAGAGAGACATGAAATACCGGATTAATTCTCCAGGAGGTAGGAACCTCCAACCTAACAGCAGATTGGTTGACAACCTGAAGCACCTTAAAGGGCCCTACAAACTTGGGACCCAATTTCTTTGAAGGAATCCTCAACCGCAGATTCCTAGAGGACAACCAAACCATGTCACCAACAGCGAACAAAACCTCCTGTCGTTTCCTATCAAAGTAGTCTTTAGATTTTCTGTTGGCCTCCTGAAGATTACCACGCACATCCGTCCAAACTCTCTCCAAATCACCGGAAAAATTATCCTCCTCAGGCACGGCAGATCCCAACTTTGAGAACGACCCAAACGACGGATGTCTCCCAGAACAACAAAAAAAAGGCGAACAACCAGCAGAAGAAGATGTATGATTGTTCAGAGCAAATTCAGCAAGTGGCAGAAACTCAGACCACCCCTCTTGATTGTCTGCCACAAAACAACGCAAGAACTGCTCAACATCCTGGTTTTTCCTTTCTGTCTGGCCATTAGATTCAGGATGATATCCGGACGAGAACGACAAATGAACTCCCAACCTATCACAAAAGGCAGGCCAAAAACGAGCCACGAACTGAGGACCCCTATCAGAAACAATGTCAGTAGGAACGCCATGAAGTCTGACAATTTCCTTGACAAAGGCCTTAGCGAGAGTTTTAGCGCAGGGCAGTTTGACGAAAGGAACCAAGTGACACATCTTGCTAAAACGGTCCATGACCACCCAGATGACAGTAAAACCCTCAGAGGGGGGAAGGTCAGTTATAAAGTCCATAGCCAAATGTGTCCAAGGAGCACTGGGAACCTCCAAAGGACAAAGCAACCCCGCAGCAGGAGTATGTGAGGACTTAGATCTAGCACATATAGTACATTGACGCACCCACTTAATGACTTCCTTCTGCCATCCAGGCCACCAAAAACTGCGACCCACCAGTCTCTTGGTCTCAGAGATTCCGGGATGACCTGCCAACCGAGATTCGTGACACTCAACAAACAAATCTCTCCTAAAGGTCCCAGGCACAAACAACCTCCCATGAGGAGTGTTAGAAGGGGCATTCTCCTGTGCTTTAAGAATCTCATTTTCCAAAACGGAGTCCAAAGCAGCTATCACAACACCTTCTTGTAAAATGTTCTCCTCTTTCTCAGCACCGACTATGGGAGAAAAACTGCGAGACAAGGCATCCGCCTTAACATTCTTAGTACCAGGGATGTAAGTAATGGAGAAATTAAACCGCGAGAAAAACAGTGCCCACCTAGCCTGACGGGCATTCAGGCGCTTGGCAGCATCAAGATATATCAGATTTTTATGATCCGTAAGAACCTGAACGGGAAATTCCGCACCTTCCAAGAAGTGGCGCCAGTGTTCAAATGCGAGTTTAATAGCCAATAATTCCCGATTACCAATATCGTAATTCAGTTCAGTCTCCGAAAAATTTTTTGAAAAAAAGGCACAGGGATGTAATCCATCCCCGTTATCCTGAGACAATACTGCGCCAACCCCCACAGAGGAAGCATCAACCTCAACCAAAAACGGCCTAGTAACATCAGGCTGCATAAGGATGGGAGCAGAGGTGAACCTCTCCTTGAGATACACAAAAGCTTCAATGGCCTCAGAAGACCACTGAACCGCATCAGCACCTTTCCTGGTGAGATCAGTCAGAGGTTTGACAATACTAGAAAAAATTTTTATGAATTTTCTATAGTAATTGGCGAAACCCAAAAACCTCTGTATCGATTTCAAACCAATAGGCCTAGGCCATTCCTGCACAGCCTGAACCTTAACCGGATCCATCTCAAAACCTTTGCTGGAGATAATGTAGCCCAAAAAACTAATTCTCTGTACAGTGAACTCACATTTCTCCAGCTTAGCAAAAAGCGAATTGTCCATTAATAACTGTAATACCTCACGCACGCTCCGCCAATGAGACTCCAGATCCGGCGAATAAATCAAAATGTCATCCAAATACACAACCACATTTTTACCGATCAAAGGTCTAAGGATGTCATTAATCAGATTCTGAAAAAATGCAGGAGCATTAGTAAGACCAAAAGGCATAACCAGATTCTCAAAATGACCCACAGGAGTGTTAAAAGCAGTCTTCCATTCATCACCCTCCTTCATGCGCAACAGATTGTATGCCCCCTTAAGGTCAATTTTAGAGAACCACTTGGCCCCCATTAACTGGTTAAACAGATCAGGAATCAATGGCAGTGGGTAAGGATTGCGTACAGTAATTTTGTTAATCTCACGAAAATCCAGACAAGGACGCAAACCGCCGTCCTTTTTTTTTACAAAAAAAAATCCAACCGCCACAGGAGACTTAGAGGGCCTAATGTGACCGGCGGCCAAACTTGTCTGTATGTATTCCTCCAAAGCCTTCCTCTCAGGAATAGTAAGGTTAAATAAACGACTTTTAGGAAGAGTCGCTCCAGGGACAAATTCAATAGAACAATCATAGTCTCTATGGGGAGGCAAAACCTGCGATTCCTTCTCAGAAAAAACTCTCCAAAAATCCTGAATAGGAACAGGCAATTCTCCCCTATCCAAAGCTGCAATACGCCCATTACAACACTTGTCATAACATTTATGGCTCCAGGATTTAATTTCACTGGTAGACCAATCCAGTACAGGATTGTGAAATTTTAACCAGGGCAATCCCAATATTACTGGAGAAGGCAAGTTATTCAACACTACCAAATCCAATTTCTCATGGTGAACACCATTAATAGTGAGAGGAAATTCACAGACCTTGAGAGTAATATTCTTCAAAGGGGAACCATCCACAGAAACCACAGCAATGGGGGATGATAAAGGTTCAGGTTTTAAATTGAGTCTTTCCACGAATCCCCCATCAATAACATTCAGAGTAGACCCACAATCGACAAACACCCGAAATTCCACTAATTTTTCCTGAGCAATCGTGGAAGCAGCTAAAAATACACCCTTGGAATTTAAACAGGCAATACGGGCATGACTGACCATTTTTTTTTCTTTCTTCATACGAAGCTCACAGCCTTTAATCAAATGACCAGATTTTCCGCAATAGAAACACAAGCCTTCAAAAAATCGACGGTCTTTTTCTTGAGAGCGAGGTGCCACCGATCCAATCTCCATCGGTTCACCACTGTTAGTACACACATTCTCATAACCAGAAACTGACATAGCAGAGGATTTGCTCTCATTAACCCTTGCACGCAGTCTTCTATCCACCCGCATAGCTAATTGCATAGCCTGTTGCAAATCTTCAGGTGTAGGATAAGCAATTAGCAGGTCTTTAACCCTTTCACTGAGCCCAGCAAGAAATAGACTTTTCAGAGCAGAATCGTTCCACCCTGTTTGAGTAGACCAACGACGGAAATGAGTACAATATTTTTCCACATTACCTGATCCTTGTTTTAAACGTCTCAACTCAGTCTCAGCTGATGCGACACGGTCAGGATCATCATATAATAGTCCCAAAGCAGAAAAAAAACTATCCACTGATCTGAAGCATGTATCACTAGGTTGCAAAGAAAAGGCCCACTCCTAAGGCTCTTTGCGCAAAAGTGACATTATGAACCCTACGCGCTGGGATTCATCCCCAGAGGACTTAGGTCTCAAACGAAAATACAATAAGCAAGCATTTTTGAATGAAAAAAATTCTCGGTGTTCACCAAAAAATAAATCCGGCAAACATACCTTAGGCTCCAAGAAATGTGCTCCAGAACAGTTACTCACGTGCTGACGGAGCTCGGCCACCTCCAGAGAGAGTCCCTGCAGGCAATGAACCAAATCCTGAACCGACACCATGATGGAACAGAAAAATCTTTCCTTAGAGAATTTGCTGGCTGGACTTACTGTTATGTTCTGCTACCAGAGCTAAGGAAAGAGAGGAGATCTGTCCCTACGATAGAACTCAGCTTAATCCCTACGATGTAACTGGGAACCTGATCCTGCGATCAGACCTGCTAAAGTCCTAAGCTAGTCTGTACGGAGACCTATAGATGTGAGGAAGGAATCCCTACAAGTACTAAGGACTGGGAGGAATATGGGACACCTCCTAACAGAAATAGTAGCAGACAGACGAACAAACAAAATATATAGAACATAGAGGTCAGTAGACCAAGCAAACTAACAGAGCAAGACACAGAGCACAGGCTAGCTAGAAAGTAGATATACAATGAAGTCCAGCAAAGCCAGAAGGGCGGAGCAGGATTAAATAGGCCAACAAGGTCATGTGACCAGCAAAGGAAAAAAAAACTAAGAGCAAGGTTCTAACACTGATGGGGCAGAGCATGATGTCCGACTCATTCTGACTGACAGCCTTCTCCCCCAGTTAGACAGTGGGAATCCAGCTGTCAATCAGAATGACGTTGTCAGTCCCACCCTGTCAACACAGTGGAGCGGAAAGAAGCCTCCGCTCTGTCGACATGACGTCAGCAGAGGCAGCTGAACGACAGGAACGGATATAACTTTAACAAAGGGCGAGAGGGAGAAAGCTCAGCCACTTTGTGATTTTTTTTAAATTAATAAAGTGAGTTTTTTTATTATCACTTTTCTGTAATATAAAAAATTACACACAGCTCTGATTGTTCAGTTTTGATAGAATTCAAATTTTCCTGTATGTCCACAAGTCTCAGCCAGTAACGGAGCAGCCGACAGAATCATCATAATGTACAGCACAAAAGTGGCATAAATGATAACAGCAGTGTTCTCCAGTGACCTTAGACATTCCTGTAATAATTTGTCACTTCAGTGTTGTACATTATGTTGACTGTTTTTGGCGTTCTTTAACACCTCTCCCCGCGGAGCTCCGCCCACTCTTCACAATGTCGGTGCTGCGGACAGGACTGTGGACAAATGGGAAGAGTCACATTCTGGCAAAACTGAACAATCAGCGATAAGGCTGCGTCCCTACGATGTGTTTTTTAAGTGTTTCTGCAGCGGCAATTCCGCGGTGGAGACACTTAAAAAACGCTTGGTAGAAGGTCTGCCCTGTTCCCCAATAATAATCCGCATCTGCTATGCACATGCTGCGGAAATTTCCACTGCGGATTACCATTGCGGAAAAATCCGCAGCACTAGCAATTATTTTGCATAATCGCGGCGTTTTCGCCGCCATTGATTAGCATTGAATCGCTTAATATCCGCATGACTACATGTGCACATGCGGATATTCTGCGATTCAATGTGCGGATGGTACCCGGGTCTGGGGAAGAGGAGACTCTCCTCCAGACTCGGGTACCATAGTACCTGTAAAAAAAAGAATTTAAAATAAAAAATAAACATATACTTACCTTCTGATGGCCCGCGGTCTTCTCTCCGGTGCGTCCTGGCTCCCCGGCGGCTCGCAGTGGTGTAAAAGGACCTTCCATGATGTAATTTAGTTATGTGACAGGTCACGTCAGCTTTCGCGTGACCTGTCACATGACTAAATGACGTCATGGAAGGTCCTTTTACACCACTGCGAGCCGCCCAAGACACCAAAGGCACAGGAGAAGGAGACCTGGGGCCATCAGAAGGTGAATATAATGTTTTTTTTTATTTTTTACCATTTTTATTCTTTTTTTTAACTATTAACTTGGTCACACTATATAAATCCATGCCGGTTGCATGGATTTATATAGTGTGACTAAGTTGTCAAGCACTTTCCAAGTGATGCTAAAATCGCTTGGAAAAGAACTTGACAGCCCGCATGCGAAATCGCATGTTAAAAACGCTTCACTTACGCTTCTACCTGGCAGAAAAAGCACATGTACAATCCACATGTACAATCCGCATGCGTTTTTTCTGCCAGGGAGATGCAGAAACGATCAGGAAAAATCCGTAACATTTCTGCATCGTGGGCACATAGCCTTTGGGGAATTTTTTATATTACATAAAGCGCCAATAAAAATGTAAGTGTCATTAATCAAGAAAAAAAAATAATTTTGCCCAAATCCATAAAATATATAACAGTGTAAAAAAAATCATTTTTGACTTGTGATGTTTGCTCCATTAAAAACATGAGCAATTGCATAAAAAAGCATAAGAAAAACAATAAAAAGCCAGAAGAGGCGACTAGACAGCAGTGAGGATGAGGATCCTGGAATCTACTGCGATCTAGTGGCGTCAGTGCTGAGCTGTCTACATCGGGGTGGATTACTGAGGCCCTCACTCCAGCAACTACGATCTAGTCTTTTCAGCAGTGAAGAGTCTAGATCGGAGGCTAAAGTGAGGAGCACAAAAAATCTCCTCCGATCTAGACATAACCTTGCCGGGAGCAGTATTCAAATACGTTGGCGGCGCCAGCAGTGACTGAATGCGGTGCTGCCCATGACTGAATGTGAGGATCACACACCTATGACTGAATACGAGCAGGTAGGACAAAGTGTATATCTAATATATATAATCGTCTTATCCCGTCTGTCTGCCTGTCCTTCTGTCCAGGAAATCCCGCGTCGCTGATTGGTCCGGCCGCGGCCAATCAGTGACGCGGGATTTCAGAGAAAGATGGCGGCCGTTAGCGGCTCATCTGCCGCATGGAGGTCAGCGGCGATGCAGCCGGGAGATGACCGGCGCTAGCTGCTCGCAGCAGAAAGACCCCGACCGGCGGTGCCGCTGACCTCCATGCGGCTACAGTCGGGAGATCAGCGTCCCGCTGATCTCCCGACGGCAAGTGTGAAGGGAGGACCAGGGAGCGGCGCCGCCGGTCGGGATACTTCTGCTGCGATCTTGGCGCCAAATTTAAACACGCTCTCCGGTCCTCACTAACACGGTTCGCTGATTACGCGAAATTTAAACATCACTCTGCTGATTGGTCGCGGTCGCCGGCCGCGACCAATTAGCATTATTGGCGCCAAATTTAAACTCCGCTCTGCACAGAGGTCAGCAGTGATGCAGCCGGGAGATGACTGGCGCTAGCCGGTCATTTCCTGGCTGCTCGCAACAGAAGTACCCCGACCGGCGGTGCCGCTGACCTCCATGCGGCTACCGTCGGGAGATCAGCGGCTAGGCCGCTGATCTCCCGACGGCAAGTGTGAAGGGAGGACGGGGGAGCGGCACCGCCGGTCGGGATACTTCTGCTGCGAGCAGCCAGTCATCTCCCGCAGCGCCGCTCCCTACTAATACCCGCCAAATTTAAACACCGCTTGGCTGATTGGTCGCGGTCGCCAGCAGCGATCAATCAGCGATTTTGGCGCCAAATTTAAACACTGCTTTGCTCATTGGTCGCAGTCGGCGACCGCGACCAATCAGCGATTTTGGCGCCAAATTTAAACAACGCTCTGCTGATTGCGCCCGGTCGGCCGGTCCTCACTAATACAATTCACTGATTGGTCGCCGGCCGCGACCAATCAGCGATAGTGCCACCAAATGTAAGCACCGCTTGGCTGATTGGTCGTGGTCGCCAGCCGCGACCAATCAGCAATTTTGGCACCAAATTTAAATACGCTCTCCGGTCTTCACTAACACAGTTCGCTGATTGGTCGCGGTCGCCGGCCGCGACCAATCAGCGATTTTGGCGCCAAATTTAAACACCGCTTTGCTGATTGGTCGCGGTCGCCGGCTGCGACCAATCAGCGATTTTGGCGCCAAATTTAAACACCGCTTTGCTGATTGGTCGCGGTCGCCGGCTGCGACCAATCAGCGATTTTGGCGCCAAATTTAAACAACGCTCTGCTGATTGCGCCCGGTCGGCCGCATACATATTCTAGAATACCCGATACGTTAGAATCAGGCCACCATCTAGTAAAGTTATAAAATCATTATACTACCACCGATTTTAATGAAAAAAGCTTGGGGGCAGTGTACATTGCAACTAGGACGTGACAGGTTCCCTTTAACTTAAGACAGAGGTACCTTTTGCCAGCCAAAAGAAATGATTCTGAGTGTCCCATCAATCTATACAGACCCCTATTTTATCATGTTCTTTGTTGTTATCATTGTACACATCACATAATATCAAAAATGTCTAATTGAATATATGTGAATCTTTCCATTAGTGGGGCTGTTAAATTAGAGACCCGAGGCCTACTAGGGATCATCTGGTCTGAGTCCTGCTCAGCCAACTCTCATAATGGCCTTGTAGTCTCACAACAACTGCATAGTCATATTTTACCAATTGCTTCTGCAATTTCCAACTCTGTTGTATTATGCCCATTGGATATGTACTGACCCACTCACTCTGCAAAATGCTTTAATTTCATTAAGTGTAATTAAGACAGTCACAAAAAGTCAACTGAGAATGTTGGCTCTTTTTTTTATGCTCTCATTCACCTTCATAGATAGAGACAGCAAAACAAGCTTGCCATGCTGTCCTGAAGAGAAAAGCGATTAGATGCCTCAGGGATGGAGGTCCCAGAAGACATACTTATACCATGCCCAAGATAAAAAGAGTTTTTGTGGGAAAAATTCCTTAAGATCTCAAGCACAAATCAGACCCATGCACAGGGGACAGTATAAAAGAGAATTCCTTCACTATAGTTATTCTTCACTAGGTTTTTGCACTCAGTGCAGGAAAGAGTGTGGTCTCCCTTTTCTTTGAGCTGGACATTACGTTTATATAGCTCTTTATTAGTTGGGGTCTCAGTCTTGCTCGGCTCTTATACACATTTATGTCATTTGATATTTGGTAAGGTTTTAATACTAGAGGTTAGGACCTTCCCGAATAGGGTCACCATGACGCGGTGGGTTGACGTTTTAGTTTTTTTATCAAAATTATGTTAACTACGTCCCCTGTGTTATTTTCATGCAGTATTGATATTTATTTACTGCAGGGTATTTGCTAATTTTGTTTTTATCTTTTTTTTTGTCAGTTCAGTGGCTAGTGTGAACACACGCCTATAATCTGCATGCATACCAATTTATTTTCCAGTTTATCTCTTTAGATTTTTATTCTTCACTAGAAGCAATGCTAAGCATTACATCATCCATTAAAGTGCAAATTGCCTCTTCAGAGAGGAAAAGGATTTGAACACCTATTTTTTGACACCTATTGGAAGTAGCCCTAAAATACAATATTGACCCTTAAGGAACCTTGCCACATAATATAGGATACAAGGATACAATTTAGGATAAATGCCAAACCAGATTCTCAATTTGAAGACATGTCATTTGGTGTGTTGTCCCTCCTCAGTGCAAAGCATGAGATCTGATTTGGCAGTATGAGAGGCATCAGACTTGAATCTAAGGGGTAGAGTACCACTTAGCATCCATTGAGACATGTTACAATTGTTTTCAATCTGGTTAATACAGAATCTCACAGAGAAAAAGTATCTATATTTATAGTACAGCCCCATAGAAGTCTATGGGTGCCGTATCACAGTTTGAAAGTATTATATTACAGAACTGTAACATGGCCATGCAAATGCTTAATAAGCCTAAAAGTGTGAAGCTTATTTTTACAACCAAAAGTATATTAAATAAAAATGTTTAATTCATTAAAATAGCAAATTTTTTAGTCATTACATTACAGTTGGATCCATAGTTCCCCTAAATTAATATTAGATACCCCAAAGTGTTCTTTGTTCTAGATGAGTAAAACTGTAGGGGTCCTGTTTAATGGCCTGGTCAGGTTACAATGTCCTGGTCCTGGTCAGATTACAATGGGCCCCAAAGCAAACTTTTGAGTGCACCCTGTGCCCAACATTTTAAATCCGCTAGCTTTTCATCTTGTCATTCTGTGGCACCATCCATCTCATCACCTCATCATTCTATGACACCCAACAACCTACCCTACATGTCATCCTCCCTGCTTAACAACATCAAATTTGTGAATTGAATTCATTCCCAAACCCACAGTCTAGTGCATTCAGCAGCTATTGATGCGCTCAGAGCATGCAGGCAGAGTGAGCAGTGCAGGGTAAAAGGTGGGCCGCCATGTTCTCTTGTAACTACAGGCTTTTTCCTCCCTAAAAGGACCCTTCTTTTTCTGTGCAGGCCCCACAACCCCTACAAGCCTAGTTGTGGTCATGCCCATTGTGATAATACACAACGGGTCATGCATGGTCTTCCAGCTGCTATGCAGCTAAGTGCAAGCTGCCTAGTTTGCTTGTGAAAATGTTTAATGCCAAGTTATTGAAACCATGAAAGTATATTCCTGTACATTCAGTTAGTAAAATGTTCACAGCTTGTATAATAGGAAGAAACTTGACTGTTGGGTTTATTTTTTTTTTAGGGCAAAATTAAAATGTGCAGTAAAAAAAGAACATGGAAGTGACAGTCAGTGTCGGACAGAGAGTACAGTCCTGTTTTTATCTATGAGCTGCCTCCTGGTGATTGCCTTCCAGCCACTCACTGAATGTTGCTTCTCCTGGCAATTCCCAGCTGCAGGAGCGTACACCTGTATAGTTACATCTATATCTGAACAGATTCCTGAGGAAATTACACTCAGCCGCTGAAGCACTTCTGAGCCTGTCAAGCGCGTAAATCTAACACTCCTGATAAACAATGTTTTGCAGAGGACTCAAAGTTGGATTTGCACATGTTTACCTGATTCTCAAGAGCTCTTCCTATCCACTGTCTACAACGCACAGACTTAGGTGCCAAATGCTCGCCATGCTGTTACAGTCTGGAATCATTTGTCATTTATTTTCTACTGAGAGAGAAATCACCACATTATCTATCACTCAGTAATCAGTACTGCCTTACGTAACAGTCTGTTCCTATGCTGTAATTATCGATTCATAAATAATAATCCAAATAATCTGAAGTTTGATATTGCTCTATTAAAAAAGAACTGTCAAAAATGGGCAGTTTTTTATCTTCTTTTATTCCAGCTGTTCTCTGAGTATTCTGGGTTTTGTTTTTTATAAATATGGCACACGGTTCCATGGATATGGGCCTTTTTATTTAAAGCAAATTTTGTGAGTCTTTACCAAGGGGGCGTGGCTCACAGGGTAATTAGGCAATGTAGCTTAAAGGCACGCCCCCCCAAAGAATCTCGTGAGCCAAGATCCATTGTAAAAAATTACAAATTTGCACTAAATAGTTAATGCTGGATGTTACCTGTCCATTAAATTTGTAGGCTTTTAGCCCCGGAAGAGGCATGTTTGATAAATGTGAGGTTTAGGGCCTCAGGCTGAGCTGCCTAGGAGACCTCAATTTTTACTATAGTATAGCAGTATATAGTGAGTGATCACATGATCGCAGATTGAAGTCCCTTAAGGAGGCTACAAATTTAAGTTAAAAATGGAAGAGAAAGTTTTTAAAAATCAAAAACATCAGAGCTGCAGTTTTTCTGCCATCTCAGCTCCCTAAAAATGCAATGAAAAGCAATCAAAACATTGTATGTACAATGGATATAAAAAAAGTCTATACATCCCTGATGAAATACCCAGCTTTTAACAGAACTATTTCAGAACTTTTTTTCACCTTTAATGTACAAATCCATTGAGAAACAAACTGAAAACATTTCGAAAGGGAAAATAAAATTAAAGAACAAAAATAATGTAGTTGAATAAGTGTGAACACACTCTTATAATTATAATTGAGGATGTGGTTGTGTTCACAATTAGACAATTAGGCTGGAGTCACACTAAACATTGCATAGAACTTGGCCCAGTGTTATTCTATGGGCTAACTCAGATCACAGTTTAATTTCTCAGGCATATTCAGCGTACGTTTAAAATCGCAGCATGCTGTGATTGTATGTGTATATCATGCGTGACTCGCCAAAGGAAGCGAGGAATAATCGAGGAAAACTCGCATGTCAGCTCAGTGCAGTCCGATATACAGCGAGTCAGGCCATGGAGGAGATAGAGAAATTACTTTCTCCATCTCCTCTGCAGCTGTGCTGCGATCCTCTCATGGTAGAGAATCCCAGCACAGTAGCATGATACTCAGCTCCCACTCGCTGCAGAGCAGGAGCCAAGGGTCATTAGCATATCGAATCCAATGCTCTCGCATTGCATGCCATACGCTGGTGTGACGCCGGCCTTACATATAAACTCATGATAATTAGCAGACATTGCCATATAAAGTTTAGCTGTTCTAGCAGGATTTTCCTGACATTTTCTAGGTGGAAATTGACAGCAAAACCCATGGTCTGTAAACAGCTTACAACATAGCAAAGGGATCTCATTAATGAAAGTTATCAGTCAGGAGACAGGTACAACAATTTTTCCAGAGCATTAGATATATCATGGAACACTGAAGATGGTCTTCAAAAAGTGGTTTAAATTTGACATGAAAATAACATTACCTAAAACTGGACATTTGTCGAAAAATGATGAAAAGAGAAGAATAAAATAGGTCTAGCAGGCTGCCAAATGGCCTACAGCAACATTAAAGGAGCTGTAATAATTTCTGGCATGTATTGGTTGTGTACTGAATATGATAAAAATCTACAGTATTAAAATGTATGGCCTGTGGAGTAGGGTAGCAAGATAGAAGCCTTTTCTTACAAACAAAAACATCCAAGCCTGGGCATGTTTTGCCAAAACCTACATCAATTTATTAGATAGTTCTCAGTCAACCCAAAGATATTTTATCCGGTTAAAGTCCCCATGGGGCACATTACCAATTATATAACCAAAAAAAGAAAAAGGATGTGCCAGGAACAACATATGACCACATCCTTGGTAAAAACATTAATTTTATCAATAAATCTAAAGATAAAGTACAATATGATAAAAGCAAAAAATAGACACTGAACAGATACAGGTGAGAAAAAAAAAACAGCGTTTGATGAGTGAGCTAATCACATAGTAAAGTTCCAGCATACCAGTACATGTGTGTAACACAGGCGATCAGATGATTGCAGCTTCAAGTCTCCCATGGAGACTATTAAAGCCAGTGAAAAGTGAAAAAAAATGTTTTTGAAAATATTAAAAAAATAAATAAAAATAACAGCTTAAATCACCCTCCTTTCGCCCCATTCAAAATGAAACAATTAAAAAAATCCAAAATACACATATTTGGTATTGGCGTGTTCAGAATCGCCCGATCTATCAATATATAAAAAGAATTAATCCGATTGGTAAACGGCATAACGAGAAAAGAAATCAAAACACCAGAATTATGTTTTTTTTGGTCGCCGCAACATTGCAATAAAATGCAATAACAGGCGATACAAACATTATATCTACACCCAAATGGTATCAATAGAAACATCAGCTCAAAACACAAAAAATAAGACCTCACCCGGCCCCAGATCCAGAAAAATGGGTACGCTACGGGTCTCGGAAAATGGCACCAATTTTTTTTGGGCCAAATGTACAAATTTTGGATTTGTTTCAGCATTTAAATAAAAAATAACCTATACATATTTGGTATATGCAAATTCGTAATAATCTGGGGAATCATAAGGGCAGGTTAGTTTTAGCATTTAGTGAACATGGTAAAAAAAAATTGTGGAATTGCAATATCACCGCACTTGAAATTTTTTTCCCATTTTCCAGTGCACAATATAGTAAAACCAATGGTGTCGATCAAAAGTAAAAATCGTCCCGCAAAAAACAACCCCTCACATGGCCATATTGATGAAAAAATAAAAAAGTTATGGCTCTGGAAAGAAGAGGAGCAGAAAACTAAAACGCAAAAAAGGGAAAAACCCAAGGTGGTAAAGAGGTTAATATTATCCTTTATTTAAAAATAAAATTAATAATTGTGTAATTTTAACAATGGCCATTATCGCTATTTCGGACTCAGATGCCCTGATTCATCAAAGTGCTTACAACAAAAAATGTTGCAACTTTGGATATTTTCACACTGATTTCAGGCAGCTCTACAAAACTGGGCAGAGCTGGGATAAATCGAGTTGGGAATGAGCATGGCTATGCCCACCTATCAAATTCATCAAAAGTGGCAGGATTTTACTTCCTTGGCTGGAGTTACAATTTTGGTGAGGAGCACAGAGGCTCAATCTACTGATAAGATGCAGCGAATTCCTTAATTGGAGTAAGTCTCTTAATGAATTCAGTTCATCTTTTTCTGGCAATGCCCTTCATTAAGACTGGTGTACCAAACGCCAGTCTTAAAGAGGTTGTCCCATGAACAAAGTAGATTTTGCAATAAAAATAACTGCCATAATTGGATGTGTTAAAAAAATGTTCCTGTGCTGAGATAATCTTATAAATGTGCCCCTGCTGTGTACTGTGTAATGGCTGTGTCTGACCTTGCAGGAACATGGTCTGATCATGTCACATCTCTCGGGCAAGGGAGGAAGCAAAAGAGTATACAGACAGGACAGTTCGGTAAAGGTAAAACATTTCCCTGCCTGTTTTTGAAGATTTATTGATTAAAATGTACTATGTTCATGGGACAACCCTTATAATGAATTGGTGCCATACTTTTCACATGTAAAGTGCCATGGAATGAAGGGTGCTATAATAATAATAATAATAATAATAATAATAATAATAATACTGCCTGTCCTGTCAGAAATAGTTTTCAGCAAATCCCTTTTTCAGTATCCTCAGTATTATAAAGAAAGGTAACACCTCTATACAGGGTCCACCAATTACAATAGGTGACGTCACAGCTCCCCTGCTCCCCCTCCCTTCACAATGACCTTTGATCATGCTCTTTAGATAATTGAATAAAAATGATAAGGTCAAGATCTGTTCACTGAAATTAAAGGGTAAAAAGTAAAGCAGGAAAAAAGGAAGTAGGAAAAAAAAAAGAATAGCAGTTAGATAGTGTAGTGAGGGAAGGATAGATAATTTTTAATTCAAGTATATTAGAAAATAGTTTTGATTATGGCATTAAATAGGGATCTAGGATAAAAATTACTTTGTATGTCGGACCACCCCTTTAATGTACACGTAGATTTTCTGAAATAAATGATGTTACAAATCTTGCAGTTTTCACACTGGCCACTTGGGCTTATTTAAATTATTATTTTTTTATTTTTAATTAAGTATGTGTTAAAAAAAATATTGCCAAAATGTTATGGCAAATTTTATCAGAAAAACTTGGTTTAAACAATAGGTCATTTTCTGATGATAGCTTCCCTTTAATAATGCCTTCTTATGTCCACTGATACTTCCTAAGGTCAACCCCTTGTAGAATGTACTTGAACTGTATAAGAAAATGAAAATGATAATATGACAATATTAATAATGGGAATGATAATAATTATAGTAATACATAGTATTCTTCATCTGATATAAAGCTCTTTGCAGTAACACCACCCACCAGTGACCTGTAAATATAAATTGCTTCTAGCCTTTTGCTTTCCACAGCCATCTGCCTGAAAACTGAACATATTTTCCAAAATCGCTATGATTTTTTTCTGTGTTCTGAATGTATTTAATTATTTACCATTTCATAAAATGTTTTAAAGGTGATGTTTTATGTAAGAGTTTCATTTACCATGTAACAGTTCATTGCATTTTATTACAACCTAGATATTATCATACGAGAAGCCTGCAGCAATTCTGTAATGTAACAAACACCCTGTAATGTGACATACAGCCACATACAATAATCACCTGCTATATATTGTTGTTTTCGACATTAACCACACAACAATGTCCAAAACAACATGCAAGAGCCCGACAAGAAGCAGCAATCATAGTGCTCAGCATGGCTTCCATAGACTTCTATTCAATTCTTTTAAAGCACCACTCCAGTGATTTTTTATTGCACTGCTGGAGTGGTGCTTTAAATGTAAGTCCCCTGCTCCCTGTCTGATACTCACCTGTCACCGCCTTCATTCATTTCCATCGTCGCTCCAGTCCGTCTCCAGCAAAATGTGACCCATCGACTGCTCTAGTGTTTCATTGAGTGAGGCGGAGGTCACTTTTCATTAAACGTCTATGAGAGCCTCGTTCTGACCTCTTTCTGGCGCTTATAGACTTATATTGAGAGTGTGTGACGTAGCTTCTGACTTCCGGCCAGTCGGAAGCTACTGTCAGAAGATGACTCGGAGGGACCGGAGCGGCACCAAAAAACTATGAAGACGCCGGAGGGTGAGTATTTGACCAGGGGTCTCAGATTTAAAACGCCACTCCAGCGTGGAAAAAAAGCCCCAAAAATGCTGGACTGGTGCTTGGAAGCAAATCTGAAGCATGTTCTGAACTACTATATTTACTATAGAGATACCTTGTGTCATATGGTCGGTCCACTATCTTGTGTTGGATGACTACATAACTCAGTACCAGACTGACATAGCACAATAAATAGGTCACACCTTAAAGATATTCCAATAATCACAGAAAGGGGTTGTCCGACAATCACAGATGAGGGGATCTGACAAAATTTGAATTTACCAAATTGCGCAGATTTTATTAGCAAATTCGATTTGCAGTAAAGTTATTCTTCATGAATTGAATGTTCCCTAATATGCTCTGGGGTCTCTTGAGATCTCAGAGCATAATAAAAGTAAAATGAAAAAAGATAAGAAATACTCATACTCACCTCATTGCTCACCCCTTCGGGAGCCACCACTGCTCCCTGTCCAGTTCTCCAAGCCTCTATTGCACTGTAACACAGGTACTTTAGATGCAGTGACACAGAAACACAGAGCTGCCAGTACAGGGTTAATAAACAGGGGGGAATTACTGTAACAGGGTCAATCTGGGAGTAACAGGGGAAATATGGGGACAACAAGGGGAGTAGCAGGTAACAGACTATAAATGACAATTCACAGTTTGGCTAGATGTAGCAGAGTCGACATGGTTGTAATCGGCAGTTTTACACTTAGCTGACTCTTGTTCCCAACAAGGCAGATGCCAGCTGATGCCGCTGTTGTTTTCTTCTGGCTTCCCCACCTAAACAATGCTCTGTCTTCTGGCGGCAGCGGGCGATCTCCGGTTCGACCCGCTGAGCCCCTAGTCCATAACACTGCACCTCACTTGCTCGGCTCCATGTCTTTTGACGGCAGTGGGCGGTCTCCGGTTTGACCCGCTGAGCCCCTAGTCCATAACACTGCACCCTCACTTGCTCGGCTCCACGGACCCTGCGTCTCTTCTCCCTCTAGGCGGGCTTGGCTCCCACTGTAAATTGCCTGCTTTCCCGCACAAAACTTTTTCCTCCCTCTTCCTAGACACGCTTCCAGCTCCCCGGTCACCTGACTCCTGTGCTTGCAGTCTGTCTTCCCCCTGCAACCAGAGGCACAGCCCCGGCAATTCCGGATCCCTTGTTCTGAAAGTACTTACACCCCGGTCTTCCCCCTTACAGCACTACAGCTCCGGTCCAGGGACCCCCGACCGTGAGCAGGTTCCTAAAGTCACTGCGCATGTGCAGTGACCTCACAGGGCCTGCCCGTGGCCATAAGTCCCTGCCTAGAGTGATCACTGGGCCGGAGATGTAGCGTGTGTAGAGGCATTGAGAACTGAACAGTCAAACAGGGAGCAGCAGGGTTGTCCGAAGAAGTGAGGTATGTTTGTTTTTTGTTTTTTCTGCTTGTGCTCTACTGTTCAGCAATATGGCGTTTGCAGCTGGCCGCTATTTTAATGAATTTGCATGGAGTGAAGTACAAAAAAATTGTATACTCCAGAATGTGGATTTTTAAAAAATTTTTCAGTAGAATTAAATTCTACATGAATAAATTTGCCCATTTCTATTTAACGAGTATAAGCGTGGTTGAACAGGCTCCTTTCACAGCACATAGGACTGAAAGAACTAGCTGAGCGCTGCTCTCCCATAGACAATGAATGAAGCGGAGGTGGAGAATGTGCTCTGCTGCTTCATTCAGGAGCCCAACTCTCAGGATCCAGAGCCTGTTTTCAAGTTCGCTGTGGATCCCAGTGGTCGATCTGCAGCGATTAGGATACGGGTATGGCTACTGTTGATTCTAGCAATACTCCTTTATTCTGTTTCTTTTTTATTTCTTTTTTATTTTGATCCTGCAGTCATACTCCTTTCTATTTGTCGCCTACTTCTTCATAACATACATTTAGTACATTACCAAAAGGTAGACAACTAATAGGAGTGTACATGACTACAGGATCAGAATACAAAGAGTTTGCTTGTCGTCTGTTACCAAGGAAACGCATCATTCTGCATAGCTGCTGTAAATACAAAATGGTAGGGTTAATTTAGATGGATTGCAGCAATAAAACAAAAATGGTAATGTGTATCTATGTGGCATAAAATACACTGATACATTTCTTCATATGTGCTTTTTTCTCCATAGATGTTTAGCATATATTAACTTTTATTATTTAGGAAATGCAGAAATAGAAACAAATCTGCTTTGTTTTTCTATTTAATGTAATTCGCCAGACACCATAAATAATATGTTCATTATATTGTATGTGTTGCTATGGTTACAAGCCCACCAACTACATCTATGGCATTTACTCTTTTATGATGTTTTGTTAAAATGCATTACAGAAATGTGTTTATTGTATTTTTTTTTCTTTTTAGTTCAGTCAGGGGACTTTTAGTTTTGATTTCCCCATACCTTATAATTTATTAGTGTATCTCAATATTTATATGCATGTACATAAAAAATAAAACTTTACGGACATTTCAGCAGGCAAAATCTACTTACTAATAACTGTGTAGACTGTGGTTCACTGTTAGGACGACGATCGCATTGGAGTGCACAGACTGGCCAGCGGCTCTCTTGACCCGAGTGTACAGTCAGGAGTGCGGCCAGCCAGTCCATGCACTGCGATGCAATTGTCGTCCGTGTCATACGACCGTCTGACTGCGCCCTTAGTATTGTTTCCTTTAATGTATCATGGCCTTGGGAAATAGCAATGGTCTCTCTTCCAATATCAGAGAATCTTTAGAGTGCCATAGTGCCATAAGTGACTACTTTACACTCTCAGGCAGTTGCCCAATTTTTCCAAATGCCAGTAGTGGTAAACTATGTATTACTTCAGTAAATGGTCTTATATTATGCTTAGAACATACCAAGCAACTTTTCAGAATAGACAGTTGTGTGTGTACATAAGGGATAACACTGTTTCTGGCCATTATTGGATCCTTTTCTCACTATAGATTCTATTTCTAACTTTCAGTTGTCTCTGATCTAGTGGATACAGACTACCTGCCAAGTTCAGAGAACTGCGACCAGAATGGTGACCAGTTTGCAAATTATGTCCTACTAGGAACGGTTAAAGGATTTGGGAATGTTTAGCTTGCAAAAAAGAAGACTGAGAGGAGACCTAATAGCTGTCTACAATTATCTGAAGAGCTGTCACACTGTAGAGGGATCAGCTTTATTCTCATTTACACATGGAAACACGAGAAGCAATGGAATGAAACTGAATGGGAGAAGATACAGATTAGATATTAGAAAACACTTTTTGACAGTGAGGGTGATGAATGAGTTGAACAGGCGGCCACCAGAGGTGGTGAGTTCTCCTTTAATGGAAGTCTTCAAACAGAGGCTGGACAGACATCTATCTGAGATGGTTTAGTGAATCCTGCATTGAGCAGTTTGGACCAGATGACACTGGATGTCCCCTCCAACTCTAACATTCTATGATTCCATGATGTCTAACATATACAGAACACAGAGACATGGATTCCTGCTCTTTATGCCCTGCAGCAGACAGAAGCGACTGCATGAAGGACATTATACTGCAGTACTGAACTGTGTGGCTGTGAATCCAACACTGGAGTGAAATAAATTTGCAACAAACTGTAGCAGGATCTGTTTGTCTCTATCGGTGTCTACGTGGTTACTCACTGTACTAAGAGCTCCTACCTCCAACCCCTCCATAGAGTTTACTCCCTTCAACTCCTCAACCCCTCCATAGAGTTTAATAGGAGTTATAACTTGATACTTCATTATGATGGTGGTCCATCTCTTTAGCATAGATGGATTTGAGCTTTTTTTCAGAGTGAATAATGTCTTCAAGAGTGGATAAAATGTCTCATAGCGGGAGAAAGATAAAGCAGAATTCACTGATAACGATACAAAAAGTGAATTATATTCACTTGTACTATTGATTATGCAGCTTGTTGAAATAAAAAGGACCATGCAAGATTTGAATCTTCAACATTATGCAGCAAACCTGTATAAATGTGTATAGTACAGAGACCCATTAAGACATTGGTTTTGCTTTATAATTTCAGATGTGTTTAAAAGAAATGTCCTGATACTCTGTTGATTAAGCAAATTAAAAAAAGTGGACTAATAAATATTGAGTAGAGTTGAGACAATCTTGCAAAATTCGATTTGGGTAGATTTTCTCAACTCAGGGAGAGAGATTTGATTTGAATTGAATAAATTCAGTGCAAATTGAATCTGCCTGGAAAGAGTTAAGAACTAATAAACTCATTGACATGTGTCACACCCCACCTGACAGAGTGAGGCCTAGTCCCGCGGGAAGACTTAGAGAGAGAAGAAGAACGAAGAGGGGCCAATCAGACGACCAAGTTGGGATCTGCAGAGATGGGACGTGGAGAGGTGAATATAAGGCTATGTTCCCATGGTGAATTTTTACTCTGCATATTTTTGGAAAAATACACGTAACCTATTTTACTTAATGGGGGCAGAAATGGTGCAGAAAATCTGCAACATAAAAAATGCACCAAAAGCTCATCATGGGAACGAAGCCTAAAAGTTTGTTTTTTTTAACTCTTTCTCATCACTTAGAATTCAACAAACTAGTGGTTATCTGCCATTTTGCTGGATTTACGTGAAGCAAATCATCCATAATTTGGATTTGCTTGGATTCACAAACTCTAGGAAATTATAAACTAATTTGATTTGGTTAGAATGGGTTCACTCATCTTTAGTAGTGAGAATATTTCTTTTACCGCATCAACCAATGTGTCTGCCTACGATCTAACATTATTGTGATAGGCACTTGAGTAGAAATGGTCAAGTTATTCAATCACCTATTCTTCCCTCTTTATCCCAGGCAGCTGCTTTCTGTGCATAAATATGCAGTGAAAGTGTCTGTCTACCCAGGAAAGTTTAGTATTTTGAAGACATATTGCTGTCTCCCAGGACAATTCTGCATAGCATTCCTTTTTACTTGCTTTGTCTATGAGGTATGCAGATAAAGTAAAACATATCGAAGGGCTCAGTGACAGTCCCTTTTATTCCCTACTAGGGAAGTATATATTTTACATCTTGAGAATATATGTGTTTAATTAGTTATCATATGTCCTTACAGCTATAACAAATATTTTATCACACCTATATTATTGGATATATTATCAGATAAGAACAAACTCTGAGTCTATATTTCTCCAGTTTGTATGTGTGAATATCTTTCTCCGACACTTATCTCAGTAAACAGACTCCCTTTGTATTGCTCATATGTATATGCATCTCCGAAACAGGCAATGCTTTCTCCTTTTATTACAGTATATTTCTCCCATTACAGTGATTTTCTCTTGTATGTCTTATTTTGCTGTCTCTCTCGGTTTTTATCTTCAGAAGCTACACTATTACTCCCAGTAGTCGCCATCTCATCTTTGTTTTTTTTACCTTGTAAAGGATAAATTCTATCAGGTCTTTTGAGTCCACTGGAAACTCGGCAAACTCAGATAAACTTTTAAGATCAAAGCGCTTGT
This sequence comes from Phyllobates terribilis, assembly GCF_046119375.1. Taxonomy (NCBI): domain Eukaryota; kingdom Metazoa; phylum Chordata; class Amphibia; order Anura; family Dendrobatidae; genus Phyllobates; species Phyllobates terribilis. The sequence goes on along the minus strand of NW_027362764.1, from coordinate 670,165,595 downwards.
CAAAACAAAGTTTTCTTATCAACTTGAGGTAAGGCAATCTTAGACAGGAAATGCAATAAAACATGTAAAACACTGGTAGCAAAGCTACCGGCTTGGAAAATATTGATTGACACATAAAACCTTCAATAAAAACTTATAAGGCATTTTTAGTTCACTACTGTAATAATGATGTAGCCGTGGTGTCCAAGCAGAGAACAGAGAAGATCAGAGCACTGCTTATACTCCTCAGATCAGAATAATCCTGGTTTACTTCAAAGCCTTACAAGACGATTCTCTGTTACGTTGGTCCTAAACTTAGTGCTTTTTTCTTGAACCATGATTGTTATCACAGCAGCTGATCTAACATTAATGTATATATAGAAAGATCACAGCAAATCATTCCATTGTAGAAACACTGGCCACATTTCAGCCACCACGCCTAGGGAAATGTGACATCAAAAATGTCATATAGTTTAAATCATGTTTTTATGTTACATGTATTTAAATGGAAAAAATACATATATGTGCCATGTAAATTGACTCCTACCCACAAAGACTGAATAATGTTCTAAAATGGAAGTGGTACTTCAACAAAGTGTTAGTTTGATGCTGTGCATATTTATGCAACCACATTATTACAGTTACTTATGTATATGTAAGCTCGTCAAGAGAATGCCAAGAGTGTGCAAAGCAGTCATCAAAGTAAAAGGTGGCTACTTTGAAGAACCTATAATATAAGACATATTTTCAGTTGTTTCACACTTTTTTGTTAAGTATATAATTCCACATGTGTTAATTCATAGTTTTGATGCCTTTAGTGTGAATGTACAATTTTCATAGTCATGAAAATACAGAAAAATCTTTAAATGAGAAGGTGTGTACAAACTTTTGGTCTGTACTGTATATATGTACAAACACATGTATATATATACGTAAGGAACTATTATACTCATAAACATAAACCCTAGCCTTGTCCAGGCGCTAACGACACAACACAGACCCTGGCTACTGATACACGGCTAAGCTACTCCAAAAACAGTCATACAAAACAGCTATCATCCATAGCAAGCACTGACACTTGCAGTTTGGTGCACACAGTCTTTCTTAAACTGTTTCCCAATGCTTCACATGCAACTATCAAAAGGCCCTATGTTACACACCTGTGCTGGACAGGCTGCCTTCTTCTATGGCTGTCTCCTTTACAGAAGTCCACACCTGGGTTCTCAGGTAACCTAACTCATCTGACATCATCACCGTAGGCCTTTTAAGGCCAGCTCTGGCAGAGATCCGGTGCTTGGCTATTAAGTATTCACTTGACTGAGCTTCAACCAGTTGTCTAATCATCCACCTCCGCTACTTCTGACTTCTATATTATAACAAGCATTATTTCCAAGCTCAGTCCAACTTGCTAGTTCTTGTTTACCCCAACCTTTCAGTGTGAAAGTTACCAACTCCTCTCAATCCTGTTCACACCAGGCCTCTGCAATCAAGGTACCGCACCTCTTCAAACATGTCACCAGTTTGCATTTACTTCTCTATTACATTGCTCTATTAACCATTGCCCAACAAGAAACACACCATATCACATTAACTTCTCTAACATATCTGTGCCATTAACCATTACCCTACTGGAAGGTAGCAGACTGCATTTATTTCTCAATAACTTCCTTGAGAAATTGCTTTCCTTTTGGAATATACCAGTTTCCTATTCAGTTACTGTTCTCATGAATATCCACACATCTAGGTTTGCTTCATCAGTGCTACCTGCTCAACTTGTTTGTTTGTCATCCTGCATATCCTGCAGGTCTGGTCCTCACTGACCCGTCAAGCCCACTCCACCATGCCATTTCCTCTCTCTACGCAATCTTACAGCTTAAAGAATCCACCTCAACAAGTGAGCCCATAGCACCCTGCAGGGCTTATTATCCCTTAGTCTAGTCAGGCATTTTTCATTTAGACAACCACATTCAAATAACTGATTAAGTTACAGATATTAGAAAATTCTGAGAAACCGAGGCACCAAAACCGCAGGTTCTTGATAAAAGCTTGATTACAGATGTTATGGAATGAGAGCCACTACTTGGCCCCCACTAATTATAAGCAAGAACTAAGAACTGCTGTAGTAGGATTAGCTCCCACCATAATGGATTCTAAATGGTCTTGTAGTAATGACATCCATTGATGAGAATAATCAAGATCAGTGTTTCTCAACTTTAGTCCTCCTGTACCCACGTTATTTTCTGTAATGGAGCTGTTGGGATCTGTAAGGACTGAAATTGAGAAACAATGGGTTTACATGGTATTACCCCATACAATTTATGAAAGTATAAGTTTAGGTATAGAATAGCTACAACTGGTATATAATTGTATTACAGTATTAATATCTAAAGCATTAATTTTATATACGATATAAGTTTAAATTTCTTATACATATGGAGTTAAAATACAATTTGCAAATAATATCTGGGATATGTGGGAGTGAAATTTAGAGAGTCACTTGTAGAGAAGGATCTGAGTGTACTTGTAGATCACAGAATAAATAACAGCATTCAATGTCAATCAGCTGTTTGCTATGGCCAGCAAGATAATGTCATTTATTAAAAGAGGCAGGGATCTGAGGAAGAGGGGCATAATACTATCATTGAATAAAGCATTGGTGTGACCCCATCTGGAATATGCAGTTCAGTTCTGTGCACCAGTTCATAGATCTTTTCAAATCCAATAGCCAAAGGCCAAAAAGTTCCATTTTAACCAATCCAAAATAAAACACAACTTGAAATTGTTACATTAAAAATTTGAGTAACTAGTGCAAATCCTACAGTGCATTGTGAAAGTAATTAGCCCCCTTGAACTTTTCTACCTTTTGCCACATTTCTGGTTTCAAACATAAAGATATAAAATTCTAATTTTTTGGGGGAAAAATCTACAACAAGTGGGACACAATCGTAAAGTGGAACGAAATTTATTGGATATTTTAAACTTATTTAACAAATTACAAACTGAAAAGTGGGGGGTGCAATATTATTCCGCCCCTTTACTTTCAGTGCAGCAAACTCACTCCAGAAGTTCAGTGAGAATCTCTGAATGATCCAATGTTGTCCTAAATGACTGGTAATGATAACTAGAATCCACCTGTGTGTAATCAAGTCTCCATATAAATGCACCTGCTCTGTGATAGTCTCAGGGTTCTGTTTCAAGTGCAGAGAGCATCATGAAGACCAAGGAACACACCAGGCAGGTCCGAGATACTGTTGTGGCGAATTTTAAAGCAGGATTTGGATACAAAAAGATTTCCCAAGTTTTAAACATCTCAAGGAGCACTGTGCAAGCGATCATATTAAAATGGAAGGAGTATCAGACCACTGCAAATCTACCAAGACCCGGCCGTCCCTCTAAACTATCATCTCAAACAAGGAAAAGACTGATCAGAGATGCAGCCAAATGGCCCATAATCACTCTGAATGAACTGCAGAGATCAACAGCCGAGGTGGGAGAGTCTGTCCATAGGACAACAATCAGTCGTACACTGCACAAATCTGGCCTTTATGGAAGAGTGGCAAGAAGAAAGCCATTTCTCATACATATCCATAAAAAGTCTCCTTTGAAGTTTGCCACAAGCCACCTGGGAGACACACCAAACACATGGAATAAGGTGCTCTGGTCAGATGAAACCAAAATCGAACTTTTTGGCCACAATGCAAAACGATATGTTTGGCGTAAAAGCAACACAGCTCATCACCCTCAAAACACCATCCCCACTGTCAAACATGGTGGTGGCAGCATCATGGTTTGGGCCTGCTTTTCTTCAGCAGGGACAGGGAAGATGGTTAAAATTGATGGGAAGATGGATGAAACCAAATACAGGACCATTCTAGAAGAAAACCTGTTGGACTCTTCAAAAGACCTGAGACTGGGACGGAGATTTATCTTCCAACAAGACAATGATCCCAAACATAAAGCAAAATCTACAATGGAATGGTTCAAAAATAAACATATCCAGGTGTTAGAATGGCCAAGTCAAAGTCCAGACCTGAATCCAATTGAGAATCTGTGGAAAGAGCTGAAAACCGCTGTTCACAAATGCCCTCCATCCAACCTCAATGAGCTTGAGCTGTTTTGCAAGGAAGAATGGGCAAGAATTTCAGTCTCTCGATTTGCAAAACTGATAGATACATACCCCAAGCGACTTGCAGCTGTAATCGCAGCAAAAGGTGGCGCTACAAAGTATTAACTCAAGGGGGCCGAATAATATTGCACGCCCCACTTTTCAGTTTTTAATTTGTTAAAAAGTTTAAAATATCCAATGAATTTTGTTCCACTTCATGATTGTGTCCCATTTGTTGTTGATTCTTCCCAAAAAAATTAGAATTTTATATCTTTATGTTTGAAGCCAGAAATGTGGCAAAAGGTAGAAAAGTTCAAGGGGGCCAAATACTTTCACAGTGCACTGTATCTCAAGGTGCACATTATTAGTCCTATCTATGTTATATTGTATCCCAAGCTGTCAAACTGCTGCCCTAGTTGAGTCAGCCAATTGTAATATACATATGAATAGATCTACCTATTTTTAGCTACATAGGTGTACAATAATACCTATTGATGCCATTGAGCAATTTTGGTGTGATCCAGTTCATAGAAAGAATGCTCTGGAGTTAGGGTACAAAGAAGAGCCACAAAATGATAAGGGGAATGGAAGATCTGACTTGTGTGGAAGGATTAAAAAAAATTACATTTAATTAGTCTTGAGAAGAAACCTGTAAAGAAGGAAATGATTAACTGTTTGCCCAGAAGCCTGTTTTCACCTTCCTGACCAGGGCAAAATTTCCAGTTCTGACCAGTGTCACTTCATGTGTTAAAACTCTGGAATGCTTCAATGAATCCCAGGAGTTCTGAGATTATTTTTCGTTACACATTGTACTTTGTGTTAGTGGTAAACTTAGTTTGAAATTATTTGCATTTATTTATGAAAATATCAGAATTTTGGCAAAAATGTTCACAATTTTCAAACTTTCAATTTTTATATCCTTAAACCAGTCAGTCATACTGTACAAAACAATTTAGAAACAACATTTCCCAAAGGTCTACTTCACATCATTTTTGAAACCTAATTTTTTTTATAGGAAGTTAGAAGGGTTAAAAGTTAAGCAGCGATTTCTAATCTTTTTCAACAAAATTTACAAAACCTTTTTTTAAGGATCATATCATGTTTGAAGTGACTTTGAGGGGCCTATGTGACAGAAAATACCCCAAATTGACACCAATCTAAAAACTGCACCCCTCAAAGTGCTCAAAACAACATACAAGAAGTTTATTAACCCTTTAGGTGCTTCACAGGAATTAAAGCAATGTGGAATGAAAAAAAAAAACATTTTACTTTCTCCCCCAAAAATGTTCATTAAGCCCAAATTTTGCAATTTTACAAGGTAACAAGAGAAAATGGACCAAATCAATTTTTCCGGACTATGCTGATACCACATATGTGGGGGAAAACTACTGTTTGGGCACACAGCAGGGCTCGGAAGGGAAGGAGAGACAATTGAATTCTGGAGCACGATTTTGGCTGGAAAAATTGCGGATGCCAGGTTACATTTGAAGAGACCTTGACATGAAAAAACAGCATAAATCCCCACAAGTGACCCCATTTTGGAAACTACACCTCTTGAGGAATTCATCTAAGGGTAAAGTGAGCATTTTTAACCCTCAGGTGATTCACACAAATGTATAACATTGGGCTGAGTCAATGGAAAATTAAGATTTTTTCCACTAAAATGCTACTTTATCCCTAAGCTTTTAATTTTCAAAAGGGATAATAGGAGAAAATGGACCACAAAATGTTACAAAATTTCTCCTGAGAACGCCAATACCTCATATGTGGTTAAAAATCTACTTTTGAGGCACAGTGCAAAGCTCAGAAGGGAAGAAATGCCATATTGTAGGGCACATTTTGCTGGCATAGTTTGAGGGTGCCATGTCACATTGGCAGAGCCCCTGAGGTAGCAGAACAGCAGAAACCTCACATAAGTGAACTTATTTTACAAATTAAATCTCTCAATGAATTGATGTAGGGGTGCAGTGATCATATTAGCACGACAGGTGAGTCACAGAATTTTATAACATTGGGCAGAGAAGAAATAATAATTACATTTTTACAACAAAAATGTTATTTTAGGCCCAGATTTTACATTGTCACACTGGGAAATTGGGAAAAATAGCACCAAATTTGTCACACAATTTTTGCTGATTGTGGCAATGCCTCATATGTGGCTGTATAGTACTGCTTAGCCACACGGCGAGACTTGGAACGGAAGGAGCGTTATTTGACTCTTGAAGAACAAATTATCGTATAATAGTTTGTGGACTCCATATACAGAGCCCCTACGTGCCAGGAGAGCATAATTTCCTCTGAAGTGACTTCATTTTGAAAATTTCACCCCTCTGGGAATTTTTCTACAGGTGCATTGACAATTTTGACTTCATGGGTGTTTGCCAGAAACAAGCACCAGTGCATGTTGCTGAGTGGAAATTGCAAATCTGCCATAGTAGTGCCCAGTACGTTGTAGTACACATACATTATAGCACCTATGCATTGTGCCCAGCTTCTGCTTCTGGAGACATGGACCTCGTAAAATAAGTGGGCTCTCATCACTACAAAAATGTCAAACGTGGATACTAACTGTGATTTAGGCCCACTGGGGCTCAGAAAGGAGTGAGGCATTTGGAATTGGGAGCGCAGAATTTGCTGGATTTCTTTTGGGCCGGCGAAGAGCTGTAGCGCTTTTCTAGAGCTTATGTGCTACCAGTAACATGGAAGCCCCCTACATTGACGGTTGAAGGACCAAAGTGGAGACTTGCTTTTTTTGTGGATTGAGTTTAAGATTTTATTGTGAACATTTTACATAACATTTTGGATCACATTTTGGACACGGCCGGATCATCGGATCATAGGCCAGACAAAGTCCACAGTGTCTCCATCTGCCTCATTATAGGGAATCTTCCGTAGAGGGTTCCGTCTGAATCACATATTTCAGAGATTTACATGGAAACCCCGGTGTAAGCATTCAGTGTACAGTGCAGGATAAATGTGCGCCGAGAAATACTGCGATCTTTGAGGAAGAATGAACAAATTAACAGGAGGTAAAAAATAGTTTTTATTTATTTTTTACGCCGTTCCTCATGAGGTATAAGTGATTAGATGACTTTATTCTTTGGATTGGTACAATTACAGCGATACAACATCTATATCTTTTTCTATGTTTAGCTGAAATCACACTAAAATACGCTTTTGTGAGAGCCATAGTTTTTCTATATTTGTGCCGACAGTCATTTGAGGGCTTGTTTCTTGGGGGACGAGTTGACGTTTTTATTGGTACCATTTTCCATCAAATAGAAGTTTTTGATCACTTTCTATTTTTTGGGAGGCAGAATGAACAAAAGTCAACAATTCAGGAATTTTTTTTTTATTATTATTCCGTTCACACTGTCTTCTTTTTTGTTATTTATTTTATATTTTTTAAAATTTTCACAATATTTAAAAACTTTGTTTTTACTTTTTTACCTTGTCCCAGTATGGGACATCCACTTTCCCTGCCCTGATCACTGATCTAATACTCTGCAATGCTTTTGCATTGCAGGGCATTAGATCAGTGCATCACATACAGGAAGGAGGCGTGTCACCTCCTGCTCTGAGCAGGAACTTACAGGCCCCTGTACCTGGGTGACCACACGGCCATCTTTTGGCCCGGGTTCGCCAAGGAGACCATCGACACAATGTGTTTCTGCAGGGTGTCAGTTCTCATATAGCGCTGACATCCATTTTTGATTCTACCGGCGCTTGTATTGAGCCCACACAATAATCACGCCATACATGCACTGCAATTTGTGGGAATGCACCTTCCACAACGCCGTATGACGAATGTTTTGAAGGGGTTAAAGAAGCACTCCCATCAAAGTTTTTATCCTTTTAATATAGTCATCATAATATTGCTTACAATTGCTCATTTTACCCTTCTACCCAGCTAATTCTTCTTTTTTCTATTTCATCTATGATATCACGTAATTAAAAATTGACTTGCTGAATCCTCATAAGCTCTATGTAGAAACAGGGATTTTTACTGTATGAGTGAGTATTAGAACTTCAATCCTTTGTCATTGAAAAGTCCTGGGTACCTCAGCTCCATCTCATGTTCAATTCCTGACCCAGCTGCTCCACTTCCGCCCCTGCCTTGAAATTTTAAGTACCTGCAGGAAAAATTTACCTCCTGTTTCTACATAGATCTTAGAAGAATTTAGCTAGTTTAGTTTTAATCATGCAATGTCATAGGCCTAATGGAAAAGAGATTAATTGGGTAGAAGGGCAAAGTGAGCAATTGTAAGTACACAGTGCTGTATAATATGATGATTGTAATATATTAAGATGATAAAAACTTTGATGGGAGGAGGAGTGCTTCTTTAACTTGTTTAAGTATATGAATGGCCAATGCAAAAATATGGTTAAAAAATGTATCATGTAAAATCCCCTGAAAAGATAAGAAGATCTGTCTAGAGAAAAAAAGTTTAGTCTCCATAGGAAGCAAGACTTATTTACCATGAGAACTAGTAATCTGAGGAATAACGTAATTCAGCAGCTGGACACACAGTGAACTGTTGATTGTTTAAAAAAAGTCTTTGATTTTTTTAGAAGAAAATAACAAATACTTTTGTAAATGTATAAAATTCTTGCTTAGAATGTTGATCCAGTGGATCGACAATGGGGATCAAGAGGGAAAATTTTCTTTTTGACGGCAGATTGGTTCATCCGTATCTCGTTCCCATCCCTCAATTGAACTTGATGGACGTGTTGTCTTTCAGCTGTACTAACTAGGTAAATTACTTTATATTGAGTAATATACTTAAAACATGTTGTGACCAGCTACCCTATGCACCTCTATTTAGTAAGTCTAACTATAAGATATGTGATTGCTGACAGTTTTAAAATACTTTCTAAATACTTAAAATATTCACGTGTCTCTCCTAAATTTTATTAAACTTGCCACTAAGTACCTTTCTCAATGTTATTGAACCATTGCTAATCAGACTGTACTATTAATTAAAACTTAATGACCTGTATCTTTCTGTCATTAACAATGTGTGACTTATAACTACAAAGGAATGTAAATGAGCGTTAGCTGTATCACTGCAAGTCTGTTTACACAAAAAGAAAAGATTAAAAATAAAACATAATGGAAAAATTATCTGCCTCCCCATTCATTTCATCATTTCTGACACAACAGACTGTCTTTGAACGAACAACAAACTTGCATTTAATGGAAATGTTTGTTCTTTCTCAAAATCAAGGACAACATTTTACATGTCTATTTATCCATTATTCATGCATTGACTTATTTTTTTTTCCATTCTGTTTATGCTAAGATATGTGTGTTAAATAAAAGTTTAACCTAAAGTCAAGATATTACAAGTAAATATCTTAAAGAGGGAAATATTATGTTAAAAAATTTGCAGGAGGAGACAGTAGGGGTGCAGATAGAGCAGTTACACCTACTGTATGTCCTAGTATCTAAAGTGCAAAATTGTCACATAAGATACTAGTTCATAGTAGGCAACGGATCCGGTAACAGATTTTTTGTTGCATTGCAGAAGCTTCAAATTACTCCTCTGAACAAAAGACAGTTTAATGGAGGCTTGCATTTTTTACAATTATTTGCCTATCCATTACATACTGATGTGTCCACCCTTGACGATTTCTGGAATTGTACAAAAGGAGATTCTGTGGGCACCTGACAACATGTTTGCAAAAAACAGTTCTGCTATGACTAAGATAAGTGATGTACCATATATTCAATAACGCCCTCCACCTCCTGCCTACTAATACGCTTCGCAGAGACAAAAGAGGTCAATTGTGGCCTATGTTTGGTAGTATTACTGCTCAGATAGCTGGTGCCGGTGCTCGTAGTGCTGCTACTGGCTCCCACAGTCTTAGCCGTTGTATGAGTTTTTCTTTTTTTACATTACTCCAGACTCCACTTTTTCTTTTACCTTACATTTTGTACAACACTATAATTAACTTTTGACCCCAAAATATCCAATTTTTGCCAAAAATGACATAATAAGAATTGCCAGATAGGTGTGTATACAGACAGAATGTAAAATGTGGCCACAGACCAAAATATCAATATGGTTGTCAATTTGGACTAGTAAAACCGGTTTGCAAAAACAAACATGTACAGTTAAATGTATTTATTTTTTAAACATTTTTTATATATTTTTCTAAAAAAATTCCACCCTATTCCCAAAAAATTAGATAATGTTAGCTAGGTACACATCCAAATAGCCAGCACCTGCAACACAGCACTGTGTTGCATGTACAGTATAATTAAACTTGCAATACAGATGTTCAAAAAAATGTTTGACACACACTTTGTAATGTGGACAGTTGTAGTTAAATTTCTGCAGTTTAGGACATTTTTTATATTTTTAAAAATCAGTTATTTCCCTTTACAAAACGGATTGCATAAGAAATGTACAAACTCAGTACCGTTGTCAGTGACAAGTAAATACACCATCTCTAACACTGATTTCAGATTTGTTTTATATTGTGCTTCCTAGCTACTGCTTTTTAATGCATGAAGAATAAAACAATATAATTGCAATTCAAACTCAGCAGAGCAATGCTAGCAACACCATGTTACTGATCAATCATACTGAGTCTGTCATTTCTGCTGCTTACACATCTCCTGTCTCTCGCTCCCCTTCTCTGTACTATGTACAGCCTACTACACTCATCGTTTTCATTGCAACAGTTCTACAACACACTACTGTCTGGAGTACTTGTCCAATATTTAAGGGCTTTCTCTTACTATTTCTGTTGATGACCTGTGAGCTTGGGTGTCATTTCACTATGCTAACTCATGCTAAAATGGCTGCTGCCTTCCTTAACTAAGTTTTTACGGAGGCTATGACATTCTTTCCTGATTGGCTGTGATATACCATGTGATGCTGTACGGCATTATGAGGAAGCCCACACAGTTGTGTCTGAAGTCATGTCAGCCTTCTCTTGTTGGTGTAATCCGCTGCAATGCGTAAAAAGCTGTTGGGATATTTTTTTAGCGATTAGCGTAAATCAAATCACAAACTATTCAAATTAGCTGGAACCTGAAAATTTCATATAATTTGACTCAAATTCAATTTGTATTGAGTCAATTTGCTTTTCTCCTGTCTCTGTTACTACAATTACACAGTTCCAGCTCTCTTGCTTCATCTGGTCTCCACTACAAGAACTCTGTTATTCCAGCTCTGAACAACCATTCTCCATTATATCACCTCCACTATTCTAGAGCTGCTTCTTATGGTCTCCATTACACTGTTAAAGTTCTGCTGCATCTAATCTGCAGTTCTGCGGTGTAGCTTCTGCTACATCCATTCAATAATGCGGCTCAATGCAATTTCGACTCTGCAAACCAACGAATCTTTCAGCATCTGAAGTGTGCTTCTAAAACTATCAATCCAGCATTTTTTTTTAGAATTCAGCGATGGAGTGGTGCTATTAATATATGTTCCCTGACCCTAATCTTCTACTTACCAGCTGCTGTCTTCAGCTCTTCCTAGCGCTGCTCCGGTCCTGATCCACCATTTTATGACAGCAACGTCTGATTGACCAGAGGTCAGAGGTAACAGTCACAAGTTTTCAATGTACAGTAAGTCTATGAGACCCTTTTTATGGTTCTTATAATCTTACATTGATTAGTGACCTTTGGCTCACCCAGCAAACACTGGAGCGATCTGGCAGGTCACAATCATCAGGAGACAACTGGAACGGCCCTGATAATGGAAGAAGACCGCAGCTGGTACTTATCTTACTGGGGGCAGGGAACTTGGATTAGTGACATCACTTGAGCAGTAAAATTAAGAAAAATGCTGGAGTGATGATTAAAAGGAAACCTGTCACGTGATAAAACGCTATTAACTTGCAGATACGGGGTTAATCTCCAGGTTAATAGTGTTCTGAACCTACCTGGTGCCTGCATTTAGAGCCCCAGTGCCAGGAGTAAATAAACTGTATTCCTCTCGGCAGGGTTCGGGTTTCAGCCACTGGGGTGGTGCCGGCATGTGTTCAGTCACCACTCTGTGTATAGAGAGCGGTGACTGTAACCGCACCCCCAGCACTGACTGATAGCAGGATCATCATTAGGGCCTGCTGTCAGTCAGTTTCGAGGGCATGGTTACAGCCACCGCTGTCTATATACAGAGTGGTAACTGAACCCGTGCAGATGCCATTCCAGTGAATGAAACACAAACGCTGTCGGGTGCAATAAAGTTAATTTACTCCCAACAGTGAAGCTCTCGGTACTGGTGCCGGGCAGGTTCAGAACGCTATTAACCTGCATATTAACACGATACCTGCTGGGTAATAGCATTTTTCATGTGACAGACCTGCTCATCTAGACCAGAGGCTTCAAGGATCCACCTCACAAGCAGACATAGCATTTGTAACCAACTTATTAGTATACAATAATTGTGCTATAAGTGTTGGTTATCCCTGGGCACGTGTCCCAACCATTGGGTACTCCTATAATATATTAGGCATTCGGATTGACATTGATATTAACAATCTAGAGAACAAATTTATTCAAGTTAATACAATACAAAGACAAGACAGATGGAAAAATGGAGTTTGAAAACAAATCAGATAAAGATAACGTTAAAAATAAAGCTCGTCTAAAACTTCATATCTATAGTGAACCCAGAAAAGCCATTCTCTGTCATTGAGTCAAATGTTCAAGACAAATAATAGAATGGCCATGGAATAAAGAATGGCAAAGAGAAGAAGACGGCGAGCCGTGTTGTATAAGGCATTCTGGGAAGTGAAGCTCAAAAACAACTGAAAAACCAAGGATAGTCTAGCTATTATTCACCCTCGCCTTTGTTATGGTTGCAGTAAAATGAAAAGCTTCCATAAATATTTCATGTAAAGCAATAAAATATAAACCTTACCACGTTTATACAGGCGAATGAACAAACGTTATATTTCAGGTCTCCAATTTTGGCTGCATACTGCAGATTCCCATATGTCAAAATAAATGTACATTAAGCAAGTCATAAAACAAGATTTCAGTTTACACATTAGCTAATTGCTATGTACATTAGTCAGAGTTTATTTTTGACCTTACCCAGTTTTCAGATATTCCTAAATAGAACCCCCTTGATATTTGCTCATGCTATCAATGTTTTGCAGCTTTCGACTAACACAGCATTCCTTCTGTTGCCTTTCTCTGTATAAATTGCTCTACTTGACAGTTGTATGAATCAAGCATTAACAACCTAGATTGCACTGAAGTAGGAAAAGCATCAGAATGAAAAACTCTCATTTATCACTCTACTTTATCCCAGTGATGGGATTTTATGAGTACAATTTATCAATCCCAGCAAGGCATTAAATGCAGACTTAGGATCTTATTTGCTAAAAGACCCAAATTTTTGTATGAAGTGCAAATTTTTCACACTATGAAATTACAAAAATAAAACAACATTTTAATAAATTAATCTGGAGCACTATAAATATAATTCACAAAAATTAAAGAAAACGTTTTGGGTAAGAAGTTTTGTGTTGCTGAGGATGAGGGTGACGTGTATTACAAGGGTTTAATAAGGAATAATCATTTGAAAAGGCTTAGACTGCTCAAAAAATCTAAATAATTATTATTATTTGGCCTAGAATTTATTGCTGACGACTAGATATGAACGGATCAGGTAAAATTTAAATTCTAATTTTCCAGAGAAATTTGATTTGCTGCAAAAATATTATTATTATTATTATTATCAATATCATTATTATTACAAACATTAAATGCAAGATGTAAGAACTAAAATAAATGCTTATAACTTACCTTTCTGCTCACCTCTCGAACCCTTCCACTCCCCACCACCATCCATCCAGTCCTGGTTGCACTTTCAGCTCTGATTAGACCAAGGATAGTTCTGCGCAAGCATGAAGAAGGTCACAGCATCTTGAAGCCACAAAGTTGGCAGTAACCTTTAGCGCTCGTGGCAGTGACAAGAAGATGCAACAAGGACCAGACCGGTGATGAGTAGAGGGGGTGGGGAGGATAGTGGTAAGGTGAGTATAAGTATTTTTTAAATGTTTTTAACTTTTTGATGACCCTTTACTCGTTGCCATTTTGTTAAATTTGCATGGAAGCAAATGACAAAAATCCACATTTTTGCGAATACAAATTTGTGTAATATTCGAGCAGAATTAAATTCCACTGCAATGTATTCGCTCATCTTTAGTGACAAATGATTGTGAGATACCGTTATGCCTAAGTAATATTGTCCTTCTGTGCATATATTTCACTTTTTCTCATGGTGACATTAGTTTTTTATGTCCTTATAAAAAAAATATTTTGTGTATCTTCTTTTAGCCATAGTCTCTGTTTTTTTTGCATTGGCAGGCTAATCTTAGGGTGTGTTTTATAAGGGGTGGTCACCTTATTTTGAGCCAGCACTTGGAGGTTGATTACATAATATTGCTCTATTTGTTCTATTTTTATGTTTTAGGTGTTTTTGTTCATGTTTTCCCTTCCTTTTTGTATATGCAAGCAAATTATTACCCATTGTTGCTTACACATTCAAATAGTTGATTTTTTTCTTTTTTAAATACCCACTATTTCCCCTCTGGTGTACATTTAGGCATGTCAAGACAGGACACGGAATTTTAAAGTAGTGGGGGCCAGATTACCTGGATAGCATTACCTGCATAACTTCTTATCTCCTGGAAAGCACCTTGATCTATTTATTCTTATAGTATGTAGAGCTCCTGAAAGATGCCCAAATAACTCTGTGGACATTTTCATGGGAAGTTATTTAACCTCCTAGAGTATGGAGAAGATACACAGTGAAGAAAGTAGTTGTCCAATAGTGGGCAAAATAACAGCCTGAGATCTAAAAATTGACCTCAGAGATGTGATCTGTAATTGTAAATCTTTGTTATGTTGCCAATCTTTTTCCTTTTGATCTTCTTTGCAACAGTGGAAAAACTCTGTTAATGGCTGTCTCACTGACCCTGGCAGCTAATACAGTATGTACTGTAGTTCACCACAGTGCAGAGAGTATTAACCCATTAGAAGGTGTGATCAAGTCTGGAGAAAGCAGAGTTGTGGAGCAAGTTTCATAGGCAGGGCACCAAAGCATCAGAAAAATGGGCATGCAGAAAATATCCAACCATTGCTACCTGTTACTTTTCCCTTGGTAGGTTGCCTAACCTTATCAACTACTAGGACAACCCCTTCTTGATATGAATATTTGCCCCCATAAAAAAAAAAACTATTCTCACTTCCTGTGCTACCATAATTCCAGCAGTGTCAGCACTTGTTCTCCTGGGGCTCATGTGCGGCTGTTATGACATGTGAGCCCTGCACCCAATCAGCACTGGCGTCACTGTCTCTGCCTCCAGACATTTTAGCAATCAAGAGGAAGCGAGTGACCAACCGCAGCTCTCACCCGCTCTTGATTGTGTATACATCTGAAAACGGGGACAGTGGCGCCAGCGCTTCCAACCTCACATGAGCCCTGGGAATGCGGGTACTTACACCGCTGTAATGCCGCCGGCATTGGCGGTGAGTATAGATATTTTTATTTTATCAAGGGTAAACATTCAGGTTCCGAAGGGGTTGTCCTAGTAGTGGACAACCTCGTTTAACTATAAAAAAGTTCAAAACAAAACAGTTTAGAGAGGAGCTACAACAGCATGCATCCGATGAGCGGTACTTCTCTGTCTCTGCTTTTGCTATAGCCTCATCTGCTAGAGCTCTGGCGGCTCATGTGTTAGGCAAGGCTAAGACAAGCATATGAAAAACCGTCCGAGTTTACTAGGTGGAAGTCGGATGATATTCATCCATATTGTCATCCATGTGCCATCTGTGTGTTTGTTTATTACCTCCGTGTGACATCCATGCAGCATCCAATGTTATACATTAACAATTTAAAATATACATGATCAAATGCAGTTTCCTAGGTTAACAATGGCAATGTGTCCATAAAAGCAGAGGCTACAAAGATGATCCATATGGGATACGATTTTTTTTATACACCCACAGAGTTGAATGGGTGAGACTTATTTGTGACATGGAAAAGAATAGTGTATGCAGCAACTTTTGTTACACAGATACTTATCCGTGCGAAAAAACTGCCATATTGAATTATATTAGTCTATGTACTGAACGACTTTTACTTGGACAGCACATGTCCTTGTTATAGGCTCCTCTGAACTAGTCCTTAAACTGACTTTCTTTGGGCTCCTTCCTGCACTTGGGTTTTTTCACTGTACTCATAGACTATGATCTAATAGGCATTTCTGGATCACGCCACCTAATGCCAAGTGATTGACTCCAAAGTCAGCTCCAAATGGGATTGTCTTCTGTTGGACCAATGGCACCATCAACCATTCAGGTCTCTTTGTACCTTTACTCAAAATTCTAAATTGGAAAAAGGTGGATCTGGATTTTTTTAAAATTTATCCCTTTAAATTCTGCCAGGCATAGTTTTTTACTGTTTTTGATCAATATCATTGAATCAGAGCTTTGAAATTAGGTGCAATGTTTTATATATACCATACTTTGTGGTTTATGGTAAATTTTTATTCATTTCTATTTTGGAATAAAAATTGAAAAAAAAACTATTTTACTGCAGTTTATTTTTCTCCTTTTACTGCCATACATTGATCCTCATAAATTAAACACACACAAAACCAAGAAATAAAACTTTCCAATTTTTCTCCCTATGTCCCATGAGTCTAGGGCTATGGAAATAATATGATAGTGAGATCTAACGTCTGGCCTTTTGATTCTAGTTACAGAAATAATTCAAAGTGAACATATGTCTTTGGCAATGAAAGGGTTATTCATTGTTATTCATCATTTATTGCTACAAAGTAGCAATGGTTGTTTGTTTGGTAAACAGCTATTAAAGTTTCTCAATTTCACATTTCCATGTAGTGTAATTTGTAAAAGCCGGGGACTAGTGAAAAAGAAAAATTAATAGTTCTAAGAAAAATTATATCCTTCAAGCAGTAATCCACATTCCTCTGCTTGCAGTAACAAGAAAGGTATTGATTGTTCTCTTATCCCAGGAGAGCCCTTCTACAGATAGATCAATTACCAGTCAGAGTTCCTAATAAATAAATGTAGTCTACTGTTTGACACGCCGGTCTGTTCATAATTGCAATGATTTCCACATATGCTGACAAAATACCGTGAATAATTCTACTCCAATAATGTATATACCATGATCAAATTGCATAGCATTTATTCTGTTAATGACAGCATTTAGACTCTGCTATTTATTTCCCATTTTAGAGGAATTATATGACCAACGTAATTGAATCAGAACAAAGAAATGCATTCTGATTTTAATATTTGCAAGATAGAAATTCAACACTCTAGAGATAAAATAATAGCAATTATTCGATAAAACTAAAGCATGTCTGCTCCATAGGCCTGACAGTCATGTAGCGGAAACTGGGTTACCATATGTTCACAAAACAATGAATGGAATTGTACTTGACAGCACGCCAACTCCATGATACATTCACAAATAAATAAATATCAGATAACAAGCCAGATTTTACTTTTTCACGTGGCCTACATTTTTAGATTTGCAGATGTTTATTCAATCTACTATTTTCCTCTTAAACCCCTTAAAGCAGAATCACTTATATGTCTGTGATTATTGGAGGAATCATGTATGTGTAACAGCAGGGCCGGAGCTGAGCTACGATCGCTGCTGTTAACCATTTACACACCACTGTCAATCTCTGACAGAGGTGTTTAAATGGAATGCACACATTGGCCACCAAGACGTGACTGTGGGGGACCAGTGGGATTCATGGAACTCAGGGCTCTGCTGAAGGCAATGAAATTATAATAAAGAGGAGCCTGCCATCGCCAATCATTTTTTGATACATTTCTTGCTTTTAATACTTTTTTTCATTACTTTAGTAACTGAAGCCTTTGTGGTTTACATTAGATGAGACTACAAGGGTTGCCACAGTGGCTCAGTGGTTAGCACTATAGAACTGGAGTCCTGGGTTCAAGTCCCATCAAGGATGACATCTGCAAGGAGTTTGTACGTTCTCCCTGTGTTTGCCTGGGTTTCTTGTCATGCTCCAAAGACATAGTGAAAGGGAATCTAGATTGTGAGCCTCAGTAAGGACAGTGATGATAATGATGTCTGTAAAGTGCTGTGGAAATATTGGCACTATATAATATATATATTTATGCAAGTAAAATAAATATTTTCTTCTAATTTGGGGGTCTGGACTGGGGTTTAATTTTGATCAGGGATTTTAAAAACACCCCTGCTTGAGATTGAGTATTTACTCTTTTCATTGTCTTTTTCTTCACAAGTTAAGGCCCCGTCACACTTAGCGACGCTACAGCGATCCCGACAACGATACGACCTGTCAGGGATCGTTGCTGCGTCGTTATGTGGTCGCTGGTGAGCTGTCAAACAGGCAGGCTCACCAACGATCAGGGGAGCAGCGACATCGTGGAAAGAATCTTTCCACGATGTCCTGCTCCTGGCTACCAGCCTGCTGAAGCAGGAGCAGGCTGGTAACCATGATAAACAGCGGGTTACTAGGGGCACACGCGCACCTAGTAACCCGCAGTTTATCATGGTTACCACTCTGCTACAGTGAGCGGGAGGTTACCGCTCACCATAGCAGAGTGGTAACCATGATAAACAGCGGGTTACTAAGTGTGCGTGCGCCCCTAGTAACCCGCTGTTTATCATGGTTACCATCCTGATCGTTGGTCCCGCTGGTCACACACAGCGATGTGTGCTGACCAGCGGGAGGGCAACGACCAAAAAAAGGTCCAGGACATTCTGCAGCGATCAGCGACCTCACAGCAGGGGCCTGATCACTGCAAAGTGTCACACATAGCGACATCGCTGGTGAGGTCGCTGTTGCGTCACCAAAACCGTGACTCAGCAGCGACCTCGCTAGCGGTCTCGCTATGTGAGACGGGGGCTTTACTATTTTTTGCTAAGCATTGTAACAATGCCAGTGTAATTGGGCCCCTAAAGTCAAGGACTTGGTGTAAGTGCAATAATGTTAAAGGCAATTATGTGTGGGGGTTCCTGAATAGATTAATGAAGTTCAGGATTTTCTGATGGCATCGCTATACATGAACCTTTAATCTTATTTGAACCGTAATCTTTTTTTTTCATTGTGCATTCAGGACATAATAATAGGTTATTTGTGAAAAAGCTATTACTCACCTCACCGCTCACTTGTCCTCCGCTTCCAGTTGCTCACTACCTACCAACTGGTCCTCCATGTCTCTTCTTTCCAATGTCATCTACATTCCATGCTACATCTGAGGCCTCCTCATTTTAATCCAGGACCCCAGGGTGTGACTGGGCCTTGGCCATCCATGAACACCCTACCAATGCAATGTGATGCACAGGAATATCTGAGGCCTGGGAGCACTAGGAGTCCAAGCATAGAGTGAACAAACTGGAGAAGAGGCAAGTGGCAGCGGAAAGAAGAGGCGCAGAGGACCTGATGATGGGCAGGGAAGAGCAGAGTCGATGGACAGGTGAGTGGTGAGGTGAGTTTTAGTTTGTTATTTTTTTTCCATCATATTTTTATTTTGCTCAGGGTTATGAGGAGACCACAGAGCATAATAAGGACCATTCAATTCACAGCAAATAACTTTGCTGCAAATTTAATTTCCTGGTGAAATCCGATCAATTTTGCCAATTCGCCTCTTGCTAGATCCACTCATTTCTAGAATTAGCCCATGAAAAATAGACCCTGATGTTAAGTGATTGGCCCCAAAAGTAACCACTAAATAGAACTGTCTGTCACCACATACGACTGCCTGATAATGAAAATAATGGGGAACCCAGAACATCCAATTTTTGAGACCAGGCAGTCTTTCATCTCAAAGGACACAATCAATAAAACCTTCAAATCTAGAAAAATCTAATTGTCATTTTGGAAAGATTTAAAGGCAATCTGTCACTAGGATCATTTCTCTTAAGAAGTCTATATGGGCGCTTAGGTCACAGGAAGCTAAATAAAATGATGACATGATAACTGCGATCTGATGTCTTATTCCAGATAAATCCACTTTTTTTCCTATATGTAAATGACCTGTTCCAGGCTATGGGCCGGACACTAATCTGCATGAGAATCTGTCTCCAGAGATTATTTTACATGAAAGGCGGAGTTCCTAGTGTGATGTGTAATGGCCACTTTCTGCTCTCCTGATCTCACTGCAGAGCTGTGTGTGATTATACCTGAAACATCTGCAGGTTCCTCTCAGCTTCAGCTTCCATCTCACAGGCAGACAGGGTGTAACATTGTAACACTACAGCAGAGCTGCAAGAAATGTGTTTGTAAGGAGACAATGATCAGTTCTACTGTTCTGTGATAGTTACTTATCTCACAATGGTAACTCCCCTTTTTATTTACAATAATCACTAGAGGCAGAGTTATCTTCAAGGCCTCTGCACAGCCTGGAAAAGGTAATTTACATATAAGAAAGATGTGGATTCTTCTGGAATAAGAAATCAGATCTCGGTTATCAAGGTATCATTGTATTCAGCTTCCTATGACCTACATGCACATTTAGACGGTTTAGGAGTGTTGATCCTACTGACAGATTCCCGTTAAGATTGATTTCCTATAGTTCCTATTTTCTATGACTTATGACTTATGGAAGCCTGTGCAAGGTCTGGTACAGAAACAGCCTGTTACATTTGACAGCTTTAATGCCAAATGAGGACATACAGTATACAATTGTAAGGTCAAATACTGTATAATTCTACAGTGTTCCATCATTTTAGGCTTTATTAATATTATTTTTAACTGTTTCTAAAGTGGGAGTAGAATGATAAGGATTCACATTTCTACATCTGGCACTAATGTCTTCTAATAGGAACGTAAGACTCAGTCGGAATACCAATAAGATTCCAATCTAAAAATAATTTAAAGTTTATGCTGTATTTTGTGAACGATCAACAAAAATTGAATTTTTGCTTGTAATTTTATATCACATATTCATTATTCGAACATTAAATTAGGCTGAAACAGCCCTCTTCTTACTTCTGGAACGCCTTAAGCCCTACCTGCTCAACAAAGGCAGAAATGTATAGGAATGTTTGGGTCTCTTCATTAAACTGTATGGGAATTATGTTTCCATTACAGAGAGACTTTCCTCCTATTCTTGGGTGAATAAGTTCATAAAATGATTATTATGATAGGGAGGTGGGTATAGAAAGAATCAAATACACTGTAAATGTCATGACAACAACATAACATTTGCTATGTTCACTATGAGGCAAAAAACAGAATTTGTTTTAATCACTGTAATGATGATGTATGACTAATGTACCCCATTGTATAAATTCACAAAGCACGTAAAAAGGTTTTAAAAAAATAATTTCACCTGAAAATCCATCATGTTAAGTCTATGCTGATGCTCAGGGTGTCCTTCAAAATGAAAGGTCCATCTAATGTTATCTCGATTTATGCATGCCTACGGCACAATGCAAATTATAAAGGCAAGCATATATTAAATTTACATTTTGCTTGAAGCATTTAAATAACTTCACTCCACTTCCCCTGCTATAGTATGTGGTTTTTTTATGCTGTTCTATTATAATAATCACCTAAATAAACATATGCATATTTATTTTTACAAAATGATAAACCAGTGGACTTAGTTTGGCCAAATGCATGAAATTCTGCAAAATATGTAGAACGTGCTGCACAATGAGGAGTTTTTAGTAACATCACAATGAAAAGCTGTTTACAAAAGTTCACATTAAACATCCCGATAAACATGAACATTTTCATATTTTAATTAGCAAAATATATCTAATTTAGAAGAGATAAACATGGTAATTCACCTTATGATTATTATGTCCTAAGGCCTCTCCAGACCTCGGAGCATAATAAGGGACATTCAATTCACAGACAATAAATTAGCTGCAAATTGAATTTCCTAGTAAAATCACGTTAATTGGCGAATGTGAATATCGCCATATCTGCTCATCTCTTGTTACCACTCATTTCTGTTAAAGAGCTTGAAAGAGATTGGATACAGTCCTAGGAGACCTCAGAGTGTTAACCACACCTTTTCAGGACAATTAGAGAGTTTGTAGTGTTATGATTCGAAAGAAAATTAATTTGTTGCAAAGCTGAAATTTTGAGAAAAATTCAACAAATATGGTAAATTTGAATTTCAAAAGATTCAATCATCTCTAATAGATGTACATTCACTAAAAATCTCATCACGGTAACCTTATAAATTAAGTTAGCTGAGTACCCACTCCATGTAGATTGTGAGCCCTCACGGGCAGTGTCCTCTCTCCTCCTACACCAGTCACTGAATCGTTTTGTTAAGATTATTTAAGTGTTTTTGCTTTGTATACCCTTTTTTCACATGTAAAGCGCCATGGAATAAATGGTGCTATAATAATAATAATAATAATAATAATATTAATAATAATAATGAGTAGCTAGATTAAGCTAGATGAGCAGATCTTAACTCATTTGGCTTTTGGAATACTTTTCAATAATCTTAAATCACATGATGATGTTGCCTCTGACCAAAGATTAGTTGCCACAAGATAACATGTACTCCATGTATTCTATTAAAATGACTTGCCAGGGTGGCTAATAGAAGAGTGTCCAAAGAGTGGAACCACCCTTAAAGAAGCACTCCCATTAAAGATTTTATCCTCTCAAAGTGGTTATCCAGTCTAAAATCAAAAGTCTGCAGCCTCTCTGGGTGACTGCAGACTTATGAATCCCCCCAGCGCACACGCTGTGGGCACAGACTTGCTTCATACACTTAAACTGAGCAAGGCTGCGCCCACAAGACGGCTGCACCCACTGGACAGCCACATCACTAGATGGGGTGCGGCTTCGTTCAGTACAAGTGTGTGGAGCAAGACCACTCCCAATAGACGGGCTCTGGCCAGGAGTATGCATAACACATACATCACCGCTGTTCCTGGCTCAGAAACCAGCGAATCCTCACAGCGCACAGTGTTGAGCTAGGGGGATTCATAAGTCTGCAGTCACACAGAATGACTGCAGATTTTTCATTTTAGACCGAACAACCCCTTTAATATATTGCATCATAATATGTGTACTTAAAGTTGCTCATTTTGCCTTTCTATCCAGTTAATTCTTATTTTTTCTTTGCTATACGTAGAAACAGGAAGTCTCTTGTTCCTGCATTTCTTATTCCCCTCTTCAACTCTTGACTAACCTGCTCCTCTCCTCCCACAGCCATAGATTTTTGCAGTAACTCATGACTTGTGCACAGAAAATTGACCTCCTGTTTCTCAATAGAGGTTAGAAGGATTCAGCTAGTCAGTTTTTAATCATGTAATGTCATAGACCTAATGGAAAACAGAAGAATTAACTGGGTAGAAAGGCAAAATGAGCAATTGTAAGTACACAGTGCTATATAATATGATGACTAAATGTATTAAGATGAAAAAAACTTTGATGGGAGTGCTTCTTTAACCCCTTTACCCCTGAAGACTGTTTGCACGTTAATGACCAGGCCAATTTTTACAATTCTGACTACTGTCAATTTATGATGTAATAACTCTGGAACGCTTCAACAGATCCCACTAATTCTGAGACAGTTTTTTTTCATGACATATTGTAATTCATGATAGTGGTAAAATTTATTTGATGTGACTGGCATTTATTTGTGAAAAAAAATGGAAATTTTGCCACACAAAATAGTTAATAAATACATTTCCCACATGTCTATTTTACATCTGCACAATTTTGAACTCCAAATTTTTTTTGTTAGGAAGTTATAAGGGTTAAAAGTTTCTATTTTTTCCAACAAAATTTACAAAAGAATTTTTTTAGTAACAACATCACATTTGAAGTGACTTTGAGGGGCCTATATGACAGAAAATATCCAAAAGTGACATCATTCTAAAAACTGCACCTCTCAAAGTGCTCAAACCGCATTCAAAAAGTTTATTAACCCTTCCGGTGCTTTACAGGAATTTTTGGAATGTGGAAGAAAACAATGAAAATAAAAAAATCCCCTTTTCCCACAAAAATGTTTTTTTAGTCCCAAATTTTTTGTTTTCCAAAGGGGAACAGGAGAAAATGGATCACAAAATTTATTGTGCAAGTCTCCTGAGCACACAGATACCCTATATGTGGTTGAAAACTACTTTTGAGGCACAGTGCAAAGCTCAAAAGGGAAGGAGTGACATTTTTGGAACTCAGACTTTGATGGAATGGTCTGCGGGTGTCATATCACGTTTGGAGAGCCCTTGATGTGCCTAAACAGTGGAAACCCCCACAAGTGACCCCATTTTGTAAAATAGATCCCTCAAATAATTTATTTAGATGTGTGGGGCTTCACAGAATTTTACAATGTGGATCTGTAAAAAAAAAATAATATATATATATATCCAGTACAGACCAAAAGTTTGGACACACCTTCACATTTAACGATTTTTCTGCATTTTCATGACTTTGAAAATTGTGCATTCACACTGAAGGCATCAAAACTATGAATTAACACATGTGGAATTATATACTTAACAAAAAAAGTGTGAAACAACTGAAAATATGTCTTATATTCTAGGTTCTTCAAAGTAGCAACCTTTTGCTTTGATGACTGCTTTGCACACTCTTGGCATTCTCTTGATGAGCTTCAAGAGGTAGTCACCGGAAATGGTTTTCACTTCACAGGTGTGCCCTGTCAGGTTTAATAAGTGGGATTTCTTGCCTTATAAATGGGGTTGGGACCATCAGTTGTGTTGTGCAGAAGTCAGGTGGATACACAGCTGATAGTCCTACTGAATAGACTGTTAGAATTTGTATTATGGCAAGAAAAAAGCAGCTAAGTAAATAAAAATGAGTGGCCATCATTACTTTAAGAAATGAAGGTCAGTCAGACAAAAAAATTGGGCAAACTTTGAAAGTGTCCCCAAGTGCAGTTGCAAAAACCATCAAGCGCTACAAAGTAACTGGCTCACATGAGGACCGCCCCAGGAAAGGAAGACCAAGAGTCACCTCTGCTTCTGAGGATAAGCTTATCCGAGTCACCAGCCTCAGAAATCACAGGTTAACAGCTGCTCAGATTAGAGACCAGGTCAATGCCACACAGAGTTCTAGCAACAGACACATCTCTACAACAACTTTTAAGAGGAGACTTTGTGCAGCAGGCCTTCATAGTAAAGTAGCTGCTAGGAAACCACTGCTAAGGACTGGCAGCAAGCAGAAGAGACTTGTTTGGGCTAAAGAACACAAGGAATGGACATTAGACCAGTGGAAATCTGTGCTTTGGTCTGATGAGTCCAAATCTTTGGTTCCAACCACCGTGTCTTTGTGCAATGCTGAAAAGGTGAACGGATGGACTCTACATGCCTGGTTCCCACCGTTAAGCATGGAGGAGGAGGTGTGATGGTGTGGGGGTGCTTTTCTGGTGACAATGTTGGGGATTTATTCAAAATTGAAGGCATACTGAACCAGCATGGCTACCACAGCGTCTTGCAGTGGCATGCTATTCCATCCGGTTTGCATTTAGTTGGACCATAATTTATTTTTCAACAGGACAATGACCCCAAATACACCCCCAGGCTGTGTAAGGGCTATTTGACCAAGAAGGAGAGTGATGGGGTGCTACGCTAGATGACCTGGCCTCCACAGTCACCACACAGACTCTGCAGCAGTGTGCATCATCTAACTAACTTGCTAGTGCCTGGTGACCCAGATGTCGTCATGCTGAAATTGGGTCACCATGGCAACGATCGTGACCCCGTAATGACGTCGCGGGGTCTCCAATCCAAGAGCAGAGGGGCTTCTGTCCCTCTGCTCGCACGCTAAGTACTGCAGCAGGCAATCGCAGAATTTAGTGTGTTAAAGTGCCTGGAGCGGTGTGGGCACCACTCCTGGCACGGAGTGCCGGATGTCAGCTGTCATAATTAGTGTTGAGCCACTCCCGTACTGTTCGGTTTGGTTCGTCGAACACCGGGATGTTTGTGGAACTGTTCGTCAAACACCTTAGAACACTGTCGAACACCGTCGAACACCGTTAAAACCAATGGCAGGCAAACAAAAACACATAGAAAACACCTTCAAAGGTGTCCAAAAGCTGACAAACTGCTCAGAAGACACTCTCTTTAAAAAAGCCAGCCGGCAATTCAGCATCGGTACCCGACAATTTAGAATAGAAAGAATAGAGCATCACACATAGATTAGATAGATAGAAACATGTCAGTCACATATATAAGAAGTACAGTGACAGTGTTGGTTACTGTACTTGTCATTTAGTGTTAAAGGATTTAATAAAAAAAATAATAGTGTTTTCATGCACCGTCTCTTTAAAAAAGCCGGCCGGCAATTCAGCATCGGTACCCGACAATTTAGAACAGAAAGAATAGAGCATCACACATAGATTAGATAGATAGAAACATGTCAGTCACATATATAATAAGTACAGTGATAGTGTTGATTACTCTACTTGTCATTTAGTGTTAAAATAAAGGATTTATTAAAAAAAAAAATTGGCGTGGGGTTACCCCGTAATTTAGTCTCTAGCAGAGTTTAAGCAGACGGCTGGGGCAGATGTTTGAAGCCGGGGAAGGGGGTAAAACCCACGGAGCTTCCCAGGCTACTAATATCAACCCCTAACTGAATAACTAGCCTGTGATGAAAGCCGGCCGGTGGGTGCAGCTCTCTGGCGCCCCCTTACCTCTCAGGTCAGTCAAGGTACTGCACCTAGAGAGAGTAGTGCCAGGAAGCTGCAACCAGCGCAGGGAACACGGTAGAGTGTTCCCCTTCAACGTCACTAAACCGTAACGTCACTACACAGCACAACTCGCTAGCGCCCTCTTAGCCTCAGGTCAGTCAAGGAACTGCACCTAGGATAAGCGGTCGCCAGAGAGACTGTCCTGTAACCTACTGGGTATCGGGGCCCTCTGTAGTGAGGGTGGTATATATATCTTCCTTGGCCGCGCCAGGAATATATATATCTGAACCTCCGACCGTCACTACCAGCCTTCCCCAATCCCCAGTTGGTATGCTGCCACCAGTCCCTATTTTAGATATACGCCCAGTCCGTGAATGGGCCTATATCGGGTCAGGAACCAACCCTGGGTAGCGTTTTTGGCTTGAGCCGAGCTCACACGGACGTGCGTTCGTTATGCAGAATAAAAGGCAGGCCCACAATTACTTGAGGTAATTGATTATAATAATACACTAGATACACGATATACAACTAAATATACACAGGTATAAGGTCAGGCTAAACTATACAACAATGGAATACAACACACAGAATCACCACAGCATATCAGTTACCGGTTTCTTGATTCTCTTGTGACGCAGGGAGAGGATTCTGCGGTCGCAGGCACGGTTCTTTGTTACAGGCTGAGGCCTACCACCGCATGGTCAAACTGCTCCTCCCCTTGGTGGCCTCAGCTGGTGCTCAGATGTTCAGCACACCACTCTTGGGTCAAGACTGACTTATCTCTTGTCTGTCCTGCTATCTTACCTGCCCCGTCCCGCCCACTGCTGGTGAGGTCAGCTGGCTCAGTCTCCACCCTCAGGTCTAACTTCGATCAGAAGCCCAAATTCTATGGAACCCAATAACTTCTTCTGGGATGGTCTCATGATACCCCCAGGGGTTCCCATGGATTCGGGCCGCCGTAACCGACCTTTTGATATCAATTATGATACCATACGGTCCTCAGGAATGGCTCCGCGCTATATCTTGGCTTCCAGAGCACGTACAAACGTCTACCGCGGAGGCTTGTGTGCGCAATGGCTCCGGGACGCCGTGATATTTTTTTATTGGCCCATCCCACGCAACATGCGTGTACTATTCATGTTTCTATATCTTATGCCTCCATGCTTGTGACAGACAAAGAAACTAGTCCTATGGGACAAATGGTCAGGTACAGATGGACGAAGCACCCCCCCCCCTGCTGGCTGTGTTTCCTCTCGAAGCCTTTGAAGCTCCTAGCATTCAAGTGTTAAGTAGGCCCCGGGGCTTCTTATCTTACAGGAGCCTGGATGGGGGGAAACTATCTAGTTGACGTTT
The DNA here is from genome assembly GCF_046119375.1 of Phyllobates terribilis. Classification (NCBI taxonomy): domain Eukaryota; kingdom Metazoa; phylum Chordata; class Amphibia; order Anura; family Dendrobatidae; genus Phyllobates; species Phyllobates terribilis. The sequence goes on along the minus strand of NW_027362764.1, from coordinate 670,137,516 downwards.
TAACAGAAGGTCCCAAGGGTGGGGGCTGCTGAAGTGTGGCCATCCCTGGATATGATTTATCATTACCAAGATGGCGGCTACGGGTTCATCACACCTCCCCCTATACGAGGGCGCGAGGGGGTAGCACATTCCTGTGTTCCCCCGTGCGTCCTTCTGCACCCTCCCCTTGCCGGGATAACCCGTCAGCGTTACCGTGGTCACGGCCTTTTCTGTGGCGAATGGAGAAGTGGTACTGCTGGAGAGCGAGGCTCCAGCGTAGCAACCTGCCATTCGACCCAGAGACCGTGTGTAACCAGCTGAGGGGGTTGTGGTCCGTCTCCACGGTGAAATGGCTCCCGTACAAGTAGGGCTGCAGACGCTGCAGGGCCCATACAATTGCCAGGCACTCTTTTTCCACCGTGGAGTAAGCCACCTCCCGGGGCAGTAGCTTCCTGCTCAGGTACAAGACAGGATGTTCCTGGCCTGTCGTGTTGACCTGACTTAGCACAGCACCGAGGCCAAAGTCACTGGCGTCGGTCTGTACCACAAACGGCCGGTCGAAGTCGGCAGCTTGCAGTACAGGGGAGCTACTTAGGGCGGCCTTGAGTGCCCCGAAAGCTGTCTCGCAGGCGACTGTCCAGTCGACTGCGACGGGCAGCTTCTTCTTGGTGAGGTCCGTCAGGGGCTTGACCAGGGTGCTATAGTGTGGGACGAACCTCCTATAGTACCCAGCGGTCCCCAAGAAGGACATCACCTGCTTTTTGGTCCTAGGAGTGGGCCAGGATGCGATGGCATCCACTTTCCCCGGTTCTAGCTTCAGAACCCCCCCGCCTACCCGGTGACCCAGGTAGAGGACCTCACTCATGCCCAGCTGGCACTTTTCCGGCTTGATGGTCAAGCCTGCCTGGTGGATCCGACCGAGCACCTGCCGCAGGTGCTCTAGGTGATCCTCCCAAGTGGGACTGAAGACTGCAATATCGTCCAAGTACGCAGCCGCGTACCCTTCAAGTCCCTCAAGCAGCGTATTGACCATCCGCTGAAAAGTGGCAGGGGCATTCTTCATGCCGAATGGCATCACTGTGGACTCGTACAGTCCAAAAGGGGTGATAAAGGCAGAGCGTTCCCTTGCCGCGGGGGTCAGAGGAATCTGCCAGTACCCCCGGCTCAGATCCATGATGGTCAGGTACTTAGCCCCGGCCATCCGATCGAGCAGGTCATCGATGCGTGGTATGGGGAACGCATCGGTGGCCATTACAGCGTTGAGCCCCCGGTAGTCCACGCAGAACTGTGTAGTTCGGTCCTTCTTTGGTACGAGGACTACAGGCGAGGCCCACGCGCTGCTGGATGCCTGGATCACCCCCAGCTTCAGCATCTCGTCTATCTCTTGGCGCATGTTTCCCTGCACCTCGAAAGAGACCCGATATGCTGAACGCCGGATCGGCGGGTGATCGCCAGTGTCCACGTCGTGGACAGCCATCTCAGTCCTTCCGGGCAGGCTGCTGAACAGCCCCCGGAAGGGGTGCAGGGTGGTCCCCAGCTGGGACCGTTGGTCCTCCGTGAGCTGGTGGCCAACCCCCACATCCTCGATGGACCCACCCGCCTTGGCTTGGGTGAGCAGATCCAGGAGGGTTTCTACCTCTCCTTCCTCGGGAAGGTTGCACACTGGGTGGGCAGTCGCTTCCCGCTCATGATGAGCCTTCATCATGTTCACGTGGAAGGTCTTCCTCCTTCCACGGGCGTGATCCAGGGTGACCAGATAGGTGACGGCGTTGAGTTTCTGGTGCACGAAGTAGGGACCTTCCCAGGCTGCCTGAAGCTTGTTCTGTGGTACGGGGACCAGTACCCACACCTTTTGACCCACCTGGTAGGTCCTCTCACAAGCATTCTGGTCGTACCACCGCTTCTGGTCGGCCTGGGCCTGGGCCATATTGTCCTGCACCAGCTTTGCCAAGGCCATCATCCTGTCCCGGTGGCGCACGACATACTCGATGACCGACACCTCGGGGGTGGCCAAATCCCCTTCCCATGCTTCCTTCACCAGAGCCAGGGGGCCCCGTACCCGTCGCCCGTACAGGAGCTCAAAGGGGGAGAACCCCGTTGAGGCCTGCGGAACCTCCCGGTAAGCAAATAGGAGGTGTGGGAGGTAACGCTCCCAGTCTCTCCCGTGGGAGTCGACCAACATCTTAAGCATCTGCTTTAAGGTGCCATTGAACCGCTCACACAGGCCATTAGTCTGTGGGTGATACGGGCTGGCCACCAGATGTTGCACCTGCATTTGCTTACAGAGGGACTCCATCAGCCGCGACATGAACTGGGTCCCTCGGTCGGTGAGCATTTCCTGGGGGAAACCCACTCTGGAGAAGATCTCCAGTAAGGCGGTAGCCACCTTGTCGGCCCGAATGGACGACAAAGCTACCGCTTCCGGGTACCGGGTGGCATAGTCCACTACCGTGAGTATGAAGCATTTCCCGGAGTGGCTGGGAGTGGACAGAGGTCCAATAAGATCCACAGCGACCCTCGAGAAAGGCTCTTCGATGATTGGCAGAGTTACCAGTGGGGCTTTGGGGAGCGGCCCCGCCTTCCCCACCCTCTGACAGGTGTCACACGAATGGCAGTAGGCACCCACCGCGGCTCCCATCCCAGGCCAGTAGAAATGCTGAGCTATCCTGGCCTTGGTTTTAGCGATCCCTAGGTGTCCGGCCATCGGAATCTCGTGTGCGACCCGCAACAATTCCGCCCTGAACGGATAGGGTACCACTAACTGTCGGTCCCTGGGCCACGCCTCCGGTGAACCCTGCTGGACCGTTACCCGGTACAGCCGTCCCTGGTCCCAGACCACACGCTCGCAGTCCGACTCCATGGGAGGCTGTGCCGCCTGTTCCTTGAGAGCTTTCAGGCTGTCGTCTGCTTCCAACGCAGCCTGAAATTCCTGACTTGATGTGGCCAGAATCGACGAAACTGCCACATCCTCTGTCAGCCCCTCCGGGCATGTCACCTGGCCGCCGTCTGACCCGGCAGACACTTGGTCAGAAGTGGGGAAGCTGTCGGACCTCTGCAAGGCTCCTTGGGCTCCGGCGCTCCCACTCCTGGTGACAGCGGCTATGACCGCTGTGACCGTGGGTAGTGCCTGCTTCCCCTCTGTTTCTGACCAAGCCGCCCGATCAGGCAGGCTTCCTAGGCCTTTGGACATCTCGGATGTGGGGAACTCCTGCCCTGGGGTCTTACCTGGCGGCTCCTCTCTTGGGACACCCCCACCCCCCATGGCCTGTTCCTCCCCCTGCAGTGGGCCTATACTCAGCAGCCTGGATACCCCTGGGAGCCCTACACTGCCGGTAGCTGCCCCCCTCTCCATCCCTGAGCTTCCCTCTACAGAATCCTGCCCGCCCCCTCCCTCACCGGAGGACAAGAGGTCACGGCACGCCGGCTGAGCACCTCTGCGGGCATCCCCACACTCCCCACCTGCTTTCACTAACCCTGTTTGTGTTGTGTCTGTGCAGGTGTTACCCTCAGGTTTCACTCCCTCCTCCTCAGCAGGACGCACACTACATACAACATGGTTGGCATTAGCAGCAGACAAATCAATACACTCTTGGGGGGCCGAACTTGGGGGTTCAGAGGGTACATACTGCGATACTAGACGCCCCAAGTCGGTCCCTAATAAAACATTTGCGGGAATATTTGGCGTTACTCCCACCTCCCGCATCCCCCTCCCGGCACCCCAGTCCAAATACACCATGGCAACGGGAAGGGCCGGCTCCACGCCTCCAACCCCGGAGACGGAAAGAGTCTTTCCTGGTACCAAGTCCTGGGGGGACACCACCTCAGGCCGTACCAGTGTTCATTCAGCGCCAGTGTCCCGCAGTCCCATGACCGCAGAACGGCCTATGGTGACGGGTTGGATGTTGTCCAGGGACCTACCACCACCCCCTCCCACACACAAAACATTGGGCGCTCTCTGGGACTGGGATGGGGTCTTTTGGCGCTGGGGACACTCAGCCCTAAAGTGTCCTGGTTTGTTGCATAGATGACAACGTCTTACGTCTGGTCCTTGCCTGGAGAGGGCAACAGGGGGATACACCCCTTGTGTTCTAGGGGCCGGGGAAACAGGGGCATGATTGGGCTTACCCCCTCTCCAGGTGCTGCTGGCAGACTTCTTCAGCTCAGGCGCCCTGTTATTGGCATACTCGTCTGCCAGGGCATCTGTAGCAGAAGCCCCTGTTGGTTTTCGGTCACGGAGGAACTGTCGGAGGTCCTCTGGGCAGTTCCACAAGAACTGCTCCGTGACGAACAGTTCCTGGACCTCCTGGCGGGTAGTAAGCGCTAGACCCGAGGTCCAGTGCTCTGCGGCTCTCAACAGCGCCCGCATATGATCGGTCCAGGTGTCCTTGGGGCCACGCAGCAGGCTCCGGAACTTCTGGTGGTACGACTCGGGAGTGAGGTTGTACTGCCGGATCAGGGCCCGCTTGATGCAGTCGTAGTTCTGTACCTCCCCGGCAGGTAAGTCCCCCAAGGCATCCAGGGACTTACCCCTCAAACGGGGGGTCAGGTATCTGGCCCACTGATCCCGGGCCAGATGGTGCTGAAGACAGGTCCATTCAAATGCCACCAGAAAGGAGTCCAGGTCCCCATCCTTCTCCAGTAGAGGAAAGTCCTCAGCTCGGACTTTGGACGACTTGGTCTCCTGATGGGTTGGTTGCTCTAGCGGAAGCCCCCGCTGGGCCAGGTCCAGTTGGTGCTGGCGCTCCGCAGCTCGCTCTGCACGCTCCGCAGCCTCCCGGCGCTCTGCAGCTTCACGCTCCGCAGCCTCCCGGCGCTCTGCAGCTTCACGCTCCGCAGCACGCTCCGCAGCCCGCTCCGCAGCCCGCTCTGCACGCTCCGCAGCCTCCCGGCGCTCCGCAGCTTCGCGATCCTCCTCCGCTGCCTTCTCTGATGCTGCCAGGAGGGTTTTGTAGACGGCATCGCCATGAGACTGGAGACTTGCCATAGCCGCTTGTAAAAGGGCTTGTGATCTGGACAGGCTGGGCTGGGTAGGTGGTGGGCAGCCCACTGCGGGACCGTATACTGGGGACTGGCTCCCTGAGGTGCCCGGGCTGGACTCCTCCTCGCCATGAGTAACAATGTCCTCCCCTCCTGCCACACGGACCGTAGCATTAGCCTCCTGCAGGGTCTTGCTCCTGGTGCTGTCTGCCATCTTGGTAACCGACACCGCTGCAACCCTGAGTTTGCACACACCTTGTTATACTTTTAGCCTGACCGTCTAACGTTGGGCTGACCTTAAGACTCCAGCAGTGGAAGTTACCACTGGCAGTCTTTAGTGCCTGGGAGTAGGGGTCCCACAACACTATTATTCTGCAATCCCACCGCTCTGCCACCAATGTGATGAAAGCCGGCCGGTGGGTGCAGCTCTCTGGCGCCCCCTTACCTCTCAGGTCAGTCAAGGTACTGCACCTAGAGAGAGTAGTGCCAGGAAGCTGCAACCAGCGCAGGGAACACGGTAGAGTGTTCCCCTTCAACGTCACTAAACCGTAACGTCACTACACAGCACAACTCGCTAGCGCCCTCTTAGCCTCAGGTCAGTCAAGGAACTGCACCTAGGATAAGCGGTCGCCAGAGAGACTGTCCTGTAACCTACTGGGTATCGGGGCCCTCTGTAGTGAGGGTGGTATATATATCTTCCTTGGCCGCGCCAGGAATATATATATCTGAACCTCCGACCGTCACTACCAGCCTTCCCCAATCCCCAGTTGGTATGCTGCCACCAGTCCCTATTTTAGATATACGCCCAGTCCGTGAATGGGCCTATATCGGGTCAGGAACCAACCCTGGGTAGCGTTTTTGGCTTGAGCCGAGCTCACACGGACGTGCGTTCGTTATGCAGAATAAAAGGCAGGCCCACAATTACTTGAGGTAATTGATTATAATAATACACTAGATACACGATATACAACTAAATATACACAGGTATAAGGTCAGGCTAAACTATACAACAATGGAATACAACACACAGAATCACCACAGCATATCAGTTACCGGTTTCTTGATTCTCTTGTGACGCAGGGAGAGGATTCTGCGGTCGCAGGCACGGTTCTTTGTTACAGGCTGAGGCCTACCACCGCATGGTCAAACTGCTCCTCCCCTTGGTGGCCTCAGCTGGTGCTCAGATGTTCAGCACACCACTCTTGGGTCAAGACTGACTTATCTCTTGTCTGTCCTGCTATCTTACCTGCCCCGTCCCGCCCACTGCTGGTGAGGTCAGCTGGCTCAGTCTCCACCCTCAGGTCTAACTTCGATCAGAAGCCCAAATTCTATGGAACCCAATAACTTCTTCTGGGATGGTCTCATGATACCCCCAGGGGTTCCCATGGATTCGGGCCGCCGTAACCGACCTTTTGATATCAATTATGATACCATACGGTCCTCAGGAATGGCTCCGCGCTATATCTTGGCTTCCAGAGCACGTACAAACGTCTACCGCGGAGGCTTGTGTGCGCAATGGCTCCGGGACGCCGTGATATTTTTTTATTGGCCCATCCCACGCAACATGCGTGTACTATTCATGTTTCTATATCTTATGCCTCCATGCTTGTGACAGACAAAGAAACTAGTCCTATGGGACAAATGGTCAGGTACAGATGGACGAAGCACCCCCCCCCCTGCTGGCTGTGTTTCCTCTCGAAGCCTTTGAAGCTCCTAGCATTCAAGTGTTAAGTAGGCCCCGGGGCTTCTTATCTTACAGGAGCCTGGATGGGGGGAAACTATCTAGTTGATGTTTTAACAGAAGGTCCCAAGGGTGGGGGCTGCTGAAGTGTGGCCATCCCTGGATATGATTTATCATTACCAAGATGGCGGCTACGGGTTCATCACATAGCCTTTACTAGCTATTAAAATAGGGGACCCCCCAAAAAAATGATGTCTTCTGATGTCTTCCCGGTGTTTTCCCGCCGTCGCGCTGTTGTGTGAAGGACCTGCCACGTCATTGAGTCATGTGACCCATCACATGACTCAATGACGTCACCGCAGGTCCTGCACACAACAGCGTGAGCCGCTCAAGACTCCGGACGGGGCAGAGAATGCATCGGAAAGTGAGTATAAACTTTATTTTTTTATTTTTTACCATTCTGATTCTTTTTTTTAAACTATTACTTGGTCACACTATATAAATCCATGCCGGTTGCATGGATTTATATAGTGTGAACAATTTGTCAAGCACTTTTCCAAGTGATGCTTAAATCACTTGGAGAAGTGCTTGATAACCCGCATGCGGAAATGCATGCAAAGACGCTGCAAAGACGCCTCACAAACGCTTCTACCTGGCGGGAAAACTGCATGTAAAATCCGCATGCGATTTTCCCGCCAGGGAGAAGCGTACAAAATATGCTTCAGTTCCGCAACCTGGGCACATAGCCTTTAAATCTTTTTGAGGAATAAGACATAAAGCAGTAACAAGTAAAGGAGAGCGGTAACATGTAAATCCATATAATTAATGCTGCAGCAAGCATGACAGGTATATGTAATCACAACTATCAGAGTAAAAAAAGATATAGGTCCCTGATTCATCAAGAAAGGTGATTTTCACACCAGTCTTTATGACGGGGCATGATGGAGTCAGACGCTCCTGATTCATTAAGAAGCCCATGTCTCCTAATGAATAAGGAGCATCTGACAAGCTGAGTGTATCTTTGTGCACCGCACCATAAATCTTACTCCATTCAAAGACTGGAGCAAGATTCTGCTGTAAGGTATACCACAGGTCATCATGAATTAGATGAACTGTGATGTCTCGCCCCATCACACCACAGTTCCACCCATTTTTCCAAACCTGGGCAAAACTGGAATGAAAATGCGAAAGTTGGAATTTTGTTGCGTAACTCTCAGTTGCTGACAAATTTGGTGGCTTTTCAAAGCTTTTTAAGCCAGTTTTTTTTACCTAATAGCTTTGAAGAATCAAGGCCATAGTATATTTATTTGGTGCATGAAAAGATAATGGTTTCAAAATAAAAATGTATTTTTAAAAAAAAAAAAAAAAATCAAAACTTAAAATTGTTTACTTTTTAATTTTAATTTTCTCTAAGCATACCCTCAGAGTAACAAAATTAGTTTTACCAACTTTTGTGGCATATAGTATAGCCCAGCGGCCAATCACTAGACTGTGTGGTTTCCAGCCACATAACCGGGAATCACTTCTGTGCTAATTTTGTCCTGAAAATTGTCCTCATATTGTCTACCCTGCTCCTACAGCTAAGCCCATACTGCCTCATTATGCCAACATTTTAACTTTACCTTCTTGGAACAAAATGTATCTATATTTTGAATGCTTTCATAGCTCATTATAATAAATTGTACTCCAGCCATAGGTTTTTTTTAGAAAACAAAGGTGTTGCAATTAGTTCTTATAGAGAAGAACACTAATGAGCAGCTGACTTATACTAGACCTTAGAGCATACACAAATTATCACATCAATATTGCACATTTCATGGTACAGTTCTATTCCTCAAACCCAGCAAGAGAAAGAACAGCTGAAAAACAGAATATGTCAAGCTAGAAATCCTCAAAGAGGACAAAATATATCTCTGAAAATTGAATAATTCCTTAATTCTCAAATAGCTTCTTTATTTTTGTCATTTGTAATATTTTAAATACAATTATCTACAGTTGCAATCAAAATTCTTCAACCATTTTGCAAATTAGGTTTATTATCAAATTAACAAACTTTCTGTAATTTGCAATAAACTAATGAAAGAAGAACAATTTATGGAGCTCATCACAAATGTTATTACAAGTGATTTCTGCAAAGTCAACAAAAAGTACCCCTTTAATGACACCAGCAGAATTATTCTACCCCTTCATATCATCTTTAGCAGTTTGCAGAGCACCCTCTGACTGTTATGGCCTGTTGTATACATGATGCATAGCTAGACACCAGCTTCTAGCAGCATTTATGAGGAATCTTAGCCGATTCCACATGGGCAATGGCCTCTAGTTCACTAATATTCTTCGGATGTCAACAGAGTGGTCCAAAAAGTTAAGAAAAAGATCACTGACTTGGAAAAAAAAAGGAAAAGAATACAAAAAATACAAAAGAATATGAATGTTCCTAGAGGTACAATTGGAAGCATAGTTCACAAGGCCACCGGAACATGGCAAAAAGAGGAAGTTGTCACTTGCTGCCACCACATTTCTGAGGAGGTAGGTACTCAAAACCCCTGAAATGACGGCAAATGACCTTCAACAAGCTTTGGTGGCAGCAAGCATTAAGGTTGCAGTTTGCGCAGTAAGGTTAATACTAAACACAGAATGTCTGGAACTCCAATAAGTACATCTCTATTGACTCAAAAGTACAAGAAAAGTCATTTCCAATATGCTCAAAGCTATAGAACAAGCCACAGTGGTTTTTGAGATTCTGTTCTGTGGAGCTACGAAATACGAGTACTTTTCAGGCCTATGGATCAGTGGTACTGCATGTCTGGAGGAGGAAGAATTAGGCATATGCTGAATAAACACCCTACCCACAGTTAAGCATGGTGGTATATTAAAAACAATGATAATAGAGAAGCCATCAAAATAGTATTAACCCCTTCATGACATTTTTTTAAACAAACTTTGGATTTTTTTTCACCACTTAAATAAACAAGAACCTGTACATGTTTGGTATCTGTGAACTCATAATGACCTGGAGAATCATAATGGCAGGTCAGTTGTAGTAGTTAGCGAACATGGTTAAAAAAAAAAAAAGGGAATTGTACTTTTTTTGCAATTTCACAGTGCTTTGAATTTTTTTCCCATTTTCCAGCACACGATATGATAAAATCAATGGTGTTGTTCAAAAGTACAACTATTCCTGCAAAAAACAAATCCTCACATGGCTATATTGACATAAAATAAAAAAGTTATGGCTCTGAGAAGAAAAGGGAGCAAAAAACGAAAGCACAAAAACGTAAAATAGCTATGGCGTGAGGGGGTTAAAGAGGTTGTCCACTACGCAGACAACCCCTACTCAATTGCAATATTGAGAAAAATAACAACAGTCTATACTCACCTCCAGTGCCGACAACCGTTCCAGTGACATTGGTGCATGGTCTCCCAGGGGGCTTGCGTGACGTTGTTATGCCACGTGAGCCTTGAAGCCAATCAGCAACCACTTCACTCATTTCTTTTGAACATATCTGACATACGGAGGAAGACAGAAAGCAGCAATACCTTCTTCAGGCATCTGTTTTGCCTGAAGGTAGTGAGAGTGAAGCAGTTGCTGACTGGCTGCAGGGCTCATGTTGCATTTAAACCTCACATGAACCTCGAGAGGTCCAGTGCCGTCATTGCTGGAACAGAGTCGGCACCAGAGGGGAGTATAGGCTTTTATTTTATAAGAGGAAATATAGCAATTGAGAAGGGGTTGTCTAAATAGTGGACATCACCTTTATGTATAAACCCATTGGTATATACAGTGGGTACGGAACGTCTTCAGACACCCTTTAAATTTTTCAATCTTTGTTTCATTGCAGCCATTTGGTAAATTCTAAAAAGTTTATTTTTTTCTCATTAAAGTACACTCTGCACCCCATCTTGACTGAAAAAAACAGAAATGTAGAAATTTTTGTAAATTTATTAAAAAAGAAAAATGTAAATATCACATGGTCATAAGTATTCAGACCCTTTGATCACACACTCATATTTAAGTCACATGCTGTCCATTTCCTTGTGATCCTCCTTGAGATGGTTCTACTCCTTTATTGGAGTCCAGCTGTGTTTAGTTGAACTGATAGGACTGGATTTGAAAAGGCACACACCTGTCTATATAAGACATCACAGCTCACAGTGCATGTCAGACCAAATGAGAATCATGAGCTCAAATGAACTGCCCAAGGAGCTCAGAGACAGAATTGTGGCAAGGCACAGATCTGGACAAGGTTACAAAAGAATTTCTGCATTACTCAAGGTTTCTAAGACCACAGTAGCCTCCATAATCCTTAAATGGAAGACATTTGGGACCACCAGAAATCTTCCTAGGCCTGGCCGTCCAGAGAAACTGAGCAATCGTGGGAGAAGAACCTTGGTGAGAGAGGTAAAAAATAACCCCAAGATCATTGTGGCTGAGCTCCAGAGATGCAGTAGGGAGATGGGAGACGGTTCCACAAAGTCAACTATCACTGCAGCCCTCCACCAGTCGGGCCTTTATGGCAGAGTGGCCCGAAGGAAGCCTCTCCTCAGTGCAAGACATAAGAAAGCCCGCATAGAGTTAGCTCAAAAACACATGAAAGACTCACACAGACTATGAGAAATAAGATTCTCTGGTCTGATGAGACGAAGATAGAAATTTTTTGTGATAATTCTAAGCGGTATGTGTGAAGAAAACCAGGCACTGATCATCACCTGCCCAATACAATCCCAACAGTGAAACATGGAGGTGGCCACATCATGCTATGGGGGTGTTTTTTTAGCTGCAGGGACAGGACAACTGGTTGCTATTGAAGGAAACATGAATGCTGCCAAGTACAGAGATATCCTGGATGAAAACCTCTTCCAGAGTGCTCAGGACCTCAGACTTGGCCGAAAGTTCACCTTCCAACAAGACAATGACACTAAGCACACAGCTAAAATAACAAAGGAGTGGCTTCAGAACAACTCTGTGACCATTCTTGACTGGCCCAGCCAGAGCCCTGACCTAAACCCAATTGAACATCTCTGGAGAGACCTGAAAATGGCTGTCCACCAACGTTCACCATCCAACCTGACGGAACTGGAGAGTATATGCAAGGAAGAATGGCAGAGGATCCCCAAATCCAGATGTGAAAAACTTGTTGCATCATTCCCAAGAAGACTCATGGCCATACTAGCTCAAAAAGATGCTTCTACTCAATACTGAGCAAAGGGTCTGAATGCTTATGACCATGTGATATTTCAGTTTTTCTTTTTTAATTAATTTGCAAAAATGGCTACATTTCTGTTTTTTCAGTTAAGAAGGGGTGCAAAGTGTACTTTAATGAGAAAAAAATGAACTTTTTTGAATTTACCAAATGGCTGAAATGAAACAAAGAGTGAAAAATTTAAAGGAGTCTGAATACTTTCCATACCCACTGTAGGTGCTCACCTAGAAGAAATTAGTTCATTTTTTGGGTGCATTTCTTCTAGGAGAGCACGTATATACCAACGTGTTTATACTTTACACCATCTTCATGACTTCTCTGACTAATCAATGATTTTTAACTCAGTCTCATATGCATCACTTCAATTGTATTGGGCTCTGAATGAAAAAAGTAGCACTTAAATTCAAATGTGGAAAAGATGGAGAACACACTTCATTAGCCCATGTGGTAACGTTTTGGTTCTGCAACAGAACCTTTCTCATTGGACCTATGGGTACTCGTCCAGAAAGCATTTCACCCATTACTCAATGCTTTGGTGCTGCTTCATTATATATATTTTTATATATAGCTGTAATTATATATATATACAGTGCAGACCAAAAGTTTGGACACACCTTCTCATTTAAAGATTTTTCTGTATTTTCATGACTATGAAAATTGTAAATTCACACTGAAGGCATCAAAACTATGAATTAACACATGTGGAATTAAATACTTAACAAAAAAGTGTGAAACAACTGAAAATATGTCTTATATTCTAGGTTCTTCAAAGTAGCCACCTTTTGCTTTGATGACTGCTTTGCACACTCTTGGCATTCTCTTGATGAGCTTCAAGAGGTAGTCACCGGAAATGGTCTTCCAACAATCTTGAAGGAGTTCCCAGAGATGCTTAGCACTTGTTGGGCCTTTTGCCTTCACTCAGCGGTCCAGCTCACCCCAAACCATCTCGATTGGGTTCAGGTCTGGTGACTGTGGAGGCCAGGTCATCTGGCGTAGCACCCCATCACTCTCCCTCTTGATCAAATAGCCCTTACACAGCCTGGAGGTGTGTTTGGGGTCACTGTCCTGTTGAAAAATAAATGATGGTCCAACTAAACTCAAACCGGATGGAATAGCATGCCGCTGCACAGATACTGTGGTAGCCATGCTGGTTCAGTATGCCTTCAATTTTGAATAAATCCCCAACAGTGTCACCAGCAAAGCACCCCCACACCATCACACCTCCTCCTCAATGCTTCACGGTGGGAACCAGGCATGTAGAGTCCATCCGTTCACCTTTTCAGCATTGTACAAAGACACGGTGGTTGGAACCAAAGATCTCAAATTTGGACTCATCAGACCAAAGCACAGATTTCCACTGGTCTAATGTCCATTCCTTGTGTTGTTTAGCCCAAACATGACTCTTCTGCTTGTTGCCTGTCCTTAGCAGTGGTTTCCTAGCAGCTATTTTACCATGAAGGCCTGCTGCACAAAGTCTCCTCTTAACAGTTGTTGTAGAGATGTATCTGCTGCTAGAATTCTGTGTGGCATTGACCTGGTCTCTAATCTGAGCTGCTGTTAACCTGCGATTTCTGAGGCTGGTGACTCGCATAAACTTATCCTCAGAAGCAGAGGTGACTCTTGGTCTTCCTTTCCTGGGGCGGCCCTCATGTGAGCCAGTTTCTTTGTAGCGCTTGATAGTTTTTGCAACTGCACTTGGGGACACTTTCAAAGTTTTCCCAATTTTTCGGACTGTCTGACCTTCATTTCTTAAAGTAATGATGGCCACTCGTTTTTCCTTACTTAGATGCTTTTTTCTTGCCATGATATAAATTCTAACAGTCTATTCAGTAGGACTATCAGCTGTGTATCCACATGACTTCTGCACAACACATCTGATGGTCCTACCCCATTTATAAGGCAAGAAATCCCACTTATTAAACCTGACAGGGCACACCTGTGAAGTGAAAACCATTTCCGGTGACTACCTCTTGAAGCTCATCAAGAGAATGCCAAGAGTGTGCAAAGCAGTCATCAAAGCAAAAGGTGGCTACTTTGAAGAACCTAGAATATAAGACATATTTTCAGCTGTTTCACACTTTTTTGTTAAGTATATAATTCCACATGTGTTAATTCATAGTTTTGATGCCTTCAGTGTGAATGTACAATTTCCAAAGTCATGAAAATACAGAAAAATATTTAAATGAGGAGGTGTGTCCAAACTTTTGGTCTGTACTGTAGATATATATATATATATATATATATATATATATATATATATATATATATATATATATACATACATTTTTATTTTTTTCTCTATTTAATGAATTCTAAATATAGGCATTTTCTTGCCTTCTTGCCCTCTTGCTCATCCAGTTGATATATATTTTTTTGCCTGTTACTGTTTTTTTAATTATCTTTTATACCTGTAGTAATAAAGAGTTGTTTTTGTTAGATTTATTTAATTTAGCACATGAAATTACAGAATTAAAAAGTAGGCTTTTACCATGTAAACATATAAATCTGCACTGTAGCTTAAAAGAGTTTTCTGATCTCTAAAGGTTATGTGCAAATGGTTTCATTCGGTATGATTAGTCGCTCACTTATGCATCGTCTGTTACTGGAATGCCTTTTGTAAGTGAGACTTGCATGCAATCACATGATCTTTATGTGAGATCCTAAACTCTGAACAATCATTAAAAATCACATGCCTCTTATCGCTTTGCTTCCTGACTCTCCTTCTACCACCCTTTATGGAGGAATCATGTTTCACATGCTGGGAAGCAGATAATGCGGAGTCAGTAAACAGAACAGTAGAGCATTTCCTTATTGGCAGATATGTCTCCATAGCAGTCAGGAATTACAGCTTTACCTTAGGATCTGTTTAGACAAACTGACCAGCGACACTAAATAACCTCCTATCAGTAAATATTTTCCGATTGGTGTTTGTTTAAAAGCCTATTTACACAGGCAGAGCACATTAAATGATATGCACTGAGTGATCTTTAATAGATCTTTAATCATTAAATGCGCGGAGGCTGCCATTGTTCTCAGCAGCATGAGTCCTGCTTAAATAGTAGGATGTGCTGCCGAGAATGAAGATATTTAAGCCTGCTTAAAAATCATTACACATGATGAAAGAGCATTTTCTTTTATCGGGCGATGAGCAGCCTGTTTACACCTTGGGATTATTGTTAATTTAAATATCTTAAGAACGCTCAGTCACAATAATCATTCAGTGTAAATTCACCTTTACAATTTGTAATTGAGTGGTATGTTGGCAGATTTATTACCAGAAGAAATAAATAATGGAAACTATAGTCTTTCACATTGGTAATCCCACCCACAGAAGCATTAAAATGAACGTGCACCAAGGAACTAGGCAAGAAGTAAAAATATGTATTCTGATCTACAGTAGTAGCATCACCTGTTAGGGTCTATACTTTTTATTAGCTTGATAAAGCCATTTTAAACTGCTAGCCCAATGGAAAACTTGACCCAGTTAATAGAGGCTTGACTGGAGGTGTCTTGTAAAGAGTCATGGTTCTAAATTATGAGACTGTCAAAAGTTTGAAACTTGTAAAGGGGAATAAAGACAAGAAGGAAATACGTTACAAAGCAGAATGGATAAATCATATATGAGACTATTGTCATTCTGAAAGACACTGATGTCATTGTCATCCCTAACTCCATTCAAAAGAAGTTTAGTAAATCAAATTTATTAGATGTTTTTGAAATTTCAATTTAGTTATAAATTATATATCGTTCAAATGTCACAAAATTATTAACTGAACTTAAAACAATGATCTAATTAAAGTACCTTTACTTGTATAATATAAATTCAGGTTTTTAATTGTTCTCAAGTTGACTACATTGAAAACTTGCTGAAGCATAATTTCTTTGATATTTTATTGAAACTGTCTTGAAGATAACAAATTTCTTTATTGCATGGAGAACACACTATAATGCCATAAATCTATATCCAGGTCTGTACTTTTAGGATGGTAGTTTATTTTCCATAGCCGGTCTTAAGAAGAAGATAAATAATTTGTACCTTTAGTTACATAGAAATTATTTAGTGTGTATACCATTATCTTTTCATAGAAGTACACACACATAAATTGATATGGTTAATCTAGATTTAGTTACAGGGAATCTGTCAGCAGGTTTTTGCTATGTAAACTGAGGACAGAATGAGGTAAGTTCTGAGACACATATATCAGAGATGTGTCACTTATTAAGCTGTGTACTGTTGTTTCCATATAACGAATGTTTTATCACCAGGAGATTATCACTACCAGACTAGCTCCCTTGAGCTAAGTGGTCTAACTACGCCCCCTCCTCTGATAAGCAGCTCACTGTCAATATACAATGTACACATAAAGCTGTGGTGTGGGCGGGGGCAGCTTTCACATCTACTGCACCCAGTAATCTAAGTGATACACTGTTGGAATCAGTGTCTCTTTTCCTACATTATACTGCTCTCAGATGAGGTTGCAAAAACCTTCTAACATATTTCCTTTAAAGGGTTTTTCTGGCAGTCTTCTTTAATAGTTAGCATTGGAAAATAATGATTATAAAAGAAAAAAAAGGTGTACTTAACCCCGAAATCTGAATCTACTCATTAGTTACCTGACCCTGCAGCCAATCAGTGGCCTCAATGATCAGGTGTCTGGTGGTCATAATGCTATCTCTTCTGATTTGTTGGACACGGTCAGAGTGGCAGAAGTGCTGAAGCGAAGGGAAGATTCTGAAAGTTAAAGATATCTTCTTTTTTCTTTTAGAAGCATTCTTTCTCACTGCTGGATAATCTTTCAAAAGGTAATATATTAGTAATCTGTAATTCCATGCTGGATTTGTTTGAAATAGCAATATCTAAATATTGCTCATTGCACCAATGTAACAAAAAAAATTATCGCTTTTGGAACAGGATCTAGCTAATATCTAACTGCAAAGTGGGAAATGAAGCCACCATTAACATTTGATAATCACACCAGAGCCTGGGATGTTGGTGCAGTAGGTGATCACCAAGGGAGTAAGAAAGATATATATATTTATGGATTAAGAAAAAAAAATATTCGTATAGATGAAGATGGTGTAGCAAACTAAATATATATTGTGGAGTGGGCAGCCGACCTTCAAAATTCAGAGTATGTTACGTTTTTACGATAAATTATTATTCAGGGGTTTGTTATAGAAAGGAAGCAGCAAGGGTAAATAAATGTAACTATTCTACTGGACATCAGCAATTGATGTAGGTGAGTTACGCTCAGAAACCCTTGTCTTGGACACTATTAGAGCTTGCTCCGCCACTGACAGACATTGCTTTTAAGTTTAATATTCTACCTTTTAGTTTGTCTCTTGTAATGTCTGCATTTACTTCTACTTCTTACTTCTATATATTGTAATTGATACTGCAAACTGAATCCTAGCTATAGTAGTAAGGAAGAGCAAAAGAGATTGAGCTTTGGTATAAGGTGGCAAGTAAACATGTTAACGATGCATGTTACAGTATGTATGCCAATTAGTGAGAGACGTCAAATTAAAGCAGATCTGTCACCAGATTTCAGAATGCAAACTGCCAGCATTATGAAATAGATGTCATACACTTGATGAGGCTATGTATCTACTCTGAAAATCATGGGTAATACTTAGCAAAAGTTCCCCTGCTTATTATTAAAATTAAAAGGGACAACTCCGTCTGAATCCCTATGTTTGCCGCCAGTAAAATAATAACTTATAATCACCTCCAGTGCCGCTGCTGTTCTAGTGTGTCTTCATTGGTGCTCCCGGGGATTGCGTGACATTGTTATGTCATGCAATCCCTGCGGCCAGTCAGTGCTGGCTTCACTGTCCCCTCCTTTGAACAAATCAAGACATCTGGAGGAAGTGAGAGCTGCTGCTGCCCTCTTACTTCCTCCGGATGTCAATTATCATCCCGGGAGTGGAGAGTGAAACCAGCACCAATTGGCCACAGGGATCATGTGACATAACAATGTCACGCTAGGCCTGGTAGAGCCAGTGCGGACACCACTGGCTGGCACCAGAGGTGAGTGTAAGTGTTATTATGTTAGTAGGGTGCAAACAGAGGTTCAGAAGGGGTTGTCTGAGTAGTTAGACAACCCCTTTAACATTCTAATGTGAGGATTATACAACCATTTTGATAATGATTTTCAAAGCAAGTACACTAGCCTCATCAGATCAGAGAGGTTTGTTTATTAATATATACAATTTGATTTGTAAAAACTGGTGACAGATTGGCTTTAAACCTTCTAAAGGGTAACTCAGGTAAGTATGTATTTTAAGAAAGTAGCAATGCAATGTAAAGTTATGCTAGCTAGATTTTCTATTACCAGCTGGATATTTCATGCACAGTAGTTATTTTGTAGATATAACTGACATTACAAAGCCCTCAATGATCAAGCATATTTAAAAGTCTACCCAAATGGACCAAAGGAACCTTCTTGGCCCTGTAGGCTCCAGAGTCTGAATGCAATTGCAGCCCCTGCACAAACAATATTTAGACATCTGATCACTATATAAAGAGGTGAATGTGAAGAAATTTAGTAACTATTAAAATATTTCATAAAATATGTTGTCTTCGTAAAGTGTGGGAATATCATACTGAAGGTGAAGCATTTTTTTGCAGAACAACCGCATTTGTGAATTACTGGCGAGCAGCAGTTGATAAGGTTTTCAGAGGTTGGATCATAGGACAAAGTAGGGACTGATCACAATTCCTAAAGTGGTAAATGACTTTTGGATGTAGAATATGAGCAGAGGATTATTAGACTGTCAAGATATTCTAAATCACAATCCAAGTCAGATTTTGACATACAGTACAATGCTGTATATTACCATGCATGGCGGTAGGTCTAAGATGGCCAAACAAAGTAAGAATAGCTCTCATCATAAACTAATTACTAAGGCCCAAAATATTCAGCAGTTTTCACTAATTTTATGATAGCTGAAAGATACAACACATTAATTTAGAGTAGCGCTCCTAATCTGCTATTAATGAATTTGACACATCGTACTCAAGCGCACTCTTCATCGAGATTGGGGTACAAAATGCCAGTTTAGATGAATCGGGGGCCAATGTGTACAAGCACTTTACAGTGACTTAAATTTGGATACAGGTAATAGAAATCTTAATCTAATAGAAAAATAATTTAAATTCTTTCCCACGTGAGCCACAATCAAGTATGTAAATTGTTGATGAGTTCAATCATAGATCAACCAGTGAGGACCCTCGAAACATATTCCGAACAGAGAAGATACTACATGGGATCTGGCTATTAAAAATTTGTGGTATTCTTGAAAGTAACAGGTTCATAACATAAAGTGTGTGTTTCTAGAAACAGAAAATCACTGAAAGAGGTGCATGATAAATATATAAACCATGAAAGATTAGATACATATGATATATAATAGATGAGTGTCTTAGAAATGGATTGCGAGCATTTGTTATACATGAGAACAACAAAAAAATATTGGATTTACTGCATTATTTTCCATAGACCAAATGAAAGAGAACTGCTAAATCGTGATCTGAAATCACCTTGCAGAGAGTGATACTGTAAAAATGTGCCAGAGTTTTGCAGATGGGTGAATTTCCAAATATGGAGGTGAAGTTTCTCTATATAAAGGCTGATATATGGATCCAACATTTCAACCTCCATTGAGTTCTATGTGGCAAATACAACTCCGTAATAGGAAATTTATCCAACCGTGAAACACTGGCAAATAGAATTTTCACAGATTCACTCATCTCTCTCTCCTATTTACAATCCATTTTATAAACTTATGGGGCACTTGAATACAAACTTTACCAGCTTAAATCTGGATTTGTAAATGGTTCTTGCATGAATGCCATAATTTAGAGAGTTTCTGACTGTCTGTTTTTATCAAACTTTAGTTTTCATTTCATTCCCTTTAGCGTATGTTCATACAATATTTTTTTCAAGTGGGTTTGGAGTGGGTCCAATCTGAAACCCACCTGAAATAGCGGTAACAAAATGCTCAAAAGAATGAACATATTCATGTCTATGTATGCATGGCCTATGAGTCTCCTTGCACTTACGCCTTAGACTTCAGTCATAGCCCAGATCTCTTACTTTGTACTGAGGAGGGGCAACACCCCGAAACATGTATCTGCAAATATATATCCTAACATAATATAAAAAGAGTTTATCATAAGCCATGTGACAAGGTTCGTTAAAGGGTTAATACTGATTTTTAGGATTGCTACTTCTGGTAGGTGGCACTAGAATTCAAGTCCTATTCGTCTCTGAAGAGGTTATTTGCATATTTAAAAAAAAAGTCAAGCTGATCACATGTTCAGGCTTTTTAGAGTCTTTTAACTGAGTTTCCAAAGGTGGTAAGTGGTTAAAAGAAATAACCTGAATATTCTTTAGAAATTTTTCACTTTGAAGACATTCTATACTTACAATACAATTCAACGGAAGGCTTGAAAAGATGCTCAAAGGACAGTGGGGCATCTTTTTGAGCATTTTGTCAGCGATGTTGATGGAAAAAAACGATAACAGTTTCTTTATTACTGAATGGAATTAACAAATAAAGTCAGGAAAAAGCCAGTGCAAAATATGCCCCAAAATCTCAGAAAAAAAAAATCAAAAGAAACGTCAGCCTTAAAAATTAAAAAAAAACACTTAGGAAATTACCAAAAACTGCTAAAAAAGAGGATTAAGGTTTATAAAACTTCAGAAAAACAAGTGATTCCTGAAGCATTTTCTGCTTGAAAAATGGATGCCTTTGGCCCCATGGAAAATGTGCCATATGTGCATAAGCTATATATGACTTTTAGCATGAGCAAAGCATACAGTATGTGATATTTTTAATAGCGAAATGATGTCAGACAACCTACTTCTTGTCACATTGGGCAAACAATCTCAAAAAGTTATAAATGAGTCATTTTATTTATTACCCAACCTTAGTACTTCATTTTGGGTCCAAAGGAGTCTAAGCCAAAAATGAATACTAAGAGCTTAAAATTACAAACATCCCTGTAACAACCGTGCGAATCAGGCACAGATACATTGTTTTTAACCATTTTAAGATGAGGCCTCATTTCAGTCTCCAAGACAGCAAATACAGTATATATGTTTTTAATTTTTCCTTTGCATTTGTTTAGTTGACATATTTTGTTAGTGATTTTTTTAGTTTACTTTTTTATTCTTATTTTTGCTTTGATTGTGGCATTATAACATGGAATAGCATATTGTTAAATTCCAATATAAGTAGATAACTGTGCTAGTGAGAATGTTTTCCTAAGAATAACGTTATCAATTGTTTTAGATCACACACAACTAGAGAAATAGATATGCGGGTTTATTTTATCTGGAAGCACAACCATTCAGTCTGCATCCTTTCTAAAATGAATCATGGAATACAAGAAGAAGAGAAAAGTCTATAGAATGCATACAGAAGCGAGGACACATAAATAAAGAACAAGGTCAAAAGGAAGCAAAAGAAGGAAGATAAAACATGTGCAAGTCAATTTTAGTAAGTTTCACTAATATATACCATACCGAGCCACCGGAAAGTCAATCAGATTCAGTGTTTGTCTTTGACACACTGTACATTTATTGCCAGCATTTCATTACAGAGAAAACCTATATGTATGTAATATTTATCTTCATTTTATGTACATTGGATCGAATTTTGTACCTTTCCTTATTGACTTTTGAATTATAATAATTTTCTTATGAGGATACAGTTGCATATGGCCCCATTTTTTTTTTACTCTGTTGAGCACTTTTTTTCAACCTAGCGGGAAATTAATTTAATGATTTTTTTCTCCTCCCGAATGACTAAAGATGGGAATGTCAACGACGGCTTTGGATAATCACACTTGAAGTTTTACAAAAGTTATTGAAGGATACATGATAGGCCAATCAAACGTCAGCTCGTAGAGGAAGTTGTTAAATTTACTGCACCCGGACCGCCCGTAGACGTTAAATGTCCGGACGGTCTCATGTCTACTCTGCAATGATTTAATGTAACTTTAGAAGAGGGGACCATCATAAATAAGGCACAGACAGTTCATTACTAGCTATGCCTTTTCTATCACAGTATGCACAGCACTAAAAAAGCACTGTGTATACATTAAAGGGGTTGTCCAGCCTTAAGGGTATAAGTCTACAGTCACTTCATGTGACTGCAGACTTGTCAATCCACAAAACATGTATCATGAGCTATGAGGATTCTCTGGTGTTGGTGCCAGGAGCAGGCACGCATGTGACTGCAAGTATGTGATTTGCATACTTCCGGCCACATTCCAACTAGACTTATATTGAGCAAGGCTGCATCCATCTAGTCAGCAAGTGACCCTATCTATGCAAATCACATACTTGCGGTCTCCTGCACACCGCTCCCGGCGCCAGCACTGGAGAATCCTCACAGTGTTCACATAGAGTGACTGCAGACTTGTAGTCTAAGACCGGACAATAACTTTCATAGGCAGCATTGACTAAGCATCCTCCTTCATACATAGTGGTCATGTAATCACTGTGTAAAGTGAGGGAGTGGGAGTGGCTGGGTCATAGGAATCCAAGGGGTAACATTTCTCCTTACGGAGAGTGACATGTTATGCATGCTAAGGTGAGGAGACTTTTAAGCCGCAATGCTCCTCTAGGAAATATACAGATTGTCTCTTCAGAGAGGAAGAGGACTAAAACTCTAGTGCCACCTACAGGAAGTAGCAATCCTAAAAATCATTATCGACTCTCTAACGAGCCTTGTCACATGAATTAGGATAAAAGCCAGAGCCAGAATTTCAATTTGCAGACACTGTGCTTTGGGGTAGTATCCTTTGTCAGTTCAAAGTGTGAGATCCGGTTTGGCTGGGTGATCTCAGCCAAATCAGATCTCACACTTTGCACTGACGAGGGGCAAGTACCCTGCAACACAGTGTGTGCAAATTAAAATTCTGGTTCTGGTTTTTATCCTAAGTCATGTGACAAGGCTCGTTAGAGAGTCGATAATGACTTTTAGGATTTCTGCTTCCTATAGGTGGCAATAGAGTTCTAGTCCTCTTCCTCTCTAAAGAGACAATTTAGGTCATAGGAGACACTGACAGCTCTCTTATGCAGTCTGGAGACTACATTTATCCTTTAACTGGGGCTAATTAAAAAGAAAATAAAAATATTTTAATATCTAAATTCTCCTCAAAGGTCTTTTATAACCTTATAGGGTAGGGGGGTGGGACACAGTGTGTAAAATGAATGAAAAACAAATAAATAAGCAAATAAAAAAAAAACAGATAAAAATGAATAAAAAATGAAACTGTCAATCCAAATTACTGTTTCAAGCCCAACCTCCGTAAAAAAGAGAAGTGTCCAGTATATAATAATAATTGTTACAGAATGAGGAACAAATTATAAAATGTATTTTCATGGTCCTGTGTGGTTATGAAAAAAGAAAGAATACATTTATAGCTCTTTTAACATATGTACCAAAAAAAATGAAAAAGTGCCAGATCAGGAATGGGGGTAAATGGCCTGGTCTAGAATTGGTTAAGTATTTTAAAAGGGCAAAATCATTACTCAATATCCTTGAACAGCGACTTTGATTAAGATACACAGAAAAATTCAGGATCATGACAATTGCAATCTTATGAAGACAATATCCTTCTAAAGGTATGTGCACATGTTAAGAATTTGGTGCAGAAATTTCTGCACCATTTGTGCATCTCTTGACATGAAAAAACGTAACAGAAACACACGCGTTTTTGCCATGTTTTTGCTGTGTTTTTTACTTGCAGTTTTGGTGCAAATTTTTCCCCACTCAATATTATGGGTGAAATCTTCAGCAAAAATGCTGAAAGAATTGACATGCTGCAAATTTAAATCTGCTCCAAATCTGCAATGCAAAAATAAGCAACATGTGCATGAGACTTCAGGTTCCGCATTCATTTTGCTGACATCAGGAAACCATTCAGGTTTTGTGACAAATGTGCTCTAAAAAAACGCAGCAAAAATACAACATATGCACATAGCCTTATGATATAGAAGTTGCTGTGCACCAAAAAGAAAATACACTTTTGTCTTTGATACTTGATAGAATACTAGTACCTGTATTAGTCCCTGAGGTCTCTTAATTGATTACTTGATCAATAGGACATTGGTACAAAGTCCAACTTAGTGGAACATACCATAAAATAAAAAAGATAAACTTGGTAAAATACAAAAAAGCCCTTTAAAAAAAACTTCAATCCCAATCAATATCAAACAAAAGGGATAGATAACAGTAAACTCTAAACCCAAATATAAAGTCTACAATATAAAAAATAAATATAAAGTATTCTGCTAAGTAGTATGGAGAAAAATGAGCCAGAGTAGACAAAAACATAGGTCCGTAGTCATTAAGACCAGCGATTTTCTCTGACTGGAGAAGGATGTCTGGTGTAAGGAAGGCCACAGCTCATTTAATTGATGGCTGTCTATGCCACTGCCTTACCTCATCTCCACCCATTTTGTTGGAACTGGGAGAACCTAGCGTGAGAATGCTAAAAGTCACAAACTTTTTACGCAACTCCGAGTTGAGCAAAGATTTAGCAACTTTTCAAAGCAATTTATGGCAGGATTCTGACTAAATTGCTTTGTTGAATAAAGGCCATATTTTTTACATTTGTACAAAAGAGACCTAATTATTGTAAAAGAATAATAACTATTTATAAAAATTGTTTACAAAAAGAAAGTCATAACAGTTTAAAAAATACTGCCCAAGAATTGCCTAAAAAAGAGTATATTGAAAATGATTTAACCTGATAAAGCGAACCTGTCACTATGATTCATGATGTCTAAACCACGGGCAACATGAATCAGAACCTGGCTGCATTAATACAGTCAGGTTTATTTTTCGGTGAAATGATCCAGGCTCCAGCTGTGCTCCAGTTAATTGATCCATGTGCATACATGTCACGATTCCTTCACTCAGTGTGTCTTCGATGCAGTGAGTGACAGGTCAGTCATCCAATCTAGTGCAGGCACATGCTGAGCTGTCGGTATTTTGATAGACAGCTGAGCCATCCAATCTGAGACTGGGAGATGCTGTGCTTTCTTCAGGTGTTCCCTGTTTTAAATGATTACCCAGCTACTTAACTAAGCAGCCAGCATCAGACCTCTGCCAATCATAGCATTTGCTCCGTGGTGGTTTGCCTTATATTCCTGTGCTCTGTTGATCTATTGCTGCCTGACCTTGGACCTTGTTCTGACCATCCATTTGCCTAGCCCCTTTGCTCTGTTTCACTATCTTCCTGGTATTCTGACCTCGGACTGTTATCTGACTAAGCCTTTGTCTTTTCTGTTTTTTTTACTACATGCTCTCTTGGTATCTGACTCCAGAAAATTTGACTAACCTGCCTCACAGCTTATCCATGAGTAGTAACTAGTGTCACAATACATAGGCAGAAACATGTCAATCAACTATGTTTTCACTTAAATGCCAGAGTGTTTCATGCTAACCATTTTGCATCTTTACAAAAGTGGAGCAGTTAAAAGACACTCAAAAGTCAGAACATATGCACAGAAAGTCATTTTTTTTATTACTATGTCTGTATTCATTCTTTTTACTGTTCTTTAAGTGTTTTTTTCAGGCAGGTTACAGATCGTACTTGCTTGAAAAAGACATTAGAGGCGATTCATCCGAGCTTTTTCACAAGATTTCTGGCGAAAAATGCTTTGCAAAGTTGCAGTTTTTTGCGCAATGTATGGTTGCGCAAAAAATGCAACTTCTGGCGTTTTCACACCATCTCCCCCTCTGCTCTGACAATGTGGATAAAGTTGGTGTGGGACTGGGCGCGACAGGCATGACAACCCTATTCATTAAATTCACGAGGCTGAAGTAATATTTTTGGCTTGGCGCACGCAGCAGCGCACGCCACTACGCGCTTTGCTGGATTCATTAGACCTCACATGTTGGAGAAAACTGTAATGCATATCATATATATTGCCATGAATGCTTAAAATGCTTTTCTATACCTCTATATGGTTAAAAAGGTAAAAGAATCTAATATATATAATCGTCTTATCGCGTCTGTCTGTCTGTCTGTCCAGGAAATCCCGCGTTGCTGATTGGTCGGGCCGCGGCCAGTCAGTGACGCGGGATTTCAGAAAAAGATGGCGGCCGTTAGCGGCTCATCTGCCGGATGGAGGTCAGCGGCGACGCAGCAGGGAGATGAGCGGCGCTAGCCGCTCATCTCCCGCCTGCTGCCAGCACAAGTACCCTGACGGGCGGCGCCGCTGACCTCCATGCGGCTACCATCGGGAGATCAGCGGCTTGGCCCGCTGATCTCCCGACGGCAAGTGTGAAGAGTAGTGTTGAGCCACCCCCGTAGTGTTCGAGTTCGGTTCGGTTCGTCGAACACCCGTTTGTTCGCCGAACTGTTCGTCGAACTGTTCGTCGAACACCTTCGAACACCGTTAAAACCAATGGCAGGCAAACAAAAACACATAGAAACACATAGAAAACACCTTCAAAGGTGTCCAAAAGCTGACAAACTGCTCAGAAGACATAACTAACACATGGAAAAGTGACAAGTACATATAGTCATGCGAAAATAAAAGAGGTGGAGGAGTAAAAGGAGGGGGAGACACAGATATAGGCATGTCATGCCCTTCTTAAATCCAAAAAGTGAGAAGCCGACACGGCCAGTCCGCTCCTGCCCGTGCCACCTCCGTGTCGCCGGGTTTGTGCCAGAGCCGTGGTGAACCCTGATGGCCAGCCCCCCTCTCCCAATACTGGTGCCTGTCCGCTGGTGGGTCGAGCGAGCCCCCCTGTGGTGGAGGCAGCTCTAAACTTTTTAATTTAAATTGTCTCTCTAATTTGAATGAATACACTTTAAATCCATTTACAAGGATCTATTGGAGGGCAAGTCTCATGCCAGCAGCTGCGTAATTCCAGCTCCAGTAGCGTCCACTAAAGCTGCTGCAGTTAAAAAGCTTTTATAAGGATCGAGCTCGGCTGTCCACCGCAAGGCATCCTACTGCCAGTCCCAGCCCCTATGCCTTGGGGTGCCTCCTGATGCTCTTCACTGAGTATCCCATGGTCCCGAAGCATTTCCTTTGAAAAAATTAAGTGTCTAAACTACAGGTGGTGTAGCTTGCTTAACAGCCGGGATAATCCGCTGACTAGCAGACACTGCTACTAGGCACAAAGTATTTCCTGGGCTAGATGCAGTTAAAAATTTGTAATTAGATACTCTCGTTGGATGCTGAGAAAGCATTTCATAGAGTCTCCTGGCACGCCATATATGATTCTCTTTAAAAGCTTGGGGTAGGGGTCTAGGGGACCCTTTTATAGCCAAAATCACGGCCCTGTATCACAATACGTCACCTAGGCTGAAGATAAATGGAACTGTAGCACCCTGAGGGCTCGGTTGCTACAGACGTATTGCACCTCACCCAGAGGTGTGATATCTCACTCTCAGGTAAGGATGGAGTGTGGATCAGGACCCGACACCTGCATGCATTACACCACATTGCCGTGGGGCAGGGCGACCAATATGCCTCTGAGATGGGCACGACAGTCCCTGTCCCTGGCTGGAGTGGGGGGAGGGAACACTGAGGAAGGGGAACCCTGTAGTGCAGGAGCAGGGAGGAAGCAGTTCCTGGGTGCATTGAGAAGGGAGTATAAAAGGTGGGCACCATCTTAGTTCAGTGCAGAGAAGTCTGAGCAGAAGTGGCAGGGAGCAGGGGCTCTGCATGAGCTCTGCTCCGGAGGCGGGCCTAGTAACAGAGGCCCAGGCCTGGAAGAGGGAGAAGGAAGGAAGTGGAGCGGAGAAGGCTCCAGGAACGAGGAATGAAGGGATCCCAGGGGTGCGGACGGGCGAGTCGCCACCGCACGCCCGAATCCACCTGCGTGGAGGGGTCAGGCCAAAGGGGGAGACCGGTCCCCGAAACTAGTGGAGGCAGGAAACGACCCTCAGCTAGAAACCGGAGGCTATGACATTTTATGTGGCACAGCCCCTCGCTACACCCGCTAGGAAGCCACCACATAGGGTCAGGGAAACTGGCGCCAAGTTTACCAAGAGGAGGCCCGAGGCAGCCGGACAGAAGGGTTGGTAATAAAGGCCAGACAAAGGACACACAAAGGGGGTCCTGTGAAGCACTCCAAAGTTATCTGGGAGTTGTCTGAGCCCCTCATCTGGTGAGCACAGTACGACGTGGGCAGCCGTTACCTGCAGACGTGGTCTGGATAATAAGAACTGTGAGTAAAGGCCCTGGACTGCATCACTGACTCCGTGTCGTTACTGCTCCTGCCCTGCACCATCACCCCCATCCTCCGCATACACTGCCCTGAGGCTATACTCCTCACGTGGGGAGTTATGCTACGCTCTGCTGCACCCACAACACCAGCCTCAGCGGTCTGCCCTGCAGCGGCGTGTCACTCTGACCGCATTCCACGGGTGGCGTAGTCGGACATTTAAACATCAAAACCACATAAATAGTTCCGCCACTGGTTTGACCACCCTGAGCCACGGAACCGGGTCGCCGCCACGAAGACTGCAACCACCAGCATCCACCAAAAAGGGTCCGGCTCCGGGTGTCCCAAGGCCCAGGGGGTGCATCAGAACATTTTCATCACCTTTCACAATCACCAATGGGACAAGGCAGGGATGTCCTCTGTCCCCTCTCTTATACATCCTAGTGACGGAGCACCTGCTCTCATCAATTCGCCATAACCCCAATATTAGGTGGATTGAGGTGGGAGGCACCGAGTACAAGTGCTCTCTATTTGCTGATGATGTCCTAGTATATATCACTCAATCACATATATCCATCCATGCTGTTATGGCTGAAATAGATCACTTTGTTATATGGTCAAATTTTAAAATCAATGCAGCGAAGTCTGAGGCCCTCGATGTCTCCCTCCCCAAATCCATATAGGATTCCATCCAGTCCAACTTTCCCTTTGCCTGGCCCTCACAGGGTATCAAATACTTAGGAATTCCTATTCATAGAGACCTCTCCCATCTATGTTATCTTAATTTTGGGCCCTTTATTGAACAACTCCATACAGACCACAGTTGGCAAGTTAGAACTGTAAGATTCACTACGTGAACCACTGGTGTTTTGTGGAAAAGCACATGTACACTGCGTTCCAATTTATTATGCAAAAAGTGTTTAGGAGTGATAAGGGAAGAATTTGTTTGTCAGTTAAACTCATTGATGGTGATGTGTGTCAGGGCTCTTTATTAGAGATGAGCGTTGTTTTACTCGAACTGTTCGCCAATCTCAAATTCGAGCTGTTTTGGGCGGTGTTCGAGCCGTTCGGCGAACACGAACAATTTGAGAAAAATTCGGCTGTTCGAGGTTATGTTCGATAACTGTTCGTGCACCAAAATCATAACTGGATTTTTTCTCAGTAATGATGAAAATTAATGTTAATACGCAGTTTGAGTGTACAGCGGGGTGGGGGGAGGGGCAGGGGATGGATCTCTGCAGGAACAATGAAGGTCTCCATTTTTTTTTCTCTTTCCCGCATTTACAGTGGGGAGGTGCAATCTGTCAGCCTATCAGCAGCGCACACACGGAGCGAAGTGCTTTTTTTCACACAAGCAAGGGCATGTGTCATTGGCAGTGTATGTCACATGTCCTTGCCCTATAAGACCAAGCCATTTTCCCCGTCGCCACCATTTTCTCACTGCTGCAGCTGCGTGTTAGACGGCACCGCTGTTGCTGTGTGCGCTATACCTTGTTAATTTCAAGCCAATTTTCGCACAAATATACAGATAGCTTGGGAGTAGGGAATAGTTGTGATTGCAGTCCTTTTAAGGACTAGGTTACAGCATTTCCTACGACTTTTATCAGGGAGGTCTGTGCTCTTAAATAGATAGGTTGTGGGAGTAAAGACTAATTGTAATTGGAGTCCTTTTCAGGACTAGGTTACATGAATTCCTATCAGTTTTTGCCAGGCAGGTCTGTGCCAGTGCTGTGCAAGGTTTTTTCACAGCATTTGGCTGAATCTAGCAAAGCTAATCCTTTTTGGCGTATTGCAGAGTGTGTTAGTCAGTGGAGTAGCCTATCTGTGTTGCAAGATATACCACCTGTGTATAGAATACCAATTTTTTTACTGCACCTAGTGAAGTAAAATCTTTTGGGCATAGCATCATTCTATTAGTCCATCTATACTGACCTCCATCAGGTTGCAAATTAAAACTAATTTTTATCTGCATCTACAGTACCTCTGAAAAAATATTTGGGCTTCTAGCTGTGTGTGGGATTTGTTGTATTAGTCCATCTATACTGACCTCCATCAGGTTGCAAACTGAATATATTTTTTTCTGCATCTACCTCTAAAAAAATATTTGGCCTTCTAGTAGTGTGTCGGACTTTCTCTATTAGTCCATCTATACTGACCTCCATCAGGTTGCAAATTAAAAATAATTTTTATCTGCATCTACAGTACCTCTGAAAAAATATTTGGGCTTCTAGCTGTGTGCGGGACTTGTTGTATTAGTCCATCTATACTGACCTCCATCAGGTTGCAAACTGAATATATTTTTTTCTGCATCTACCTCTGAAAAAATATTTGGCCTTCTAGTAGTGTGTCGGACTTTCTCTATTAGTCCATCTATACTGACCTCCATCAGGTTGCAAATTAAAAATAATTTTTATCTGCATCTACAGTACCTCTGAAAAAATATTTGGGCTTCTAGCTGTGTGCGGGACTTGTTGTATTAGTCCATCTATACTGACCTCCATCAGGTTGCAAACTGAATATATTTTTTTCTGCATCTACCTCTGAAAAAATATTTGGCCTTCTAGTAGTGTGTTGGACTTTCTCTATTAGTCCATCTATACTGACCTCCATCAGGTTGCAAATTAAAAATAATTTTTATCTGCATCTACAGTACCTCTGAAAAAATATTTGGGCTTCTAGCTGTGTGCGGGACTTGTTGTATTAGTCCATCTATACTGACCTCCATCAGGTTGCAAACTGAATATATTTTTTTCTGCATCTACCTCTGAAAAAATATTTGGCCTTCTAGTAGTGTGTCGGACTTTCTCTATTAGTCCATCTATACTGACCTCCATCAGGTTGCAAATTAAAAATAATTTTTATCTGCATCTACAGTACCTCTGAAAAAATATTTGGGCTTCTAGAAGTGTGTGGGACTTGTTGTATTAGTCCATCTATACTGACCTCCATCAGGTTGCAAACTGAATATATTTTTTTCTGCATCTACCTCTGAAAAAATATTTGGCCTTCTAGTAGTGTGTCGGACTTTCTCTATTAGTCCATCTATACTGACCTCCATCAGGTTGCAAATTAAAAATAATTTTTATCTGCATCTACAGTACCTCTGAAAAAATATTTGGGCTTCTAGCTGTGTGCGGGACTTGTTGTATTAGTCCATCTATACTGACCTCCATCAGGTTGCAAACTGAATATATTTTTTTCTGCATCTACCTCTGAAAAAATATTTGGCCTTCTAGTAGTGTGTCGGACTTTCTCTATTAGTCCATCTATACTGACCTCCATCAGGTTGCAAATTAAAAATAATTTTTATCTGCATCTACAGTACCTCTGAAAAAATATTTGGGCTTCTAGCAGTGTGTGGGACTTGTTGTATTAGTCCATCTATACTGACCTCCATCAGGTTGCAAACTGAATATATTTTTTTCTGCATCTACCTCTGAAAAAATATTTGGCCTTCTAGTAGTGTGTCGGACTTTCTCTATTAGTCCATCTATACTGACCTCCATCAGGTTGCAAATTCAAAATAATTTTTTTCTGCATCTAACCCAGCCAATAGTTTTGGCCTAATACCACAGTTTGGCCACTCAGCTCTGCTCGGTTACCATCCATTGTTTTTTTGTGCAAACAACTCCAGAGTTGTGAATTAGTTAACCACCAAAATGATTGAAAAAGGCCTGCTGCTGGTGGAAAGGGGAATAGGCGTGTTGGGAAGGGGAAAAAAGGTTGTGTCCGTGGGGTAGGTGTTAAAGCAACAGTAACATCTGCAGAAGAAAGACCATCTTCCAGCCAAATTAAAATGTCTACTTCTTTTAGCGGACAATGTGATAAGATCCCTTTCTTACGGCCACGAAATTCACTACAAATTCCAGATGAGGCACAAAAACAGCAGGTGCTTCAACGGATATCAAGTGCTCCTTTAAGTGGGCTCTCCTCCACGTCAACTTCAACATCACAAATACTCCAGTCCTCAAAGGTGTCACCCAAATCGCACTTGCTTCCTCACAGCTCCCAAATCTCCAGCTGCCCGTCTGAGTATGAGGTAGAACAGATGGTTGAGTCTGCAGAGCTGTTTACTCATACTATAGCCTGGGAATCAGAGGTCGACTCCAGCGCTTCTGTGAATCCAGACGAGGAAATGATCTGCACTGATGCCCAGAATCTTTATGAGTCGGATCCAGGACCAGACGCAGAAGGTTCTGACCATAATGTAGACCCTCATTCCCAAACTGTAACTCCTGTTGGTGGAGACAATGAGGAAGACGATGATAAGACTCAAATACCTGATTGGAGCGACAACTTTAGTTTTTTGTCAGGGCAGGAACAGGTTGGCTCTGAGGACGACGGGTGTGATAACGCACAGGGTGATGATGATGAGGTCGGAGATCCCACTTACTGTCAACCCACAGTCAGCCAAGAGATGAGGTCAGCAGAGGAGGTGGAGGAAGATGCTAGTGACGACGAGGTCAGGTTGCGCCTTCCTGGACAGAGACGTAGTACTGGAAGCACGTCAACAACTGCATCCTCAAACACAACTCTGCCTCTCACCACAAGTCGTGGTGGCTCTTCAGGTCGCATGGGTGCTAAGCCTTGCATAGCCTGGGCATTTTTTCAGATCGATAAAGATGACCCAACTCGTGTTATCTGTAACATTTGTCAGGAAAAGCTAAGTAGAGGCCAAAAAATACATAGTTTGAGTACTTCATGCATGAACCGGCACATGGACATGAAGCATAAGTTGCAGTGGGAAGCTCAGTGTGCTACAATGCGGCCTAGCCGGCCGGGCCAACCACCGTCTGCCATATCTTGTGCATCCGCGGCCTCTTCATCCTCTGTGACTGGGGGGACAGCAGTCACACCTGTTTTGGGGCGCAGACCTGCCACCTCTTTACCCGCAACAGCCAGCGTGATTGGCAGGTCATCATTTTCTTTGGAGGTGGTAACACCAGCTGGTGTTGAGCGCTGTCCGACATCGATAGCACCACCTTTGGATGAAGGCAACCTAACATGTCCGCCTGCATCTTCCTCACAGACCGGCAGTTTGCCGGGGACACCCTTATCAACCCCGTCTAAGCACAATAGCCAGCCCTCGGTCCCTCAGATGTGGACAAGTAAAAGACCATTTCCTCCTAGCCATGAGAAAGCTAAGAGGTTGAATTTCACCATCTGCAAGCTCTTGGCTACAGAAATGCTGCCTTTCCGCCTGGTGGACACAGAGGATTTTCGAGACCTTATGTCCGTCGCAGTGCCCCAGTACCAGATGCCCAGTCGGCACTACTTCTCAAAGAAAGGTGTGCCTGCGCTCCACCAGCATGTCGCACACAACATCACCGCTTCTTTGAGAAACTCTGTGTGTGACAGGGTGCATTTCACCACAGACACTTGGACGAGTAGGCATGGACAGGGGCGTTACATGTCGCTGACTGGGCACTGGGTAACTATGGTGACAGCAGGACAAGGGGCTGCTGTCCAAGTCTTGCCGTCCCCACGAGTTGTGCGTCAATCCTCTTTATGTCAAAGTTCCTCCACTGCTTCTGCCTCCTCAACCTCCTCTCGGTCTTCCACCTGCACCCAAAGCCTGTCTGGTCATGCCACAAGCTTTCTAACTGCGCAGAAGGGATCCTGCACACCTCCTTACTATGCTGGCAGTAGGGCTCAACGTCATCAGGCGGTTTTTACATTGAAATGTCTGGGAAATGTGAGTCACACAGCTGAGGAGTTGTGGTCAGCTCTGGAGAACCAATTTCATGAATGGTTGTCTCCACTGGACCTGAAACCAGGGAAGGCCGTGTGCGACAATGCTGCAAACCTGGGTGCGGCCCTTCGCCGGGGCAATGTCACACACGTGCCTTGTATGGCTCACGTGTTGAACCTGGTTGTCCAGCAATTTTTAGCCCACTATCCCAGACTAGATGGCCTTCTGCAGAGGGCACGGTCGCTGTGTGCTCACTTTCGCCGTTCGCATCCCGCAGCTCAGCGACTTACATCTCTACAGAAGTCGTTGGGCCTGCCACTTCACCGGCTAAAATGCGATGTGCCTACCCGGTGGAATTCAACTCTGCACATGTTGCAGCAACTGTGGCAGCACCGACAAGCCCTGGTGCAATACGTTCTGACGTATAGCCTGGGCGAACGAGATTCAGAGGTGGGGCAAATCACGCTGGAGGAGTGGTCTCAGATCAGGGACCTATGCACCCTTCTGCACAGTTTTGAAATGGCGACGAAGATGTTTAGTGCTGACGATGCCATTATCAGCATGACTATTCCGGTGATTTACATGCTGGAGCACATGTTAAACAGAATTCGGAGTCAGGTGGTGGCACAAGAGGAGGTGGAGGAAGTAGAGGAGGAGGAGTTGTATGCGGAAGGGCTAACATCTGCAAGGTCCAGAAGGTCGGCAGCACCAAGGCGGCAGGCATGTGAGGGTGGGGGAGATGGTTTTACCAGGGCGCATGGTAGCAGCCAAACTAGTGAGGAAGGTGCAGGAGCCCAGGAAGAAGTGGAGGACGAACTGATGGAAGACTCATCAGATGAGGGAGACCTTGATCACATTTCTGTTGTGCGAGGTTGGGGGGAGAGGACAGAGGAAGGAAGCATGATTGTTACCTCGCCACCAACACAACAGGGACTTGGTGCTCCTGGATGCGCAACACACATGAGTGCCTTCTTGCTGCACTACCTGCAACATGACCCTCGAATTGTGAGAATTAGAAATAATCCTGACTACTGGGTTGCCACACTGTTAGATCCCCGGTACAAAAGTAAATTTGCAGAAATTATTCCTGCCATAGAAAGGGATGCACGCATGCAGGAGTATCAGCAGAGACTGTTGCAGAATCTTACATGTGCTTTTCCACAAAATACCAGTGGTGCACGTAGTGAATCTCACAGTTCCAACTTGCCAACCGTGGGACCGTCAAGTGTTCAGCACTCAAACCGTAACAGAACCACAGTATCTGCTGGTAACATCAATTTTGCGGAATCATTTCACCACTTTTTAGCCCATCCTTTGCAAGGCCACAGGAGACAAGAAGTCTGACTCATAGTCAACGCCTAGAGACGATGGTACAGGAGTATCTCCAAGTAAACATTGAAGCCACGACTGTGTCACTGGACCCTTGCTCTTTTGGAGCTTCCAATCTGGATAAATGGCCGGAGCTAGCCACTTACGCCTTGGAGATCTTGTCATGCCCCGCAGCCAGCGTTCTGTCTGAACGTGTGTTCAGCGCTGCTGGTGGTGTGCTGACAGATAAGCGCACGCGGCTCTCCACTGATAATGTAGACAGACTCACGGTCATAAAGATGAACAAATCATGGATCCGAAACGACTTTTCTACCCCTGTGTCATCCTGGGGAGAGTAAAAGCTTGATGATTGGTTAAAATCACCCTACCAAACGTTTTAAGCTTTCAAATTACTAATCATGTTTATCTGTATCTTGACTGGAAAATAATTTGGGCTTTGTAGCAGTGTGCAGCACTGATCCTATTAGGCCATCTATAATAAGCTCCACCAGATTTAAAATTAAAAATAATTTTTAGCTGCATCTAGCCCGGAAAATTATTTTGGGGCTCCGAGATGCGCAAGACACATAAGTGCCTTCTTGCTGCACTACCTGCAGCATGACCCTCATATTGTCAGAATTCGAAGTAATCATGACTACTGGGTTGCCACACTCTTAGATCCCCCAAACTTTTCGATCAACCTTTTCATTTTAATAAAGACCAAAAAAATGGTCATTTTTGAAATTATAAGCATTAGCAGGTTGTTAGAAACTGAAATCAAACAGTTTTCAACTCAAAACTTTATTCTAGGTGATGTTACATTTTCACATAGGACCCCTTGTTCGAAAGGAGCTTCTGAACTCTCTCGTCCATTGAATTTGTCAGGTTTTGGATGGTTTCTGCTTCAATTGTTTTGCATGAGGACAGAATACCCTCCCAGAGCTGTTGCTTAGATGTGAACTGCCTCCCGCCATCATAGACACTCCTTTTAATGATGCTCCAAAGGTTCGGAATGGGGTAGAGGTCAGGGGAGCATGGGGGTCACACCATAAGTTTGTCCCCTTTTATGCCCATATCAGCCAGAGATGCAGATGTTTTATGTGCAGCATGAGATGGTGCATTATCATGCAGAAAAATGATCTTGCTGTGAAATACACGGTTCTTCTTCTTGAACCATGGCAGGAAGTGCTGTTTGAGAAAATCCACATACATTATGGAGTTCATCTTTAGCGCCTTCAGGGATCCTAAAGGGGCCAACAATCTCTCTCCCCATGATTCCAGCCCAAAACATTACTCCACCTCCTCCTTGTTGGCGCTGTAGCCGTGTTTGCGTGGGGTGTCCATCAACCAGCCATCCTCCACTCCATCCATCTGGACCATCGAGCGCTGCACGGCACTCATCCGTGAACAAAACAGTTTTGAAATCAGTCTTCATGTAATGTTTGGCCCACTGGAGCCGTTTCTGCTTGTGTGAAGTGGATAGAGGAGGTCGACAGGATGGCGTATGCACAGCTGCAAACCTCTGAAGGACCCTGCATCTTGTTGTTCGGGGGACGTTGGAGGCACAAGCAGCTTCAAAAACTTGTCTGCTGCTATGACAAGGCTTTTTTGCCGCTGCTCTTTCAACCTGACGTAATTGCCTGTAGGAAAGAGTCCTAATTTGCCCTTATCAGCACGCACACGTGTGTACTGTGAATCAGCTACATACTTCTTGATTGCCAAGACACTTCATCCTGATCATCGCACAATGTTGATTGTAGTCATGCCTTGACCTAAACACTCCACAATTTGTTGCTTCTCAGCAGCCGACACATTCTTTTTCTTTCCCATTTTGGCAACAAATGTAGGCTGCTGAATAATGTGAGAGAGCCTTCTTAAGTAGTCTTGCCTTTCATTGGACACACCTGACAAACTAATTAGCACTGGTGTCTGCAATTGCTTACAGTGATATAAAGAGCCCTGACACACATCACCATCAATGAGTTTAACTGACAAACAAACAAATTCTTCCCTTATCACTCCTAAACACTTTTTGCATAATAATTTGGAACACAGTGTACATGTGCTTTTCCACAAAACACCAGTGGTTCACGTAGTGAATCTTACAGTTCTAACTTGCCAACCGTGGTCTGTATGGAGTTGTTCAATAAAGGGCCCAAAATTAAGATAACATAGATGGGAGAGGTCTCTATGAATAGGAATTCCTAAGTATTTGATACCCTGTGAGGGCCAGGCAAAGGAAAAGTTGGACTGGATGGAATCCTATATGGATTTGGGGAGGGAGACATCGAGGGCCTCAGACTTCGCTGCATTGATTTTAAAATTTGACCATGTAACAAAGTGATCTATTTCAGCCATAACAGCATGGATGGATATATGTGATTGAGTTATATATACTAGGACATCATCAGCAAATAGAGAGCACTTGTACTCAGTGCCTCCCACCTCAATCCACCTAATATTGGGGTTATGGCGAATTGATGAGAGCAGGTGCTCCGTCACTAGGATGTATAAGAGAGGGGACAGAGAACATTCCTGCCTTGTCCCATTGGTTATTGTGAAAGGTGATGAAAATGTTCTGACGCGCCCCCTGGGCCTTGGGACACCCGGAGCCGGACCCTTTTTGGTGGATGCTGGTGGTTGTAGTCTTCGTGGCGGCGACCCGGTTCCGTGGCTCAGGGCGGTCAAACCAGTGGCGGAACTATTTATGTGGTTTTGATGTTTAAATGTCCGACTACGCCACCCGTGGATTGCGGTCAGAGTGAACCGCCGCTACAGGGCAGACCGCTGAGGCTGGTGTTGTGGGTGCCGCAGAGCGTAGCATAACTCCCCACGGGAGGAGTATAGCCTCAGGGCAGTGTATGCGGAGGATGGGGGTGATGGTGCAGGGCAGCAGCAGTAACGACACGGAGTCAGTGATGCAGTCCAGGGCCTTTACTCACAGTTCTTATTATCCAGACCACGTCTGCAGGTAACGGCTGCCCACGTCGTACTGTGCTCACCAGGTGAGGGGCTCAGACAACTCCCAGATAACTTTGGAGCACTTCACAGGACCCCCTTTGTGTGTCCTTTGTCTGGCCTTTCTTACCAACACTTCTGTCCGGCTGCCTCGGGCCTCCTCTTGGTAAACTTGGCGCCAGTTTCTCTGACCCTATGTGGTGCCTTCCTAGCGGGTGTAGCGAGGGGCTGCGCCACATAAAATGTCAGAGCCTCCGGTTTCTAGCTGAGGGTCGTTTCCTGCCTCCACTAGTTCGGGGACCGGTCTCCCCCTTTGGCCTGACCCCTCCACGCAGGTGGATTCGGGCGTGCGGTGGCGACTCGCCCGTCCGCACCCCTGGGATCCCTTCATTCCTCGTTCCTGGAGCCTTCTCCGCTCCTCTTCCTTCCTTCTCCCTCTTCCAGGCCTGGGCCTCTGTTACTAGGCCCGCCTCTGGAGCAGAGCTCATGCAGAGCCCCTGCTCCCTCTCACTTCTGCTCAGGCTTCTCTGCACTGAACTAAGATGGTGCCCACCTTTTATACTCCCTTCTCAATGCACCCAGGAACTGCTTCCTCCCTGCTCCTGCACTTCAGGGTTCCCCTTCCTCAGTGTTCCCTCCCCCCACTCCAGCCAGGGACAGGGACTGTCGTGCCCATCTCAGGGGCATATTGGTCGCCCTGCCCCACGGCAATGTGGTGTAATGCATGCAGGTGTCGGGGTCCTGATCCACACTCCATCCTTACCTGAGAGTGAGATATCACACCTCTGGGTGAGGTGCAATACGTCTGTAGCAACCGAGCCCTCAGGGTGCTACAGTTCCATTTATCTTCAGCCTAGGTGACGTATTGCGATACAGGGCCGTGATTTTGGCTATAAAAGGGTCCCCTAGACCCCTACCCCAAGCTTTTTAAGAGAATCATATATGGCGTGCCAGGAGACTCTATGGAATGCTTTCTCAGCATCCAACGAGAGTATCTAATTACAAATTTTTAACTGCATCTAGCCCAGGAAATACTTTGTGCCTAGTAGCAGTGTCTGCTAGTCAGCGGATTATCCCGGCTGTTAAGCAAGCTACACCACCTGTAGTTTAGACACTTAATTTTTTCAAAGGAAATGCTTCGGGACCATGGGATACTCAGTGAAGAGCATCAGGAGGCACCCCAAGGCATAGGGGCTGGGACTGGCAGTAGGATGCCTTGCGGTGGACAGCCGAGCTCGATCCTTATAAAAGCTTTTTAACTGCAGCAGCTTTAGTGGACGCTACTGGAGCTGGAATTACGCGGCTGCTGGCATGAGACTTGCCCTCCAATAGATCCTTGTAAATGGATTTAAAGTGTATTCATTCAAATTAGAGAGACAATTTAAATTAAAAAGCTTAGAGCTGCCTCCACCACAGGGGGGCTCGCTTGACCCACCAGCGGACAGGCACCAGTATTGGGAGAGGGGGGCTGGCCATCAGGGTTCACCGCGGCTCTGGCACAAACCCGGCGACACGGAGGTGGCACGGGCAGGAGCGGACTGGCCGTGTCGGCTTCTCGCTTTTTGGATTTTAGAAGGGCATGACATGCCTATATCTGTGTCTCCCCCTCCTTTTACTCCTCCACCTCTTTTCTTTTCGCATGACTATATGTACTTGTCACTTTTCCATGTGTTAGTTGTGTCTTCTGAGCAGTTTGTCAGCTTTTGGACACCTTTGAAGGTGTTTTCTATGTGTTTCTATGTGTTTTTGTTTGCCTGCCATTGGTTTTAACGGTGTTCGAAGGTGTTCGACGAACAGTTCGACGAACAGTTCGGCGAACACACGGGTGTTCGACGAACCGAACCGAACTCGAACACTACGGGGGTGGCTCAACACTACTCTTTATATCACTGTAAGCAATTGCAGACACCTGTGCTAATTAGTTTGGCAGGTGTGTCCAATGAAAGGCAAGACTACTTAAGAAGGCTGTCTCACATTATTAAGCAGCCTACATTTTCTGCCAAAATGGGAAAGAAAAAGGATGTGTCGGCTGCTGAGAAGCAACAAATTGTGGAGTGTTTAGGTCAAGGCATGACTACAATCAACATTGTGCGATGATCAGGATGAAGTGTCTTGGCAATCAAGAAGTATGTAGCTGATTCACAGTACACACGTGTGCGTGCTGATAAGGGCAAATTGAGGACTCTTTCCTACAGGCAATTACGTCAGGTTGAAAGAGCAGCGGCAAAAAAGCCTTGTCATAGCAGCAGACAAGTTTTTGAAGCTGCTTGTGCCTCCAACGTCCCCCGAACAACAAGATGCAGGGTCCTTCAGAGGTTTGCAGCTGTGCATACGCCATCCTGTCGACCTCCTCTATCCACTTCACACAAGCAGAAACGGCTCCAGTGGGCCAAACATTACATGAAGACTGATTTCAAAACTGTTTTGTTCACGGATGAGTGCCGTGCAGCGCTCGATGGTCCAGATGGATGGAGTGGAGGATGGCTGGTTGATGGACACCCCACGCAAACACGGCTACAGCGCCAACAAGGAGGAGGTGGAGTAATGTTTTGGGCTGGAATCATGGGGAGAGAGATTGTCGGCCCCTTTAGGATCCCTGAAGGCGCTAAAGATGAACTCCATAATGTATGTGGATTTTCTCAAACAGCACTTCCTGCCATGGTTCAAGAAGAAGAACCGTGTATTTCACAGCAAGATCATTTTTCTGCATGATAATGCACCATCTCATGCTGCACATAAAACATCTGCATCTCTGGCTGATATGGGCATAAAAGGGGACAAACTTATGGTGTGACCCCCATGCTCCCCTGACCTGTACCCCATTCAGAACCTTTGGAGCATCATTAAAAGGAGTGTCTATGATGGCGGGAGGCAGTTCACATCTAAGCAACAGCTCTGGGAGGGTATTCTGTCCTCATGCAAAACAATTGAAGCAGAAACCATCCAAAACCTGACAAATTCAATGGACGAGAGAGTTCAGAAGCTCCTTTCGAACAAGGGGTCCTATGTGAAAATGTAACATCACCTAGAATAAAGTTTTGAGTTGAAAACTGTTTGATTTCAGTTTCCAACAACCTGCTAATGCTTATAATTTCAAACATGACCATTTTTTTGGTCTTTATTAAAATGAAAAGGTTGATCGAAAAGTTTGGGGGATCTAAGAGTGTGGCAACCCAGTAGTCATGATTACTTTGAATTCTGACAATATGAGGGTCATGCTGCAGGTAGTGCAGCAGGAAGGCACTTATGTGTCTTGCGCATCTCGGAGCCCCAAAATTATTTTCCGGGCTAGATGCAGCTAAAAATTATTATTAATTTTAAATCTGGTGAAGCTTTAGTATAGATGGCCTAATAGGATCAGTGCTGCACACTGCTACAAAGCCCAAATTATTTTCCAGCCAAGATACAGATAAACATGATTAGTAATTTGAAAGCTTAAAACGGTTGGTAGGGTGATTTTAACCAATCATCAAGCTTTTACTCTCCCCAGGATGACACAGGGGTAGAAAAGTCATTTCGGATCCATGATTTGTTCATCTTTATGAACGTGAGTCTGTCTACATTATCAGTGGAGAGCCGCGTACGCTTATCTGTCAGCACACCACCAGCAGCGCTGAACACACGTTTAGACAGAACGCAGGCTGCGGGGCATGACAAGATCTCCAAGGCGTAAGTGGCTAGCTCCGGCCATTTATCCAGATTGGAAGCCCAAAAAGAGCAAGGGTCCAGTGACACAGTCGTGGCTTCAATGTTTACTTGGAGATACTCCTGTACCATCGTCTCTAGGCGTTGACTATGTGTCAGACTTCTTGTCTCCTGTGGCCTTGCAAAGGATGGGCTAAAAAAGTGGTGAAATGATTCCGCAAAATTGATGTTACCAGCAGATACTGTGGTTCTGTTACGGTTTGAGTGCTGAACACTTGACGGTCCCACGGTGGGCAAGTTGGAACTGTGAGATTCACTACGTGCACCACTGGTATTTTGTGGAAAAGCACATGTAAGATTCTGCAACAGTCTCTGCTGATACTCCTGCATGCGTGCATCCCTTTCTATGGCAGGAATAATTTCTGCAAATTTACTTTTGTACCGGGGATCTAACAGTGTGGCAACCCAGTAGTCAGGATTACTCCTAATTCTCACAATTCGAGGGTCATGTTGCAGGTAGTGCAGCAAAAAGGCACTCATGTGTGTTGCGCATCCAGGAGCACCAAGTCCCTGTTGTGTTGGTGGCGAGGTAACAATCATGCTTCCTTCCTCTGTCCTCTCCCCCCAACCTCGCACAACAGAAATGTGATCAAGGTCTCCCTCATCTGATGAGTCTTCCATCAGTTCGTCCTCCACTTCTTCCTGGGCTCCTGCACCTTCCTCACTAGTTTGGCTGCTACCATGCGCCCTGGTAAAACCATCTCCCCCACCCTCACATGCCTGCCGCCTTGGTGCTGCCGACCGTCTGGACCTTGCAGATGTTAGCCCTTCCGCATACAACTCCTCCTCCTCTACTTCCTCCACCTCTTCTTGTGCCACCACCTGACTCCGAATTCTGTTTAACATGTGCTCCAGCATGTAAATCACCGGAATAGTCATGCTGATAATGGCATCGTCAGCACTAAACATCTTCGTCGCCATTTCAAAACTGTGCAGAAGGGTGCATAGGTCCCTGATCTGAGACTACTCCTCCAGAGTGATTTGCCCCACCTCTGAATCTCGTTGGCCCAGGCTATACGTCAGAACGTATTGCATCAGGGCTTGTCGGTGCTGCCACAGTCGCTGCAACATGTGCAGAGTTGAATTCCACCGGGTAGGCACATCGCATTTTAGCCGGTGAAGTGGCAGGCCCAACAACTTCTGTAGAGATGTAAGTCGCTGAGCTGCGGGATGCGAACGGCGGAAGTGAGCACACAGCGACCGTGCCCTCTGCAGAAGGCCATCTAGTCTGGGATAGTGGGCTAAAAATTGCTGGACAACCAGGTTCAACACGTGAGCCATACAAGGCACGTGTGTGACATTGCCCCGGCGAAGGGCCGCACCCAGGTTTGCAGCATTGTCGCACACGGCCTTCCCTGGTTTCAGGTTCAG
Source organism: Phyllobates terribilis (assembly GCF_046119375.1). Lineage (NCBI taxonomy): Eukaryota > Metazoa > Chordata > Amphibia > Anura > Dendrobatidae > Phyllobates > Phyllobates terribilis. Next base: position 670,094,432 of record NW_027362764.1, on the reverse strand, counting down.
TGGAGACAACCATTCATGAAATTTGTTCTCCAGAGCTGACCACAACTCCTCAGCTGTGTGACTCACATTTCCCAGACATTTCAATGTAAAAACCGCCTGATGATGTTGAGCCCTACTGCCAGCATAGTAAGGAGGTGTGCAGGATCCCTTCTGCGCAGTTAGAAAGCTTGTGGCATGACCAGACAGGCTTTGGGTGCAGGTGGAAGACCGAGAGGAGGTTGAGGAGGCAGAAGCAGTGGAGGAACTTTGACATAAAGAGGATTGACGCACAACTCGTGGGGACAGCAAGACTTGGACAGCAGCCCCTTGTCCTGCTGTCACCATAGTTACCCAGTGCCCAGTCAGCGACATGTAACGCCCCTGTCCATGCCTACTCGTCCAAGTGTCTGTGGTGAAATGCACCCTGTCACACACAGAGTTTCTCAAAGAAGCGGTGATGTTGTGTGCGACATGCTGGTGGAGCGCAGGCACACCTTTCTTTGAGAAGTAGTGCCGACTGGGCATCTGGTACTGGGGCACTGCGACGGACATAAGGTCTCGAAAATCCTCTGTGTCCACCAGGTGGAAAGGCAGCATTTCTGTAGCCAAGAGCTTGCAGATGGTGAAATTCAACCTCTTAGCTTTCTCATGGCTAGGAGGAAATGGTCTTTTACTTGTCCACATCTGAGGGACCGAGGGCTGGCTATTGTGCTTAGACGGGGTTGATAAGGGTGTCCCCGGCAAACTGCCGGTCTGTGAGGAAGATGCAGGCGGACATGTTAGGTTGCCTTGATCCAAAGGTGGTGCTATCGATGTCGGACAGCGCTCAACACAAGCTGGTGTTACCACCTCCAAAGAAAATGATGACCTGCCAATCACGCTGGCTGTTGCGGGTAAAGAGGTGGCAGGTCTGCGCCCCAAAACAGGTGTGACTGCTGTCCCCCCAGTCACAGAGGATGAAGAGGCCGCGGATGCACAAGATATGGCAGACGGTGGTTGGCCCGGCCGGCTAGGCCGCATTGTAGCACACTGAACTTCCCACTGCAACCTATGCTTCATGTCCATGTGCCGGTTCATGCATGAAGTACTCAAACTATGTATTTTTTGGCCTCTACTTAGCTTTTGCTGACAAATGTTACAGATATCACGAGTTGGGTCATCTTTATCGATCTGAAAAAATGCCCAGGCTATGAAAGGCTTAGCACCCATGCGACCTGAAGAGCCACCACAACTTGTGGTGAGAGGCAGAGTTGTGTTTGAGGATGCAGTTGTTGACGTGCTTCCAGTACTACGTCTCTGTCCATGAAGGCGCAACCTGACCTCGTCGTCACTAGCATCTTCCTCCACCTCCTCTGCTGACCTCATCTCTTGGCTGACTGTGGGTTGACAGTAAGTGGGATCTCCAACCTCATCATCATCACCCTGTGCGTTATCACACCCGTCGTCCTCAGAGCCAACCTGTTCCTGCCCTGACAAAAAACTAAAGTTGTCGCTCCAATCAGGTATTTGAGTCTTATCATCGTCTTCCTCATTGTCTCCACCAACAGGAGTTACAGTTTGGGAATGAGGGTCTACATTATGGTCAGAACCTTCTGCGTCTGGTCCTGGATCCGACTCATAAAGATTCTGGGCATCAGTGCAGATCATTTCCTTGTCTGGATTCACAGAAGCGCTGGAGTCGACCTCTGATTCCCAGGCTATAGTATGAGTAAACAGCTCTGCAGACTCAACCATCTGTTCTACCTCATACTCAGACGGGCAGCTGGAGATTTGGGAGCTGTGAGGAAGCAAGTGCGATTGGGGTGACACCTTTGAGGACTGGAGTATTTGTGATGTTGAAGTTGATGTGGAGGAGAGCCCACTTAAAGGAGCACTTGATATCCGTTGAAGCACCTGCTGATTTTGTGCCTCATCTGGAATTTGTAGCACATTTTAGTTTGGCTGGAAGATGGTCTTTCTTCTGCAGATGTTACTGTTGCTTTAACACCTACCCCACGGACACAACCTTTTTTCCCCTTCCCAACACGCCTATTCCCCTTTCCACCAGCAGCAGGCCTTTTTCCACTCATTTTGGTGGTTAACTAATTCACAACTCTGGAGTTGTTTGCACAAAAAAACAATGGATGGGAACCGAGCAGAGCTGAGTGGCCAAACTGTGGTATTAGGCCAAAACTATTGGCTGGGTTAGATGCAGAAAAAAATTATATTCAATTTGCAACCTGATGAAGGTCTGTATAGATGGATTAATAGAACAAGTCCCACACACAGCTAGAAGCCCAATATTTTTTCAGAGGTAGATGCAGAAAAAAATATATTCAGTTTGCAACCTGATGGAGGTCAGTATAGATGGACTAATACAACAAGTCCCACACACAGCTAGAAGCCCAATATTTTTTCAGAGGTAGATGCAGAAAAAAATATATTCAGTTTGCAACCTGATGGAGGTCTGTAAAGATGGATTAATAGAACAAGTCCCACACACAGCTAGAAGCCCAATATTTTTTCAGAGGTAGATGCAGAAAAAAATATATTCAGTTTGCAACCTGATGGAGGTCTGTATAGATGGATTAATAGAACAAGTCCCACACACAGGTAGAAGCCCAATATTTTTTCAGAGGTAGATGCAGAAAAAAATATATTCAGTTTGCAACCTGATGGAGGTCAGTATAGATGGACTAATACAACAAGTCCCACACACAGCTAGAAGTCCAATATTTTTTCAGAGGTAGATGCAGAAAAAAATATATTCAGTTTGCAACCTGATGGAGGTCTGTATAGATGGATTAATAGAACATGTCCCACACACAGCTAGAAGCCCAATATTTTTTCAGAGGTAGATGCAGAAAAAAATATATTCAGTTTGCAACCTGATGGAGGTCTGTATAGATGGATTAATAGAATAAGTCCCACACACAGCTAGAAGCCCTATATTTTTTCAGAGGTAGATGCAGAAAAAAATATATTCAGTTTGCAACCTGATGGAGGTCTGTATAGGTGGATTAATAGAACAAGTCCCACACACAGCTAGAAGCCCAATATTTTTTCAGAGGTAGATGCAGAAAAAAATATATTCAGTTTGCAACCTGATGGAGGTCTGTATAGATGGATTAATAGAACAAGTCCCACACACAGCTAGAAGCCCAATATTTTTTCAGAGCTAGATGCAGAAAAAAATTATATTCAATTTGCAACATGATGGAGGTCAGTATAGATGGACTAATAGAATGATGCTATGCCCAAAAGATTTTACTTCACTAGGTGCAGTAAAAAAATTGGTATTCTATACACAGGTGGTATATCTTGCAACACAGATAGGCTACTCCACTGACTAACACACTCTGCAATAGGCCAAAAAGGATTAGCTTTGCTAGACTCAGCCAAATGCTGTGAAAAAAACTTGCACAGCACTGGCACAGACCTGCCTGGCAAAAACTGATAGGAACTGATGTAACCTAGTCCTGAAAAGGACTCTAATTACAATTAGTCTTTACTCCCACAATCTATCTATTTAAGAGCACAGACCTGCCTGATAAAAGTCGTAGGAAATGCTGTAACCTAGTCCTTAAAAGGACTGCAATCACAACTATTCCCTACTCCCAAGCTATCTGTAGATTTGTGCGAAAATTGGCTTGAAATTAACAAGGTATAGCGCACACAGCAACAGCGGTCCGTCTAACAGGCAGCTGCAGCAGTGAGAAAATGGTGGCGACGGGGAAAATGGCTTGGTCTTATAGGGCAAGGACATGTGACATACACTGCCAATGACACATGCCCTTGCTTGTGTGAAAAAAAGCACTTCGCTCCGTGTGTGCGCTGCTGATAGGCTGACAGATTGCACCTCCCCACTGCAAGTGCGGGAAAGAGAAAAAAAAATGGAGATCTTCATTGTTCCTGCAGAGATCCATCCCCTGCCCCTCCCCCCACCCCGCTGTACACTCAAACTGCGTATTAACATTAATTTTCATCATTACTGAGAAAAAATCCAGTTATGATTTTGGTGCACGAACAGTTATCGAACATAACCTCGAACAGCCGAATTTTTCTCAAATTGTTCGTGTTCGCCGAACGGCTCGAACACCGCCCAAAACAGCTCGAATTTGAGATTGGCGAACAGTTCGAGTAGAACAACGCTCATCTCTAGAGAAGAGAGGACTGGTGAGCGGCGCCGCCGGTCGGGATACTTCAGCTGCGAGCAGCCGACCATCTCCCGGCTCTTCGCAGTGGAAGAACCCGCACAGGCAACGCCGCTGCCCGGTCCTCAGTAATTCGGTTCGCTGATTGGTCGCAGAAAAAGATGGCGGCCATTAGCGGCTCATCTGCCGGACGGATGTCAGCGGCGATGCAGCAGGGAGATCTCCCGGCTGCTAGCAGCATAAGTACCCCGACCTGTAAGTGTGAAGGGAGGACCGGTGAGCGGCGCCGCCGGTCGGGATACTTCTGCTGCGAGCAGCCGCTCATCTCCCACAGCGCCGCTCCCCGGTCCTCACTAATACAATTCGCTGATTGGTCAGCGATATTGGCGCCAAATTTAAACAGGCTCTCTGTCCCTCACTAACACGGTTCGCTGATTGGTCGCGGCGATTGGTCAGCGATATTAGCGCCAAATTTAAAAATTGCTGTGCTGATTGGTCGCGGCCGCCCGCCATGACCAATCAGCGATATTGGCGCCAAATTTAAAAAACGCTGTGCTGATTGTTTGCGTCCACTGGCCCGACCAATCAGCGATATTAGCGCCAAAATTTAAAAACCGCTGTGCTGACTGGTCGCGGCCGCTGGCCATGACCAATCAGCGATATTGGCGCCAAATTTAAAAACCGCTGTGCTGATTGGTTGCGGCCGCCGGCCGCGACCAATCAGCGATATTGGCGCCAAATTTAAACAGGCTCTCTGTCCCTCACTAACTCGGTTCGCTGATTGGTCAGCGATATTAGCGCCAAATTTAAAAACCGCTGTGCTGATTGGTCGCGGCCGCCCGCCATGACCAATCAGCGATATTGGCGCCAAATTTAAAAAACGCTGTGCTGATTGTTTGCGTCCACTGGCCCGACCAATCAGCGATATTAGCGCCAAAATTTAAAAACCGCTGTGCTGACTGGTCGCGGCCGCTGGCCATGACCAATCAGCGATATTGGCGCCAAATTTAAAAACCGCTGTGCTGATTGGTTGCGGCCGCCGGCCGCGACCAATCAGCGATATTGGCGCCAAATTTAAACAGGCTCTCTGTCCCTCACTAACTCGGTTCGCTGATTGGTCGCGGCCGCCTGCCGCGACCAATCAGCGATATTAGCGTCAAATTTAAAAACCGCTGTGCTGATTGGTCGCGGCCGCCGGCCACAACCAATCAACGATATTGGTGCCAAATTTAAAAAACGCTGTGCTGATTGATCGCGGCCGCCGGCCACGACCAATCAGCGATATTGGCGCCAACTTTAAAAACCGCTGTGCTGATTGCACCCGGTGTACCGCATACATATTCTAGAAAACCCGGGCCACCATCTAGTATATGTAATAAAAAGGGAAAACATAAATACGAGTAAGGGAAAAACAAACAAACCAGAAAACCCCAACCACCCCAAAGCCAAGTTTACACATTGGAGATTTGTAGTGAATTCCTTACCACAAATCCACAGTTTTTTACAGTGAAATAAAAGTAAAAGGCGTTTTTAAAATCTCATTTAATCATTACGGAAAAATCCATACGAAAATGAAAGCATTGTGTGAAGGATTACAAATCTGCAGAATGTGTATTCTTTTCATTGCAGATTTCCCCTTATCATGCTTTGTAATAAGTGAAATGTTCAGCCAAATCCACAAAATGCAAAAATAACCCACGTGGATTCTGTCTGCAGATTTGTTGTGGATTTGTGACCAAATTCGAAGAAGTAATTTTCAGCAAAATATGAACCTGCCCTTACTGTACCCAGAGCATATTTAAATTATCAAATTAGTTTTACATGTCATAGATAAAGTGTGAAAAAAACTTGGGTATACTAATAGATCAGAGTCAATAGTGTGATGCAGAAGTAAAAAAGGCAAACACAATTCTGGTTTGCATTAACAGAAGCATGCAGTCTAGATCACATGAAGTAATTATCCCCTCTACTTCTCTTTGGTCAAACCCCATCTGGAACACTGTTTTAACTTCTGGGCACCACATTTTAAAAAAGACTAGTGTTGAGCGAACATGCTCGACACTGCTCGGTACTCGCCCGAGCATCACGCTACTCGGGATGTTCGGTCGAACACCGAGCTTTTCCGGGTTACTCAGGCGGGAGCTCGGGTCTCCGCCCTGCATGTTTGGCGCTCTTTACAGAGCCAATGAACATGCAGGGATTGCCAGCCAGTCACTGTAATGCTGCAGCCATGTTGGTTGCGGGCATTACAGTGATTGGCTGGCCGCACAGCGTCACCTCGAGTAGTTAAAACGGGGCTCCGCCATCTTGGACACAGTCGCTCCGGATTAGACAGTGTAGGGACAGCGCTGCTGATTTAGGGAGAGATATAAACTGCAAAATAGTTAGTGTAGGGTCTGTAAAGGCTGCCAGAACAAACAAACAGTCCTTTTCAGGACTAATATCCATCCCAGATACCAGGCAGGCAGGCTGTATAGGAGACACAGTGGTTATACCAGCAAACGCTGCATTACAGTCCTGTGTGCTCCTGTTGCTGAAATTGCTGGACTTAGCACCAGGTGTCGGGGGCCAGGAAAAATCCTTTTTTTTTCATCTAAATCCTCCTTTTTTTTTCCTCCTTCACACTGTACAAATACCCGTCTTATTAACCTTTTGGTGTCCACCCCCCCCCAAAAAAAAGCGTGTCTCTGATTTTTCAAACACAAATATAACTGTTGAAAATAGTCTGGCGTAGGCTAGAGAATCAGAAGTGTTGTTTTGCACTTCCACGGTTCAAACCTCTGTATTATCCATTTTGGGCCATTTGTATCTAAAAAAAAAAACAGTTTGACTGTGTCGCTCACTGTTCAGCCGCAAATATCTCTATTTAAAAAAGTGTGGTATACCCCAGTAAACAATAACTGTGGTTTTGCCATCCCACGGTAAAAAATCTCTATTTTTCAGCTTTTGGTATTTTTTTCCGTAAAGAAAAACAGTAGTGTCTCCTGACTGTTGTGACACAAAAATATATCTGTTGAAAATAGTCTTGTGTAGGCCCGACATCCCAGTGTGGTTTCGCAGTTCCACGGGTCAAATCGCTGTACTATCCAGTTTTGGGCCTTTGGTATCTAAAAAAAAAGCAGTTTGAGTGTGTGGCTCACTGTTCAGCCGCAAATATCTCTATTTAAAAAAGTGTGGTATACCCCAGTAAACAATAACTGTGGTTTTGCCATCCCACGGTAAAAAATCTCTATTATTCAGCTTTTGGTAGTTTTTTCCGTAAAGAAAAACAGTAGTGTCTCCTGACTGTTGTGACACAAAAATATATCTGTTGAAAATAGTCTTGTGTAGGCCCGACATCCCAGTGTGGTTTCGCAGTTCCACGGATCAAATTGCTGTATTATCCAGTTTTGGGCCTTTGGTATCTAAAAAAAAAAGCAGTTTGAGTGTGTCGCTCACTGTTCAGCCGCAAATATCTCTATTTAAAAAAGTGTGGTATACCCCAGTAAACAATAACTGTGGTTTTGCCTTCCCACGGTAAAAAATCTCTATTATTCAGCTTTTGGTCGTTTTTTCCGTAAAGAAAAACAGTAGTGTCTCCTGACTGTTGTGACACAAAAATATATCTGTTGAAAATAGTCTTGTGTAGGCCCGACATCCCAGTGTGGTTTCGCAGTTCCATGGGTCAAATCGCTGTATTATCCAGTTTTGGGCCTTTGGTATCTAAAAAAAAAGCAGTTTGAGTGTGTGGCTCACTGTTCAGCCGCAAATTTCTCTATTTAAAAAAGTGTGGTATACCCCAGTAAACAATAACTGTGGTTTTCCTCTTCCATGGTTCTAATCTACTCTTTATTACCCTTTTTCCATTGATAGTGCAAGTGTAAGCTATTTTACTTCATTTACAATGGGCAAGTCGCGTGGCAAGGGACGTGGAAGTGGATGTTCTGGTGATGGTTCATGCAGAGGACGGGGCCGTGGCCAAGGTGAAAATGTGCCACAACCAACAGCCACACCTTCTCGCTCCCACTTCTTGACCGAATTACTAGGGAAGCACAGAACAACACCAGTATTGAGAACTGATCAGTGTGAACAGGTTATTCATTGGATAGCAGAAAATACTTCCAGTTACCTGGGCACCAACACTTCCGGTCTGTCTTCCACACGGTCAACTCTTAGTAGCCGTGAGTCTCGACCGCATACTCCTCCTCACCCTGATGCTCCTTCCTCCCACCATGCCGAGTGTCGTCAGAGAGCAAGTGATCCCACACTTGGACACTCTGAAGAGCTGTTCACTTGTCCATTTCCATATTTGGGCCCCTCGCCTGATACGCTTGAAATGGTGGAAGAGGAGATCCCATGTTGCGATGCCCAAATATTTGAACAGCCACGGCCACAGGAAGTCGACGTTGGCAATCTGTCACAAGAGGTGGACAATGACGAGACACAATTGCCAGGAAGTGAGGAGGAGGATCGTGGTGCGCAAGTGGAAGAGGAGGAGGTGGTGGATGATCTAGTAACTGGCCCAATGTGGAAAAAGGACATGCAGAGTGAGGCCAGCAGCACACAGGTGGAGGGAGGCAGAGTACCCCAACAGGCAGGAAGAAGCAGTGTGGTGGCCGCAGACAGAAGGCAGGCAACCGTTCCCCGTAACACCAACACGAGGGACGTTGCCAGTACAAGCGGTAGGTCTTCCAGAGTCTGGAATTTTTTTAAAGACTCTGCTGATAACCACAAAAAGGCCATATGTTCCACCTGCCATGCCAGCATCAGCAGGGGTGACAAAACTACCAGCCTGACCACCACCAGCATGATCAGGCACATGGCAGCAAAGCACCCGACTTTGTGGGGCGAAACCCAGGGTCCACGACCAGTGTCAGCGGGAGTCACCACTGCTTCTTCCACTGTTGTGCGTGCAATAGAACCCCCTGTTGTGTGTGCAAGGCAATCCCCTGTCCATACTGCATGTAAAGATGCCCCCTCCTCTCAGTCTTCACTTGTTATGGCAGTTTCTCAAGAAACAGCATCAACGTCCACGTCCACGTCCCACCGCAGCGTTCAATTGTCCATATCCCAGACCTTTGAACGAAAGCGGAAATTCACAGCTAACGCCCCACAGGCCACAGTCCTAAATTCGCACATTTCACGACTGCTTGCATTGGAAATGCTGCCTTTTAGGCTGGTGGAGAGGGAATCCTTCCGCAATCTTATGGTGGTGGCCGTCCCTCGGTACTCGGTCCCCAGCCGACACTATTTTGCCCGGTGTGCCATCCCCGCACTACACAAGCACGTGTCCCAAAGCATCTGCCGTGCCCTCAACAACGCAGTTACTGGGAGAGTCCACCTGACAACGGACACGTGGACAAGTGCTTGTGGCCAGGGATGGTACATCTCTCTGACGGCACACTGGGTAAACATAGTGGAAGCCGGGACCCAGTCGGACCATGGGACGGAACACATCCTCCCCACACCGAGGATTGCGGGCCCTATGTCAGTCAGAGTTGCCCCCACAGTGTACAGCTCCTGCGCATCTTCCTCCTTCTCCTCATGTTCAGCCTCCATCTCAGATATCACCACATCAGTTACAAGCTGGAAGCATTGCAGTACTGCCTCCGCCAAGCGGCAACAGGCTGTGCTGAAACTCATAAGCTTAGGTGATAAACCTCACACTGCTTGTGAGTTGTGGACAGCTGTGAAAGAGCAGGCAGATCTGTGGCTGAGACCGCTGAACCTACATCCCGGCATGGTCGTGTGTGAAAATGGCCGTAACCTGGTGGCGGCTCTGAGGCGAGGTGAGATCACACACATACCATGCCTGGCTCATGTGCTTAACCTCGTGGTTCAGCGGTTTCTTAAATCGTACCCCGAGTTGCCAGATCTGCTCGTGAAAGTACGCCGCCTGTCAGCTCATTTTCACAAGTCGGCTACAGCTTCCGCCGCCCTTGCTGTGTTGCAGCAGCGTTTGCAGCTTCCGGCACACCGACTGGTGTGTGATGTCCCCACACGTTGGAACTCTACCCTCCACATGTTGCAAAGGATTTGTGAGCAGAAGAGAGCAGTTGTGGAGTACCAGCTGCAACAAGGCCGTCGATATTCAGGTCAGACTCCACACATAAGACCTCAGGAGTGGACCTGGATGTCTGACATATGTACCATCCTGACAAACTTTGAGGAGGCCACCAAGATGGTGAGTGGCGATGACGCCATCATTAGTGTCAGCATCCCACTTGTCTGTCTTTTGCAACGCTCTCTGCAGAGAATTAAAGAGGAGGCATTGCAGCCAGAGTATGATGAGATGGATCAAGAAGCCGTAGCGGGCGATTACACACAGCCCAGCCTCATCTCATCCCAACGTGCATTGGGGGACAATGAGGGAGAGGAGGAGGAGGAGGAGGAGGAAGAACAGTTGTTGCTATCATGCGTTGTAGACGGTAGTACCTGTACAAGTGTCATACCGTCGGTTCAGCGTGGGTGGCCTGAGGACAGGGGGGAGGAGGAAGAGGAGGAGGAGAGCATGGTCAGTCGTCATCTTGGTGAGGACACGGAAATCTTGCCCGTTACCAGTCTGGCACGCATGGCTGACTTTATGTTATGCTGCCTTAACCGTGACCCTCGCGTTGTCAAAATGTTGGGTGACAGTCATTACTGGTTGGTGACACTTGTAGACCCCCGCTACAAGGAGAACTTTCACTCTCTTATTCCTGAGGTGGAGAGGTCTACAAAAATGGGGCAATACCAGAAGGCCCTTGCTGCAGAACTCTTAAAAAAATTCCCATCTGAACACGCTAGTGGCAGAGGTCACAGTTTATTGCCCAACCAAGGCGTATAGGCGAGAGAGATGCAACTCCAATCCAGCAGAGGCAGGGGAACACTGTCAACGTTCTGGGACAGTTTTCTGACAACCGCCCAGCTTACAGGCCCTGAGGCGCGAGGTACTCTCACAAGGAGTGGAAAGTTTCAAAAGATGGTGAGGGAGTACCTTGCCGATCATACCAGCATCCTCCGTGATTCCTCTGTGCCTTTTAATTATTGGGTATCCAAGCTGGACACTTGGAATGAACTCGCTCTGTACGCCTTGGAGGTCCTGGACTGCCCTGCCGCTAGCGAGTTATCGGAGCGTGTTTTTAGTGCCGCTGGGGGAATTATAACTGATAAGCGCACTCGCCTGTCAACTGACAATGCTGACAAGCTGACCCTTATCAAAATGAACAAGGGCTGGATTGGGACAGACTTCTCATCACCACCAAATGACAACAGAGTAAAATAAAGTCAAATCCACTGTGTTATTTCGGGAGGTGTATTCACATGCACCTCTTCACACCCACACATGGGTATACGCTTCCTCGTTTCGGCTGTTTAATCTTCTTCTCCTTATCCTCAGCCTCCACCACCACTATACCACCAGGGTGCCAGCATTGCAAGTTCCTCCGTCCTTATTTTTGGCAGCTTTTGCTTGCAAGGCATAAGCAAATACTATGGGACACCCTCTCCCCAATAATGGGACTTATGTTTGTAATATGCTGTACTGCATGGCTCTTGTAAGGGGCATTGCAAGTTGCTCCGTCCTAATTTTTGGCAGCTTTTGCTGGGAAAGCATAAGCAAATACTATGGGACACCCACTCCCCAATAATGGGACTTATGTTTGTAATATGCTGTACTGCATGGCTCTGGTAAGGGGCATTGCAAGTTGCTCCGTCCTAATTTTTGGCAGCTTTTGCTGGGAAAGCTTAAGCAAATACTATGGGACACCCACTCCCCAATAATGGGACTTATGTTTGTAATATGCTGCACTGCATGGCTATTGTAAGGGGCATTGCAAGTTGCTCCGTCCTAATTTTTGGCAGCTTTTGCTGGGAAAGCATAAGCAAATACTATGGGACACCCACTCCCCAATAATGGGACTTATGTTTGTAATATGCTGTACTGCATGGCTCTTGTAAGGGGCATTGCAAGTTGCTCCGTCCTAATTTTGGGCAGCTTTTGCATGGAAAGCATAAGCAAATACTATGGGACCCCCACTCCCCAATAATGGGACTTATGTTTGTAATATGCTGTACTGCATGGCTCTTGTAAGGGGCATGGCAAGTTGCTCCGTCCTAATTTTTGGCAGCTTTTGCTGGGAGAGCATAAGCAAATAATATGGGACACCCACTCCCCAATAATGGGACTTATGTTTGTAATATGCTGTACTGCATGGCTCTTGTAAGGGGCATTGCAAGTTGCTCCGTCCTAATTTTTGGCAGCTTTTGCTGGGAAAGCTTAAGCAAATACTATGGGACACCCACTCCCCAATAATGGGACTTATGTTTGTAATATGCTGTACTGCATGGCTCTTGTAAGGGGCATTGCAAGTTGCTCCGTCCTAAATTTTGGCAGCTTTTGCTTGGAAAGCATAAGCAAATACAATGGGACACCCACTCCCCAATAATGGGACTTATGTTTGTAATATGCTGTACTGCATGGCTCTTGTAAGGGGCATTGCAAGTTGCTCCGTCCTAATTTTTGGCAGCTTTTGCTGGGAAAGCATAAGCAAATACTATGGGACACCCACTCCCCAATAATGGGACTTATGTTTGTAATATGCTGTACTGCATGGCTCTTGTAAGGGGCATTGCAAGTTGCTCTGTCCTAATTTTTGGCAGCATTTGCTGGGAAAGCATAAGCAAATACTATGGGACACCCACTCCCCAATAATGGGACTTATGTTTGTAATATGCTGTACTGCATGGCTCTTGTAAGGGGCATTGCAAGTTGCTCCGTCCTAATTTTTGGCAGCTTTTGCTGGGAAAGCATAAGCAAATACTATGGGACACCCACTCTCCAATAATGGGACTTATGTTTGTAATATGCTGTACTGCATGGCTCTTGTAAGGGGCATTGCAAGTTGCTCTGTCCTAATTTTTGGCAGCATTTGCTGGGAAAGCATAAGCAAATACTATGGGACACCCACTCCCCAATAATGGGACTTATGTTTGTAATATGCTGTACTGCATGGCTCTTGTAAGGGGCATTGCAAGATGCTCCGTCCTAATTTTTGGCAGCTTTTGCTGGGAAAGCATAAGCAAATACTATGGGACACCCACTCCCCAATAATGGGACTTATGTTTGTAATATGCTGTACTGCATGGCTCTTGTAAGGGGCATTGCAAGTTGCTCTGTCCTAATTTTTGGCAGCCTTTGCTGGGAAAGCATAAGCAAATACTATGGGACACCCACTCCCCAATAATGGGACTTATGTTTGTAATATGCTGTACTGCATGGCTCTTGTAAGGGGCATTGCAAGTTGCTCCGTCCTAATTTTTGGCAGCTTTTGCTGGGAAAGCATAAGCAAATACTATGGGACACCCACTCCCCAATAATGGGACTTCTGTTTGTTATATGCTGTACTGCATGGCTCTTGTAAGGGGCATTGCAAGTTGTGCCGTCCTAATATTTGGCAGCTTTTGCTTGGAAAGCATAAGCAAATACTATGGGACCCCCACTCCCCAATAATGGGACTTATGTTTGTAATATGCTGTACTGCATGGCTCTTGTAAGGGGCATGGCAAGTTGCTCCGTCCTAATTTTTGGCAGCTTTTGCTGGGAGAGCATAAGCAAATAATATGGGACACCCACTCCCCAATAATGGGACTTATGTTTGTAATATGCTGTACTGCATGGCTCTTGTAAGGGGCATTGCAAGTTGCTCCGTCCTAATTTTTGGCAGCTTTTGCTGGGAAAGCTTAAGCAAATACTATGAGACACCCACTCCCCAATAATGGGACTTATGTTTGTAATATGCTGTACTGCATGGCTCTTGTAAGGGGCATTGCAAGTTGCTCCGTCCTAAATTTTGGCAGCTTTTGCTTGGAAAGCATAAGCAAATACAATGGGACACCCACTCCCCAATAATGGGACTTATGTTTGTAATATGCTGTACTGCATGGCTCTTGTAAGGGGCATTGCAAGTTGCTCCGTCCTAATTTTTGGCAGCTTTTGCTGGGAAAGCATAAGCAAATACTATGGGACACCCACTCCCCAATAATGGGACTTATGTTTGTAATATGCTGTACTGCATGGCTCTTGTAAGGGGCATTGCAAGTTGCTCTGTCCTAATTTTTGGCAGCATTTGCTGGGAAAGCATAAGCAAATACTATGGGACACCCACTCCCCAATAATGGGACTTATGTTTGTAATATGCTGTACTGCATGGCTCTTGTAAGGGGCATTGCAAGTTGCTCCATCCTAATTTTTGGCAGCTTTTGCTGGGAAAGCATAAGCAAATACTATGGGACACCCACTCCCCAATAATGGGCCTTATGTTTGTAATATGCTGTACTGCAAGGCTCTTGTAAGGGGCATTGCAAGTTGCTCCATCCTAATTTTTGGCAGCTTTTGCTGGGAAAGCATAAGCAATTACTATGGGACACCCACTCCCCAATAATGGGACTTATGTTTGTAATATGCTGTACTGCATGGCTCTTGTAAGGGGCATTGCAAGTTGCTCCGTCCTAATTTTTGGCAGCTTTTGCTGGGAAAGCATAAGCAAATACCATGGGACGCCCACTCCCCAATAATGGGACTTCTGTTTGTTATATGCTGTACTGCATGGCTCTTGTAAGGGGCATTGCAAGTTGTGCCGTCCTAATTTTTGGCAGCTTTTGCTTGGAAAGCATAAGCAAATACTATGGGACCCCCACTCCCCAATAATGGGACTTATGTTTGTAATATGCTGTACTGCATGGCTCTTGTAAGGGGCATGGCAAGTTGCTCCGTCCTAATTTTTGGCAGCTTTTGCTGGGAGAGCATAAGCAAATACTATGGGACACCCACTCCCCAATAATGGGACTTATGTTTGTAATATGCTGTACTGCATGGCTCTTGTAAGGGGCATTGCAAGTTGCTCTGTCCTAATTTTTGGCAGCATTTGCTGGGAAAGCATAAGCAAATACTATGGGACACCCACTCCCCAATAATGCGACTTATGTTTGTAATATGCTGTACTGCATGGCTCTTGTAAGGGGCATTGCAAGTTGCTCCATCCTAATTTTTGGCAGCTTTTGCTGGGAAAGCATAAGCAAATACTATGGGACACCCACTCCCCAATAATGGGCCTTATGTTTGTAATATGCTGTACTGCAAGGCTCTTGTAAGGGGCATTGCAAGTTGCTCCATCCTAATTTTTGGCAGCTTTTGCTGGGAAAGCATAAGCAATTACTATGGGACACCCACTCCCCAATAATGGGACTTATGTTTGTAATATGCTGTACTGCATGGCTCTTGTAAGGGGCAATGCAAGTTGCTCCGTCTAAATTTTTGGCAGCTTTTGCTTGGAAAGCATAAGCAAATACTATGGGACACCCACTCCCCAATAATGGGACTTATGTTTGTAATATGCTGTACTGCATGGCTCTTGTAAAGGGCATTGCAAGTTGCTCTGTCCTAATTTTTGGCAGCTTTTGCTGGGAAAGCATAAGCAAATACCATGGGACGCCCACTCCCCAATAATGGGACTTATGTTTGTAATATGCTGTACTGCATGGCTCTTGTAAGGGGCATTGCAAGTTGCTCCGTCCTAATTTTTGGCAGCTTTTGCTGGGAAAGCATAAGCAAATACTATGGGACACCCACTCCCCAATAATGGGACTTATGTTTGTAATATGCTGTACTGCATGGCTCTTGTAAGGGGCATTGCAAGTTGCTCCGTCCTAATTTTTGGCAGCTTTTGCTGAGAAAGCATAAGCAAATACTATGGGACACCCACTCCCCAATAATGGGACTTATGTTTGTAATATGCTGTACTGCATGGCTCTTGTAAGGGGCATTGCAAGTTGCTCCGTCCTAATTTTTGGCAGCTTTTGCTGGGAAAGCATAAGTTAATACTATGGGACACCCATTCCCCAATAATAGTACTTATGTTTGTAATATGCTGTACTGCATGGCTCTTGTGAGGGGCATTGCAAGTTGCTCCGTCCTCATTTTGGGCAGCTTTTGCTTGGAAAGCATAAGCAAATACTATGGGACACCCACTCCCCAATAATGGGACTTATGTTTGTAATATGCTGTAGTGCATGGCTCTTGTAAGGGGCATTGCAAGTTGCTCCGTCCTAATTTTTGGCAGCTTTTGCTGGGAAAGCATAAGCAAATACTATGGGACACCCACTCCCCAATAATGGGACTTATGTTTGTAATATGCTGTACTGCATGGCTCTTGTAAGGGGCATTGCAAGTTGCTCCGTCCTATTTTTTGGCAGCTTTTGCTGGGAAAGCATAAGCAAATACTATGGGACACCCACTCCCCAATAATGGGACTTATGTTTGTAATATGCTGTACTGCATGGCTCTTGTAAGGGGCATTGCAAGTTGCTCCGTCCTATTTTTTTGGCAGCTTTTGCTGGGAAAGCATAAGCAAATACTATGGGACACCCACTCCCCAATAATGGGACTTATGTTTGTAATATGCTGTACTGCATGGCTCTTGTAAGGGGCATTGCAAGTTGCTCCGTCCTAATTTTTGGCAGCTTTTTCTTGGAAAGCATAAGCAAATACCATGGGACATCCACTCCCCAATAATGGGACTTATGTTTGTAATATGCTGTACTGCATGTGACGCGCCCCCTGTTCCGTGTGTACGCGTGTGTGGGATACCCGGTGCCGGGTCTCTGGGGTCTGTAGTCTCCTTGGCAGTGACCCGGTCCCGTGGCTCAGGCTGGTCAAACCAGTGGCAGTCTTTCTTAGGTTTTGAGGTTAATTGTCCGACTGCGCCACTCGTGGATTGCGGTCAGGGAGTACCACCGCTGTGAGGCAGACCGCTGAGGCTGGTGTTGTGTGCGCAGCATAGAATGGGATAACTCCCCTCGGGAGGAGTATAGCCTCAGGTCAGTGAGTGTGGATGATGGGGGTGATGGTGCACGAGCGCAGCAGGAATGACTCAGAGTCTTTGCAGTGCAGTTCAGGGTCTTTACTGTTGATTATATGGTAGACCCTCCCGGGAGTACTGGCTAGCATAAGAGGCCTGGTCAGTCTGTGAGCAAGCAGTAGTTCCCCTGGCCAGGTGGAGTTGTAGGCCTCCCCGTCTGTCTGCACTCTTCCTGGCTACCTTGCTGTAAGCGGGTAGAAGTAGCCCACGTCCCTGAGTGTACCGTGAAGCGCACACCCGTATGGCTGGTGACTTGGGGCCTTCTGTTAGCCTCCGCTCCACGACGGCGGTGCTGGTCCCTTGCTTGTGACTGAGCCTCCGGGCTTCTATGGCCAGAGGCCCTGAAATCCCCTGCCGGCAGGTTTCTGCTGCTGGATATATAAGTCCTCACAGCTTCGGACTCCTGTGTCCGGTTCCTATTGTCTTCTGCCAGGGCGAGCTCTGCTCAGCTTCCAGCCCCTGGTCTTTAGCTCCTAGCTCCTACAGAGCTCCTTGCTGTTACTTTCCCTTGCTCTCACTCTGACTCTGACTGTACTCTGACTCACTCAACCCCGCCCCAGATCCAGTTTATAAGGGCAGAATTCTCCCCTCCCAGGATTGGGGCAGGAGGAAGTTGCATGTTTAAGGGATCCTGACCAGGAAACCTCCCATTTGCTCTCCGACATAATATCTCTATTACTGTGGTGACCAGACCCCTGGGGTGCCACACATGGCTCTTGTAAGGGGCATTGCAGTTCCTCATAATTTTTGGAAAGCCTTCCATTCACTGCTTAGGCCAACAGTGCACGGGAGACCCAGTTGCTATAAATGGAAAAAAAGGTTTAGTTAATGCCCTCTGACCTCCATGTCATTTCCAAGGGGCATTGGAGTGGCTCGAAATTTTTGGTGGGCATTGCACTCACTGTATGCCCTATAACTGTGTAGCCAACCACTCCTTTTGTTACAGAAACATATCCTACAAGACATATCTGGTTGACTGGCCTGATATTGATGTGAATGGTCCCTGTTCCTCCTGCTCTTTCTCCTTTGCCACTACCTCATCCATCATTTATCACCTGAAGCTTTGTTTTAACGGGTGTCATAGAACTTGGATAGTAGCAGGAAAACATCCAGCAATCCTCGGAGGAGGTAGGATATGCGCCAAAACGCTGACCACCTCAGGCCTAGCCGCTACTACATACATGCACTTGCATTACAACAAAACAGAGCAGATGCTAACTTCTATCATCTTCATCATGCTCCTCACCTTGGCACTCTCAACTCCACAGATGGAGAAGCCAGGGCCCACCGGAGGAGTCTGATAGTCCGGTGGGCTCGGCCAATGCTGCCCTAAAGCAGGCCAGGCTAAGAAAAGTGTGGGAAAGGTTACCGGGACAAATAGGGGTGGCTGGGGACCGAGTATGGACACCTGGCCACCCCCTGGAGGCTGGGGAGCAAGCGGGGACACCCGGCCACCAGGCGGCTGGGGACTGAGTATGGATACCGGGCCGCCGACACAGCCATGGCGTGGTGGCCAGATTCCGCCTCCACATGCCTAAAAGGCCCAATTTAAAGTGCAAGCAAGCAAGCAGTATGGTATTGCAGCCTGGGGGTGGGTGGGTGGCAGGCTGCATACTTGCGCTTGCATTGCAAGGAATGGGAGAGGTACAATTGAACACTGCCCTGGGACAAGGACTTGAATGGGGATAGTTGCAAGTCTGCAACGACCGGTGCAAGGTGGGAGGCATCTTCGCATGTACCATGAACAGGGGTTTGGCATGCACACACTACAGCGGAATAGGCTCTCCTTCCCACTAAATGCACTGGGGAGGGCACAGGTAATGTTTTGGTATACGCGCTTAATCTTATGTATAAGGCACACCAGGACAAATATGGGCGGCTGGGGACTGAGTATGGATACCTCGCTGCCATGAGGTAGTTGCCAGCTTCGGCCTCCTCCAAACTAAAAGGCCCCAATTCAAGTGCAAGCTAGCAGTATGGAATTGCAGTCTGGGGGTGGGTGGGTGGCAGGCTGCACACTTACACTTGCATTAAAAGAAAACATAGCAGATGCTAACTTCTGTCATGATCATCATGCTCCTCACCTTGGCACTCTCAACTCCACCAATGGAGAAGTCAGGGCCCACCGGAGGAGTCGGGTTCTCTGGTGGGCTCGTCCAATGCTGCCTAAAGCAGGCTGGGTTAAGAAAAGTGTGTGGGGGGATGTTCCAAGGAGAAATAGGGGCGGCTGGGGACCGTTTATGGACACCCGCCTGCCCCAAGGCAGCTGGGGACCGTGTGTGGACACCCGGCCACGGGGCGGCTGGGGACCGAGTATGGACACCCGGCCGCCGGGCGGCTGGGGACTGAGTATGGATTCCAGGCCGCCAACACAGCCATGACGTGGTGGCCAGATTCCTCCTCCACATGCCTAAAAGGCCCAATTTCAAGTTCAAGCAAGCAAGCAGTATGGTATTGCAGCCTGGGGGTGGGTGGGTGGCAGGCTGCATACTTGAGCTTGTATTGCAAGGAATGGAGGAGGTACAATTGAACACTGCCCTGGGACTAGAACTTGCATGGGGATAGTTGCAAGTCTGCATCTTCTGATGCGGTAAGGATCACTTATGATGGGCACACTTTTAGACAGTGACCTGGGAGTCAGAGATGCTTCCAGGGGTCTTCCCCATGCTGTTCCCTTGTCTTTTCAGCACTTTATGCATGTGTCACACAGCACATAGCCAGATAAGGTTGTAAAATGTTAAAATGACATTTCACGGTGAATGCATTTGTCATAGTTGAAAGCAATACAAAAGTGCAAAAACGCATAAAAAATGCTACTTGTGAACATAGCCGAAGGTGTGGAGGAGTATTTTTGTTTTTGGTCATTTATTTTAACTTATACACAAGTCTTTACCCTGGAAAGGATGTTCCTTAACATATTTCACAGGAAAAAAGTTTCACTTTCGTTTTTGAACGTTTTATTGTGAGCCTGTAAAAGTGGCTTAATACCTCTGACCACGTTGTTGACAGCAGTGACCTGGGGGTCAGAAATGCTTCCTGGGGCGATCCCCATGCTGTCCCCATGTCATTTGAGCACTGTCACTATCGTTTTGGGCACTTGTTAGGCTTTTAAAAGACTGCCGGGGGTGCCACCGCAAAAATGCTCGAGTCTCCCATAGACTAACATTGGGCTCGTTGCTCGGGTCGAGCACCCGAGTATCACGGCGAGCTCGGCCCGAGCTTCGAGCACCCGAGCATTTTAGTGCTCGCTCAACACTAAAAAAGACATAAAAAAACTGGAGCAAGTTAAGAGAAGAGCTATCAGGATGGTGACCGGTCTGCTTACTATGTCCTACGAGGAACGGTTAGAGGATTTGGGAATCTTTAGCTTGCAAACAAATATCTCAAGGAATGTCACAGTGTAGAACAGGGGTCTCAAACACGCAGTCCGCGGGCCGCATGCGGCCCCTCCGGGTGCTTCATGCGGCCCGCAGGCACATAGACCCCATAACGATCGCGGCTCTCTCCAGCAGCCGCCGCCATCAGTGCCGTAGTGCAGTGTATTGCTGCGCAGAGACCGGCTCTCTGCACAGCAATACCAGTGTCAGCCGCCGGCCTATCAGCGACCAGCAGCTGACCTCTGCGTCCCAGCGCAGCGGCGTATGAAGTCACTGCCATGCGCAGAGGTTAGCCGCTGGCCTCTGATAGGCCGGCGGCTGACACTGGTATTGCTGTGCAGAGAGCCGGTCTGCGTGGCAATACACTGCATTACAGCGCTGATGTCGGTGGCTGCTGGAGAGAGCAGCGATCGTTACGGGGTCTGTGCCTGCGGGCCACAGGTGCAGAAAGGGCGCCAAGGGAACGGAGGACAGGTGAGAATAATCTTTTTTTTTTCTGTCATGTCTATGTGAAATACCTGGGGAGGGAACCTGTGCACAGTATATGGGGGGGGAGGGAACCTGTGCACAGTATATGGGGGGGGAAACCTGTGCACAGTATATGGGGGGGGAGGGAACCTTATACCCATCCGCCCAGCCCCCGCTTCCCCAGATCCACTAGCAGGAGCTCTATGGAATGCTCGCTCTGTCTGCAATAAACTTTCCTACATTCACGATCTCTTCATCACTAACAAGCTTTCCTTCCTCGGCATCACTGAAGCCTGGCTCACCCCCTCCGACACAAACTCTCCTGCTGCACTTTCGTATGGCGGATTCCACCTCTCCCATACCCCCCGCCCCACCGGCAAGCACGGTGGAGGAATAGGTTTCTTCCTCTCAGAAAACTGCTCCTTCACCCATATCCCACTGCCGCCCGCAATTACTCTCCCCTCTTTTGAAGTGCACTGCGTGCGCATCTACTCCCCATCCAACCTCCAACTGGCTGTCATCTACCGCCCCCCAGGATCAGCCACCACTTTCTTTGACCACTTCACCACCTGGCTACTTCATTTCCTCTCCGTTGACATCCCCACTATCCTCATGGGCGACTTTAACATCCCCATTGACACTTACTTCTCAGCTGCCTCTAAGCTTCGATCCCTCACTTCCTCCTTTGGTCTTACTCAGTGGTCTTCCACACACACCCACAAAGACGGCCACACACTGGACCTCATCTTCACCCGCCACTTTTCCCTATCTAACCTCTTTAACTAACCTCTCCCTCTTTCTGACCACAACCTACTCACATTCTCTTCTCTCTCCTCCCCGGGGCAACAATCCCCACTCCACAAACTTGCATACCCTCATAGAAATCTCAAACACCTTGACCTACACTCACTCTCTGAATCCTTCCTCCCTCTTACAGACATTAGTTCCTTACATGATGCAGATGTTGCTGCCACTTTATACAACACCAGAACAGCTGCAGCTCTCGATTCGGTCGCCCCCCTCACACATACCAAGGCTCGCACAATCAACAGACAACCCTGGCACACCAGCCTAACTAAAGAACTGCGACGGGCCTCCAGGGTTGCTGAGCGTAGATGGAAAAGGTCCCACTCCAATGAGCTCTTCATCGCATTCAAACAGTCCCTCACTACCTTCAAGTCCACACTCACTGCAGCAAAACAAACATACTTCTCATCTCTCATATCCTCCCTGTCTCACAACCCCAAACAACTATTCAACACCTTCAATTCTCTCCTCCGTCCCCCAGTGCCTCCTCCCTCTCCTCTTATTTCAGCCGAAGACTTTGCCTCATTCTTCACGAAGAAGATTGACACCATCAGACAAAGCTTTTGCCTAAAGCCCCCACAGCCCCTCCCCACACCTACTCAACCCTCTTCCTCCAAAACTACATTCTCCACCATTTCTGAAGATCAACTTTCCTCCTTACTCTCCAAATCACACCTCACCACCTGGAAACTTGACCCAATCCCGTCCCACCTCATCCCAAACCTTACCACCATCTTCATCCCAGCTCTAGCCCACCTCTTCAACCTGTCTCTAACAACTGGTGTCTTCCCCTCATGCTTCAAACATGCCTCAATCACATCCATCCTAAAAAAGCCCTCCCTTGACCCATCCTCCGTGTTTAGCTATCGCCCCATATCACTTCTCCCCTATGCCTCAAAATTACTGGAACAACACGTCCATTCTGAGCAGTCCTCGCACCTCTCCTCCTGCTCCCTCTTTGACCGCCTACAATCTTGTTTCTGACCGTGCCATTCTACTGAAACTGCACTGACTAAAGTCACCAATGACCTACTAACCGCCAAATCTAAGCGACACTACTCTGTCCTCTTCCTCCTAGACCTGTCATCTGCCTTTGACACAGTGGACCATTCCCTCTTACTACAGACTCTCTCATCTATTGGCATCACAGACTTGGCCCTATCCTGGATCTCCTCATACCTAACAGACTGGACATTCAGTGTCTCCCACTCACAGACCACCTCCTCATCTCGCCCCCTATCTGTCGGTGTCCCCCAAGGTTCAGTTCTAGGACCCCTGCTCTTCTCCATCTACACCTTTGGCCTGGGACAGCACATAGAGTCTCATGGCTTTCATTATCACCTCTATGCTGATGACACACAGATCTACCTCTCTGGACCCGATATCACCTCCTTACTAACCAAAATCCCACAATGTCTGTCCGCTATTTCATCCTTCTTCTCTGCCAGATTTCTAAAACTTATCATGGACAAAACAGAATTCATCATCTTTCTGCCATCTCATTCAACCCTCCCAACTGACCTATCTATCAACGTCAATGGCTGCCCACTCTCCCCAGTCCCACAAACTCGCTGCCTTGGGGTAACCCTGGACTCGGAACACTCCTTCAAACCACATATCCAAGCCCTTTCCACTTCCTGCCGACTCCAACTCAAAAATATCTCCCGAATCCGCACATTCCTAAACCATGAATCTGCAAAAACACTAGTGCACGACTTCATCATCTCCCGCCTTGACTACTGCAACCTCCTGCTCTGTGGCCTCCCCTCTAACACTCTCGCACCCCTCCAATCTATCCTAAACTCTGCTGCTCGACTAATCAACCTTTCCCCCCGCTATTCCCCAGCCTCTCCTCTCTATCAATCTCTTCACTGGCTCCCCATTGCTCAGAGACTCCAGTTCAAAACCCTAGCCATGACATACAAAGCCATCCACAACCTGTCTCCTCCATATATCTCCGACCTAGTCTCCTGTTACATACCTGCACGCAGCCTCCCTTTCCTCACAAGATCTCCTGTTCTACTCCCCTCTTATCTCCTCCTCCCACAACCGTATACAAGATTTCTCCCGTGCTTCCCCCCTACTCCGGAACTCTCTACCCCAACGTATCAGACTCTCGCCTACCGTGGAAACCTTCAAAAGGAACCTAAAGACCCACCTCTTCTGACAAGCCTACAACCTGCAGTATCCACCGCTCCATGACCAGCTCTACCCTCACCTACTGTATCCTCACCCATCCCTCGTAGATTGTGAGCCCTCGCTGGCAGGGTCCTCGCTCCTCCTGTACCAGTCGCTGTCACATTGTGTTCAAGATTATTGTAATTGTTCTTGTATTATACCCCTTTTTCACATGTAAAGCGCCATGGAATAAATGGCGCTATAATAATAAATAATAATAATATATGTTGGGGGGGTGGGTGACCTTTGCACAGTATATGGGGGGGAGGGAACCTGTGCACAGTATATGTTGGGGGGGTGACCTGTGCACAGTATATGGGGGGGAGGGAACCTGTGCACAGTATATGGGCGGGAACCTGTGCACAGTATATGGGGGGGAGGGAACCTGTGCACAGTATATGAGGGGGAGGGAACCTGTGCACAGTATATGTTGGGGGGGTGACCGGTGCACAGTATATGGGGGGGGACCTGTGCACAGTATATGTTGGGGGGTGTGACCTGTGCACAGTATATGGGGGGGAGGGAATCTGTGCACAGTATATGGGGGGGTGACCTGTGCACAGTATATGGTGGGGGTGACCTGTGCGCAGTATATGGGGGGGTGACCTGTGCGCAGTATATGAGGGGGTGACCTGTGCGCAGTATATGGGGGGTGACCTGTGCGCAGTATATGGGGGGGTGACCTGTGCGCAGTATATGGGGAGGTGACCTGTGCGCAGTATATGGGGCGGGTGACCTGTGCGCAGTATGGGGGGGTGGACCTGGATGGGGGACGTGTCTGCAATATGGCGACCTGGATGGGGGAAGTGTCTGCAATATGGGGACCTGGATGGGGGACGTGTCTGCAATATGGGGACCTAGATGGGGGACGTGTCTGCAATATGGGGAACTGGATGGGGGACCTGTCTGCAATATGGGGACCTGGATGGGGGACATGTCTGCAATATGGGGACCTGTTCAAAAGGTGTATAGAAAAAAAATGGTATCCCTAAAAATGTCACTTTGTCCTGCAAATAATGCGGCCCCCCAAATTAAATGTTTTTCCGTGTGTGGCCCATATACCCAGCTGAGTTTGAGACCCCTGGTGTAGAGGGATCAGATTATTCTCATTTGCATAAAGAAAGACTAGATGTCAGCAGTATGAGAATCGCCCTTTATTAAAGGGGTTATCTGGTACTTTTCTTATTTTTCAATATGGGTCTAAGAACTTAGTCAGGTAGTTGTTACCTACCTACCTGTTCTGCCTGGTGAAATTCTCTGCTTGCTCAGAGCAGTCACTGGTCACTCCTTGCGGTGATTCTGCTACTTCGTTTGACCTGTCAACAGAGCAGCTCTTTCTCTTCTGAAATGCTCTGTCGATGGGGCGTCATGGCTGACATCATGCTGACTGACAGCCGTCACACCACAGTTAAGAAGCGGAAAATCGGGTGTCAGTCAGCATGACATCGCCAGTGACGCCCCATCGACAGAGGAGAATGGAAGAGAAGAAGCTGCTTCCACACAATTACTAGCATTAGTGGTCTGTGACCACTCTGAGCCGATAGACATCAGCGCCGGGCAATAGCCACTACCGGCTGGTAATTTCTTATTTCCGTATGTAAAAATAAGTCAGATCTCGGATAACCCGCTTAACTTAGAATCCCTTTAAAAGGTATTTCAAAATGAGGTTGTAAATGTGACAACTTGTTTAAGTTCTTAAATTATCAATCAACTTGCAACACCACTTCTATTATTATTGTAGATACGAACTGACACTAAATATTTCTGTTTCACACTTGCATATCTTTGGACAGAACTACATTGTCATGACTTTTTTTTTAGTTCAGACACAACAGTTTTGTACGTGTACCTGAAGTTAGATTAGCTACTTCTGTACATATATAGAGTATATATTATTCTTTAGGTATCATAATTACAATGGGATGAAACTGAATGAGAGAAGATACAGATTAAATATTAAAAATTACAAATTTTTGATAGTGAGGGTGATCAATGAGTGGAACAGGCGGCCACCAGAGGTGGTGAGTTCTCCTTCAATGGACGTCTTCAACCAGAGGCTGGACAGACATCTGTCTGAGATGGTTTAATGAATCCTGCATTGAGCAAGGGGTTGGACACGATAACATTTTATGATTCTATGAAACTAAACGGGGATGCAAAAATTTCCAATATCTCATGAAATCCAAAGAGGCAGAGAAAAGAAGTGAATTTTTTTCGCGGATGCATAGAATAAAATCAACTATGAATGTGGCTTAAAGGAAATAACTTTATGCAAAGGAGCACTCCATTATTTCGGGGTTTGCCTTAAGCAGCAAAAAGACAAGGTTCATCCCTATGATCCAATATGACATGTCTGAGCTTAAGCATTGAGAGCACATCCAGGAGTGGACCACTAGATCAGAAGTAGATATAAAAAAAAATACATAGGACTTTTTCCATTAGGTAATCCATTTTTTCCCTAAAAATGTATTTACTATATACATATGTAATACACTACTCAAGCATAAATCTGAGAGCATACATAACATTTTCATCAGCCAAATATAGAAGCCAGCTAGAAGCCAATTATTTTTCCGAACTGTCCGGTCTTGACGTAGAGACATCAACATGTTTTATTTAAAAAAATTAGCATATGTGTTTTGAATGAGCATTGAAAGCCATGCACTGCCTTCTTCAGAGCCATCACTCAACATCCCTTCAGCTCAATGTGGCTGTTTGTCAGTTGGATTTTATCATTCCTCAAGGCAATCAGGGAGTGAATGCAATTTTACATTATCGTGTTATTTGAGATGCCTCTGAAGAAAGTTTATCTTTATCTGCATGACATAAATTCTGTGCCCGAGAGATTAT
The DNA here is from genome assembly GCF_046119375.1 of Phyllobates terribilis. Lineage (NCBI taxonomy): Eukaryota > Metazoa > Chordata > Amphibia > Anura > Dendrobatidae > Phyllobates > Phyllobates terribilis. The sequence continues at coordinate 670,067,765 of NW_027362764.1, read as the reverse complement.
ATCAAGCTTGCTAAAAAATATATATTAATTTATATTTTTTCCATCTGTATTTTGAAGGCATTGGAACTAGAGATGAGCGGTGTTCGACTAGAACTGTTCGCCAATCTCAAATTCGAGCTGTTTTGGGCGGTGTTCGAGTCGTTCGACGAACGCGAACGATTTGCAAAAATTTCGGCTGTTCGAGGTTATGTTCGATAACTGTTTGTGCACCAAAAGCGTGTCCTGCATGTCTGGCGCTATTTAGAGCATCAATCATGCAGGGATTGTCTGCCACTCACTGTAATGCCACAGCCATAGTGGTTGTGACATTACAGTGGTTGCCCAAATCGATGGGAACAGTGCTCACAGTGAAACATGAAAAGCCGGCAATTCAGTAGCGGCATACACCGGTACCCGACAATTTAGAACCGAAAGTATAGAGCATCACACATAGATTAGATAGAAACATGTCAGTCACATATATATGAAGTACAGTGACAGAGTTGCTTACTGTACTTGTCATTTAGTGTAAAGGATTTATTAACAAAAATATTAGTGTTTTCATGCACCGTCTCTTTAAAAAAGCCGGCCAGCAATTCAGCATCGGTACCCGACAATTTATAACAGAAACAATAGAGCATCACACATAGATTAGATAGATAGAAAAATGTCAGTCACATATATAAGAAGTACAGTGATAGTGTTGATTACTGTACTTGTCATTTAGTGTTAAAATAAAGGATTTATTTAAAAAAAAAATTGGCGTGGTGTTCCCTGTAATTTTAGTCTCTAGCGGAGGTTAAGCAGACGGCTGGGGCAGTTGTTTGAAGCCTGGGAAGGGGGTAATACCCACGCAGCTTCCCAGGCTACTAATATCAGCCCCCAGCTGAATACCTAGCCTTTACTAGCTATTAAAATGGGGGACCCCAAAAAAATTGACGTGGGGTCCCCCCTATTTTAATAGCTAGCAAAGGCTAGGCAGACAGCTGGGGGCTGATATTAATAGCCCAGGAAGGGTGCCATGAATATTGGCCCACTCCCAGGCTAGAAACACCAGCTGTCAGCCGCCCCAGAAATGGCGCATCCATAGGATGAGTCAATTCTGGCACTTAGTCTCGCTCTTCCCACTGCCCTGTAGTGGTGGCTGTGGGGTAATAGGGCTGGGGTTGATGTCAGCTTATAATGCCAGCTGACATCAAGCCCAGGTTAGTAACGGAGAGGCGTCTATAAGACACCCCCATTACTAACCCCATAGTCAAAGTTACAAAAAAACACAAACACCCAGAATAAAGTCCTTTAATTGAAATAAAGACACAATTCTTTATTGTTCTAAATTAAACCAAACTTACCATCACGCCCATTCCAGCTGAAGCCAACGATCTGCAATAAAAGTAAAATAATAAAGCAACATCATCCTTACCTTTCCATGGTTCCCACGACAGCTTCAGCTCTGTTACATTCACATGACAGGCTGGACCGCAGCAGAACACTGCCATCCAGCTTGCCATGCCGCAGACACTGAGAAGCGCAGGCATGCTTGCTCTCCTCATTGTCTGGCTGTGACGGCATAAAGATGAGCCGAGTTCATGTCCAATGAACTCAGCTCACCTCATGCACGTCACTGACAGCGTTGGAAAATTCTCCTGCGCATTCGGTGAGTGCAGGAGAATTTTCCCACGATGTCAGTGACGAGCATGAGGTGAGCTCATGTCCAATGAACTCGGCTCACCACATGCACGTCACTGACAGCGTGGGAAAATTCTCAGTGCTCAGCGCTTGAGCAGGAGAATTCTACCACGCTGGGATGGCATTGAGATGACAGGCTGGATGGCAGCTGAGCGCTGCCATCCAGCATGCCATCCTTCATAGACACTGCAGAGCGCAAGCATGCCTGCTCCGTGGGTATTACCCCCTTCCCAGGCTTCAAACATCTGCCCCAGCCGTCTGCTTAACCTCCGCTAGAGACTAAAATTACAGGGAACCCCACGACAATTTTTTTTAAATAAATCTTTTATTTTAACACTAAATGACAAGTACAGTAATCAACACTATCACTGTACTTCTTATAAATGTGACTGACATCTTTCTATCTATCTAATCTATGTGTGATGCTCTTTTCTTTCTGTTATAAATTGTCGGGTACCGATGCTGAATTGCCGGCCGGCTTTTTTAAAGAGATGGTGCATGAAAACACTAATATTTTTTTTAATAAATCCTTTAACACTAAATGACAAGTACAGTAACCAACACAGTCACTGTACTTCATATATATGTGACTGACATGTTTCTATCTTTCTAATCTATGTGTGATGCTCTATTCCTTCTTGTCTAAATTCGTGTCTTCTGAGCAGTTTGTCAGCTTTTGGACACCTTTGAAGGTGTTTTCTATGTGTTTATATGTGTTTTTGTTTGCCTGCCAATGGTTTTAACGGTGTTCTAAGGTGTTCGACGAACAGTTCCTCGAACATCCCGGTGTTCGACGAACCGAACCGAACCCGAACACTACGGGGGTGGCTCAACACTAATTGGAACCAGCGGTTCAGGGAGCAACTCATGTCAAATCATGAGACATCCACTATAGCCTAAAATAACCTCACAGGGAATCTCTCAGTGGGATCAATCCCCATAAGCCATCTATATGGACATGCATGTCTGAGAGAGCTGAATAAAATGATACCTAGGTATCTGAGATCAGATGTCTTATTACAGATAAATCCAAGATTTTCTTCATTTGTAAATGAGCTGTTAAGATCTATGGCCAGACATTAATCTCCCTGAGAACCGGCCTCCAAAGATCATTTTAAATGAAAGGGGGGGTTACCAGCGTGAGACATTTCATGACTGACAGTTTGTTCTCCTGATCCACATGTCTCACACTGGTAACGCCTCCTTTAATTTAAAATAGGCTCTAGTAGATTCTCAGGGAGATCTATGTCCGGCCCCTAGATCTTAACAGCTCATTTACATATTAAGAAAAATGTGGATTTCTCCAGAATAACACATCAGATCACAGATATCAAGGTATTATTTTATTCAGCTTCCTGTGAACTACATGCCCATTTAGACGGCTTGGGAGGGTTGATCCTACTTACAGAATTCCCCCTGGTGAGAAAATAGTATATTGCAATCTTGCCTTTTATTAAAAAGTATAGTTGACTGCATATTAGTGACAAGTGAGTTTGTCGAATTTCGATTTCAGTTGTTCACTCGAATATTTCCAAGAAATTAAATTTTCATCGAATTTATTTGATGCAATTAAAAGTACATTATCATACTCTGAGGTCTCTACAAACCCCAGACCATAATAAACATATATATATATAAAAAAGGCAACAATTATATTCATATACAGTTATATGAAAAGTTTGAGCACCCCTATTAATCTTAAGCTTAATGTTTTATAAAAATTGGTGTTTTTGTAACAGCTATTTATCAGTTTGATATATGTAATAACTGTTGGACACAGTAATGTTTCTGCCTTGAAATGAGGCTTATTGTACTAACAGAAAATGTGCAATCTGCATTCAAACAAAATGTGACAGGTGCATAAGTATGGGCACCCTTATCATTTTCTTGTTTTAAATACTCCTACCTACTTTTTACTGACTTACTAAAGCACTTTTTTTGGTTTTGTAACCTCATTGAGCTTTGAACTTCATAGCCAGGTGTATTCAATCATGAGAAAAGCTACTTAAAGTGGCCACTTGCAAGTTGTTCTCCTGTTTGAATCTCCTCTGAAGAGTGGCATCATGGGCTCCTCAAAACAACTGTCAAATGATCTGAAAACAAAGATGTTCAACATAGTTGTTCAGGGGAAGGATACAAAAAGCTGTCTCAGAGATTTAACCTGTCAGTTTCCACTGTGAGGAACATAGTAAGGAAATGGAAGAACACAGGGACAGTTCTTGTTAAGGCCAGAAGTGGCAGGCCAAGAAAAACATCAGAAAGGCAGAGAAGAAGAATGGTGAGATCAGTCAAGGACAATCCTCAGACCACCTCCAGAGAGCTGCAGCATCAACTTGCTGCAGATGGTGCCACTGTGCATCGGTCAACTATACAACGCACTTTGCACAAGGAGAAGCTGTATGGGAGAGTGATGCGAAAAAAGCCTTTTCTGCAAGCACGCCACAAACAGAGTCGGCTGAGGTATGCAAAAGCACATTTGGAGAAGCCAATTTCTTTTTGGAAAAAGGTCCTGTGGACTGATGAAACCAAGATTGAGTTGTTTGGTCATACAAAAAGGCATTATGCATGACGGCAAAAAAACACAGCATTCCAAGAAAAACACTTGCTACCCACAGTAAAATTTGGTGGAGGTTCCATCATGCTTTGGGGCTGTGTGGCCAATGCCGGCACCGGGAATCTTGTTAAAGTTGAGGGACGCATGGATTCCACTCAGTATCAGCAGATTCTTGACAATAATGTTCAAGAATCAGTGATAAAGTTGAAGTTACGCAGGGGATGGATCTTTCAGCAAGACAATGATCCAAAACACCGCTCCAAATCTACTCAGGCATTCATGCAGAGGAACAATTACAATGTTCTGGAATGGCCATCGCAGTCCCCAGACCTGAATATCATTGAACATCTGTGGGATCATTTGAAGAGGGCTGTCCATGCTCGGCGACCATCAAACTTAACTGAACTGGAATTGTTTTTTAAAGAGGAATGGTCAAAAATACCTTCATCCAGGATCCAGGAACTCATTAAAAGCTACAGGAAGCGACTAGAGGCTGTTATTTTTGCAAAAGGAGGATCTACTAAATATTAATGTCACTTTTCTGGTGAGGTGCCCATACTTATGCACCTGTCAAATTTTGTTTGAATGCAGATTGCACATTTTCTGTTAGTACAATAAACCTCATTTTAAGGCAGAAACATTACTGTGTTCAACAGTTATTACATATATCAAACTGAAATAGCGTTGCAAAAACACCAATTTTTATAAAACAATAAGCTTAAGATTAATAGGGGTGCCCAAACTTTTTCATATAACTGTAGCTCACTCCAGCTGTCTTTTTGTGTCTTCTTGGTCATTTTACTGCTGCAGTCTTCAATGAGCCAGTTTTTGTATCTTCTAGCACCCAGCATCTTTGATGTCTCTTGCTTTAACTAAGCCATGCAGTCATAGCGTTGAGTGGTACGTGTGTCGCAGCCTAGTCATCACAGAAGATGCCACATAATGTTGTGCACTGGGAGATGACAAAGATGCCTAAGTGAACGATAATTGGACCAAACAAGACTGGGGAGGCCAGGGTGAGTATTTTCTTAACCTTTCCCCTCCCTTTTGAATTGAGAAAAATGGTGCACAGCTTGCCACCATTTTGTAGAATTTACACAATTCGAAGGACAAAAAAAATCAGATTCTGAAGAAACTGATTTTTTGGTGAAATTAATCTCTACTACATATATAACACCAGCCTGATCCTTGTCATTCCTACTTTGTAAAATTTGCCTTACCTCTGTTGACCAAATCTCTCATGTACTGAAAGCTCTCTAACTTTGGGTTATAGTTTGACAGTGTTTTTAAAAAACATTGATACAAAATAAGAAAATTGTATACCTTGATAACCAGTTATACACACTCCTCAACATTGAATTGGCAAAACCAAGAAGAAAAAGTTGTGAAATTATGAAAATCACTGAATGGAAAAACAAGTTACAGATATGAAAATAATGAAAAAATGGAATCAACATTTTTAAAACATCTCAATTTACTCTATATCAGGTATGAGTGCTATGCATGGAAATACACACACCTTGGCTGTGGTCAATATGATTATTAATGGTTTTCTGTGGACTGTCCTGAAAGCACGCAAATCATCAAGAACCAGCTGCCCTTCCAATTGCCGACTAATTACAATGCAGATGTGCTCGATGGGAGACAAGTCCAAAGACGCTGTAGGCCATGGTAGCACTTTTAGGCCACGAAGGCTGCTCATAGTAGAACGAGCAACATGGCCTGATGTTGTCATGTTGGAAAATAGCTTCTGGGACATCTTTGAAAATATGATTATACTGCAAGAGTTTGCCCTACAATCTCTTTTCTAGATCACATTCATTAGTAATTCTGCTTTCCATAGCTGGCCATGGTTCATGCTGTCTCCCAAGTTTTCACCTCCAGCCCTGTAGTAGGTACTGCACTGGAGATGGAAACCTAATAGATAGCACAAATCATGATTAATAGTGTGATTTAATAATATTATTATTTTCTGTATAACTGGAAGTACTTTAAAGAGCTTGTACAGGTTAAAATTAGTGGAGTAATACAAGGCCGCACAGAGCATCTTCTACATAGCAAGCATTTTCTACTGGGGAGGTTGCTACTTTTTCTTCAATGTATCATTAAATGCAATAATATTCTAGATTATAAACTAAACAATCGTGGTCAAGGGTGGACATTCACTTTAGAGTAAATTACACCAAGCAGCACCTCACTGTATTTCAACATTTAATTCGAATGGCATACTAAGGCTCCATGCTGTTACCTTCATAGTTTATTGATATGTATTGAGTCTGACAGTTCATCTGGAAGCAGACAAGTAGTTTTGAGTTGGGATGATGGATGTAGTGATTAGAAAGCTGAAAAAGTGGTAAACATAAAGCATATACCGAATGTCATAGACTGACATTTATTACTAAATGCATACTCTTTTTAGTCTGCCAAATAACATTAATGCTGTACTCCGGAGGTCAGCAGTATGAGGATCATCCTCTATTAAAGGGGTTATCTGGTGCTTTTCTTATTTTTCAAAATGGGTCTAAGAACTCAGTCAGGTAGTTGCTACCTACCTACCTGTTCTGCCTGGCGCAATTCTCTGCTTGCTCAGAGCAGTCACAGACCACTTCTTGAAGCGATTCTACTGCTTCATTTGATCTGTCAACAGAGCAGCTCTTCCTCTTCTGAAATGCTCTGTCGATGGGGCGTCATTGCTGACATCATGCTGCCTGACAGCCGTCTCCCAGTAGTTAAGCTGAAAACCGGGTATCAATTAGCATGACATCGGCAGTGATGCCTCATCGACAGAGGAGAGCGATAGAGAAGAAGCTGCTCTGTTGACATGACATCACCGGAAGCTGCAGAATCACTAGCAGTAGTGGTCCGTAACCACTCTGAGCTGATAGAGATCAGCGCCGGGCATTAGCATATACCAGCCTGTAATGTCTTAGTCCCATAGTGAAAAATAAGCAAAATTTCAGATAACCCCTTTAACCTAGAATCTTCTTAAAAAGCATTGCAAAATGAGGTTGTAAATGAGACAACCTCTTTAAGTCCTTAATTTATCTATCAACTTGCAACACTGTTTCTATTATTATTGTAGATGTGAACTGACACCAAATATTTATATTTCACATTTGCATATCTTTGGACAGAACTACATTGTCATGACTTTTTTAATTCAGACACAGCAGTTTTGTACGTGTACCTGAAGCTAGATTAGCTACCTCTGTACATAACATATATATTATTCTTTAGGTATCATAATTACAATGTACAGTCATGGCCGAAAGTGTTGGCACCCTTTTAATTGTTCAAGAAAATGAAGTATTTCTCCTGAAAATTATTGCAATTGCACATATTTTGTTATACACGTTTATTTCCTCTGAGTGTATTGGAACAACACAAAAAAAGCAGAGAAAAAAGGCAAATTGGACATAATTTCACGCAAAACCCCAAAAATGGGCCAGACAAAATTGTTGGCACCTTTCCAAAATTGTGATTAAGCAACCTTGTTTCAAGCATGTGATGCTCATTCAAACTCACCTGTGGCAAGTAATAGGTGTAAATCACACCTGAATCCAGATAAAAATGAAAGAAGTTGAATCAAACTCTGCATTGTGTGTCTATGTGTGCCACACTAAGCATGGAAAACAGAAAGAGGAGTAGAGAACTGTATGAGGATTTGAGAACCAAAATTTTTGAACAACATCAACAATCTCAAGATTACAAGTCCATCTCCAGAGATCTTGAAGTTCCCTTGATCATGGTGTGCAACATAATCAAGTAGTTTACAACTCAAGACACTGTAGTTAATATCCCTGGACGTGGACGGCAGAGAAAAATTGATGAAAGGTTACAACGCAGAATAGTCCGGATGGTGGATAAGCAGCCCCAATCAAATTCCAAAGAAATTCAGTCCGTCTTTCAGGCTCAAGGTGCATCAGTGTCAGCGCAAACTCTATTGACATTTGAGTGAAATTAAATGCTACGGCAGGCGCTCCAGGAGGAACCCACTGCTGACACAGAGATATAAAAAAGCTAGAATGTAGTTAGCTGAAATGTACGTGAGTAAATGTACATGAGCCAAAATCCTTCTAGGAAATTGTCTTTTGGACAGATGAGACCAAGATGAAGATTTTGAGTAAAGCACATTATTCTACAGTTTACTGAAAATGGAATGAGGCCTAAAAAGAAAAGAACACAGTACCTAGAGTCAAATATGGTAGAGATTCAAAGATGTTTTGAGGTTATTTTGCTGCCTCTGGCACTGGGTGCCTTGACTGTGCAAAGCATCATGAAATCTGAAGATTACCAAAGGATTTTGAGTCGCAATGTAGTGCCCAGTGTCAGAAATCTGGGCTTGTGTCCTGGGTCATGGGTCTTCCAGCAGGACAATGACCCAAAACATACTTCAAGAAGCATCCTGAAATGGATGGAAACAAAGCGCTGGAGAGTTCTGAAGTGACCAGCAATGAGTCCGGATCTAAACCCCATTGAACACCTGTGGAGAGATCTTAAAATTGCTGTTGGGAGAAGGCGCCTTCAAATATGAGAGACCTTGAGCAGTTTGCAAAAGAAAAGTGCTCCAAAATTCCTGTTGAGATTTAAGTTTATTGATGGTTATAGGAAGTGATTGATTGCAGTTATTTATTCCAAAGGGTGTGCAACCAAATATTAAGTTGAGGGTACCAACAATTTTGTCTGGCCAATTTTTGGGGTTTTGGGTGAAATAAAGTCCAATTTGCTTTATTTTCTCTGTTTCTTTTGTGTTGTTCCAATACACACAACGGACATAAACAATAAACATGTGTATAACAAAACGTGTAATTGCAATAATTTTCTGAGAGAAATACTTCATTTTCTGGAAACATTTTAAGGGCACTTACAAGGGAAGAAGAGCACTGCCCCCAAAGAAAAATCTCTGGTAACACTACCCTTAGAAGTAACAAATTATAACCTAACCTTTACTCGCTAATATCTCTGCTACAGAGATAAGAAATTAAGAAACAAAAGCTATCTTTCATTCATCTCTTCAGCCACTAATCCATGATGTGATCAGTTGAACATGCTCAAACTGGTGAAAGGACCTCTTTAAAACACTACAGACACAAACATTTGTTAGCAAGATTTATTTTCTTTTAGAAACAAAATCTATAAGAGTGCACTGCTTTATCTTTACCTTTTACCTTTTTTCTATTTTTCTTTCTCTTCTGTAATTTCTTTCCTTAAACGCATGATCGTACCGTATTACAGATACAATTCTAACCAATAAGTCCTATCACTACATTGTAGATCCCATGAATATTCTGCAGATTCTCTTCACTTTGATAGCATGGCTAGAAGACATGCAGGTTGTTTTGCTGTTACATGAACTGGCCACATTGCTGTAAAGTATAAAGCCCAATTTTCTATTTTACTTTCGTAAATATGAAGCTCAATATTCCCTTTGAAGGGGTACAGGTAGTCATGGTAATCCTGACGTGCTGCAGTTATGGTCATTTCTTCCAGGAGACAGAATGTAAGAATTTATAATTGTTTGCTAACGGGGGCTTCGTTCTTGCTGAAACCATTTGTGTTCTAAATAGATTATCTCTCGGAAATTGCTGTACAGACCATTAATAATCACATCTATAGCGCCGATATATATTTTTCTGTCTTGGTCTCTTTCTAAATGATCTACCTGTTGTTTCCACTTGTTCGTGATGTTTTTCTTACCGAGAGTCATGTTGTGCAGACCATAATTTGTCTTAATAATATGTGATGACTTCTATTTTATGTCTTTTTTGCAGATGTAGCCTCCAGAAAATCTCACTGTACCAGTTTACCATCTAAGAAATTATCTATAAAATGACATTACCACCCCTGGCTCTATGCCAATAATACAGACTGCATTTAATGTACAAAAAAAGCACCTCACTGGCTCTTTCATCCACTGACACATTGTTTCCTTATCATTAAGTCAACTATTGACTGCAATGTCTTCACACTTACAGATTTATGCTTCAGTGGCTTCTTCTATCTGATATGTGGATACTTGGATCAATCATGAAATAAATTGACCTTAAACGGTTTCATTATTTTTATATTGCAAAATTAGTATTCTGGTTACATTGAACATTTGCTTATAAGTCTAGTATCATATTGGATAGAATATTTTCCAGTACACTATGTTTTAATCAATGGCCCCATGTGCTACCTATTGATTCCATTCTGCAAAAGCCATTCTGCATCATTCTGTATGGAATTAACTGTAGAGAATTATGTTATTATAGCATCAATATTATTTGAGAAAGCTCAAGTCTTCTCAACATGTTATGGACTGAGATGACAAAGTGCCCCACAGCAACAATTACAGTCTTCCCCTACTGTTATGTTGGGTTAGCCACTCAGCACAGAGGAGTATATTTTTTTTCCTAATAAAATGTGAACTTAGCCAAACTCCCAAAATATTAATAATGATATTCAACTAAGGTAATAAAAATAAAGGGTTTATTTTCAGAGATTGAAACAACAGTAGTTTTTACAATGCATGGGTCTGACTCATGGACATAGTTGTATTTTGTAAGCTCGTTGTACAGATCTCTAATATGGCACCTGTCATAAAAGTATGGTAAAAAAGGACCAGTCTCTTAAACCGTCATTTGAGAGAGGACTTGTCACTCTCATATTGAACATAGAAGCATGGCTTCATTATAAATTGTAAATAGAAAAAGAGCTAACACTCATTGCAAATTAAAAAAAAAAGCTTTGACCCCTTTGCTCTACAATCCCCACTGGAAACAGGAAATTGAAGTAGGGTATTTGACAGAGAGCAGACATGGAGAGGAAACAAAAGGCTGTGTGATGACACTTTTTTCTCCTGTGTAAAAAGGTCTTCCTTTTTTCAAAGAACTACAAGCAAACAGAACATCGCCGGATACCAAATATGAATATTGCTTTTTATTGTGACAGGTGTAGGTCCTATAGTTATGGGACATTTATTTTTTGGCGTCGTGGAGCAGTGGTAAATCCAACACATTTACTTCACTGCTTTATGGTCTGCGCATCAGCCCTGAATTAATATTGGCCAGATGGATAACGTTGAATAAGCCATGGCTCATATCTATAGAAAGCTAAAATCAATAAGTAAATAATAGCATTAATATCTCGCATTTGGGACCTCCAAGGGGGGCAGATATCCTTAATATCGGGGAACTCACAATTTTTGGCAGCCAAGCCGCATCTCATTTATCAGCCCTCATGTGAAGTCACAAGAGGAGTGACTCAGAGCCATCGTTCAGTACTTCGACATAATGCTCCCTGTAAGGCTGCACCATTTCCTAATGGGAATTCTCCCATCTGTAAGATCTGCGCCATTCCAATGACAACAGGTGAAGTAATTTTCTTTTGTTTATCATTTTTATTTTTATGTAACTGTTTATACTGTAATGTATTGTCACTTTAGTAATATTTTTTGTCTAATTGCTGGATTAAATATATAAAATTGGTTCCTCCTGGTCTATAAGTCAGACCCCTGAAGCCTTGTGAGGCTTCACGTTACCAGTAACAGGTGTCCAATAGGCCTGTATAAACGATTGGTGGTGGCAACTAGTCTTCCTTGGCAGTGACCATAGTAAAGTATATACACTACCATTCAAAAGTTTGGGGTCACCCAGACAATTTTGTGTTTTCCATGAAAACTCATACTTTTATTTATCAAATGAGTTGCAAAATGATCAGAAAATATAGTCCAGACATTAACAAGGTTAGAAATAATGATTTTTATTTGAAAGAATAATTTTCTCCTTCAAACTTTGCTTTCGTCAAAGAATGCTCCCTTTTCAGCAATTCCAGCATTGCAAACCTTTGTCATTCTAGCTGCTAATTTGCTGAGGTAATCTTGAGAAATTTACCCCCATGCTTCCTGAGCCCTCCCCACAAGTTGGACTGGCTTGATGGGCACTTTTTTCGTACCACAACAGCTCAATGGGGTTGAGATCTGGTGACTGCGCTGGCCACTCCATTACAGATAGAATACCAGCTGCCTGCTTCTTCCCTAAATAGTTTATGCATAATTTGGAGGTGTGGTTTGGGTCATTGTCCTGTTGTAGAATGAAATTAACTCCAATCAAGCGCTGTCCACAGGGTATGGCATGGCATTGCAAAATGGAGTGATAGCCTTCTTTATTCAAAATCCCATTTACATTGTACAAATCTCCCACTTTACGAGCACCAAAGCAACCCCAGACCATCACATTACCTCCACCATGCTTGACAGATAGCGTCAGGCACTCTTCCAGCATCTTTTCAGTTGTTCTGCATCTCACAAATGTTCTTCTGTGTGATCCAAACACCTCAAACTTTAATTCGTCTGTCCATAAAACTTTTTTTCCAATCTTCCTCTGTTTAATGTCTGTGTTCTTTTGCCCATATTAGTCTTTTCCTTTTATTAGCCAGTCTCAGATATGGCTTTTTCTTTGCCATTTTGCTTTGAAGGCCAGCATCCTGGAGTCGCCTCTTCACTGTAGACATTGACACTGGCGTTTTGCGTGTACTATTTAATCAAGCTGCCAGTTAAGGAGCTGTGAGGCGTCGATTTCTCAAACTAGAGACTCTAATGTACTTGTCTTGTTGCTCAGTTGTGCAGCGGGGCCTCCCACTTCTCTTTCTACTCTGGTTAGAGCCTGTTTGTGCTCTCCTCTGAAGGGAGTAGTACACACCGTTGTAGGAAATCTTCAGTTTCTTGGCAACTTCTCGCATGGAATAGCCTTCATTTCTAAGAACAAGAATAGACGGTCGAGTTTCACATGAAAGTTCTCTTTTTCTGGCCATTTTGAGAGTTTCATAGAACAAACAAAGGTAATGCTTCAGATTCTCAACTAGCTCAAAGGAACGTCAATTTTATAGCTTCTCAAATCAGCCAAACCATTTTCAGCTGGGCTAACATACTTGTGCAAGGGTTTTCTAAACATCCATTAGCCTTCTTACACAGTTAGCAAACACAATGTACCATTAAAACACTGGAGTGGTGGTTGTTGGAAATGGGCCTCTATACACCTATGTAGATATTGCAATAAAAACAAGACGTTTGCAGCTAGAATAGTAATTTACCACATTAACAATGTATAGAGTGTATTTCTGATTCATTTAATGTTAGCTTCATTGAAAAAAAATGTGCTTTTCTTTAAAAAAAAATGACATTTCTAAATGACCCCAAACTTTTGAATGGTAATGTATGTATATATATATATATATATATATATATATATATATATATATATATATATATATGTTAGAATCGGATATGTATATACTATATGTTCACTCGGAAGCGCCCAATAACCTGCCTAGTAGTGAATCGTCCATCAATCGCCAGTCAATTGCTTGATTGTCCCGACGATTGAAGGCAGCAGAGAGCTGTTTCATGACAGCACCCTATAGACCAATACTGCACAATAAAAAGACTCCATGTTCCACCAAACAGGTTTTAGGCACATGATCATGTACATCAGGACTTATAACTATAGTGACACTGAAGATACATTGGAAGCTACAAATGTTTAGATTTTTTCATGTTTTATTGAGTAGCAACAGTAAATCACTACGGACCTAATTAGGCTTTTTGTAAACCAACAGTATAAGATGTTTTCGAAATGACATTTAAAACTATAAGACACAGCCTACAAAGCATGAAACACACACTAGTCCCTTTGCTTTGTTTTATTATTTATCACTCACAGTGGATTTAACTAGTTGATCATTTAATACTGCCCAAACACGACAAACAGATAGACAATCTCTACAAATGTATTTCACTTTTTACTTTTGGTACATCATAGTCCAAAGATGCCAACAGAAGAATTTTGTAATCGTAGTTCTCTACCATACCTTCATATGAAAGGTAAAAAAAAAAAAATTTCAGATTAGCAGTTTTATTTTCCACCTGTATATCCACAAGCAAAAGTTGAATAAATGTTGCCATAGGGTATGAGCACATAACACCTCTTATTGAGTGGGTCAGCTCTGAAACCTGCCTGAAAAAATGCCCTAACTTGCTGTTCATATATTCAATCTCTTGATTGTCATTTAACCCCATTAGGTTCCAAAAGAAGCAAATCAGTTATAAGACGTGACCTGGCCATTCTTCTGGTGTCTTTCATTTGGAATATGCCACAAACTAAATAAAGAAGCCTATGGGTAATTGAAAAAGTCAGAGGGACGATGCCTGGTATCTTTTTTAGCATTTTAAAAATGTCGCAGTATATGCATAGGCTGCTGTTCTGGGCAGTGAGAGCCCTGTTTTACCAAGTATGATGCGCCGCTAAGAACGAAAAATCATTTCACCCAATAAATGAGTGTTTTGCTCATTAATTGATTGGCAGCCTGCTTACATAGTAAGATAATTGTGAAATTAGCATTTTTAACAACATTTGTTCACGATTATTTTTCAGTGTAAATGCAACATTAAACTCTTCCCACCCCTTGCTGGTTCTAACTACAGCATCTACCTAGAGTAAATATCTTTTTCTTTCCCATATACACAGTGGGGAAAATAAGTATTTGATACACTGCCGATTTTGCAAGTTTTCCCACCTACAAAGAATGGAGGGTCTGTAATTTTTATCATAGGTACACTTAACCTGTGAGACACAGAATCTTATAAAAAATCCAGAAATTCACATTGTATGATTTTTACATAATTCATTTGCATTTTATTGCATGAAATAAGTATTTGATGCAATAGAAAAACAGAACTTAATATTTAGTACAGAAACCTTTCTTTGCAATTACAGAGGTCAGACGTTTCCTGTAGTTCTTAACAAAGTTTGCACACACTGCAGCAGGGATTTTGGCCCACTCCTCCATACAGACGTTCTCCAGATCTTTTAGGTTTCGGGGCTGTCGCTAGGCAACATTGACTTTCAGCTCCCTCCAAAAACTTTCTATTGGGTTCAGGTCTGGAGACTGACTAGGCCACTCCATGACCTTGAAATGATTCTTACGGAGCCACTCCTTAGTTGTCCTGGCTGTGTATTTCTGGTCATTGTCACGCTTGAAGACCCAGCCACGACCCATCTTCAATGCTTTTACTGAGGAAAGGAGGTTGCTTGTCAAAATCTTGCGATATATGGCATTATCCATCCTCCCTTCAATACGGTGCAGTTGTTCTGTCCCTTTTGCAGAAAAGCACCCCCAGGGTATGATGTTTCCCCCACCATGCTTCACGGTTGCGATGGTGTTCTTGTGGTTGTACTCATCCTTCCTCTTCCTCCAAACATGGCGAGTGGAGTTGATACCAAAAAATTATATTTTTGTCTCATCTGACCACATGACCTTCTCCCATGCCTCTTTCTGGATCATCCAGATTGTCATTGGTGAACTTCAAACGGGCCTGGACATGTTCTGGCGTGGGCAGGGGGACCTTGAGTGCCCTGCACGTTTTTAATTCATGACGGCGTAATGTGTTACTAATAGTAATGTTTGAGACTGTGGTCCCAGCTCTCTGCAGGTCATTGACCAGGTCCTGCCGTGTAGTTCTGGGCTGATTCCTGACCTTTCTGAGAATCATCCTTAGCCCACGAGGCGAGATTTTGCATGGAGCCCCACACCGAGGAACATTGACAGTCATCTTGTGTTTCTTCCATCTTCTAATAATTGTGCCAATAGTTGTTGCCTTCTCAACAAGCTGCTTGCCTATTGTCCTGTAGCCTTGTGCAGGTGTACAATTTTGTCCCTGGTGTCCTTAGACAGTTCTTTGGTCTTGGCCATGGTGGAGAGGTTTGAGTGTGATTGATTGATTGACTGTGTGGACAAGTGTCTTTTATACAGGTAATGAGTTCAAACAGGTGAAATTAATACAGGTAATGAGTGCAGAGTAGAAGGGCTTCTAAAGAAAAACTAACAGGTCTATGAGAGCCAGAATTCTAGCTGGTTGGTAAGTGATCAAATACTTATTTTATCCAATAAAATGCAATTTAATTATTTCACAATCATACAATGTGATTTTCTGCTTTTTATTTCTAGATTCTGTCTCTCACAGTTGAAGTGTACCTATGATAAAAATTACAGACCTTTCCATTCTTTGTAGGTGGGAAAACTTGCAAAATCGTCAGTGTATCAAATACTTATGTTCCCCACTGTATGAAGAATGAAGGTCCGTGGAAAAAGGGGTATACCTGATTCCTGTGGGCTGCAGAATGCATGTGCCTCACCCTTTTGAAGAACTGTATACGAGAGTCATTAGTTTGGCTATTTTGATAACTTTCATAGATATTAGTTGACAGGGTCATGCACAGGTAAGTCTGTATGTGGCTGCCATACTGTATCTGTCTTCTCGACATGCAATCAAGGCTCCGTCAACCTTTAATTGGCCATGCTCACTACTGCAGAGTTTAACCTCTATAATTTAAGTGCCATCTTGTATTTCAGTGCCGAATAGTATTTCTAAATGTACACCAACCTGATGTAAGCTCATCAATACAGAACAAATGCATCTATTATTAAAGGGGTTGTCAAGGTTTGGAATAAAAGTCTGAAATCACTCTATGTGACTGTATACTTGTGAACTCCCACAGCGCACACTGCCAGAATTCTCCAGTGCCAAAGGAAAAACTGGGCGGTCATGTGACTGCAAGTATGCAATACATATACTTATGGCCACGGTCTGACTAGACATGAGCAGTGTATTAAATGAGGCTGTGCATGAGTAGTTGGAATGTAGTCGGAAGTATCTCGCCTCCAGCACCGGAGAATCCAGACAGAGTGTACTTCGAGGATTCACAAGTTTGCAATCACGTAGAGTGACCACAGACATTCGTGCCAAACCTGGACAACCCCTTTAAGTGAAACAAGCTCATCCAAAAAGCAACTTCATTTCAAGTCCATAAACAATTCAGCTACTGGATAATGATTACTCTTTCCACATGGAGACAACCCATTGTCTACAAGGTATACGAACACAGTATGTCTTTTGTACAATTTTTACCTTAAACATCATTGTCATGATTCATCGAGACAAGCGTTTTTCACACCAATCTTGATGAGGGGGCAGGGTGGAGTGTGAGGTGTCTTATCTAATAAGAGGTGTAATAAATCAGGCGAGGTGCAAACTGGCGGGCGCCTCCATATGTGCGTAGTAACAAATCTTACTCCAGTTAGATACGCCATCCCTTGACATGAATAACGTGCAGAAGTTGCCATACCAAATCTCGCCCATTTCCTGATAACCAGAGGTTCAGCTCAGGGAGGTGAAACACCTGAGTGGGCCCTTAACCAGGTAATATTGATTACAACTAAGGTGGCGCACCCTAATTGTGGCTTCAGGGGATTCTCAACTGATGGCTAACAATAAATCTGTATACAAAAACCAACACTGATATCACCGCCATTTGTTGACCATATAGTGGTAGATACCAATCTTGCAGAACATGTAAGAGATCACAGTACAGTTACAGATAATGACTTATAGTTGATGCTCTTTCTGATAAAGTCGTTCACTTTTCCTGACTTTTCCATCTGCCCCAGACTGACATAACTTCTCCAGCCAGGAATTGTCTGCAGAGATTACAACAAAGACACATGTGGCTTCTCGCATTTCCATCACCGTCCTCATCTATTCCCAACCTGCTCAAACTCCTCATCCTGCTGATCCCCCAATACTGAGCTGCTGCTGCCGTGTCCTTATTACAGCACCTGCTGTGTAGCACAAAAACTGTGTTCCTTTTACTGCCACACATATTAACCCCACTATTGTCCCCCTTACAAAGTAAATGCCTACTTTGTGCTCTCTAGATGGTAAAATTCCCCCCCTAAAAAATATGAATGCCCTGTACAAGTGCCCTAGAAAACAGTGTCCACATTTGGCTCCTTGAAAGTAATAATGCCCCCATATGCACCTTTGACAGTCACAATACTCTGTCCCTATAACAATAACGCTTAAGTGCCCACTTAACATTTAATAATGTTCCCTGAATGATGAGCCCACAGCTCTGCTTTACACAGTATAATGACCATTCAGCTCCCCCATAAACATTATGATGGGCCCATAGCTCCAGTATTATGGACCCATAGCTCCGCTATACACAGTATAATACCCCCAGAGCTCCTCTATAAACATTATGATGGCCCCACAGCTCTCCTATACATAATATGAGGTCCTCATTGCTCCCCCAAACCACAGTATAATGACCCCCACACTAGTCCCCACACTGTATAATGGCCTCTACAGTAGGCTCCACACTGTATGATGGACCCGTCATTAGTCCAGACACATTTTCAGGGCCCCCACACAAAAATATGGCCCCTACACTAGCCCCCAAACTGTATAATGGCTCTCACATTAGTTCCCATACTGTATAATGGCCCCACACTATATGATGGACACCTCAATAATCCCCACACTGTTTTATGGCCCCCACATTAGCTCTCACACTAAATAATGGCCATCAAACTTTATGAAGGCCCCTACATTTGTAACCACGCTGTGTAATGGCCTCCACATTTGCACCCACGCTGTATAATGGCCGCAACATTTATACCCACAATGTATAATGTTCCCCACATTTATACCCACAATGTATAACGTTCCCCAAATTTATACCCATGCTGTATAATGTCCCCCACAGTTTGAGACACGCCACAGCAGTCCCCACACTGTATGAGGGCCCCCACACTAGCCCTTGCAATGTATGAGGGCCCCCATACTTTATGATGCCCTCACAGTCACACCCCATGTTTTAATTAAAATAACAAACATCACATACTCTCCCAATCCAAGATCCCGACGAGCCCTACTGAAAAGCGTCAGCGCATGCACTGGCTTGTGTACTGTGCGTGCACCGGTGCTTCTTAATCTGCATCACTCGGCCGTTCTGTAGGCTGCGGTCTACTGCTGAGCTTAACTATACTGACGTGCCTAGCACACTGATACAGTTAAGGGTACCGTAGCTCCGAATAGGCCCCTATGAGCACGGGGCCCGGGCTGGCCGTGCCGTCTACCCACTGGTAGCTATGATACTGCCGATAACTTTATAGGAGTCGGTCAAATATAGTGCAAAAACAGCAAACTATTTATATGCAGCATCTTTTCGAAGCTTTTTACAAAACTGGTGTAAGAGCTTTGATCTATCAGGGCCAATATTTCTACATTTAACTGTTTAGTATCTGAATATTATGAGAAAAGTGAAATAGACTCTGCCCTCAATGTTTTATATGTCTCTATTTCAAACACTGTACACAACAGAGGATAACATTGGAACAGCCTATATTGTTCTGCTGTGGGATAATTTATTACTAAGAATCCCATTCAAGGCCCATTCATATATTATATGACTAACTGATAATTATTTTCATTTTATTAGTATTCATAAATTGTACTGAGACTAATTTACTGCAGTCAGAAGTCAAAACATCTTGGAATATTTCATGCTATATATAATTAAATATTTTCTTGGGATTAAAGCACTAAAGTGCACAGATAACTATTCGCAAATGATGCTGACAAAAGCATAATATACTGCTGACAAACTATAAAATGTCATGATATTTAAAAAAAAATATTTCTACAATGTTTACAAATTAAGCTTCATGCAGCCGGGAAATGTTTCTTCCTTTAGAAAGATGAGAAATTTAATGCAGTCAAATTCCAACGATAGATGCCTTTGAAAAAAAATAAAACCATCAAGATGGAAAGGATTTCCAAATTGATTTTTTTTTTCTTTGATATTAAATTATGGCTGTGTAGTGTTTTGCTAAACATATTATAAATTTGTTGATTAGACTGGGTAAGGTCACATTTATAGTTTTGCCAAGTAACACTAGGTATGGGTGGATTCGTCCCCCCTACGAACACTTTTTTTTATTAAAGATGAATCAAACCTTTGACTGTATGTTAAGTAAATAGTATAGTCTCATCAAGGTACCGCATTTGCATGTGACCTATTTTGACATATGGAAGTCATACTTTAACCACTTCGCGCCAGAGTCTGTTTTTGCTTTCGTGACCGGGCCAATTTTTTCAATTCTGACCACTGCCAGTTTATGAAGTAATTACCCTGGAACGCTTCAACGTATTCCCCTGATGCTGAGATTGTTTTTTCGTGACATATTGTACTTCATGATAGTGGTAAAATTTCTTCGATATCACTTGCGTTTATTTGTGAAAAAATCAGAAATTTGGCGAAAATTTTGAAAATTTTGCAATTTTCAAACTTTGAATTTTCATGCCCTCAAATCAGAGAGATATGTCACACAAAATAGTTAAGAAATAACATTTCCCACATGTCTACTTTACATCAGCACAATTTTGGAACCCAAATTTTTTTTTGTTAGGGAGCTATAAGGGTTAAAAGTTGACCAGCGATTTCTCATTTTTCCAACAAAATTTACAAAACCATTTTTTTAGGGACCACATCACATTTGAATCACTTTGAGGGGTCTTTATGACAGAAAATACCCAAAAGTGACACCATTCTAAAAACTGCACCCCTCAAGGTGCTCAAAACCACATTCAAGAACTTTATTAACCCTTCAGGTGATTCACAGGAATTTTTGGAATGTGGAAGAAAAAAATTAACATTTAACTTTTTTCACAAAAATGTTATTTTAGACCCAATTTTTTTATTTTCACAGGGGTAACATGAAAAAATGGACCCCAAATTTTTTTGTGCAATTTCTCTTGAGCGTGCTGATACCCTATATGTGAGGGAAAACCACTGTTTGGGCGCACGGCAGGGTTCGGAAGGGAAGGAGCGCCATTAGACTTTTTGAATGTAAAATTTGTCTGAATAATTAGCGGACGCCATGTTGCGTTTGGAGAGCTCCTGATGTGCCTAAACAGTGGAAACCCCCCACAAGTGACACCATTTTGGAAACTAGACCCCTTAGGGAACTTATCTAGATGTGTGGTGAGCACCTTGAACCCCAAGGTGCTTCACAGAAGTTTATAATATTGAGCTGTAAAAATAAAATTTTCACATTTTTCCTACAAAACCGTTTTTCATCCCTTAATTTTGCATTATCATAAGGGTAATAGGATAAATTGCACCACGAAATTTGTTATGCAATTTCTCCTGAACACGCTGATACCCCATATGTGGAGGCAAATTACTGTTTGGGCACATGGCAGGGTTTGAAAGGGAAGGAGCGCCATTTGACTTTTTGAATGTAAAATTTGTTTGAATAATTAGCGGACGCCATGTCACATTTGGGGAGCCCCTAATGTGCCTAAACAGCGGAAACCCCCCACAAGTGCCACCATTTTGGAAACTAGACCCCTTAGGGAACTTATCTAGATGTGTGGTGAGCACCTTGCACCCCCAGCTGCTTCACAGAAGTTTATAATATTGAGCCATAAAAATAAAATTTTCACATTTTTCCCATAAAAAATGTTTTTCATTCCCTAATTTTGCATTATCATAAGGGTAACAGGATAAATTGCACCATGAAATTTGTTGTACAATTTCTCCTGAGTACGCCGATACCCCATATGTGGGGGAAAACCACTGCTTTGGTGTACGGCAGGGTTCGGAAGAGAAAGAAGCGCTATGTTGGCTGGGATAGGCAGCAGACACCATGTCACATTTGAAGAGTCGCTGACATGCCAAAACAGCAGAAACCCCCACAAGTGACCCCATTTTGTAAACTACACCTCTCAAGGAATTCATCTAGGGAAGTAGTGAGCATTTTTTAATTTTTAAATTTATACCATTGGGCAGTGAAAAAAGCATAATTATATTTTTACCACAAAAAAATGTTTTACCCTCAGATTTTACATTTTCACACAGGGCAATGGGTAAAAATGGTGCCGAAATGTGTCACACAATTTCTTCTAAAAGTGTCAATACCCCATATGTGGCTGTATCGTACCACTTAGCCATACGGTGAGATTTGAGGGGGAAGGAGCGCTATTTGACAATTGGAGAACAAATTATTGTAGAATAGGCATTTGGATTTGGGAGCACAAAATTTTCTGAATTTCTTTTGGGGGGCAAGGACCATTTTGCTTTTCCAGAGTCTTTCTGCTACCAGTAACTTGGAAGTCCCTTATATTTTTAACAGATGATGGACCTGAGTGGGGACTAGCTTTTTTTGAGGACTGAGTTGAAGCTTTTATTGGGAACATTTTACGTAACATTTATCCGGCGCTCTAGGCTGAGCACTTACATCGGGGTTTCCATCTAATTTTCCAAGTGATGTAATTCAGATGAAACCCCTGCAGGATCCATTCACTGTAATGAGGCAGCAGAGTTACTCTGGACTCCGTCTGGCCTCTGTTTAGTGGTGTCCTTTTTTTCAGAAGTGCACAAAACTGTGGCCAACCGCACTTTTATGCACGCTTAAAACAAATGACACCGTGGGATCCCAGGCTAGACGGCATCCACAGTGGCCTATATCTGCCTCATTACAGGGAATCTTCCATCATGGGTTCTGGCTGAATCACATATTTCAGAGATTTACACGGAAACTCTGGTGTAAGTGCTCAGCGCAGAGCACAGGATAAATGTGAGCAGAGCCTTACTGGGATCTTT
This sequence comes from Phyllobates terribilis, assembly GCF_046119375.1. Lineage (NCBI taxonomy): Eukaryota > Metazoa > Chordata > Amphibia > Anura > Dendrobatidae > Phyllobates > Phyllobates terribilis. The sequence goes on along the minus strand of NW_027362764.1, from coordinate 670,045,058 downwards.
GGGAGACATAATAAACAAATCAGTAGCAGGTGAATAATATTTGTTTTATTTATTTTTTATGCCGTTCCTAGTGTGATATAACTGATTAGATTACTTTATTCTTCGGGTCGGTGCGATTACAGAGATACCAGATTTATATCGGGTTTTTATGACTGACAGCTGTCACACAGTAAAATACGCTTTTTTTGCAAAATCTAGTTTTTGCATCACCATATTTTGAGAGCTATAATTTTTCCATATTAAGGCCGATAGAGTCATGTGATGGCTTGTTTTTTGCGGGACGAGTTGAAATTTTTATTGGAACCATTTTTGGGCACGTGACATTTTTTGATCGCTTTCTATTCCATTTTTTGGGAGGTAAAGTTAACAAAAACAAACACATCAGGAATTGTTTTTTGAGTTTTTTTTTATGCCGTTCTGCGTGTGGTAAAAGTGATCAGGCAGCATTATTCTTCGGGTCAGTACGTTTACAGCGATACTACACTTACTGTATTTTTTTCATGTTTTGGCGCTTTTACACAATAAAACAATTTTATAGAAAAAAAAAATATTTTTTTTGCATTGCTTTATTCTGAGCGCTATAACTTTTTTATTTTTTGGCTGATGGAGCTGTATGGCGGCATTTTTTTGCGGAACAAGATGACGTTTTCAGTGGTACCATTTTTATTTCTATTCTGCTTTTTGATCGCATTTTTTTCCACTTTTTGTTTGGCGATATGATGAAAAAGCATATTTTTTTGCTTCGTTTTTTATTTATTTTTATTACGGTGTGCAAAGAAGGAGTTAATTAGTGTGACAGTTTTATAGCTCGGGTTGTTTTGGACGCGGCGATACCAAATATGTGTACTTTTTTTGGTTTTGTAATAATTTACGGATTTATTGGTTTAATATTTTATTTATTTATTTTTATTTATTTTGTGATTTTTTTTTTAATAGTTTAAAAACTTTTTTTTTACTTTTTTACTTAGTCCCTGTATGGGACATTAATTTTTATTTTTCTGATCACTGATCTCATGTAATGTAATACACATATATTACATTATATGAGATCTTCACTGACTGTTTCAGTCAGAGTCTCCTGTCTGACTTCAGCTACATACAGGCTGAAGTCAGACAGGAAGGACACCATATATGGCAGAGCTGGAGGCGGTCATGTGACCTCCAGCTGCCATAGCAACCCCAGGTCCTCAAACGAAACGGAGGTCTTCGGAGGTAAGTAAGACGACCCCCTCTCTTCCTGCTCTCTCCTATATGCCGTGATCACTATAGATCACAGCATATAGAAGACAGCAAAGGGTTAACATCACTGGGACCTGATCTAATCAGGTCCCGATGATGTACCCTGTCAGAGCTAACGCTCTGCACCGGAATCGCAGTGCTTGCAGGACCCTGGGGGTCCTGAGCACTGCGAGAACACCCACCGTTTTTAAACGTCGGCACTGCACAGAGCCCGGCAAGCGCCGACGTTTATCTACAGTGGGCGGTCGGGAACCGGTTAAGGCCTCATTCAGACGACAGTTTTACTTATGTATGAGAAAAACGGACTTAGTTTCAACAATGATTTTCATCAGAGTTTGGTCAGATTTTCAGCAGTTTTTTTTCCCTGATGAGAAAAAAACAAAGTTTTTCCACCTTCTCCTATCAGTGAAAAATGGACACGAATGGCATCCGAATGCTGTCAGATTTTTTTCAGAGACCCATAGACTTACATTGCTAATTTTGATCTGACACTCAGATCTATATCCGACATATCACAGCAATTTTGCACGGACCACTCAGTCCGAGGAAAATTTTTTACATGTGAACAGCTATCCCTGAACAAAATGAATGGCACTCTGCTTGAAAAATTGACATGTGACTGAGCCTTTAAGGCCACGGCCCCATGATCAGTATTTGGTCAGTATTCGGTCAGTATTTTTTCTCTGGAGTGGGAGCCAGAACCAGGTGAGGAACAATCAGAGAAAAGATAGAATAGAAACAAGTCACCAATTCTGCATTTATCACCTACTCCTGGTTTTGGCTTACAAATACTGATGTAAAATACTGACCGAATACTGAATGTGTGAATGTAGCTTTACAGTTACTTACAAAAAAATTTCAATTCAGCAATTATTTTGCAATAATAGGCAATTTTCTGACAGGCTAGTCTTAAACTAGTAACTTCCCTATTATAGAATTATGTTTCCTCCATTGAAGCCAACAGCATTCAATTTAGTTTCATAGTAGGAAAAACAAGAAAATTGAAGCAATGCAAATACATGAACTAACATGAACCTGTAAACTTGTTAATTGCTAATTAATTTGCTATTTAAATGAACAAATACTTAAAAAAAAATTCAGTCAATTATCTCCAAGTGCAATAAAATGAGTCTTATTGTATGCTACAGTATTAATGAGTATTAACGTGACAAAGGAACTATTAATGGGAGTTTGCCAGAACAAAAATGAGTGTTCGAACTAAGCGCAGGCACTCAGTGCTCCCTTAGCATGGCTGAGTAGTTAAGAGCACCTTCCCACCTAATTGTTTTCCATCTATCTCCACCCTCCTCCAGCTCCTGTAAAGATAGTTGTCAATCACAGAAGCTAAGCGTGTAATGTCAGCGTCCCTGCATGCCCATATCTATTCTATCAGACTCTGAGTCCATGTCTACTATACTGACCCTTGGGCTTAGCTGCTGCGGTAGCAGGATCTGTCTTGGAGTGGCACCTGGCACCCACCTGTGGCTTAAGTCCAACCCCACCATCAGGGGCTCTTGTGAAAACCCAGATGTTCCCTTAGTTATGTCCCTCCAGTCTCTCCCCGGTCCATGGCGCAGTGGGTCTACAATCCATCAGCCGGACAGAGCGTTTAGGTAGATGGAAATAAAATTGGTGGGAATGTGCACAGAACTGCTCAACCATGTCAGGGTGCATCGCCTGCATGTGTTTGTTCTGGACAGTAAGCGTTTGTTGAAGGCCTCCCGATAAGTCCTCTCATGCAGCAGGGCCCAGCTACAAATAAAACTTTTCTGTCCCAATAGTTATATCACATCTATTAATCTGAACCTCTTAGCGATGACCGCTGTACATATTCGGCGAAATGTGTTATCAAAGTATGGAATGGGCTCAGGAGCTGAGCCAGCTCCATGAAGCATGAATACTTGTTGTATTACATAGCCGATTGATGTAAGCAAAGCTAGCACAAATGTCAAGTGTGACAGTGACATTTAAAGTTCTTCAAGAGAGCTGCCATTTCTGATGGCCACTGTGTTGAGGAGGGTAATGATTGTTTGGCTTGACTGCTGGGGGTCTTCTCAAGGCCCCCATATCATCCATGTGAGATCTCTTGTGAAGACCAGCCTGTGGTAGTTGGGAAGGTTATGGTTGGCAATATATTGTCTCCATGAAGCATTGTAATCTAACCTAAAGGCAATGTATTCATAAATTTGTATTAATTATATTGTTTGCAATCTAAGACACAGGCGATTAGTTGGGATGCATAGCAGACAGCAATGAGCAGATCAGGCAAAATTCTAATTCGCCAGATTGGCCAGATATTCCCGGGAAATATGATTTGCAGCACAGATATTTTATGCAAATTGAATGTCCCTTATTATTCTCTGGGGTCTCTCCAGACTCCAGAATATAATAAATGTAATATGTAAAAAAAAAAATACATACTCTCACCTTATCGCTCACATTTCCGGATCCTCCACTCCTCACCATTAGAAGTCCGGCTCTTGTTGAATCTTCTTAATACCGCTGCAAGCACTTGAAATCTCTGGGCTTTGGGCCTCCAACTCCAATGAGGCCTGGAACTGTCCTGCTCATGTGTGTAAGGTCACGGCACATGTCATGATGTCATGACCTTACGAGCGCATGTACAGAACCCTCCTGGGCCTCATCAGTATCAAAAGGCCTGGCCTAGCGTAAAGAGCCCCAGGATTTCCATGTTCACGGCAACAATAAGAAGATATGCCAAAGACTGCATGGGGGGACTGGGAAGAGTGGATGAACTGGAGAGGTGAGCGGTAAGGTGAGTATAAATATGTTGTTATTTTTAACCTTTTTGATGGCCTTTTACATATCACCTAATCTCTATTTTGCTGAATTACCAAAAATCTCAATTTTGCCGAAAAAATAATTTTTATAAAATTCAACAAGAATTCAATTGCACTCGAAAAAATTCTCTCATCTCTAATAACAGACTATGGTTCCTTTGATTTGGTTCTATATAGCTCATCTAGATCAGGGTTCCCCAACTCCAGTCCTCAAGGCCCACCAACAGGTCATGTTTTCAGGATTTCCTTAGTATTGCACAGGTGATGGAATTATTGCCTGTGCAGGTGATGCAATTATCACCTGTGTAATACTAAGGAAATCCTGAAAACATGACCTGTTGGTGGGCCTTGAGGACTGGAGTTGGGGAACCCTGATCTAGATTATCCAGATTTTGTAACAATTTTGCATTATGGCTTATCTATTTGCCTTATTACTTTTCCTTCAATCCAAAACCCGCTTTCAATTCATATAATTTCAGAATTATGGATGACCAATTTGATCATGTATTTAAAAATAAATATCTGGGGAAAAAAAAGCTAAAACACCAAAGTATCCATTACCATTTTGTTTAAATGTAGTGCCAAAATATTCATCCAATTTGTACAAATTTAGTAATTAATCAGTCACTCAAAGATAATTATTATAAAGAAAAGTGAAAACATTAAAGAGCAGAAGAATAGAAGTAAAAATAGCCAGGATGGCTCAGCTTGCAAGGAAAAAGAATTTCAAAATGATACAAAAAAAGAAAAAAAAACCCAGCTGGAAATCCCATTTATCTTGCAGCAAAGTTTGATTTGAAGGATTGAATAAAATCAAGCAATCAAAAGAAACAATGTATAACAAGCATCAAATTAGGAACAATAGCGATGCGGCTTTAACAGCTTCAGACTATTTATTTGCATAACTGATTAAAGGAAAAATTTCAATGACATCATTGGTGAGGAAAAATAAAGTAATAAACTTTGGAGGCAGATATATTTCTTAAAGAGTAGTATGTTTTTCCAAGATTCTTTTGAAAAATGTCTAAATCTCTCCACTATAGAATATCTCAGAGCAAATCACCCACCCTCTTTAGTTTAATTTGCCTATGACATATATTCTACTAAAATTTTGCTTTCTGACCTTCATATTTATAGAATAGTCGTACAAACAGGACATCTGCTTTGTCCTTAACCCCTTCCTGATGGGGCAATTTTCCATTTTTTTTTGTTTTCTTTTTTCCTTCCTTTCTTCCAAGAGCTATAACTTTTTTATTTTTCTGTCCTTATAGCCGTATGGGGGCTTTTTTTTTTGCGGGACGAGTTGTACTTTTGAATGACACAATTCATTTTATCATGTGATGTACTGGAAATTGGGCTCCACCATTGTTTTTTTTTATTTACGATGTTCACTTTCACATTACGGAAAAACTGACTTGGCAATATGATTCTCCAGGTCAGTACAATTATGCGAATAGTACATTTAAACTTTAATGGTGAAAATAATTTGGAATTTTGTAAAAAAATATTTTTTTGCTTTTCTTGCCATATTCCGAGACCTCTAATGATTTCAATTTTCAAGATATGGGGCTGTGATAGTTTATTTTTTGCGCCCCTAGCTGTTTTTACTGATACCATTTTGGGGTAGATACAAAATTTTAATCACCTCTTATTATATTTTATTGCAACTTGCAGAGGTCAAAAAACTTATTTCTGGCATTTCAATTCTGTTTCTCATTACACCGTGTACCATTCAGATGATTTATTTTATATTTTGATAGATCTGACTTTTACAAATGCAGCAAAACGAAATATGTGTATTTTTTATTATTTTTACTTGCTTTGTTTTTAATGGGGCAAAAGGGGGGTGATTTTAAAGTTGTATATATATATACAGTACAGACCAAAAGTTTGGACACACCTTCTCATTTAAAGATTTTCCTGTATTTTCATGACTATGAAAATTGTACATTCACACTGAAGGCATAAAAACTATGAATCAACACATGTGGAATTATATACTTAACAAAAAAGTGTGAAACAACTGAAAATATGTCTTATATTCTAGGTTCTTCAAAGTAGCCACCTTTTGCTTTGATGACTGCTTTGCACACTCTTGGCATTCTCTTGATGAGCTTCAAGAGGTAGTCACCGGAAATGGTTTTCACTTCACAGGTGTGCCCTGTCAGGTTTAATAAGTGGGATTTCTTGCATTATAAATGGGGTTGGGACAATCAATTGTGTTGTGCAGAAGTCTGGTGCATACACAGCTGATAGTCCTACTGAATAGACTGTTAGAATTTGTATTATGGCAAGAAAAAAGCAGCTAAGTAAAGAAAAACGAGTGGCCATCGTTACTTTAAGAAATGAAGGTCAGTCAGTCCGAAAAATTGGGAAAACTTTGAAAGTGTCCTCAAGTGCAGTTGCAAAAACCATCAAGCGCTACAAAGAAACTTGCTCACATGAGGACCGCCCCAGGAAAGGAAGACAAAGAGTCACCTCTGCTTCTGAGGATAAGTTTATCCGAGTCACCAGCCTCAGAAATCGCAGGTTAACAGCAGCTCAGATTAGAGACCAGGTCAATACCACACAGAGTTCTAGCAGCAGACACATCTCTACAACAACTGTTAAGAGGAGACTTTGTGCAGCAGGCCTTCATGGTAAAATAGCTGCTAGGAAACCACTGCTAAGGACAGGCAACAAGCAGAAGAGAATTGTTTGGGCTAAAGAACACAAGGAATGGACATTAGACCAGTGGAAATCTGTGCTTTGGTCTGATGAGTCCAAATTTGAGATCTTTGGTTCCAACCACCATGTCTTTGTGCGACGCAGAAAAGGTGAATGGATGGACTCTACATGCCTGGTTGCCACCGTGAAGCATGGAGGAGGAGGTGTGATGGTGTGGGGGTGCTTTGCTTGTGACACTGTTGGGGATTTATTCAAAATTGAAGGCATACTGAACCAGTATGGCGACCACAGCATCTTGCAGCGGCATGCTATTCCATCCGGTCTGCGTTTAGTTGGACCATCATTTATTTTTCAACAGGACAATGACCCCAAACACACCTCCAGGCTGTGTAAGGGCTATTTGACGAAGAAGGAGAGCGATGGGGTGCTACGCTAGATGACCTGGCCTCCACAGTCACCTGACCGGAACCCAATCGAGATGGTTTGGGGTGAGCTGGACTGCAGAGTGAACGCAAAAGGGCCAACAAGTGCTAAGCATCTCTGGGAACTCCTTCAAGATTGTTGGAAGACCATTTCCGGTGACTACCTCTTGAATCTCATCAAGAGAATGCCAAGAGTGTGCAAAGCAGTCATCAAAGTAAAAGGTGGCTACTTTGAAGAAGCTAGAATATAAGACATATTTTCAGTTGTTTCACACTTTTTTGTTAAGTACATAATTCCACATGTGTTAATTCATAGTTTTGATGCCTTCAGTGTGAATGTACAATTTTCATAGCCAAGAAAACACAGAAAAATCTTTAAATGAGAAGGTGTGTCCAAACTTTTGGTCTGTACTGTATATATATTTATTTTTTTTCATGCTATTAATTTTTTTTTCACTTTTTACTGTATTAAATAGTCCTCTTAGGGGACTTGAAGCTGCAATGGTCTTTTCACTTGTATTGTATATAGCAATGTATCAGCACTGCTGTGTATAGTGAAAATCACGATCTTCTATAAACGCCAGCTAAATGTTGACTTTCACAGGAGTATGGTAATGACAGGCACAGAGGTCTTCAGCAGATTTCTGGCAGTCATAATAACCCATTGGTGCCTAGCGATATTGCCATGGGCAAGCCGATGGGCGCGCGGAATGAGGCCATTGGATTAAATCAGCCATCATCTGCTGGGAAAGATGCGAGCTCGGCGGGCGAGTGTGTGCACATACCATAATTGAAGGAATATACAATCGTGGCTACCAACAGAAGCTCCCACAAAGGTGTGAACAAAGCCTAAGGTGGATAGTGCAAATGTGTTCATTCCTATAGATACATCTGTTATGCAATACTGAAGGCATGGTCTAGTGGGGAGGGTTATGTGGGGGCCATTGTACTGTTTAGAGAGCTAGTTGGGGGGCCATGGCCCACCATACTATTTAGAGGGCTTGTTGAGGGGCATTATACTGTTTAGAGAGCTATGTGGGGGGCCATTATACTATTTAGAGGGATTTTAGGGGGCCATTATACTGTTTAGAGGGCTATATGGGAGGCCATTATATGGTTTAGCAAAATATGTGGGGGCTATCATACTGTTTGGAGCGCTATGTGGGGGCCAATTAGAACTTCTGCTATAGGGCCTCATTATTTCTATGTACACCCCTGATATGTATCTATATAAAAATATCTATATATTTTTTTCTACATCCTTCATTTGCTATTTATAGCTGGATGCCAACAAACTTCTGTAACTTTCATTTGCCTCTGACTTCTTGATGCCCAGTTATAAATTTCATACTGTTGGTTTGTGCAGTGAGGTTTAGAGAAAACTATTAATGCTGTAATTTGATAATATGTTAGAAAATTCCATGGTGAATATTTCCTGCAGGATTTTTTTTTTCCATTTCCAATTGCTCTTCAGTCATTTAAATGCAAATTCATTTCCATTTTTAACTCTATTCCAAGATGTTTTAAAATTAAAATTAAGTCTTTCCATTTCTGGTAATATTTCTTTATTTGTGTAATGTAAATATTAGAGGGTGACTAAACTATGTTATGTATTTTTTCCATGAGGTGCCTTTGGGATTAACTATTTGTTAAAGCAGCCCTCCCATTATAATTATTGTAAATGTATATGTAGTGTACTGTCAGTGTGTTAAAATACTCACCGACTGCCGTCTTCTCCGGGATTCAACACCGTTCTGCTGCTCTTGTCTTACATGTGACGGTAATTCAGACTCTCCGGATCAATCTATGCTCTATGTATGAGCTGGAAGTCTCTTTACATTGTAAAAAAACACTTCTGAGTCACACGGAGCGCAGTGTGATCTGGAGAGTCTGAATTGCCATCATGTGACGCAAAAGCGGAGCGGAGCAGCGCTGGATACTGGAGAAGACGGCGATCGGTGGGTATATTAACACTGACACTACATACATACATATATACACAGGTTTAGGGGAAAAAAAATAATGGGAGAGCTTCTTTACATTTTTTTTTAGATCTGATGCTAGCTTTGAACCTAATAAATTCCTTCAGATTATGAAGAAAAAATATTTTGGACACTGGTACATACAGGTTCGCTAGGTGTCAGTAATCAAAGTAATAAACAGAGGCTTCCAAACATCCTGTGAGTCCAGAGTTCAGCAGGTGCGTGTTATCAGAGAAACATCAATGACACCCTCTTCTAGTCATCTGACCACTGCAGTCCATCACAGGAATTTTTTACTTACAGCAAAGTGTATGTTAATTAACTTTCTATCTTAGGTTTTGCCTGTTTAATGGCCAGTGTGAATATGCTACTACACGTTTCATGTACACCAACTTATACCCCAGTTCATTTCTTTTGGTTTCACATATTTTTTTTGCCTGGAGTGCTCCTCTTTGCATTTTATCTTAATAGAAAATAATGAAATTGAAGACATTATAAACTGGTAAACCAATCCAAAAGACCATATCTTTGAGAAAAAATATATTGGAATGCACATTGATATATTGTTTAAAGAGAGCAAGCCTCTAGACGTCAAATTTTCAAAGCAATTTTGGGTGTCCATCTCAAAAAGGTTTCATTATAAGAAAAACTCTTAGGCCGCATTCAGACGTCCTATTTTTTCATGTATGAAAAAATCGGACCGATTATTCTGATCAGACTTTGATCAGAGTATGATCAGAGTGTGGTACGAGTGTCATCTGATTTTCTCGTACATAGAGAAATAAAAAAACAACAATTTCTCCACCTTCTCCATTTTGACAGTCCAAGAAAATTGGACCACACTCAAAGGTATAAAATTGTATTATATTTTTGCATTCATTGTGTATAGTTCTTCTAAAGGGGTTGTCCACTAGTTGAGCATCCCATCCTCACTTACCATATTTCAACATCTGAAATAAAAAACAGCCTGTACTCACCTCTTGTGTTGGAACCGTTCTTTCTGCCCTGCAGCCTATCAGTGTCCGCTATAGAACCTCTTCACTTTCACTTCTTTCTGAAGTAACTGTCATATGGAACGGTCAGAGAGCAGTAGCCGTTGACACTTCTCATGGGTTTCGGTTTTGTCTGAAGGAAACAATAGTGAAGGGGACTATTAGCTGCCAATGATTGGCTGCAGGGCTCATGTGACATAATGTCACACAAGCCCTGGGAAACCCAGCATCAACATTGCTGGAATACCACCGGCACTGAAGGTGAGTAAAAGATGTTTTTTTATTTTAGTTGGGGGAATATAGTAATTTGAGAAGGGGTTCTCCAAAGAGCGAGTAGTGGACAACCTCGTTAACTATATGGCAAAGAATTGTTCTTGATGATTTACTATGTTGTCTGTTTAAAATTCTGCATTGCTGATATCATACATTATTTCAGTTTATTGCTACTACACGAGTTATTGGTTCTCTTATGACAGTCCTATAAGTTCTACCCAAACCCCAAGACACAAGATTGTCGTTACCTTCTTCTTATTCGTACAGCAATTTGGACAAGGTGAAGAAGGTCAGTCCCCTATAGCTTGGAAACTTGACATATTTGCACAGTAGTCCTATTCTCCTGAAGTTGATAATAAGCGTAAGCTACAGTTCATTTGACCGCTTCTTCTTTATCTCTTCTGCTTCTTTTCAAAATCTGCGGTCTGGACATGACTTGGATTTTTATTTTAAAGTTAAAGATTGATTACTGCTGTTTTACTGTAAAGCAATATCCATTTCTGGAAGTTTTAGAAAAATGGAGTTAGGCTAGGTTGACACTTCACACTAGCATTAGGAATTCCAAATTTCTGCTCCATTATAAAAAATAAAAGACTCTATGAGGTCTAGAAGACTCAATGGAAGTCCCAGCAGACAATTTCTTTTAGGCCATCTCCCCACTATCAGTATTTGGTCAGTATTTTTTCTCAGGAGTGGGAGCCAAAACCAGGAGTGGGTGATAAATGCAGAATTGGTAACTTGTTTCTATTATACCTTTTCTCTGATTGTTCCTCATCTGGTTTTGGCTCCCACTCGTGTAAAAAATACTGACCGAATACTGACCAAATACTGATAATGGGGCTGTGGCCTTAAAGGTAAACTGTCATCAGAAAATAAACTATTACTTATATTAGTTTTTTTGTTTTTTTTTCACATCATAATCTGTATTAAAATAGAAATTTTGCCATTTTCACACTGATCACTGGGGCTTCTTTTGACTCTTACTTACATCCTGCCTCTGATAATAAGGAGCCTTACTGAAAAATTCCTAAAAGGACAGGTAGTAGTAATGTAAAATAGTGTCAGTGGCTATTGGGAATACTGTAAGATTACGTATTTTGTTTTTTTTAACAATGTTGATAATATTAAAAAAAATAAAATAAATTCAAAAACCTGATTTAAATAATAGGTAATTTTCTGATGACAGCTTTAATTTCAGAAGTGCTGAATCAGTTGTGGCTACATTATGTCAACTTGATTCTATAAACTGCAGCTCGCACTAATAATGTAAACAGCGAAACATCTGCATCCTCAGGGAATAAAATGGCGGAGGAGGGAGCTGCCAGCTCCTTCTTACACCATTCAGCATGTATGACTGAGACAGTAGAAGTGATGACATCAATATATCATGCTTGCTATACATAGTGTCAGTGCACACAGCAAAGACCGGATCAGAGCACTGGGGGAACAAAAGCGAGGTATTTTTTTTTTTGTATGAATGTGTGTGGGATGTGTGTCTGTGTGTAGGAGGGTTATTTGAGGGCTCATACTGTAAATAGAGAGGCTAAGTGTTGGCTCATACTATATATGGAGAGGCTATGCCGTATATAGGGGAGCTGTGTGTGGACTCATATTGTATATAGGAGGCTATGTGGGGGATTCACACTGTACATAGGAGGCTATGTGAGGGCTCATACTGTATTTAAGGGACTATGTGGGGGTTCATACTGAATATAGAGGGCTGTGTGTGGGGCTTATATTGTATATGGGGCTGTGTGTGGGGGCTCATACTGTATATAGGGGGTGGTGTGTGGGATCATACGGTATATAGGGGGATGTCAGCATACTTAATTCTGTTCAATATTAAGTGATACAATTAATATTAAAATAATAATTATAATTAACATGTTAATATTAATATTGAGCAAAATACATTTTAGCCTATTGGTTCAGCCCTCTTCAACAGTCATGGTCTCTCATGTGGCCCTCAGGAAAATTAATTGAACACCCCTGCTATATATATATAACATTTTGATTTATTGGCACTCTTGGAGGGAATTTTGGGTCAGTGACGCTCTTATTAAAATTCATGCTTTAGCTATTTTGTTATTTTCTCCATAGGGTATTCTTTAGTACTTCACAAATACCAGGAAAAAATACAAGTAGTACAAAATAAAAAAAGTCATAAAAATATGTTAAAAAAGCCACTTTAAAAAGCAGTACTTTTCAGCAGTAGTTTGAAGTCAATTTTAAAAACATGAAAAAAAAGCCTTCCAGTTAACACGTGAGTTTTTATTTCACATGAACCTACTTCTAAGTCTTACAAAAACAATTTCTACAGCTTATGATGAGTATTACAAGGTTTCAAGACCATTTGTGAACAATGAATCATATTTTATTTTTAGATATGAAATAACCTCTGCATGTAAAGACAGCAAGGAATGGGGACATTACAGGAAATTCTGCAGAAAAGAAGCTTTATGGGGAAATGCACCGATGTAGCAAACGGCGACTTTTCAAATGGTCAATAACTCTTATTACTAGCGATAAGCAAATTGATTGAAAGCAAATTGAATTCAAGTCAAATCTCATGAAATTCACACATCCTGGCAAGTCCAAGTAATTTGCAATTCAATTTGCATGAATTGCCAAAAAAAAAAAGTTTGGCAACTTTGTACACATTACATAGGATTGCACGAGCCACAAAAGGCTGACATGACCTTAGGCATGACCACATGAGCTTCCACATATTGCCTTGCACCTATCACATCACAAAGTAGAGCGCAGCCCAGTAAATCAAAATTCTGTGAAATCAAACTGTCCACTTAGGAAGCAACACTCATTGACAATCAATTTCACATGCTGTTGTGCAAATGGAATAAACAATAGATGGAAATTATTGGCAATTATCAAGACACCTTCAATAAAGGAGTGGTTCTGCTGGTGGGGACCACAGACCACATCTCAGTACCAATGCTTTCTGGCTGATGTTTTGGTCACTTTTGAATGTTGGTTGTGCTTTCACACTCTTGTTAGCATGAGACAGACTCTACAACCAACAGAAGTTGCTCAGGTAGTGCAGCTCATCCAGGATGGCACATCAATGCGGGCTGTGGCAAGAAGGTTTGCTGTGTCTTTCAGCGTAGTGTCCAGAGGCTGGAGGCTCTACCAGGAGACAGGCCAGTACACCAGGAGACATGGAGGGGGCCGTAGGAGGGCAACAACCCACCAGCAGGACCGCTACCTTTGCCTTTGTGCTAGGAGGAACAGAAGGAGCACTGTCAGAGCCCTGCAAAATTACCTCCAGCAGGCCACAAATGTGCATGTGTCTGCACAAACAGTTAGAAACCAACTCCATGAGGGTGGTATGAGGGCCCGACGTCCACAGATGGGGGTTGTGCTCACAGCCCAACACCGTGCAGGACGCTTGGCATTTGCCACAGAACACCAGGATTGGCAAAGTCACCACTGGCACCCTGTGCTCTTCACAGATGAATGCAGGTTCACACTGAGCACATGTGACAAACGTGACAGAGTCTGGAGTAGAGATGAGCGTTGTTCTACTCGAACTGTTCGCCAATCTCAAATTCGAGCTGTTTTGGGCGGTGTTCGAGCCGGTCGGCGAACACGAACAATTTGAGAAAAATTCGGCTGTTCGAGGTTATGTTCGATAACTGTTCGTGCACCAAAATCATAACTGGATTTTTTCTCAGTAATGATGAAAATTAATGTTAATACGCAGTTTGAGTGTACAGCGGGGCGGGGGGAGGGGCAGGGGATGGATCTCTGCAGGAACAATGAAGATCTCCATTTTTTTTTCTCTTTCCCGCATTTGCAGTGGGGAGGTGCAATCTGTCAGCCTATCAGCAGCGCACACACGGAGCGAAGTGCTTTTTTTCACACAAGCAAGGGCATGTGTGATTGGCAGTGTATGTCACATGTCCTTGCCCTATAAGACCAAGCCATTTTCCCCGTCGCCACCATTTTCTCACTGCTGCAGCTGCGTGTTAGACGGCACCGCTGTTGCTGTGTGCGCTATACCTTGTTAATTTCAAGCCAATTTTCGCACAAATATACAGATAGCTTGGGAGTAGGGAATAGTTGTGATTGCAGTCCTTTTAAGGACTAGGTTACAGCATTTCCTACGACTTTTATCAGGCAGGTCTGTGCTCTTAAATAGATAGATTGTGGGAGTAAAGACTAATTGTAATTGGAGTCCTTTTCAGGACTAGGTTACATCAGTTCCTATCAGTTTTTGCCAGGCAGGTCTGTGCCAGTGCTGTGCAAGTTTTTTTCACAGCATTTGGCTGAATCTAGCAAAGCTAATCCTTTTTGGCCTATTGCAGAGTGTGTTAGTCAGTGGAGTAGCCTATCTGTGTTGCAAGATATACCACCTGTGTATAGAATACCAATTTTTTTACTGCACCTAGTGAAGTAAAATCTTTTGGGCATAGCATCATTCTATTAGTCCATCTATACTGACCTCCATCAGGTTGCAAACTGAATATAATTTTTTTCTGCATCTAGCTCTGAAAAAATATTTGGGCTTCTAGCAGTGTGTGGGACTTGGTCTATTAGTCCATCTATACTGACCTCCATCAGGTTGCAAATTAAAAATAATTTTTTTCTTCATTTAGCTCTGAAAAAATATTTGGGCTTCTAGCAGTGTGTGGGACTTGTTCTATTAGTCCTTCTATACTGACCTCCAGCAGGTTGCAAATTGAATATAATTTTTTTCTGCATCTAGCTCTGAAAAAATATTTGGGCTTCTAGCGGTGTGTGGGACTTGGTCTATTAGTCCATCTATACTGACCTCCATCAGGTTGCAAATTAAAAATAATTTTTTTCTGCATCTAGCTCTGAAAAAATATTTGGGCTTCTAGCAGTGTGTGGGACTTGGTCTATTAGTCCATCTATACTGACCTCCATCAGGTTGCAAATTAAAAATAATTTTTTTCTTCATTTATCTCTGAAAAAATATTTGGGCTTCTAGCAGCGTGTGGGACTTGTTCTATTAGCCCATCTATACTGACCTCCATCAGGTTGCAAATTAAAAATAATTTTTTTCTGCATCTAGCTCTGAAAAAATATTTGGGCTTCTAGCAGTGTTTGGGACTTGGTCTATTAGTCCATCTATACTGACCTCCATCAGGTTGCAAATTAAAAATAATTTTTTTCTGCATCTAGCTCTGAAAAAATATTTGGGCTTCTAGCAGTGTGTGGGACTTGGTCTATTAGTCCATCTATACTGACCTCCATCAGGTTGAAAATTGAATAAAAAAAATTTCTGCATCTAGCTCTGAAAAAATATTTGGGCTTCTAGCGGTGTGTGGGACTTGGTCTATTAGTCCATCTATACTGACCTCCATCAGGTTGCAAATTAAAAATAATTTTTTTCTGCATCTAGCTCTGAAAAAATATTTGGGCTTCTAGCAGTGTGTGGGACTTGGTCTATTAGTCCATCTATACTGACCTCCATCAGGTTGCAAATTGAATAAAAAAAATTTCTGCATCTAGCTCTGAAAAAATATTTGGGCTTCTAGCGGTGTGTGGGACTTGGTCTATTAGTCCATCTATACTGACCTCCATCAGGTTGCAAATTAAAAATAATTTTTTTCTGCATCTAACCCAGCCAATAGTTTTGCCCTAATACCACAGTTTGGCCACTCAGCTCTGCTCGGTTACCATCCATTGTTTTTTTGTGCAAACAACTCCAGAGTTGTGAATTAGTTAACCACCAAAATGAGTGGAAAAAGTCCTGCTGCTGGTGGAAAGGGGAAAAGGCGTGTTGGGAAGGGGAAAAAAGGTTGTGTCCGTGGGGTAGGTGCAGAAGAAAGACCATCTTCCAGCCAAACTAAAATGTCTACTTCTTTTAGCGGACAATGTGATAAGATCCCTTTCTTACGGCCACGCCAATCGCTACAAATTCCAGATGAGGCACAAAAACAGCAGGTGCTTCAATGGATATCAAGTGCTCCTTTAAGTGGGCTCTCCTCCACATCAACTTCAACATCACAAATACTCCAGTCCTCAAAGGTGTCACCCAAATCGCACTTGCTTTCTCACAGCTCCCAAATCTCCAGCTGCCCGTCTGAGTATGAGGTAGAACAGATGGTTGAGTCTGCAGAGCTGTTTACTCATACTATAGCCTGGGAATCAGAGGTCGACTCCAGCGCTTCTGTGAATCCAGACGAGGAAATGATCTGCACTGATGCCCAGAATCTTTATGAGTCGGATCCAGGACCAGACGCAGAAGGTTCTGACCATAATGTAGACCCTCATTCCCAAACTGTAACTCCTGTTGGTGGAGACAATGAGGAAGACGATGATAAGACTCAAATACCTGATTGGAGCGACAACTTTAGTTTTTTGTCAGGGCAGGAACAGGTTGGCTCTGAGGACGACGGGTGTGATAACGCACAGGGTGATGATGATGAGGTCGGAGATCCCACTTACTGTCAACCCACAGTCAGCCAAGAGATGAGGTCAGCAGAGGAGGTGGAGGAAGATGCTAGTGACGACGAGGTCAGGTTGCGCCTTCCTGGACAGAGACGTAGTACTGGAAGCACGTCAACAACTGCATCCTCAAACACAACTCTGCCTCTCACCACAAGTCGTGGTGGCTCTTCAGGTCGCATGGGTGCTAAGCCTTGCATAGCCTGGGCATTTTTTCAGATCGATAAAGATGACCCAACTCGTGTTATCTGTAACATTTGTCAGCAAAAGCTAAGTAGAGGCCAAAAAATACATAGTTTGAGTACTTCATGCATGAACCGGCACATGGACATGAAGCATAAGTTGCAGTGGGAAGCTCAGTGTGCTACAATGCGGTCTAGCCGGCCGGGCCAACCACCGTCTGCCATATCTTGTGCATCCGCGGCCTCTTCATCCTCTGTGACTGGGGGGACAGCAGTCACACCTGTTTTGGGGCGCAGACCTGCCACCTCTTTACCCGCAACAGCCAGCGTGATTGGCAGGTCATCATTTTCTTTGGAGGTGGTAACACCAGCTGGTGTTGAGCGCTGTCCGACATCGATAGCACCACCTTTGGATCAAGGCAACCTAACATGTCCGCCTGCATCTTCCTCACAGACCGGCAGTTTGCCGGGGACACCCTTATCAACCCCGTCTAAGCACAATAGCCAGCCCTCGGTCCCTCAGATGTGGACAAGTAAAAGACCATTTCCTCCTAGCCATGAGAAAGCTAAGAGGTTGAATTTCACCATCTGCAAGCTCTTGGCTACAGAAATGCTGCCTTTCCGCCTGGTGGACACAGAGGATTTTCGAGACCTTATGTCCGTCGCAGTGCCCCAGTACCAGATGCCCAGTCGGCACTACTTCTCAAAGAAAGGTGTGCCTGCGCTCCACCAGCATGTCGCACACAACATCACCGCTTCTTTGAGAAACTCTGTGTGTGACAGGGTGCATTTCACCACAGACACTTGGACGAGTAGGCATGGACCGGGGCGGCACATGTCGCTGACTGGGCACTGGGTAACTATGGTGACAGCAGGACAAGGGGCTGCTGTCCAAGTCTTGCCGTCCCCACGAGTTGTGCGTCAATCCTCTTTATGTCATTTTTCCTCCACTGCTTCTGCCTCCTCAACCTCCTCTCGGTCTTCCACCTGCACCCAAAGCATGTCTGGTCATGCCACAAGCTTTCTAACTGCGCAGAAGGGATCCTGCACACCTCCTTACTATGCTGGCAGTAGGGCTCAACGTCATCAGGCGGTTTTTACATTGAAATGTCTGGGAAATGTGAGTCACACAGCTGAGGAGTTGTGGTCAGCTCTGGAGAACCAATTTCATGAATGGTTGTCTCCACTGGACCTGAAACCAGGGAAGGCCGTGTGCGACAATGCTGCAAACCTGGGTGCGGCCCTTCGCCGGGGCAATGTCACACACGTGCCTTGTATGGCTCACGTGTTGAACCTGGTTGTCCAGCAATTTTTAGCCCACTATCCCAGACTAGATGGCCTTCTGCAGAGGGCACGGTCGCTGTGTGCTCACTTCCGCCGTTCGCATCCCGCAGCTCAGCGACTTACATCTTTACAGAAGTCGTTGGGCCTGCCACTTCACCGGCTAAAATGCGATGTGCCTACCCGGTGGAATTCAACTCTGCACATGTTGCAGCGACTGTGGCAGCACCGACAAGCCCTGGTGCAATACGTTCTGACGTATAGCCTGGGCCAACGAGATTCAGAGGTGGGGCAAATCACGCTGGAGGAGTGGTCTCAGATCAGGGACCTATGCACCCTTCTGCACAGTTTTGAAATGGCGACGAAGATGTTTAGTGCTGACGATGCCATTATCAGCATGACTATTCCGGTGATTTACATGCTGGAGCACATGTTAAACAGAATTCGGAGTCAGGTGGTGGCACAAGAGGAGGTGGAGGAAGTAGATGAGGAGGAGTTGTATGCGGAAGGGCTAACATCTGCAAGGTCCAGACGGTCGGCAGCACCAGGGCGGCAGGCATGTGAGGGTGGGGGAGATGATTTTACCAGGGCGCATGGTAGCAGCCAAACTAGTGAGGAAGGTGCAGGAGCCCAGGAAGAAGTGGAGGACGAACTGATGGAAGACTCATCAGATGAGGGAGACCTTGATCACATTTCTGTTGTGCGAGGTTGGGGGGAGAGGACAGAGGAAGGAAGCATGATTGTTACCTCGCCACCAACACAACAGGGACTTGGTGCTCCTGGATGCGCAACACACATGAGTGCCTTCTTGCTGCACTACCTGCAACATGACCCTCGAATTGTGAGAATTAGAAATAATCCTGACTACTGGGTTGCCACACTGTTAGATCCCCGGTACAAAAGTAAATTTGCAGAAATTATTCCAGCCATAGAAAGGGATGCACGCATGCAGGAGTATCAGCAGAGACTGTTGCAGAATCTTACATGTGCTTTTCCACAAAATACCAGTGGTGCACGTAGTGAATCTCACAGTTCCAACTTGCCAACCGTGGGACCGTCAAGTGTTCAGCACTCAAACCGTAACAGAACCACAGTATCTGCTGGTAACATCAATTTTGCGGAATCATTTCACCACTTTTTTAGCCCATCCTTTGCAAGGCCACAGGAGACAAGAAGTCTGGCACATAGTCATCGCCTAGAGACGATGGTACAGGAGTATCTCCAAGTAAACATTGAAGCCACGACTGTGTCACTGGACCCTTGCTCTTTTTGGGCTTCCAATCTGGATAAATGGCCGGAGCTAGCCACTTACGCCTTGGAGATCTTGTCATGCCCCGCAGCCAGCGTTCTGTCTGAACGTGTGTTCAGCGCTGCTGGTGGTGTGCTGACAGATAAGCGCACGCGGCTCTCCACTGATAATGTAGACAGACTCACGTTCATAAAGATGAACAAATCATGGATCCGAAACGACTTTTCTACCCCTGTGTCATCCTGGGGAGAGTAAAAGCTTGATGATTGGTTAAAATCACCCTACCAACCGTTTTAAGCTTTCAAATTACTAATCATGTTTATCTGTATCTTGACTGGAAAATAATTTGGGCTTTGTAGCAGTGTGCAGCACTGATCCTATTAGGCCATCTATAATAAGCTTCACCAGATTTAAAATTAAAAATAATTTTTAGCTGCATCTAGCCCGGAAAATAATTTTGGGGCTCCGAGATGCGCAAGACACATAAGTGCCTTCTTGCTGCACTACCTGCAGCATGACCCTCATATTGTCAGAATTCGAAGTAATCATGACTACTGGGTTGCCACACTCTTAGATCCCCCAAACTTTTCGATCAACCTTTTCATTTTAATAAAGACCAAAAAAATGGTCATTTTTGAAATTATAAGCATTAGCAGGTTGTTAGAAACTGAAATCAAACAGTTTTCAACTCAAAACTTTATTCTAGGTGATGTTACATTTTCACATAGGACCCCTTGTTCGAAAGGAGCTTCTGAACTCTCTCGTCCATTGAATTTGTCAGGTTTTGGATGGTTTCTGCTTCAATTGTTTTGCATGAGGACAGAATACCCTCCCAGAGCTGTTGCTTAGATGTGAACTGCCTCCCGCCATCATAGACACTCCTTTTAATGATGCTCCAAAGGTTCTGAATGGGGTAGAGGTCAGGGGAGCATGGGGGTCACACCATAAGTTTGTCCCCTTTTATGCCCATATCAGCCAGAGATGCAGATGTTTTATGTGCAGCATGAGATGGTGCATTATCATGCAGAAAAATGATCTTGCTGTGAAATACACGGTTCTTCTTCTTGAACCATGGCAGGAAGTGCTGTTTGAGAAAATCCACATACATTATGGAGTTCATCTTTAGCGCCTTCAGGGATCCTAAAGGGGCCGACAATCTCTCTCCCCATGATTCCAGCCCAAAACATTACTCCACCTCCTCCTTGTTGGCGCTGTAGCCGTGTTTGCGTGGGGTGTCCATCAACCAGCCATCCTCCACTCCATTCATCTGGACCATCGAGCGCTGCACGGCACTCATCCGTGAACAAAACAGTTTTGAAATCAGTCTTCATGTAATGTTTGGCCCACTGGAGCCGTTTCTGCTTGTGTGAAGTGGATAGAGGAGGTCGACAGGATGGCGTATGCACAGCTGCAAACCTCTGAAGGACCCTGCATCTTGTTGTTCGGGGGACGTTGGAGGCACAAGCAGCTTCAAAAACTTGTCTGCTGCTATGACAAGGCTTTTTTGCCGCTGCTCTTTCAACCTGACGTAATTGCCTGTAGGAAAGAGTCCTCAATTTGCCCTTATCAGCACGCACACGTGTGTACTGTGAATCAGCTACATACTTCTTGATTGCCAAGACACTTCATCCTGATCATCGCACAATGTTGATTGTAGTCATGCCTTGACCTAAACACTCCACAATTTGTTGCTTCTCAGCAGCCGACACATCCTTTTTCTTTCCCATTTTGGCAGAAAATGTAGGCTGCTTAATAATGTGAGAGAGCCTTCTTAAGTAGTCTTGCCTTTCATTGGACACACCTGCCAAACTAATTAGCACAGGTGTCTGCAATTGCTTACAGTGATATAAAGAGCCCTGACACACATCACCATCAATGAGTTTAACTGACAAACAAACAAATTCTTCCCTTATCACTCCTAAACACTTTTTGCATAATAATTTGGAACGCGTTGTACATGTGCTTTTCCACAAAACACCAGTGGTTCACGTAGTGAATCTTACAGTTCTAACTTGCCAACCGTGGTCTGTATGGAATTGTTCAATAAAGGGCCCAAAATTAAGATAACATAGATGGGAGAGGTCTCTATGAATAGGAATTCCTAAGTATTTGATACCCTGTGAGGGCCAGGCAAAGGGAAAGTTGGACTGGATGGAATCCTATATGGATTTAGGGAGGGAGACATCGAGGGCCTCAGACTTCGCTGCATTGATTTTAAAATTTTACCATGTAACAAAGTGATCTATTTCAGCCATAACAGCAGGGATGGATATATGTGATTGAGTGATATATACTAGGACATCATCAGCAAATAGAGAGCACTTGTACTCGGTGCCTCCCACCTCAATCCACCTAATATTGGGGTTATGGCGAATTGATGAGAGCAGGTGCTCCGTCACTAGGATGTATAAGAGAGGGGACAGAGGACATCCCTGCCTTGTCCCATTGGTGATTGTGAAAGGTGATGAAAATGTTCTGACGCACCCCCTGGGCCTTGGGACACCCGGAGCCGGACCCTTTTTGGTGGATGCTGGTGGTTGTAGTCTTCGTGGCGGTGATCCGGTTCCGTGGCTCAGGGCGGTCAAACCAGTGGCGGAACTATTTATGTGGTTTTGATGTTTAAATGTCCGACTACGCCACCCGTGGATTGCGGTCAGAGTGAACCGCCGCTACAGGGCAGACCGCTAAGGCTGGTGTTGTGGGTGCAGCAGAGCGTAGCATAACTCCCCACGGGAGGAGTATAGCCTCAGGGCAGTGTATGCGGAGGATGGGGGTGATGGTGCAGGGCAGCAGCAGTAACGACACGGAGTCAGTGATGCAGTTCAGGGCATTTACTCACAGTTCTTATTATCCAGACCACGTCTGCAGGTAACGGCTGCCCACGTCGTACTGTGCTCACCAGGTGAGGGGCTCAGACAACTCCCAGATAACTTTGGAGCGCTTCACAGGACCCCCTTTGTGTGTCCTTTGTCTGGCCTTTCTTACCAACACTTCTGTCCGGCTGCCTCGGGCCTCCTCTTGGTAAACTTGGCGCCAGTTTCCCTGACCCTATGTGGTGCCTTCCTAGCGGGTGGAGCAAGGGGCTGCGCCACATAAAATGTCAGAGCCTCCGGTTTCTAGCTGAGGGTCGTTTCCTGCCTCCACTAGTTCGGGGACCGGTCTCCCCCTTTGGCCTGACCCTTCCACGCAGGTGGATTCGGGCGTGCAGTGGCGACTCGCCCGTCCGCACCCCTGGGATCCCTTCATTCCTCATTCCTGGAGCCTTCTCCGCTCCTCTTCCTTCCTTCTCCCTCTTGCAGGCCTGGGCCTCTGTTACTAGGCCCGCCTCCGGAGCAGAGCTCATGCAGAGCCCCTGCTCCCTGCCACTTCTGCTCAGACTTCTCTGCACTGAACTAAGATGGTGCCCACCTTTTATACTCCCTTCTCAATGCACCCAGGAACTGCTTCCTCCCTGCTCCTGCACTGCAGGGTTCCCCTTCCTCAGTGTTCCCTCCCCCCACTCCAGCCAGGGACAGGGACTGTCGTGCCCATCTCAGGGGCATATTGGTCGCCCTGCCCCACGGCAATGTGGTGTAATGCATGCAGGTGTCGGGTCCTGATCCACACTCCATCCTTATCTGAGAGTGAGATATCACACCTCTGGGTGAGGTGCAATACGTCTGTAGCAACCGAGCCCTCGGTGCTACAGTTCCATTTATCTTCAGCCTAGGTGACGTATTGTGATACAGGGCCGTGATTTTGGCTATAAAAGGGTCCCCTAGACCCCTACCCCAAGCTTTTTAAGAGAATCATATATGGCGTGCCAGGAGACTCTATGGAATGCTTTCTCAGCATCCAACGAGAGTATCTACTTACAAATTTTTAACTGCATCTAGCCCAGGAAATACTTTGTGCCTAGTAGCAGTGTCTGCTAGTCAGCGGATTATCCCGGCTGTTAAGCAAGCTACACCACCTGTAGTTTGGACACTTAATTTTTTCAAAGGAAATGCTTCGGGACCACGGGATACTTAGTGAAGAGCATCAGGAGGCACCCCAAGGCATAGGGGCTGGGACTGGCACTAGGATGCCTTGCGGTGGACAGCCGAGCTCGATCCTTATAAAAGCTTTTTAACTGCAGCAGCTTTAGTGGACGCTACTGGAGCTGGAATTACGCGGCTGCTGGCATGAGACTTGCCCTCCAATAGATCCTTGTAAATGGATTTAAAGTGTATTCATTCAAATTAGAGGGACAATTTAAATTAAAAAGCTTAGAGCTGCCTCCACCACAGGGGGGCTCTCTCGACCCACCAGCGGACAGGCACCAGTATTGGGAGAGGGGGGCTGGCCGTCAGGGTTCACCGCGGCTCTGGCACAAACCCGGCGACACGGAGGTGGCACGGGCAGGAGCGGACTGGCCGTCTCGGCTTCTCACTTTTTGGATTTTAGAAGGGCATGACATGCCTATATCTGTGTCTCCCCCTCCTTTTACTCCTCCACCTCTTTTCTTTTCGCATGACTATATGTACTTGTGACTTTTCCATGTGTTAGTTGTGTCTTCTGAGCAGTTTGTCAGCTTTTGGACACCTTTGAAGGTGTTTTCTATGTGTTTCTATGTGTTTTTGTTTGCCTGCCATTGGTTTTAACGGTGTTCGAAGGTGTTCGACGAACAGTTCGACGAACAGTTCGGCGAACACACGGGTGTTCGACGAACCGAACCGAACTCGAACACTACGGGGGTGGCTCAACACTAGTCTGGAGACGCCGTGGAGAGCGATCTGCTGCCTGCAACATCCTTCAGCATGACCGGTTGGCAGTGGGTCAGTAATGGTGTGGGGTGGCATGTCTCTGGAGGGCCGCACAGCTCTCCATGTGCTCACCAGAGGTAGCCTGACTGCCATTAGGTACCGAGATGAGATCCTTAGACCCCTTGTGAGACCATATGCTGTGCGGTTGGCCCTGGGTTCCTCCTAATGCAGGACAATGCCAGACCTCATGTGGCTGGAGTGTGTCAGCAGTTCCTGCAAGATGAAGGCATTGGAGCTATGGACTGACCCGCCCATTTCCCAGACCTGAATCCGATTGAGCACATCTGGGACATCATGTCTTCCTCCATCCACCAATGTCACGTTGCACCACAGACTGTCCAGGAGTTGGTGGATGCTTTAGTCCAGGTTTGGGAGGAGATCCCACAGGAGACCATCCGCAACTTCATCAGGAGCATGCCCAGGCATTGTAGAGAGGTCATACAGGCACGTGGAGGCCACACACAATACTGAGCCTCATTTTGACTTGTTTTAAGGACATTACAGTATAGTTGGATCAGCCTGTAGTGTGTTTTTCCACTTTAATTTTGGGGGTGACTCCAAATCCAGGCCTCCATTGGTTAATAAATTTGATTTCAATTGATGATTTCTGTGTGATTTTGTTGTCAGCACATTCAACTTTGTACAGAACAAAGTATTCAATGAGAATATTTCATTCATTCAGATCTAGGATGTGTTATTTGGGTGTTCCCTTTATTTTTTTGAGCAGTGTATTTACATTGTTGCTCTGGTGAACCATATTGTAGTGGTGATAATAAAACTATACCAGATTCTGTAACAGAAATACCATGTCATGTCTAACCAACATGTTGGGCTTCTATGAGGAGGTAAGTGAAAATCTGGATGTTGGTAATGCGGCTGATGTGATTTATCTGGACTTTGTAAAGGCATTTGATACTGTACCACATAGTAGCCTTATACTGAAGCTACAGAAGCAAAGACTTGGGGGAACTATATGTAGATCGGTAAGGAATTGGCTAAATGATAGGAAACAAAGGGTCGTCATAAATGGTACGTTCTCTAAATGGGACATAGTTAGCAGTGGGGTGCTGCAGGGATCTGTGCTAGGACCGATCCTTTTTAACCTCTTTATTAATGACCTTGGGGAATGGGATTGAGAGGAAAGTGTCAGTTTTTGCTGGCGACACCAAACTATGTAGGATATTAAAGTCTGATCTTGACATTACAATATTGCAGAACAATCCGGATAAGATGACTGAATGGGCAAACACTTGGTAGATGATGTTTAATGTAGATAAATGTAGAGTAATGCACCTAGGACAGAGTTATCCTATTGTTACATATACATTAAATGGGCGTATACTCGGGATTACAGAACAGGAGAAGGACTTGGGTATTCTGGTTACAAGTATGCGGAGCAGCAGTACTCAATGTCAGGCAGCATCCGCAAAAGCAAACAAGATTTTAGGATGTATAAGAAGATAAATAAAATCCTGCAATCCCAATGTATTGTTACCCCTTTATAAATCACTGGTGAGGCCACATCTGTCTAGTTTTGGGCTCAACATTTTAAAAAGGATAT
Organism: Phyllobates terribilis; assembly: GCF_046119375.1. Lineage (NCBI taxonomy): Eukaryota > Metazoa > Chordata > Amphibia > Anura > Dendrobatidae > Phyllobates > Phyllobates terribilis. The sequence continues at coordinate 670,019,190 of NW_027362764.1, read as the reverse complement.
TTAGAAGTTAGAGTGAGTTCAAATGCAGGCAACTAGATTATTACAAGGGATGGAAGGCCTCTCATATGATGAAAGGTTGGAAAAGTTGTTTAACTTAGAAAAACGACGCCCTAGAGGAGATGTCATTTACATGTACACTACCGTTCAAAAGTTTGGGGTTATTTAGAAATGTCATTAATTTTGAAAGAAAAGCATTTTTTTTTCAATGAAGCTAACATTAAATGAATCAGAAATACACTCTATACATTGTTAATGTGGTAAATGACTATTCTAGTTGCAAATGTCTTGTTTTTATTGCAATATCTACATAGGTGTATAGAGGCCCAATTCCAACAACCACCACTCCAGTGTTTTAATGGTACATTGTGCTTGCTAACTGTGTAAGAAGGCTAATGGATGTTTAGAGAACCCTAGAAAACATTTGCACAAGTATGTTAGCCCAGCTGAAAATGGTTTGGCTGATTTGAGAAGCTATAAAATTGACCTTCCATTGAGCTAGTTGAGAATCTGGAGCATTACATTTGTTTGTTCTATGAAACTCTCAAAATGGCCAGAAAAAGAGAACTTTCATGTGAAATTCAACAGTCTATTCTTGTTTGTAGAAATGAAGGCTATTCCAAGTGAGAAATTGCCAAGAAACTGAAGATTTCCTACAACGGTGTGTACTACTCCCTTCAGAGGAGAGCACAAACAGGCTCTAACCAGAGTAGAAAGAGAAGTGGGAGGCCCCGCTGCACAACTGAGCAACAAGACAAGTACATTAGAGTCTCTAGCTTGAGAAATCAATGCCTCACAGCTCCTCAACTGGCAGCTTCATTAAATAGTACACGCAAAACGCCAGTGTCAACATCTACAGTGAAGAGGCGACTCCGGGATGCTGACTTTCAGGGCAAAGTGGCAAAGAAAAAGCCATATCTGAGACTGGCTAATAAAAGGAAAAGATTAATATGGGCAAAAGAACACAGACATTGGACAGAGGAAGATTGGAAAAAAGTTTTATGGACAGACAAATCAAAGTTTGAGGTGTTTGGATCACACAGAAGAACATTTGTGAGACGCAGAACAACTGAAAAGATGCTGGAAGAGTGCCTGACACCGTCTATCAAGCATGGTGGAGGTAATGCGATGGTCTGGGGTTGCTTTGGTGCTGGTAAAGTGGGAGATTTGTACAAGGTAAATGGGATTTTGAATAAGGAAGGCTATCACTCCATTTTGCAACACCATGCCATACCCTGTGGACAGCGCTTGATTGGAGCCAATTTCATCCTACAAGAGGACAATGATCCAAAGCACACCTTCAAATTATGCATGAACTATTTAGGGAAGAAGCAGGCAGCTGTTATTGTATCTGTAAATGAGTGGCCAGCGCAGTCTCACCAGATCTCAACCCCATTGAGCTGTTGTGGGAGCAGCTTGACCGTATGGTACGCAAAAAGTGCCCATCAAGCCAATCGAACTTGTGGGAGGGGCTTCAGGAAGCACGGGGTGAAATTTCTCAAGATGACTTCAGCAAATTAAGAGCTAGAATACCAAAGGTCTGCAATGCTGTAATTGCTACAAAGGGGGCATTCTTTGACAAAAGCAAAGTTTGAAGGAGAAAATTATTCTTTCTAATAAAAATCATTATTTCTAACCTTGTCAATGTCTGGACTATATTTTCTAATCATTTTGCAACTCATTTAATAAATAAAAGTATGAGTTTTCATGGAAAACACAAAATTGTCTGGGTGACCCCAAACTTTTGAACGGTAGTGTATAAATATATGTGTGGTCAGTACAAAGGACTAGCACATAATTATTCCTTTCAATGACCATACTAAGGACCAGGGGGCACTCATTATGGGTGGAAGAAAGGCAATTCCAGCAGCTAAACAGGAAAGGATTCTTTACAGTCAGAGCAGTTGGACTATGGAATTCCCTACCACAAGAGGTAGTAATGGCCGACACTATAACAGCTTTTAAAAAAGGGCTGGATTATTTTCTCAATACACATAACATTATGGGTTATGGTTAAATTAGTGACAAAATGTACAGTTGGTGGAGAAAGGTTGAACTTGATGGACCTAGGTCTTTTTTCAACCTATGTAACTATCTATGTGCAGTGTGTATGTATATATGTATGTGCAGTGTGTGTGCATACATGTGTATGTGCAGTGTCTGTGTATATAGATGTGTATGTGCAGTGTTCATGTGTGATGACATTATTATATTTGAATAAATGTTGATTTTTTGTTGAAGAATAAATGTGGATTGTTGTTCATGGAAAGAAAATAAGATATTCCCTGAAAATAATCCTTAACCCATGTTTAGGAGCAAAAATAATACCCTGTCTTATTTTCGGGAAAACACGGTATGTATAGAGTTGGAAAAATCTTATGGACTAGACCTGGTGCTTTTGAGGATTTTATTTTTCTCCCTTGAATTTTACATTCTGTATTTCTTTGTGTTCCTGTAATTACTCCTCCAGTTCTTTTATTTTAAATCATATGTTTCCCTTTGTTCTTAACATGACTGGCAACTAGCACTGAGTCAGTACTTTCCAGATCAGTGATGACTGATTAACAGGGTAGCAGAGCATAGAAACATCACTTATGTGTAACTGGAAGAGGGAATTTCACTTGATCTTTTGTTATAAATATACCTAATATTTAAGATTGTACAGGAAATCGTCCTTCCACTAGAATTCTTAAAACTTGTTCAAAATAAATTGGAAATTGGAGTCACATATACGAGTCAATGCTGGCTTCTAATGTTACAGCAGAATGATGACATTATACACTTAGCAGTCATAAATAATAGTTGAATCTTAGGCTGACTTCAGCCTTTCCTGGTTTTACGGTCCAAGTACAGACCATAATTTCCTGGACCGGTCACAGATCTCCTGAACCAAAGTCAATGATGTAATCGGCCAATGTGACACTGTTGAGTTCAGATCGGACCTGCAGCTGGTCCTGAAATTACAGTTTGCACTTGACCCATGAAGGTTGGACATCTGAATTCAGAATTATATTATAATGAACTTGTGATCTGTATCATTATTATCATTATTTATTTTGATGGCATAAAAAATATTGTTTAATCCCTTAATCCTGAAGCCTGTTTTCACCTTCCTGAACCGGCTAATTTTTCCAATTCTGACCAGTATCACTTAATGTGTTAACAACTCTGGAACGCTTCAAAGGATCCTAGTGATTCTGAGACTGTTTGCTCATGACATATTGTACTTCATTAAAGTGGTAGAATTTGTTCGATACGACTTGCGTTTATTTGTAAAAATATTGGAAATTTGGAGAAAATGTAAAAAATGTTGCAATTTTTAAACTTTTCATTTTTATGCCCTTAAAACAGAGAGATATGTCACACTAAATAGTTTATAAATAAGATTTCCCACATATTTAATTTACATCAGCACAATTTTTGAATCTTTTTTTTTTGTTAGGAAGTTAGAGGGGTTAAAAGTTGATCAGCAATTTCTATTTTTATCAAAGCAATTTTTTTTAGGGACCACGTCACATTTGAAGTGACTTTGAGGGGTCTATATGACAGAAAATACCCAAAAGTGACACCATTCTAAAAATGTGCTCAAAACCACATTCAAGAAGTGTATTAACCCTTCAGGTGCTTCACAGGAATTAATGCAATGTGGAAGGAAAAAATTAACATTTTACTTTTTTTTACATTTTTTTTATTTTTATTTAGCTCCAATTTTTTTTATTTTCACAATGGTAACATGAGAAAATGGATTCCATTTGTACAATTTCTCCTGAGTACGCAGAAATCCCATATGTGGTGGAAAACTACTGTATTGTTTGGACACAAGGCAGGGCTCGGAAGGTAAGGAGTGACAATTGACTTTTGGAAAGCAAAATTGGTTGAAGTAGATAGCGGACGCCATGCCGTGTATGCAGAGCACCTAATGTGCCTAAACAGTGGAAAACCGCCACAAGTGACTCCATTTTGTAAACTAGACCCCTCAAGGAACTCATCTAGAATTGTGGTGAGCACTAGGAACCCACAGATGCTTCAGAGAATTTTAAATCGTTGAGCCATGAAAATGAAAAAATACATTTTTCCCACAATAATGTTGATTTATCCCCAAATATTTCATTTTCACAAGGGTAACAGGAGAAAATGGACCATATAATTTGTTGTGCAATTTATCCTTAGTACACTGATACCACATATGTGGTGAAAAACTACTGTATTGTTTGGACACAAGGCAGGGCTCGGAAGGTAAGGAGTGACAATTGACTTTTGGAAAGCAAAATTGGTTGAAGTAGATAGCGGACGCCATGCCGTGTATGCAGAGCACCTAATGTGCCTAAACAGTAGAGATGAGCGTTGTTCTACTCGAACTGTTCGCCAATCTCAAATTCGAGCTGTTTTGGGCGGTGTTCGAGCCGTTCGGCGAACACGAACAATTTGAGAAAAATTCGGCTGTTCGAGGTTATGTTCGATAACTGTTCGTGCACCAAAATCATAACTGGATTTTTTCTCAGTAATGATGAAAATTAATGTTAATACGCAGTTTGAGTGTACAGCGGGGTGGGGGGAGGGGCAGGGGATGGATCTCTGCAGGAACAATGAAGATCTCCATTTTTTTTTCTCTTTCCCGCATTTGCAGTGGGGAGGTGCAATCTGTCAGCCTATCAGCAGCGCACACACGGAGCGAAGTGCTTTTTTTCACACAAGCAAGGGCATGTGTCATTGGCAGTGTATGTCACATGTCCTTGCCCTATAAGACCAAGCCATTTTCCCCGTCGCCACCATTTTCTCACTGCTGCAGCTGCGTGTTAGACGGCACCGCTGTTGCTGTGTGCGCTATACCTTGTTAATTTCAAGCCAATTTTCGCACAAATATACAGATAGCTTGGGAGTAGGGAATAGTTGTGATTGCAGTCCTTTTAAGGACTAGGTTACAGCATTTCCTACGACTTTTATCAGGGAGGTCTGTGCTCTTAAATAGATAGGTTGTGGGAGTAAAGACTAATTGTAATTGGAGTCCTTTTCAAGACTAGGTTACATGAGTTCCTATCAGTTTTTGCCAGGCAGGTCTGTGCCAGTGCTGTGCAAGATTTTTTCACAGCATTTGGCTGAATCTAGCAAAGCTAATCCTTTTTGGCCTATTGCAGAGTGTGTTAGTCAGTGGAGTAGCCTATCTGTGTTGCAAGATATAACACCTGTGTATAGAATACCAATTTTTTTACTGCACCTAGTGAAGTAAAATCTTTTGGGCATAGCATCATTCTATTAGTCCATCTATACTGACCTCCATCAGGTTGCAAACTGAATATAATTTTTTTCTGCATCTAGCTCTGAAAAAATATTTGGGCTTCTAGCAGTGTGTGGGACTTGGTCTATTAGTCCATCTATACTGACCTCCATCAGGTTGCAAATTAAAAATAATTTTTTTCTTCATTTAGCTCTGAAAAAATATTTGGGCTTCTAGCAGTGTGTGGGACTTGTTCTATTAGTCCTTCTATACTGACCTCCAGCAGGTTGCAAATTGAATATCATTTTTTTTTGCATCTAGCTCTGAAAAAATAGTTGGGCTTCTAGCGGTGTGTGGGACTTGGTCTATTAGTCCATCTATACTGACCTCCATCAGGTTGCAAATTAAAAATAATTTTTTTCTGCATCTAGCTCTGAAAAAATATTTGGGCTTCTAGCAGTGTGTGGGACTTGGTCTATTAGTCCATCTATACTGACCTCCATCAGGTTGCAAATTAAAAATAATATTTTTCTGCATCTAGCTCTGAAAAAATATTTGGGCTTCTAGCAGTGTGTGGGACTTGGTCTATTAGTCCATCTATACTGACCTCCATCAGGTTGCAAATTAAAAATAATTTTTTTCTGCATCTAGCTCTGAAAAAATATTTGGGCTTCTAGCAGTGTGTGGGACTTGGTCTATTAGTCCATCTATACTGACCTCCATCAGGTTGCAAATTAAAAATAATTTTTTTCTTCATTTAGCTCTGAAAAAATATTTGGGCTTCTAGCAGTGTGTGGGACTTGTTCTATTAGTCCTTCTATACTGACCTCCAGCAGGTTGCAAATTGAATATAATTTTTTTCTGCATCTAGCTCTGAAAAAATAGTTGGGCTTCTAGCGGTGTGTGGGACTTGGTCTATTAGTCCATCTATACTGACCTCCATCAGGTTGCAAATTAAAAATAATTTTTTTCTGCATCTAGCTCTGAAAAAATATTTGGGCTTCTAGCAGTGTGTGGGACTTGGTCTATTAGTCCATCTATACTGACCTCCATCAGGTTGCAAATTAAAAATAATTTTTTTCTTCATTTAGCTCTGAAAAAATATTTGGGCTTCTAGCAGTGTGTGGGACTTGTTCTATTAGTCCTTCTATACTGACCTCCAGCAGGTTGCAAATTGAATATCATTTTTTTTTGCATCTAGCTCTGAAAAAATAGTTGGGCTTCTAGCGGTGTGTGGGACTTGGTCTATTAGTCCATCTATACTGACCTCCATCAGGTTGCAAATTAAAAATAATTTTTTTCTGCATCTAGCTCTGAAAAAATATTTGGGCTTCTAGCAGTGTGTGGGACTTGGTCTATTAGTCCATCTATACTGACCTCCATCAGGTTGCAAATTAAAAATAATATTTTTCTGCATCTAGCTCTGAAAAAATATTTGGGCTTCTAGCAGTGTGTGGGACTTGGTCTATTAGTCCATCTATACTGACCTCCATCAGGTTGCAAATTAAAAATAATTTTTTTCTGCATCTAGCTCTGAAAAAATATTTGGGCTTCTAGCAGTGTGTGGGACTTGGTCTATTAGTCCATCTATACTGACCTCCATCAGGTTGCAAATTAAAAATAATTTTTTTCTTCATTTAGCTCTGAAAAAATATTTGGGCTTCTAGCAGTGTGTGGGACTTGTTCTATTAGTCCTTCTATACTGACCTCCAGCAGGTTGCAAATTGAATATAATTTTTTTCTGCATCTAGCTCTGAAAAAATAGTTGGGCTTCTAGCGGTGTGTGGGACTTGGTCTATTAGTCCATCTATACTGACCTCCATCAGGTTGCAAATTAAAACTAATTTTTATCTGCATCTACAGTACCTCTGAAAAAATATTTGGGCTTCTAGCTGTGTGTGGGACTATTTGTATTAGTCCATCTATACTGACCTCCATCAGGTTGCAAATTCAAAATAATTTTTTTCTGCATCTAACCCAGCCAATAGTTTTGGCCTAATACCACAGTTTGGCCACTCAGCTCTGCTCGGTTACCATCCATTGTTTTTTTGTGCAAACAACTCCAGAGTTGTGAATTAGTTAACCACCAAAATGAGTGGAAAAAGGCCTGCTGCTGGTGGAAAGGGGAATAGGCATGTTGGGAAGGGGAAAAAAGGTTGTGTCCGTGGGGTAGGTGTTAAAGCAACAGTAACATCTGCAGAAGAAAGACCATCTTCCAGCCAAACTAAAATGTCTACTTCTTTTAGCGGACAATGTGATAAGATCCCTTTCTTACGGCCACGCCAATCGCTACAAATTCCAGATGAGGCACAAAAACAGCAGGTGCTTCAACGGATATCAAGTTCTCCTTTAAGTGGGCTCTCCTCCACATCAACTTCAACATCACAAATACTCCAGTCCTCAAAGGTGTCACCCAAATCGCACTTGCTTCCTCACAGCTCCCAAATCTCCAGCTGCCCGTCTGAGTATGAGGTAGAACAGATGGTTGAGTCTCCAGCGCTTCTGTGAATCCAGACGAGGAAATGATCTGCACTGATGCCCAGAATCTTTATGAGTCGGATCCAGGACCAGACGCAGAAGGTTCTGACCATAATGTAGACCCTCATTCCCAAACTGTAACTCCTGTTGGTGGAGACAATGAGGAAGACGATGATAAGACTCAAATACCTGATTGGAGCGACAACTTTAGTTTTTTGTCAGGGCAGGAACAGGTTGGCTCTGAGGACGACGGGTGTGATAACGCACAGGGTGATGATGATGAGGTCGGAGATCCCACTTACTGTCAACCCACAGTCAGCCAAGAGATGAGGTCAGCAGAGGAGGTGGAGGAAGATGCTAGTGACGACGAGGTCAGGTTGCGCCTTCCTGGACAGAGACGTAGTACTGGAAGCACGTCAACAACTGCATCCTCAAACACAACTCTGCCTCTCACCACAAGTCGTGGTGGCTCTTCAGGTCGCATGGGTGCTAAGCCTTGCATAGCCTGGGCATTTTTTCAGATCGATAAAGATGACCCAACTCGTGTTATCTGTAACATTTGTCAGCAAAAGCTAAGTAGAGGCCAAAAAATACATAGTTTGAGTACTTCATGCATGAACCGGCACATGGACATGAAGCATAAGTTGCAGTGGGAAGCTCAGTGTGCTACAATGCGGCCTAGCCGGCCGGGCCGATCACCGTCTGCCATATCTTGTGCATCCGCGGCCTCTTCATCCTCTGTGACTGGGGGGACAGCAGTCACACCTGTTTTGGGGTGCAGACCTACCACCTCTTTACCCGCAACAGCCAGCGTGATTGGCAGGTCATCATTTTCTTTGGAGGTGGTAACACCAGCTGGTGTTGAGCGCTGTCCGACATCGATAGCACCACCTTTGGATCAAGGCAACCTAACATGTCCGCCTGCATCTTCCTCACAGACCGGCAGTTTGCCGGGGACACCCTTATCAACCCCGTCTAAGCACAATAGCCAGCCCTCGGTCCCTCAGATGTGGACAAGTAAAAGACCATTTCCTCCTAGCCATGAGAAAGCTAAGAGGTTGAATTTCACCATCTGCAAGCTCTTGGCTACAGAAATGCTGCCTTTCCGCCTGGTGGACACAGAGGATTTTCGAGACCTTATGTCCGTCGCAGTGCCCCAGTACCAGATGCCCAGTCGGCACTACTTCTCAAAGAAAGGTGTGCCTGCGCTCCACCAGCATGTCGCACACAACATCACCGCTTCTTTGAGAAACTCTGTGTGTGACAGGGTGCATTTCACCACAGACACTTGGACGAGTAGGCATGGACAGGGGCGTTACATGTCGCTGACTGGGCACTGGGTAACTATGGTGACAGCAGGACAAGGGGCTGCTGTCCAAGTCTTGCCGTCCCCACGAGTTGTGCGTCAATCCTCTTTATGTCATTTTTCCTCCACTGCTTCTGCCTCCTCAACCTCCTCTCGGTCTTCCACCTGCACCCAAAGCCTGTCTGGTCATGCCACAAGCTTTCTAACTGCGCAGAAGGGATCCTGCACACCTCCTTACTATGCTGGCAGTAGGGCTCAACGTCATCAGGCGGTTTTTACATTGAAATGTCTGGGAAATGTGAGTCACACTGCTGAGGAGTTGTGGTCAGCTCTGGAGAACCAATTTCATGAATGGTTGTCTCCACTGGACCTGAAACCAGGGAAGGCCGTGTGCGACAATGCTGCAAACCTGGGTGCGGCCCTTCGCCGGGGCAATGTCACACACGTGCCTTGTATGGCTCACGTGTTGAACCTGGTTGTCCAGCAATTTTTAGCCCACTATCCCAGACTAGATGGCCTTCTGCAGAGGGCACGGTCGCTGTGTGCTCACTTCCGCCGTTCGCATCCCGCAGCTCAGCGACTTACATCTCTACAGAAGTCGTTGGGCCTGCCACTTCACCGGCTAAAATGCGATGTGCCTACCCGGTGGAATTCAACTCTGCACATGTTGCAGCGACTGTGGCAGCACCGACAAGCCCTGGTGCAATACGTCCTGACGTATAGCCTGGGCCAACGAGATTCAGAGGTGGGGCAAATCACGCTGGAGGGTGGTCTCAGATCAGGGACCTATGCACCCTTCTGCACAGTTTTGAAATGGCGACGAAGATGTTTAGTGCTGACGATGCCATTATCAGCATGACTATTCCGGTGATTTACATGCTGGAGCACATGTTAAACAGAATTCGGAGTCAGGTGGTGGCACAAGAGGAGGTGGAGGAAGTAGAGGAGGAGGAGTTGTATGCGGAAGGGCTAACATCTGCAAGGTCCAGACGGTCGGCAGCACCAAGGCGGCAGGCATGTGAGGGTGGGGGAGATGGTTTTACCAGGGCGCATGGTAGCAGCCAAACTAGTGAGGAAGGTGCAGGAGCCCAGGAAGAAGTGGAGGACGAACTGATGGAAGACTCATCAGATGAGGGAGACCTTGATCACATTTCTGTTGTGCGAGGTTGGGGGGAGAGGACAGAGGAAGGAAGCATGATTGTTACCTCGCCACCAACACAACAGGGACTTGGTGCTCCTGGATGCGCAACACACATGAGTGCCTTCTTGCTGCACTACCTGCAACATGACCCTCGAATTGTGAGAATTAGAAATAATCCTAACTACTGGGTTGCCACACTGTTAGATCCCCGGTACAAAAGTAAATTTGCAGAAATTATTCCTGCCATAGAAAGGGATGCACGCATGCAGGAGTATCAGCAGAGACTGTTGCAGAATCTTACATGTGCTTTTCCACAAAATACCAGTGGTGCACGTAGTGAATCTCACAGTTCCAACTTGCCAACCGTGGGACCGTCAAGTGTTCAGCACTCAAACCGTAACAGAACCACAGTATCTGCTGGTAACATCAATTTTGCGGAATCATTTCACCACTTTTTTAGCCCATCCTTTGCAAGGCCACAGGAGACAAGAAGTCTGACACATAGTCAACGCCTAGAGACGATGGTACAGGAGTATCTCCAAGTAAACATTGAAGCCACGACTGTGTCACTGGACCCTTGCTCTTTTTGGGCTTCCAATCTGGATAAATGGCCGGAGCTAGCCACTTACTCCTTGGAGATCTTGTCATGCCCCGCAGCCAGCGTTCTGTCTGAACGTGTGTTCAGCGCTGCTGGTGGTGTGCTGACAGATAAGCGCACGCGGCTCTCCACTGATAATGTAGACAGACTCACGTTCATAAAGATGAACAAATCATGGATCCGAAACGACTTTTCTACCCCTGTGTCATCCTGGGGAGAGTAAAAGCTTGATGATTGGTTAAAATCACCCTACCAACCGTTTTAAGCTTTCAAATTACTAATCATGTTTATCTGTATCTTGACTGGAAAATAATTTGGGCTTTGTAGCAGTGTGCAGCACTGATCCTATTAGGCCATCTATACTAAAGCTTCACCAGATTTAAAATTAAAAATAATTTTTAGCTGCATCTAGCCCGGAAAATAATTTTGGGGCTCCGAGATGCGCAAGACACATAAGTGCCTTCTTGCTGCACTACCTGCAGCATGACCCTCATATTGTCAGAATTCGAAGTAATCATGACTACTGGGTTGCCACACTCTTAGATCCCCCAAACTTTTCGATCAACCTTTTCATTTTAATAAAGACCAAAAAAATGGTCATTTTTGAAATTATAAGCATTAGCAGGTTGTTAGAAACTGAAATCAAACAGTTTTCAACTCAAAACTTTATTCTAGGTGATGTTACATTTTCACATAGGACCCCTTGTTCGAAAGGAGCTTCTGAACTCTCTCGTCCATTGAATTTGTCAGGTTTTGGATGGTTTCTGCTTCAATTGTTTTGCATGAGGACAGAATACCCTCCCAGAGCTGTTGCTTAGATGTGAACTGCCTCCCGCCATCATAGACACTCCTTTTAATGATGCTCCAAAGGTTCTGAATGGGGTAGAGGTCAGGGGAGCATGGGGGTCACACCATAAGTTTGTCCCCTTTTATGCCCATATCAGCTAGAGATGCAGATGTTTTATGTGCAGCATGAGATGGTGCATTATCATGCAGAAAAATGATCTTGCTGTGAAATACACGGTTCTTCTTCTTGAACCATGGCAGGAAGTGCTGTTTGAGAAAATCCACATACATTATGGAGTTCATCTTTAGCGCCTTCAGGGATCCTAAAGGGGCCGACAATCTCTCTCCCCATGATTCCAGCCCAAAACATTACTCCACCTCCTCCTTGTTGGCGCTGTAGCCGTGTTTGCGTGGGGTGTCCATCAACCAGCCATCCTCCACTCCATCCATCTGGACCATCGAGCGCTGCACGGCACTCATCCGTGAACAAAACAGTTTTGAAATCAGTCTTCATGTAATGTTTGGCCCACTGGAGCCGTTTCTGCTTGTGTGAAGTGGATAGAGGAGGTCGACAGGATGGCGCATGCACAGCTGCAAACCTCTGAAGGACCCTGCATCTTGTTGTTCGGGGGACGTTGGAGGCACAAGCAGCTTCAAAAACTTGTCTGCTGCTATGACAAGGCTTTTTTGCCGCTGCTCTTTCAACCTGACGTAATTGCCTGTAGGAAAGAGTCCTCAATTTGCCCTTATCAGCACGCACACGTGTGTACTGTGAATCAGCTACATACTTCTTGATTGCCAAGACACTTCATCCTGATCATCGCACAATGTTGATTGTAGTCATGCCTTGACCTAAACACTCCACAATTTGTTGCTTCTCAGCAGCCGACACATCCTTTTTCTTTCCCATTTTGGCAGAAAATGTAGGCTGCTTAATAATGTGAGAGAGCCTTCTTAAGTAGTCTTGCCTTTCATTGGACACACCTGCCAAACTAATTAGCACAGGTGTCTGCAATTGCTTACAGTGATATAAAGAGCCCTGACACACATCACCATCAATGAGTTTAACTGACAAACAAACAAATTCTTCCCTTATCACTCCTAAACACTTTTTGTATAATAATTTGGAACGCAGTGTACATGTGCTTTTCCACAAAACACCAGTGGTTCACGTAGTGAATCTTACAGTTCTAACTTGCCAACCGTGGTCTGTATGGAGTTGTTCAATAAAGGGCCCAAAATTAAGATAGCATAGATGGGAGAGGTCTCTATGAATAGGAATTCCTAAGTATTTGATACCCTGTGAGGGCCAGGCAAAGGGAAAGTTGGACTGGATGGAATCCTATATGGATTTGGGGAGGGAGACATCGAGGGCCTCAGACTTCGCTGCATTGATTTTAAAATTTTACCATGTAACAAAGTGATCTATTTCAGCCATAACAGCATGGATGGATATATGTGATTGAGTGATATATACTAGGACATCATCAGCAAATAGAGAGCACTTGTACTCGGTGCCTCCCACCTCAATCCACCTAATATTGGGGTTATGGCGAATTGATGAGAGCAGGTGCTCCGTCACTAGGATGTATAAGAGAGGGGACAGAGGACATCACTGCCTTGTCCCATTGGTGATTGTGAAAGGTGATGAAAATGTTCTGACGCACCCCCTGGGCCTTGGGACACCCGGAGCCGGACCCTTTTTGGTGCATGCTGGTGGTTGTAGTCTTCGTGGCGGCGACCCGGTTCTGTGGCTCAGGGCGGTCAAACCAGTGGCGGAACTATTTATGTGGTTTTCATGTTTAAATGTCCGACTACGCCACCCGTGGATTGCGGTCAGAGTGAACCGCCGCTATAGGGCAGACCACTGAGGCTGGTGTTGTGGGTGCAGCAGAGCGTAGCATAACTCCCCACGGGAGGAGTATAGCCTCAGGGCAGTGTATGCGGAGGATGGGGGTGATGGTGCAGGGCAGCAGCAGTAACGACACGGAGTCAGTGATGCAGTTCGGGCCTTTACTCACAGTTCTTATTATCCAGACCACGTCTGCAGGTAACGGCTGCCCACGTCGTACTGTGCTCACCAGGTGAGGGGCTCAGACAACTCCCAGATAACTTTGGAGCACTTCACAGGACCCCCTTTGTGTGTCCTTTGTCTGGCCTTTCTTACCAACACTTCTGTCCGGCTGCCTCGGGCCTCCTCTTGGTAAACTTGGCGCCAGTTTCCCTGACCCTATGTGGTGCCTTCCTAGCGGGTGTAGCGAGGGGCTGCGCCACATAAAATGTCAGAGCCTCCGGTTTCTAGCTGAGGGTCGTTTCCTGCCTCCACTAGTTCGGGGACCGGTCTCCCCCTTTGGCCTGACCCCTCCACGCAGGTGGATTCGGGCGTGCGGTGGCGACTCGCCCGTCCGCACCCCTGGGATCCCTTCATTCCTCATTCCTGGAGCCTTCTCCGCTCCTCTTCCTTCCTTCTCCCTCTTCCAGGCCTGGGCCTCTGTTACTAGGCCCGCCTCCGGAGCAGAGCTCATGCAGAGCCCCTGCTCCCTGCCACTTCTGCTCAGACTTCTCTGCACTGAACTAAGATGGTGCCCACCTTTTATACTCCCTTCTCAATGCACCCAGGAACTGCTTCCTCCCTGCTCCTGCACTACAGGGTTCCCCTTCCTCAGTGTTCCCTCCCCCCACTCCAGCCAGGGACAGGGACTGTCGTGCCCATCTCGGGGGCATATTGGTCGCCCTGCCCCACGGCAATGTGGTGTAATGCATGCAGGTGTCGGGTCCTGATCCACACTCCATCCTTACCTGAGAGTGAGATATCACACCTCTGGGTGAGGTGCAATACGTCTGTAGCAACCGAGCCCTCAGGGTGCTACAGTTCCATTTATCTTCAGCCTAGGTGACGTATTGCGATACAGGGCCGTGATTTTGGCTATAAAAGGGTCCCCTAGACCCCTACCCCAAGCTTTTTAAGAGAATCATATATGGCGTGCCAGGAGACTCTATGGAATGCTTTCTCAGCATCCAACGAGAGTATCTAATTACAAATTTTTAACTGCATCTAGCCCAGGAAATACTTTGTGCCTAGTAGCAGTGTCTGCTAGTGAGTGGATTATCCCGGCTGTTAAGCAAGCTGCACCACCTGTAGTTTAGACACTTAATTTTTTCAAAGGAAATGCTTCGGGACCATGGGATACTTAGTGAAGAGCATCAGGAGGCACCCCAAGGCATAGGGGCTGGGACTGGCAGTAGGATGCCTTGCGGTGGACAGCCGAGCTCGATCCTTATAAAAGCTTTTTAACTGCAGCAGCTTTAGTGGACGCTACTGGAGCTGGAATTACCGCGGCTGCTGGCATGAGACTTGCCCTCCAATAGATCCTTGTAAATGGATTTAAAGTGTATTCATTTAAATTAGAGAGACAATTTAAATTAAAAAGCTTAGAGCTGCCTCCACCACAGGGGGGCTCGCTCGACCCACCAGCGGACAGGCACCAGTATTGGGAGAGGGGGGCTGGCCGTCAGGGTTCACCGCGGCTCTGGCACAAACCCGGCGACACGGAGGTGGCACGGGCAGGAGCGGACTGGCCGTGTCGGCTTCTCACTTTTTGGATTTTAGAAGGGCATGACATGCCTATATCTGTGTCTCCCCCTCCTTTTACTCCTCCACCTCTTTTATTTTCGCATGACTATATGTACTTGTCACTTTTCCATGTGTTAGTTATGTCTTCTGAGCAGTTTGTCAGCTTTTGGACACCTTTGAAGGTGTTTTCTATGTGTTTCTATGTGTTTTTGTTTGCCTGCCATTGGTTTTAACGGTGTTCGAAGGTGTTCGACGAACAGTTCGGCGAACACACGGGTGTTCGACGAACCGAACCGAACTCGAACACTACGGGGGTGGCTCAACACTACTAAACAGTGGAAAACCGCCACAAGTGACTCCATTTTGTAAACTAGACCCCTCAAGGAACTCATCTAGAATTGTGGTGAGCACTAGGAACCCACAGATGCTTCAGAGAATTTTAAATCGTTGAGCCATGAAAATGAAAAAATACATTTTTCCCACAATAATGTTGCTTTATCCCCAAATATTTCATTTTCACAAGGGTAACAGGAGAAAATGGACCATATAATTTGTTGTGCAATTTATCCTTAGTACACTGATACCACATATGTGGCGAAAAACTACTGTTTGGGGGTATGGAAAACCCACAAAAGACAAAAAATATATCTCATACCCTACAATCATAATATATAAATGTAAAGCAAAGTTGCATATTAAATATAGGGTACTTAGTGAACTATTTTTGATCAAAAAAAGTATACAAGCCGTCCCACCAGCGACAAGGTGACCCTAAATTGGGATGGTACCTACACTGTCTATATTAAAAACCTTACTGTATATCAAAGTTGAAGTAATGCATATAAAAGGGTAGACAAATAGGACCGGGTCCCAACTTCAGACCACCTAGGCCCGTGGTAAGCTACACATATACTAATCAGCTCAACAAAGGGGATGCCACACCCTTAATTTGGCCGGTCCTATTTGTCTACCCTTTTCTATGCATTACTTCAACTTTGATATACAGTAAGGTTTTTAATATAGACAGTGTAGGTACCGTCCCAATTTAGGGTCACCTTGTCGCTGGTGGGACGGCTTGTATACTTTTTTTGATCAAAAATAGTTCACTAAGTACCCTATATTTAATATGCAACTTTGCTTTACATTTATATATTATGATGGTAGGGTATGAGATATATTTTTTGTTTTTTGTAGGTTTTGCTTCTTTTTGCTAGTGTGAACATGCTCCTATTTCTTGCATGTGTACCATCTTAGACCTCAGTTCACATTGCTTGGTTTTTTGTGTTGTTTGCATTCTGTGCAAATTAAGGGTGTGGCATCCCCTTTGTTGAGCTGATTAGTATATATGTAGCTTACCACGGGCCTAGGTGGTCGGAAGTTGGGACCCAGTCCTATTTGTCTACCCTTATATATGCATTACTTCAACTTTGATACACAGTAAGGTTTTTAATAAAGACAGTGTAGGTACCGTCCCAATTTAGGGTCACCTTGTCGCTGGTGGGACGGCTTGTATACTTTTTTTGATCAAAAATAGTTCACTAAGTACCTTATATTTAATATGCAACTTTGCTTTACATTTATATATTATGATGGTAGGGTAGGAGATATATTTTTTGTCTTTTGTAGGTTTTGCTTCTTTTTGCTAGTGTGAACATGCTCCTATTTCTTGCATGTGTACCATCTTAGACCTCAGTTCACATTGCTTGGTTTTTTGTCTTGTTTGCATTCTGTGCAAATTAAGGGTGTGGCATCCCCATTGTTGAGCTGATTAGTATATATGTAGCTTACCACGGGCCTAGGTGGTCTGAAGTTGGGACCCGGTCCTATTTGTCTACCCTTTTATATGCATTACTTCAACTTTGATATACAGTAAGGTTTTTAATATAGACAGTGTAGGTACCGTCCCAATTTAGGGTCACCTTGTCGCTGGTGGGACGGCTTGTATACTTTTTTTGATCAAAAATAGTTCACTAAGTACCCTATATTTAATATGCAACTTTGCTTTACATTTATATATTATGATGGTAGGGTATGAGATATATTTTTTGTCTTTTGTAGGTTTTGCTTCTTTTTGCTAGTGTGAACATGCTCCTATTTCTTGCATGTGTACCATCTTAGACCTCAGTTCACATTGCTTGGTTGCTTGGGGTATGGGCAGGGCTTGAAAGAGAAAGAGTGCCAATTGACTTTTGGAACACAAAATTGGCTGGAATAGATAGCGGACGTCATATCGCGTTTGTAGAGACCCTGATGTGCTTAAACAGTGGAAACCCCCCCCAAGTAAACCCATTTTGGAAACTACACCTCTTGAGGAATTCATCTAGTGGTATAGTGAGCATTTTTAACCTTCAAGCGATTCACACAATTGTATAACATTGGTCTCAGTCAATGGAATATTACCATTTTTCCACTAAAATGTTACTTTGGCCTCAAGTATTCAATTTTCAAAAGGGATAATAGGAGAAAATGGACCACAAAACATTTTACGCAATTTCTCCTGAGTGCAGCAATAACTCATGTGGTCAAAAACTACTTTAGAGGCACAATGCAAAGCTCTGAAGGGAAGGAGCGCCTTATTGTAGTGCAAATTTTGCTGAAATGATTTGTGGGTGCCATTTCACATTTGCAGAGCCCCTGAGGTGCTAGAACAGCAGAATCCCCCCATAACTGACTCCATTTTACAAACTAAAACTCTCAATATATTCATCTAGGGGTTCAGTGATCACATTGACATCACGGATGTGTCAAAGAACCTTACATCATTGGGCGGTGAAGAAAAAATAATTACATTTTCACCATAAAAATTTTGTTTTAGCCCCAGATTTTACACTGTCACATGGGGAAATGGGGAAATGGCACCAAAATGTGTCACACAATTTCTGCTGAACATGGCAATACTCCATATGTGGCTGTACTGTACTGCTTTGCCACACGGCGAGACTCGGGAGGGTCAAAGTGCTATTATGGAGTCCAAATATGGAGTCCACAAATTATCGTAGAATAGTTTGCGGACTCCATATACCAAGCCCCTAAGTGCCGGAAGAGCAGAAAACCCCTTCAAGTGACACGATTTTGGAAATTACACCCCTCTGGGAATTTATCTACAGGTGTAGTGACGATTTTGACTCAATGGTGTTTGTCAGAAACAAGCAGAAATTAATGCTGCTGAATGAAGATTGTAAATCTGCCAGTGTAGTGCCCATTTCATTGTAATACTCATACATTGTGCCCAGCTTGTGCTTCTGGAGACACGCACCCATAACTAGGTGGGCTCTCATCACTACTGAAATGCCAAACATGTGGACACCATCTGCGGTTTAGGCACACTGTGGGGCTCAGAAGTGCATTTGGATTTGGGAGTGCAGAATTCGCTGGATTTCTTTTGGTGGGCGAGGAGCCATAATGCTTTACCAGAGCCTTTGTACTACCAGTAACGTGGAAGCCCCCTATATTTCCATTAACAGATGTCAGACCTGAGTGGGGACTTTTTTTATGGATTGAGTTGAAGCTTTTGTTGGAAACATTTTACATAACATTTTGTATCACATTTATCCTGTGCTCTATGCTGAGCACTTACATCGGAGTTTCCATCTAAATCTCTGAGTAAAGTAATTCAGATGAAACCCCAGAGGAATCCATTCACTATGATGAGGCAGCAGAGTTACTCTGGACTTTGTCTGGCTTCTCTTCAGTGTTGTCCTTCTTTTCAGAAGTGCACAAAACTGTAGCCATACATTTATAAATGCCTAAAAAGACGGACACTGCCGGATCATAGGCCAGACAGTGTCCACAGTGCCTCCATTTGCCTCATTATAGGGAATCTTCCACCGAGGTTTACGTCTGAATAATGTATTTTAGAGCTTTACATGGAAACCCTGGTGGAAGTGCTCAGTGCAGAGCGCAAGATAAATGTGAGTCAGGCTTTACTGTGATCTTTGGGAGATAGAAAGAACAAATCAACAGCAGGTGAAGAATTTATTTTTATGCTATTCCTTGTGCGGTATATGTGATTAGACAACTTTGTTCTTTGGGTCAGTGCGATTACAGAGATACCAGATTTATATTGTTTTCTATGTTTGGCAGCGCCAGCTATCACACACTAAAAGACGCTTTTTTTGCAAAACAAAGTTTTTGCATTGCCATATTTTGAGAGCTATAATTTTTCTATATTTTTGCTGACAAAGTCATGTAAGGGCTTGTTTTTTCGGGACGAGTTGACGTTTCTGTTGGTACCATTTTTGGTCACAATTTTTTTAATCGCTTTCTATTCTGATTTTTGGGAGGCAGCAGGAACAAAAACCAGCAATTCAGGAATTGTTTTTTTTTTTTCAATGCCATTATGCGTGTGGTAAAAGTGATAAGGCAGCTTTATTTTTTGGGTCAGTACGATTACATCGATACCACATTTATATAATTGTTTATGTTTTGGCGCTTTTACACAATGCAAACTATTTCATAGAAAAAATAATTGTTTTTGCATCACTTTATTCTGAGAACTATCATTTTTATTTTTGCATTGATGGAGCTGTATGGCGGCTTATCTTTTGCTGGACAAGATGACTTTTTCAGCAATACCATTTTTATTTACATTTAACTTTTTGATCATGTTTTATTCCAATTTTTGTTCAGCAGTATGATGAAGAAGCTTAGTTTTTTGCTACATTTCTTTTTACAGTGTTCATTGAAGGAGTTAACTAGTTGGACAGTTTAATAGGTTGGGCAGTTCGTGACGCAGCGATAACAAATATGTGCACGTTATTTGTTTATTTTTGTTTTTACATAAATAAATGTATTTATTGGATTAATATTTTTTCATTTTGTTTGTTCTTTATTTTGTGATTTTTGAAAAAATATTTTTACAATTTTTAAAAACTTTTTTTTCACCTTGTCCCTCCATGGGACATCAGATTTCCCTGCCCTGATCATTGATCTAATACTTTGCAATGTGTTTGCAGAGTGTCAGCTCTTGCTCTGAGCAGGTGCTAGCACTGATCGTGGGCGTTGCAGAAGGGTGACAGCTCTCATAAAGATTTGCCACAGGCATTTGATCGAGGCGGCGCTCAACTTGAGACTGCGCAATCGTCACAAAGTATATGTACGGCGGTTAGCGGGAAGCATTGTAGTTTTGAGTAACATCATTCATTTTACCGTAAGAGGAACTGGCAAAAAAAAATTCAAGTTGAGAAAAATGGTGAAAAAATGCAATTCCACCATTGTTTTTGAGGTTTTATTCTTACCGTGTTAATTGTGCAGTAACATTTACCTGGAAACATGATTCTCCAGGTCAGTACGACTGCATAGATACCAAACATTTATAGTTTTTGTTTTCAATTTTATTATCTTAAAAAAATTCTTAATTTTGTAAAAAAAATACATTTGGCTTGTGTTGCCATATTCTGAGACCTGGAACTTGTTTATATTACAATAAATAGAGCTGTATTTTGTGTGTCAAGATGGTGTTTTATTAATACCATTTTAGTATACATGCTATGTTTTGATATTAACTTATTGCATTTTTTTTTGCATTATTGTGGCCACCAAAAAAACACAATTTTGATGTTTTGATTTTTTTTCCTCTTTACAGTATTTACTAATCGGGTTAATTAATTTTATAGTTTGATAGATCAGACATTTCTAGATACAGTGATGCCAAACATGTACATTTTTAACATTCCTTTAATATTAACTAAAAAGGGGGGTGATTCAAATTGTAATATTTTTTTTATATTTTTAAAGTTTTTTCTACTTTTTACTTTGCTAGTAACTTTAGGAGACTTGAACCTGTGTTCTTTTGATTGCTTGTCCTGTATACAGCAATGTTGGAGTATTGCTGTGTCTAGTAAAAATGACAGTCTCCTATGTCACCCAGGTTTAGGTTTAGCTCAGACTTATTTTCAGTGCTTTTCAAAACTTAAAGTGATTTCCTGGTTTCAGCAAATAAAGCTCAATCATTGTCTGATACAAATATTTTGTACGTTAGAGGATATGGACACCAGCAGGAGCATTTTTTTAATACTTAAGCGCATGTATTTTGGGCAAAAAATAATAATTTGCATTTGGTTTTCAAAAAAATGTTGCCCCGTTTGCCTTCCATATTCTCTGTGTTGCATTGTCTATTGCCGCCTGCAGAATGATTTATCTTAGGTCTGAGTTTGTAACTCTTTTAGATGTTTTTTTCTGAGCAATTCTTTTCGGCTTATGATCGTAGACCACATCAAAGTTGTGCGAGCAGAGACCCGAAGTCATAAATGAGCTGGGACTAAGAGGAGATCACAAAATGACAGAATAGTTACAAATTCCCCTTTCAGAATGAGCTGACTGACCGATTCTCAGTTAACTCATTCGGCGGCCAGTAATGTGTAGGGCAGAAAAGAGGTTGTAAAAGTCAATAAGAGCAAAACTGTTAAAGAAATCCAACTGGAAAAAAAATGATTTTTTGCCTAATATACATGCAATTAAGTAAAAAAAATGAACAGAAAATGTTCCCAAAGTTCTCCACTGGGCTGTGGAGATGGAGCCGTGGAGTTGGAGTTGGTGTCCATTTTGGTAGAGTCGGAGTTGGTAAAAATGGACCGACTCCAAATCCTAAAATATATAATAAATTGGGTACAGTAGTTCAATGCAGTTTGTGGGTAATATTTTTTCATAAGACTGTGGGAAAGTTATGAAATGTCCTATAAATGTCTGTCCTATTCCTGATCTAAGGGTCTAAACTTTTAGCTGAGATGAATCTGTGCTACAGTAAATTTATCACTTAAACATGAGCCATGTATGAGGGAGTTGGAGTTGTGGAGTTGGAGTCATGGAAAATGAGGAGTCGGAGGTTTGGCTTACCGACTCCACAGCCCTGGTTCTCCATATCATTTACTTCTTCATAAGTTTTAAGATCTCTGTTTATGTTAATGTCTAGAGAACCTGGTCCCATATTCAAGTGATATACAGTGAAGAAAATAATTATTTGATCCCTTCCTGTTTTTGTACAATTGCCCACTGACAAAGACATGAATAGTCTATAATTTTAAAGGTAGGTTAATTTTAACATTGAGAAATAGAATATCCCCCCAAAAAATCAAGAAAACCACATTGTATAAATTAGATACATTTATTTGGATTTTGCAGTCAGAAATAAGTATTTGATCCCTCTGGCAAACAACACTTAATACTTGGTGGCAAAACCCTTGTTGGCAAGCACAGCAGTCAGACGTTTTTTGTAGTTGACGGTGAGGGTTGCGCACATGCAAGGAGGAATTTTGGTCCACTCCTTTTTGCAGATCATCTCAAAATCATTAAGATTTTGATGCTGTCGCTTGGCTACTCGGAGCTTCAACTCCCTCCATAAGTTTTTTATGGGATTAAGATCGGGAGACTGACTAGGCCACTCCATGACCTTACTGTGCTTCTTTTTGAGCCACTCCTTTGTTGCCTTGGCTGTATGTTTTGGGTCATTGTCTTGCTGGAAGACCCAGCCACGACCCATCTTCAATGCTCTTACTGAGGGAAGGAGGTTGTTGGCCAAAATCTCACGATACATGACCCCATCCATTTTCCCTTCAGTACGGTGCAGTCGTCATGTCCCCTTTGCAGAAAAGCACCCCCAAAGTATAATGATTCCCCCACCATGCTTCACGGTTGGGACAATTTTCTTAGGGCTATACTCATCCTTCTTTTTCCTCCAAACACGGCGAGTAGAGTTAATGCCAAATAGCTTAATTTTTGTCTCATCTGACCACAGCATCATCTCCCAATAACTCACAGAATCATCCAGGTGTTCATTGGCAAACTTCAGACAGGCCTGCACATGTGCCTTCTTGAGCAGGGGGACCTTGCGGGCACTGCAGGATTTTAAACCTTCAAGGCGTAATGTGTTACCAATGGTTTTATTGGTGACTGTGGTCCCACCTGCCTTGAGATCCTTAACAAGTTCCCCGTGTAGTTTTAGGCTGATCTCTCACCTTCCTCATGATCAAGGATACCTCACGAGGTGAGATTTTGCATGGTGCCCCAGATCGATGTCGACTGACAGTCATTTTGTTTTTCTTCCATTTTCTTACTATTGCACCAACAGTTGTCTCCTTCTCACCCAGCGTATTACTTATGGTTTTGTAGCCCATTCCAGCTTTGAGCAGGTCTATGATCTTGTCCCTGACATCCTTAGAAAGCTCTTTGGTCTTGCCCATGTTGTAGAGGTTAGAGTCTGACTGATTAATTGAGTCTGTGGACAGGAGTCTTTTATACAGGTGACTATGTAAGACAGCTGTCTTTAATGCAGGTAACGAGTTGATTAGGAGCGTCTAACTGGTCTGTAGGAGCCAGAACTCATAATGTTTTGTAGGGGATCAAATACTTACATTTATTTGCATTTTGCAATGAGAAATATCTAATTCATTCAATGTGATTTTCTTGATTTTTTTTTTGAATATTCTATCTCTCAATGTTAAAATTTACCTACCCTTAAAATTTTAGACTGTTCATGTCTTTGTAAGTGGGAAAATGTACAAAAACAGCAAGAGATCAAATAATTATTTCCTTCACTCTATACAGGTGTATGTCTTGTTACAGAGCAGATCTGATAACACTAAGGTATCCACCTTGGAACTTAAAAGCTACTACAGGTCATCATATTTTCAGTCTGTGAACAATGGACTCCAGACAAAACTCATTGAACAATTTAAATCAATGGGCTAATTTACATGAGATACTTGGGTCCTCTGTGGGTCAATTGGAAAAAATATCACAACATATGCTTTTGCTCTCCATTGTGTGGACAAGAGAACAATAGTTTTAATTATGCCAAATATAACACAGCACGTGGAGCATGGACTCACACATAAAGACATATCCCCAATCTTTGGATGTAAATGGCTAGAGAATTCACATGCTCGTCTGAACTCATCCTATAGACTGGGGTCACAATAACATTGATTCTCTCATGCAAGAGAATCGGCACGATTATGCTAATGACATTTGGCTCTAACTCTGAGTTACAGCCGAGTGTCAGTTTATTGTGATCCGATTCTCAAGGATAAGAGAATCATACCACAGGTGTGGAGAAGATGGAGAAGTTAAATTCTCCATCTTCTCCATTGTCTGTATCTGCAGAAAGCGGACTGCACTCGGATGACAGCTGAGTGCAGTCTGACGTTTTACACACAGTCATAGACTTTGTGTGATCCAAATTCCAGAGCCACTCACAGCGTGCTGTGATTCTTTTCTCAGGCCGAATTGACATGAAAAAAACGCAGCTCTATACTGCCCCATAGTATAACATTGGTCTGAGTGCTGTCCGAGAAACTATCGGAGGCCTTACTTAAAATATAATGACCAGGCTTTCTTTTCAGTGCATGCCAGCACAGATTGAATATATTAGAAAAGTGCATAACTTTTTATTACATAGAAAACTTCAGTTTCCAAAAAATGGAAATTCCTTGAACCTCAAAAACCTGGAAATTCCATTGTGGAACCAGCTCTCTCATTCCAGTCCTTGATCATACTCACAAGAAAAATGGAAGCTGAGATATGAGGAGCTGTATTCAAAAGAAATAACAAGCTTTTCTCTGGGCTTCTGGTTTATCTGATTCAATGTATAGCAGCTTATTCGATTTAGCATAAATCTACAGTATTTTTTATTTAATCCTAAAAAGCATCATGACATGACAAGCATATAATCAGTGTGTATCAGTTCTCCAATTCATAGTTTCCTAGGCCATGACATGACCAAAGCAGAATCTTATCTACAGGAATGAACTATGAATGGCAGAAATCAGAGATCTTGAAAACCATAAGTAATTGTTACAAAATGTATCTAACAAGATTGTATGACTTGATATTATAATAGTCTATATTTATTTAAACTGTACAACTCCTTGTAAGAATGACAACTGCAGGAAAGTGAGAAAGCAATTAGAGTCAGCAAAGATGGGCATGATAGGATGGGTACATGGTCTATGGAGCTGTCCCTTTACTATTCTTAGTAACCCTAGTGCCATTCATAGGGAAGGATGTATCAATATATTAGAGCTACCGAGTTACTTTAACTTAAAAGGCTATTCCCATCTCCAAGATCCTATCCCAATATGCAGTAGGTATAATAATAATATTAGCAAATAACTCCAATTAGAAATGTAGTATAGTTCTTCTGATTTGCTATGTCACTTACCCCATGTGCAGGGCAATGCAGGACCTTAGGTATACATGGCTGTGACAACTAGCAACTAACTAACTCACTATATCAGTGGTCGTAACCATGGATACCTAAGGTCCTGCAATGCCTGCACATGAGGAAAGAGACATTGCGAATCAGAAGAACTATTACTACATTTCTAATTGTAGGTATTTGCTAATATTATTATTATTATTATTACACCTGTTACATATTGGCATAGATCTTGGAGATGGGAATACCCCTTTAAGTTTTGAGTTGTGGTGGGCTTTATACTTATAATTGACAAAAGTGTTTTGTTGTAAAAATAACTCGGGCAGATCTAATAAATTATACAGCAGGTCGTGCCTGTCTTCTTTTCGGCCAGGTTGCAAATAATATGACAAGTTCTTTTCACACATTTGTACCCCTGACTTACTGGAATGATAGCCCCTGTCTACTCATGTATTTTTTTTTCTGACTGACTTTAACATACAATTCTCTAACCTATCATAAAGGGAATGCATTTAGCCTTATTTGTCTTGATCTACATCATGGCTGTCATATGTCACCCCCTTAAATGACAGCATCACTATCCCTGACTAAAACAGCTTGGAGCAACAACATCTCCTTGCTGACTGATGGTTTACACACTCAATACCAAACTACTGTAAGATGTTGTGCAGCTATCAGCAAAGCAACGTCCCCAACGCCTGCAAAACCTGGACGCCAGGTGACAGAAGTGCACTAATGTACTAGAGGCACGTTCCTTCAGGAATGGAATCAATGACCAGTTGTAAATCACCGCAGATATTGAGTGACAATGGCAAGCATATTATAGAGATATCTACGCAGAAGAGGAGAATTCAGATTCTTTTTAGCATCATGGAAACTTACGCAGTCCTATCAAGAAGCACATAGCACAGAATACTATGATGATGTGCCAAATCGTCTAGTGAGAAACTTGGAACAGTGAGAAACTTGGATCAGTTTTGTATCTGTCTGTCTGTCTACCTATCTATCTATTTATCTATCACAACTATGTATCTATCTATAGACGTTTATAGCCTAAATGTATCTGCTGAGTAGTACCATAGTTTTCAGGACAATGGTAAATTCCTATCCCCTGTACAGGTGACAGAAGTGAAATCATATCTATCTATCTATCTATCTATCTATCTATCTATCTATCTATCTATTATCTATCTATCTATCCATATCTATCTATCTATCTATCTATCTATCTATCTATCTATCTCCTCTATCAACTATCTATTTATCTCCTCTATCAACTATCTATCTATCTATCTATCTATCAGCTATCTATCTATCTATCTATCTATCAGCTATTTATCTCCTCTATCAACTATCTATCTATCATCCATCTATCTATATATCCATATATCTATCTATCCATATCTATCTATCTATCTATTCTATCTTTCCATCTATATCTAGCCATCAAATCAAATCAATCTCTATCTATCCATCTATCTAATCTATCTCTCTCCTCTATCAACTATCTATCTATCTATCATCTATCTATCTATATATCCATATATCTATCTATCCATATCTATCTATCTATCTATATATCTAAACTATCTATATATCCATATATCTATCTATCCATATCTATCTATCTATATATATCTATATATCCATATATCTATCTTTCCATATCTATGTCTCTATCTATCTATCTATCTATCTTTCTATCTATCTAACCTATCTTTCCATCTATATCTAGCCATCAAATCAAATCAATCTCTATCTATCCATATCTATCTATCCATCTATCTAATCTATCTCTCTCCTCTATCAATTATCTATTTATCTATAGAAGTTTATAGCCAAAACAATATATATGTATCTGATGAGAAGTATCATAGTTTTCAGGACAATGGGAAATTCCTATCTCCTGTACAGATGACAGAAGTGAAATTATCTATCTATCTATCTGAACGACAGTCAACAATACATGACCACTCTATGTCATTTGACCTTTGTAAGATCAGCAAACAAAAGGTTAACTGCGCACCAATTTATAGGATGCCATTTCATTTCTACATGGACATTAGCTGGATGGACATGAACTTGTCAATCGATTAACTGAAAATCAGATCCGCCATTAGATACAAGTAAAGAAAAAGTCTCAACTTCTTTGGAAGTCTCACATGTCCACGTTGCTTACAAATCATAAAACTAAGCAAATATACATAAAACAACTTATGTCACAAAAGTCTATACACTGCATTATGCACAAATATGCACATATAGTAAAATGCTGCCATAAGCTAGTTCCTGATTGCAAACAGTGGAAACGCCTTCAAGAGATGAAGTACCTGCACTGTGAGCGTCTCAGATGTTCACTTCATCTTCTGTTGACAAGGAAACCAAACCGCACTTCATTTTTTTCCAGAAAGAAAAAAAAAATACCTTCCACTGCCATCAATGGGAAATAGCTTCACAAAACAGATAGACATATATATACCTTAAAAATGATTTCAGGAGAGGACAAATAAAATAATCACAAGTCAATGGCAATTGAATGAGTGAAGAAGGTAAGAAGAAAAAATGATGACCACATTTTTTTTTTTTTTTAGAAAAAGTTGTCAAGGGTTAATTGGAAATTAGAGGAAAGAAAAAAAATAATAAAAAAAATAATAAAAATAATAAAAAAAAATGGTGCTTTTTTGGGGGGGGCCAGGTTTCAAGAAAAGAAAAATAAAATGAACATCTTGCACCCAGAGAGGTTGCAAGGAGAAGAAGAAGTAGAAGAAGAATACAAACTCTTGCAAACACTGTATTGCAAAGAAGACAAAGCAGCCAAAAAAGAGAAACAAGAGTTTTAGATATGTAAAAAAGCAAAAAATAAAAAAGGAAAAATGAAAGAGCAATACATCTACTTCACATCCTCAATGAAAACCAGTTGCATATAGTGAGCTGTGGATGTCTCCCAGCAACTCTGAGATGCAGCACCTCTCTCTCTAGTACCCAGCCTGCTAGAAAAACTTGCACTCAGGGTTAAAAAGCAGCATGCCCCAGCTCCCATCTTATACAAGTTCTAGAAAAAATAATAACAAGAAAAAAAAAACAAAAAACAAAACAAGACAAAAAAAAAGACAAGAAGTCACCGAGAAGGTACTCACCCTGTGGGAGTAAAGGGATGCAATAAAAAGGGGGGATATTAGGAGTAAAATACAGTATGGCGGTGGCACAAGGAGGATTGAGGAGCTTCTCTCTCTCTCTTGGTGTCTGCCTTGGGCACTGACACGTGACTTGGAGCCAGGCTGACTTGCAGGCAGAGGAGGTGGGATGAGTAGATGGAAGGAGTATGGGGTGCTGGGGGTAAGGTAGGAGTCAGGCAGTGAGATGCTGGAGATTAGATGCTGCCACCTTGAAGATGAGGAGAGAGTGAAGCAGACTTGGCTCTTGCAGTCCTAATACATGGGGCAGTGCATAATCCTCACACAAGTCCAGCACAAGTTTTGCACAGATGCCAGTGTATTTCCAGCTGCCAGTCCCTGGCACGTTGGGAGCTGCTGCTGCTGCTGCTGTTCGTGGTGCTGATGCTGGAGCTGAGGATGCTGCTGTGTGTGGTGAGGATGGGGGAGGAACGCCACCAGTACAGGCTGGAGAGAGAGAGGCAGCTCACTGCAATGTTCCTTGCATCCTTATTTCCTCCTGTATCAGCTTGTATTCCAGGGTGTGCATACATTACTGAGCAGCTGGGGGGCACACCTGGTGGTGCCATTCTCTATTACGCACAAAACACTTGACAGAAAGCGCAGCGAAGTCTTGGACGTGTGATCCAAGACCACTGCCTTTGTTTGCTGGGGATTTCTTGCTCTTTATGTATAGTGTTCTGTATTGGATTTCCAAAGTTGGCGTCATGAAGCTTTATCATACACTGTACCTTTATATCATAACCGAGGTCCCCTGTTTCTGAAGCAGAAGTGGATATTGTGTGTGTGAAAGCCTCACACCTTGAGCAGAAACCTTGTGTACCTTATATACATATATATATATATATATATATATATATATATATATATATATACACAAATACACTATATATTTATATATATCCAAAGAAAGGCAGCACTCTTCCAATAAGTGAACAAAAATGGTGTCTTTTCACTTATTGGAGGAGTGCTGCCATTATTTGGATATTATCTATTATAGGCCTGGTTGAGATCATATTTGGATCTGCACCCTGCACCTTGACTGTTTTTGGGATGCTTCTATTTTCATATATTCATTTGGAAGACTGGTGCAACGTCACTTCTCTTTTTTATTTTACATATCTATTTACAGTATCTATCTATCTATCTATCTATCTATCTATCTAACGATCTATCGATCTATCTATCCATCTACATATATATATAGGAGTTCTGCCGTTCTGTGGATATTATATAAATATATACAGTGTATATTTTTATATATAGATATATATACTGCATATATAGATATATACATATATACATAGATTTATATACTGTATCTATATATATGAGAAATATTAAAAGAAAGTGAAATTGCTCCATTCTTGCAAAATGAGGATGCTCAAAAATCCACTAGTAAATGGATAATAATAAAATATAGGAGAAAGAGAGGTTGCTCTCCAAACGTAGAAAAAAAAACGTGACAAATAACTATTCCATGCCAAAGATACACCACGTTTGGGCTCAATGTTTCTTCTTTATATATGGTTAACGTCAAACTTGGATTTGCACCCCTAGACTGTGACCATGATGCTTCTATTTTCATATATATATATATATATATATATATATATATATATATATATATATATATGTATATATATATATATGTGCGTATTTATATATATGTAATATACCATATCCATTTCTGCTGTGCATGTTTCATATACAGTGGGTATGGAAAGTATTCAGAGCCCTTTAAGTTTTTCACTCTTTGTTTCATTGCGGCCATTTGGTAAATTCTAAAAAGTTCATTTTTTTCTCATTAAAGTACACTCTGCACCCCATCTTGACTGAAAAAAACAGAAATGTAGAAATTTTTGCAAATTTATTAAAAAAGAAAAACTGAAATATCACATGGTCATACGTATTCAGACCCTTTGCTCAGACACTAATATTTAAGTCACATGCTGTCCGTTTCCTTGTCATCCTCCTTGAGATGGTTCTACTCCTTCATTGGAGTCCAGTTGTGTTTAATTAAACTGATAGGACTTGATTTGGAAAGGCACACACCTGTCTATATAAGACCTCACGGCTCACAGTGCATGTCAGACCAAATGAGAATCATGAGCTCAAAGGAACTGCCCAAGGAGCTCAGAGACAGAATTGTGGCAAGGCACAGATCTGGCCAAGGTTACAAAAGAATTTCTGCATTACTCAAGGTTCCTAAAAGCACAGTGGCCTCCATAATCCTTAAATAGAAGAAGTTTGGGACCACCAGAAGTCTTCCTAGACCTGGCTGTCCAGCCAAACTGAGCAATCGTGGGAGAAGAGCCTTGGTGAGAGAGGTAAAGAAGAACCCCAAGATCACTGTGGCTGAGCTCCAGAGATGCAGTAGGGAGATGGGAGAAAGTTCCACAAAGTCAGCTATCACTGCAGCCCTCCACCAGTCGGTCCTTTACAGCAGAGTGGCCTGACGGAAGCCTCTCCTCAGTGCAAGACATATGAAAGCCCACATAGAGTTTGCTCAAAAACACATGAAGGACTCTGAGACTATGAGAAATAATATTCTCTCGTCTGATGAGACAAAAATAGAACTTTTTGGTGATAATTCTAGGTTGTATGTGTGGAGAAAACCAGGCACTGCTCATCACCTGCCCAATACAATCCCAACAGTGAAACATGGTGGTGGGAGCATCATGCTATGGGGATGTTTTTCAGCTGCAGGGACAGGGACAGGACGACTGGTTGCAATTGAAGGAAACATTAATGCTGCCAAGTACAGAGAGATCCTGGATGAAAACCTCTTCCAGAGTGCTCTGGACCTCAGACTTGGCCGAAGGTTCAACTTGCAACAAGACAATGACCCTAAGCACACAGCTAAAATAACAAAGGAGTGGCTTCAGGACAACTCTTTGACCATTCTTGACTGGCCCAACCAGAGCCCTGACCTAAACCCAATTGAGCATCGCCGGAGAGACCTGAAAATGGCTGTCCACCAGTGTTCACTATCCAACATGACAGAACTGGAGGGATCTGCAAGGAAGAATGGCTGAGGATCCCCAAATCCAGGTGTGAAAAACTTGTTGCCTCATTCCCAAGAAGACTCATGGCTGTACTAGCTCAAAAGGGTGCTTCTACTGAATACGGAGCAAAGAGTTTGAATACTTATGACCATGTGACATTTCAGTTTTTCTTTTTTAATAAATTTGCAAAAAATTCTATATTTCTGTTTTTTTTCAGTCAAGATGGGGTGCAGAGTGTACATTAATGAGAAAAAAAAAACTTTTTTGAATTTACCAAATGGCTGCAATGAAACAAAGAGTGAAAAATGTAAAGGGGACTGAATACTTTCCGCACCCACTGTATTATTATTATTATTATTTATTTTTAGAGCACTGCTGACTCCATGGTGCTGTACATGACAGGGTTGCATACAGTGGCGTAACTTGAAGCTTGTGGACCCAATGCAAAATCCCAACAGGGCCCCCAACTATCACTGGTCTTTAATAGTAATAGTCTTTTTCTATGGAGCAAAGGGACTTTTAGTGCCCTCTAGTCTCTAAATCGATTGCAAACCCTGCACCTATTATAGTTACATTCCTGGTTACATACAAAATACAAATAGAGATTACAGTGAATAAACTAATAACGACAGTCTAGTACAGAGAGGAGAGGGCCTTGCCCTTTTAGGCTTACAGTGTATATGTTTGTTCCATGTGTACTAGTGGGGAAGGAGGTAGCTTCCCAATGGCACTAAAAGGGTTAAACACAATGTTCCCGACAGTTAGATCTCTCTGGGCTGCAGTTAGGTCCAGTTAAGGGGTTAGCTGTGATAATCCAGCCCAGTAGAGTAAAGGGGAACCCAGTGCTATGGTTAGGCACAGAATATGAACAAGGTTTTGTTTCTAATATGTTTCCTTGTGGGCCGTAGTATTGGTAACCAGCCACAAGATGCCACTGTCCCAGGTGCAGACATTTAGGACAGTGAAGGGGTTATTTGTGTGTGATGACAGCCCATAGAGGGTGGGCACATTAGGAAAATCTCTGCTTAGTTTCCAGAAGCAGGAAGTAACAAGTCATTGGTGTGTAGTACCTGGGACAGGCCAGACAGGCTTCGTATGACTGGCTGCTAGAGCAGACGTGGGCCCGTACCCCAGACAGTAGGATCACCAGAGTAAAGATTCCCTCCACAAGAGTCTCCTTAGCTGGCCGGAGAAACTCAAGAAAGCCATTGAGGACCCGAGGGCACATTCTGTCTGCAGGTTGCAGAAAAAGCTAGGACTCAAGGCTAGGATGTGGGAAGAACTAGGATTCGGATATACTGTCACTGGTGAGGAAGATTCCCTAGGGCTAGAGAATAAGGCAACAGAGATTCTTCACTTAAAGAGGGAACCAGGGCTGAAGTTGTATCAAGTACTTGTGAGAAAGATGACAACCCGTTGGGCCTTATCTATTATATTTGCCTGTAAATATTGTACATGTTCTTCTTCCCCAATTAAAGCCCCAGTTATGGTTATGAATCTCATGTCCTCTGAATTTATTGCTGCCCTGGTTCCAGAAGAGAAATGCCTGGAGTCAGATGAGACCAGCTGGTCTAAAGTAAGTGGGAAGCACTAGATACATTGCAGCACATCAGAGAGAAGACACACATAGTCTGTAGGGTGCCAGAGCGAGCAGGGGCCACAGATCGCCCTCGACTTCCTCGCTGGACCACCTTACACATGCACACAGGACATTAGTGTTACTAGAGAAGTAGAGATGGTTTAAGGATGTTGAAAAATTGGCACTTAGGTCATGCTTATGAAGTAGATTTCTTCTATAAGGGGCAGAGATGGACAGTCATGTCTATTGAGAAATATGTATCACAATAATATGCTTCTTAGTAATGTTGACAAAGGGGTACATGCTGTTACAGGATAGGTTTTTTTTTCTGTAGAAATGTATCTTGAGACTATTGACCCATATAAGTGCCATAGAAGTAAAAAATAAAGGACAATAAAGACCTACATGCGGCTATCGTCGGGAGATCAGCGGCTACGGCCGCTGATCTCCCAAGGACAAGTGTGACGCCCCTCCCCTCCCCTCCTCTCCACTCCTCTCCTTTCCCCTCCCCTCTCCTCCCGTCCCTCCCCCCGCTCGATCAGGACCCCGGCACCCGGCGTCATACTTACCCCTCCCCTCCCCTCCTCTCCCCTCCTCTCCTCTCCCCTCCCCTCCCGTCCCTCCCCCCGCTCGATAAGGACCCCGTCACCCGGCGTCATTCTTACCCCTCCCCTCCCCTCCTCTCCCCTCCCCTCTCCTCTCCTCCCATCCCTCCCCTCTCCTCCCGTCCCTCCCCCCGCTCGATCAGGACCCTGGCACCAGCGTCATACTTACCCCTCCCCGTGCCTCCGCAGCAGCTCCTGTGTCTTCCGCTGATGCTCTGTGACGTCTCAGGTCAGAGGGCGCGGTGACGTCTTTACACCGCGCTCTCTCCTGACCGGTCACAGCGCACAGCGTCAACATGCCGGCTACGCTGGAGTCCAGAGAAGCAGCTGAGAAGGGAGGTGAGTATTGGATTTTTTTTTTTGTATAAGGCCATAGGGGACCTGCATGGGGCACTGTGGGGGGATGGATATACAGGGGATAATACTTCCTGCATGGGGCATTATATGGGGAGGAGAGGTGACATCCTACTTGGGGCATTATATGGGGGGGAGAGGTGACATCCTACATGGGGCATTATATGGGGGAGAGGTGACATCCTGCATGGGGCATTATATGGGGGGAGAGGTCACATCCTGCATGGGGCATTATATGGGGGAGAGGTCACATCCTGCATGGGACATTATATGGGGGGAGAGGTCACATCCTGCATGGGGCATTATATGGGGGGAGAGGTCACATCCTACATGGGGCATGATATGGGGGAGAGGTGACATCCTGCATGGGGCATTATATACGGGGGATGTGACTTCCTGCATGGGGTATTATATACGGGGGATGTGACTTCCTGCATGGGGCATTATATGCGGGGGATGTGACATCCTGCATGGGGTATTATATACGTGGGATGTGACTTCCTGCATGGGGCATTATAAAGGAGGGTTGGGAGACATATGCTAGAATACTCAATGCATTAATATATAAAAGAAAATAATGACGTGGGGTCCTCCTTATTTTTTCTAACCAGTTGAGGGAAAGCAGACAGCTGGGGGCTTGTGCTATTATTCAGGGAAGGGGCCAATATCCATGTAGCTTCCCAGGCTATTAATATCAGCTCACAGCTGTCTGCATAGCCTTTTCTGGTTATTAAAAATGGGACCCCAAAAAAAATTATGTGGGGTACTCCTATATTTAATAACCAACAAAGGCTAAACAGACAGCTGCGAGCTGATATTAATAGGCTGGGAAGGGGTAAAGTATATTAGCCCCCCTCCCAGACTAAAAACACCAGCCCTCAGCCGCTCCAGAAATGGCGCTTGCATTAGATGTTCCAATACTGGCACTTAGCCTCGGCTCTTCCCGCTTGCCCTAGTTTATTGGAAAGCTGGGTAATAGTTTTGGGGTTGATGTCAGCTTTGTAATGTCAGCTGTCATCAAGCCCAGGTGTCAGTAACGGAGAGGTGTTTATCAGACACCCCCATTACTAGCCCCGTAGTGAAAATTAAGACTCACACAGAAAAAAGTCCTTTAATTGAACAAAACACTCCCCAACAAATCCCCTCGTTTTCCCATTTCTTAACATAAAAATAAAAAAATAAAAATCAAAGTAATCTTCACTTGTTCGCTGTTAATCCATAATGATGAGGTTCCACGACGATCCCCGACTCTTCTACATCTGGTTGCTTTGCTGAGCAGTGACATCAGTAATGTGACTACTCAACCCGGCAGCCAGAACACACTGAGCTTAGCGTGATAACGCGGCTGTGTGTGACCAGCGGTGACGCCATTAAGGTTACCGCAGGTCACAAGTGGTGGTCATCATGATAAGCTCTGTGTGTGCTGGCCTGTGATCTGCGGTAACCTTAATGTAAGGTAACCTGAGTTCATAGCAGCTGGTTATCACGCTGCACAGTGCCCGTGCCGGACTGATGAACGACCGTGAGCCTAGCACTTGGCACTCATTAGTCCGGCACTCAAGCTACCATGAGACCCGGTAAAGTTCACAGCCACTTGGTCTCCCAGCAGCTGTGAGGCCCGGAAATCTTAAGAGAGACATTAATGGAGACTATAAGGTTAATGGAGTTTTCAGCTGCTGGATCACCTGGAGGCTGTGAATTAATGTTACCTTGGGTGTGTATTTTACTGTACTTGTTAATAAATAAGTAAATAATTTAAAAACATGACGTGGGGTCCTCCTTACTTTTACTAACCAGCTGAGGGAAAGCTGACAACTGGTGTTATTATTCTGGGAAGGGGGAAATATCCATAAAGGTTCCCAGCCTATTAATAACTGCTTACAGCTGTCTGCATAGACTTTACTGGTTATTAAAAAGGGAGGACCCAAAAAAAAATAATATGGGGTCCCCACTATTTTTAATAACCAGCAAAGGCTAAACAGACAGCTGCGGGCTGATTTTAATAGGCTCGGAAGGATCCTTGGCCCCCTCCCAGACTTATAACATGAGCCCTCAGCCACCCCAGAAATGGCGATTCCATGGTGCGTTTGCAAGTGGGATAATGGTTTTACGGATGATGTCAGCTGTTTTATGTCCACTGACATTAAGCCCAGGGGTTAGTAATGGAGTAGCATCTATCAGACACCACCATTACTAAACCCATAGTGAAAATTAATAAAGAAAAATTGAAAAAAACACTCCCAGGCAAATCTTCTCTTCTTCCCATTTATTAACATAAAAATAAAAATTAAAAATCAAAGTAATCCTCACCTGTCCGCTGTTAATCCATAATGATGATGTCCCACGACGAACATCAACTCTGCTACATCTGTTTGCATTGCTGTGCCACGACATCAGTAATGTTGTTTCTCAGCAAGACAGCCAGATCACTCTGAGATGAGCATGAGAATGTGGCTGCATGTGACCGGCGGTAACCTTAATGATGTCACCGCTGGTCACACGCAGCCACGTTCTCACACTCAGCTCAGGGTGACCAGACTTTCTTGCTGAGCAATAACAATACTGATGTCACGACTCAGTAGTGCAACCAGATGTAGCAGAGTTGGTGTTAATCATGGGACATCATCATTATGGATTAAAGGTGGACAGGTGAGGATTACTTTGATTTTTATTTTTATATTAATAAATGGGAAAAAGAGAGAATTTGTCGGGGAGTGTTTTGTTCAACTAAAGGACTTTTTTCTGTGTGTCTTTATTAATTTTCACTATGGGGATAGTAATGGAGGCGCCTGATAGACACCTCTCCATTACTAGCCTCTGGGCTTGATGTCAGCGGACATTACAAAGCTGACATCAACCCCAAAAATATTACCCTGCTTGCCAATGCATCAGGACAAGAGGAAAAGCCAGGCAAAGCGCCAGAATTGGAGCATGTAATGGATGTGCCTTTTCTGGGGCAGCTGCGGGCTGCTATTTTTATGCTGGGGAGGGCCAAATATCCATGAGCCTTCCCAGCCTGAGAATTTCGGCCCCCAGCTGTCTGCTTTAGCTTGGCTGGTTATGAAAATTTGGGAGACCCTGCACCGTTTTTTTAAAAATTATTTAAATAACCCCTTTATTTTTGATAACCAGCAAAGATAAAGCTGACAGCTTAGGGCTGCAGCTTTTCAGCGTTACTTGCACTTGTTATCAAAAATAGAGGAGACCCCCACATTTTTTTCATTTTTTTTTACACAGAGCGCCGTCCAATCACAGCCATTCCAATACTTGACATGACTGTGATGCCCACACAGGAAAAGGTTGTTGATTGTCTGCACTGCAGCTTTTCAACAAGCTTTGTTCAGGCTGCCAAACTCGAACAGTAACACAGACTTCAAGGAGATGTCCGTGTTCAGGGTTCGTGCACAGACCACAAACTTAACCATATGGGTTTGCCCATCTCTGTTAGCAATGCTGCAATAAATATGAGCAACAGAATTAACCTATACATTTTACTTTGCTTTACTTATCAATAAATGATAGCAATTTCTCCATTTACTAATTCTCTCTATACTTTATTTTTCTTGCTGTGTGTTACAATAAAAAAAAAATCACATATAGACACAGATTGGCTCATGGCATGCGTTTGTTGCATATGTTACAAATGCATTACACATATTACATGTGCTTTTCTCAGAGATTTACCAGCAATGTCTTTGTCTTATAATTTAGTTGCATTAAAACTAGATTGCGACTACTGCAAAATACTTATCATATACCCAACATAAATCGGTTTAATAAGAATGGCTAGCTAAGTCAGGTGTTGGCACTTCATTTGTTAGTAATAATAATAATAATAATAATAATGATAATATAACTAAAAAAAGCAAACCTTAGATTCTCCTAATAGATAAAATAAACAGTTTTTTTAATTCATCAATATTTATCAATAATTATAGGCATTTTTCCATCTCATAAAATGATAGCTATACCACCACTTTATGATAGATGAGGATCTGACCACTGGGACCCCCATTGATCCTGAGAATGCAGGGTTTTCTTTCTGCACAACAACCTCTGGCCTCATGGAAGAGTGGAACACTGTACAAGGAACTACAGAGTAGCCCCGAGCAAATAAATAGGGCCGACTGTAGTTCCTTGCTTAATAATTATAATAATCACTCCAATATGTATACTATTGTATAGTCTAAGATACTCTGTGTATTAATTAAGGATATCACTCAGCCTCCGTGATCCCCATAATCATAGTGTCACTCATTGTTCCATACTTTGCAGGCAGTTATTGAAGCCGCATCAGTGTATTACACAAAATTGACACCTCGTGTCACGCGTTGAGTCTATCAGCTGAGAGGCGTAGTGTCTCTTGGCAGGGAATAGCGTTGTAGTTCAGGTATGCGTACAAATGCAGGCACGCTCCTGTGCACTCCGCAGCGTATCATGTCATTGTTGATGGTAGAGTGCGCATAAATTTCTTAGCCTGAATGGACCCTGTCTTAGAGTTTAGTGAACTGTCTGACCCTCATAACATAACGTATGCAAGCGCAACATTTGTGCCCTGTCTCGTGTTTCGCCAGGACACCGGCTTTTTCTAAGGGCCAAGGGCTAATATGAAATTTAGATTGAGTCCAGTTCAAGACTGGAAGCAAATTAGTAACATTGTCAGCACAATATGGAATAATGCATGATAAAAGAAATAAATAGTACTTGCATAAACTATATATTGTAGCGCCGGCGTCCCTGCCCTCTGCTAGGCAGGGACGCTGTTCCCCTCACCGCTCTGCTCCGTGCCCGGCGTCCCTCTCCCGCTCTGCTGGCAGCGCGCGCTCCTTCCCGGCCACTGTGCTTAGGGCGCGCGCGCTCTCCCTCCCTCTTAAAGGGGCCGCGCGCGCCGTCCTAAGGAGTCCCCGGCCAATGGCCGGAGGACTTCACCATATATAAGGCACCTCCTCCAAAATGGAGGTGCCCAAGCAATGTTGTTTGCACCAGTGTCTCACCTGTGCTTCAGCCCTCAGGTCCCGTTGCCAGATACCTGCCAGTTACCTGCCAGATTCCTGCCTGATTACTTGTTACCTGCCTGCTAGTCTGAGGTCCGACGGTCTGCCTTACCATTCCTGTCAGTCTGTCTAAGGACCAGCCTGCCCGCTCACCTGGGAGCGCACATCAGCTACCTGCCTGCTTGCCTGAGGTCCGACGGTCTGCCTTCCAAACCCCTGTCAGTCTGTCTATGGACCAGCTTGCCCGCTCACCTGGGAGCGCACATCAGCTACCTGCCTGCTAGCCTACCTGGAGGCTCCGCCGTCACGTGCTGTGACCACCTGCCTGTCCAGTGACTCCTGCCCGCTCACCTGGGAGCGCTCATCTGCTACCTGTCTGCTAGCCTACCTGGAGGCTTCGCCGTCACGTGCTGTGACCACCCGCCTGTCCAGAGACTTCTGTCCGCTCACCTGGGAGCGCTCATCTGCCGCCTGTCTGTTGGTCTTCCTGGAGGCTCCGCCGTCACATGCTGTGACCACCCGTTCATCCAGAGACTCTCGCCTGCTCACCTGGGAGCTCACGTCTATCTTCAGCCGCCACAGGTCGTACCAACCCTTTACCTAGAGACTGTCCCGTTCACCTGCCGTGACCACCAGCCCGTTCATCCAGAGACTGCCTTGGTCACTTGCCGTGACCTCCAGCCCGTTCACTCAGAGACTATCCTGTTCTCCTGCTGTGACTTCCAGCCCGTCTTTCCTGGTCGCCACCCGCTCCCTTACAAGGGCCGCCCCCTTGTATAGTAGCTCAGAGGTTCCGCCTCCCAGACCCGTTAGAGTTTGCTCGGGCCATGGAACCCAGTGGCACCCAAGCTCCCTCGCTCTCGGACTTGTGTCATGAACTGTCCCGTCAAAGGTCCCAACAGGAGTCCATCCTGGGTCACCTGCGGAATGTCAATACTCGCCTGGACACTCTGACTGCTCCACCAGCAACCTCCGCCAGTGCCATGACTCGCAACCCGGCAGCCCCGCTGCCCACCAATACCATGGTACCTTACCCCGGACCCCGGCTTTCTGCACCTCCTCGCTTCGGAGGCGACTCCGCCCAGGCTCGGGGCTTCATAAATCAGTGCACCCTGCACTTTGAACTATTATCTCACCAGTTTAACTCCGACCGGGCCAAAATTGCATTCATCATGTCCCATCTCACCGGGGAGGCCCTGGCCTGGCTAAATCCTCTATGGGAGAGAGGAGACCCCCTGGTATCCAACTTGCCTGCTTTTCTCACGGCTTTCCGGAAAGTCTTCGACGAACCCGGACGGAAGACCTCATCCGCATCATCTCTGCTACGCCTCCGTCAGGAAAGTCTCACCGTGGGCCAATATGCCATACGGTTCCGTACCCTTGCCTCGGAGCTGGCCTGGGATAACGACGCTCTGGTATCCGTCTTCTGGGAGGGTCTGTCCGGCCGTATTAAAGATGAGCTTGCCGACCGGGACATTCCTACCACTCTCGATGACTTAATAACTCTTGCCACCCGGATTGACCTACGGTTCCAGGAGCGTGCCAGAGAGGTCACCCGTGAGAGGAGATTACCCCGTCTAGCTCCTACTTTTCAGAAACCCGTCACTCCTTCTGTCTCTTACCAGGTACACTCTCCTGAGCCTCTGCAGGTCGACCAGACCAATATGGTCAAGACCCGTCAGGACTTACGCCGTGCCGAGGGGACCTGCTTCTACTGCGGCAGTAAGGAGCACCAGATCCGTGCCTGCCCGGAGAGGTCGGGAAACGCCTGTGTCTAGGTTCGCTCAGAGAGGTCCACCTAGACAAGAATAAATCCTCTCCATCCCTGCTGTTGTCAGTTTCAATCGTCTACGGGGAGAACCGTTATTTCGAACTAGCCCAACTTGACTCTGGAGCAGCCGGGAATCTTATTTCACAGTCCCTGGTAGAGAAATACCGCATCCCCACCAAACCTCTGGCTGTACCCTTGTCCGTTGCTGCCGTGGATGGGGGGCTCTTACCACGCCCCATCCAACTCATCACCGAATCCATTACTCTGCAGGTGGGAATGCTGCATTCTGAAAGTATCTCCTTCCATGTTCTGCCTGGACTCTCTCACGCCCTCTTGCTAGGTCTACCTTGGCTCCAGAGACATGCACCCGTTCTTGACTGGCAGACCGGAGAGGTCCTTCGCTGGGGACAGGGCTGCCATAAGACCTGTCTGGTTCCCGTTCATCCCGTCCGTCCTTCTCCTACCCCAGCTAATCTACCTGGACTTCCGATCCCGTATTGGTCTTATGCTGATGTCTTTAATAAAAAGGAAGCAGAGACACTACCCCCTCATAGACCATACGACTGCCCTATCGACCTGTTACCTGGTACTTCTCCTCCCCGTGGGCGTATTTATCCATTATCCGCTGCTGAGACCCGCTCGATGTCCGAATATATTGAGGAGAATCTGGCCAGGGGATTCATCCGGAAATCTACCTCCCCGGCGGGAGCAGGCTTCTTTTTCGTCAAAAAGAAGGACGGCTCCCTCCGTCCCTGTATAGACTATAGAGGCCTTAACCAGATCACGGTGAAGAATAAGTACCCCCTTCCGCTCATTCCGGAGTTATTTGATCGTCTGAGGGGGGCTAGAATCTTCACCAAACTGGACCTCCGTGGGGCGTACAACCTGGTTCGTATCCGTCAGGGGGATGAATGGAAGACGGCATTCAACACCCGGGACGGCCACTATGAATATCTGGTAATGCCCTTTGGCCTCTGTAATGCTCCTGCCGTCTTTCAAGAGTTGGTCAATGACATCTTCCGGGACCTTCTCTACTCCTGCGTAGTGGTGTACCTGGACGACATCTTGGTCTTCTCTCCGGATCTCCAGACTCACCGGAGGGACGTTCGTCAGGTCCTGCTCAGGCTCAGGCAGAACCATCTCTACGCTAAATTTGAGAAGTGCCTCTTTGAGCAGACCTCGCTTCCGTTTCTGGGCTACATTATCTCTCAGACCGGCCTACAAATGGATCCTGAGAAACTGTCTGCCATCGAGAAATGGCCCCGACCGGAGGGTTTGAAGGCCATTCAGCGATTCCTGGGCTTCGCCAACTACTACCGCCTCTTCATACCACACTTCTCTTCCCGGACGGCCCCAATTTCCGCGCTCACCCGTAAAGGTACTAATCCCAAAGAGTGGCCATCCGAAGCAGAGGAGGCCTTTCTTTCCCTAAAACAGGCCTTCTCTTCCGCCCCGGTGCTGCATCGCCCAGATGGCAACAAGCAGTTCTTCCTGGAAGTTGACACCTCCTCCTCTGGAGCCGGAGCGGTACTTACTCAAAAATCATCTTCCGGGAGGATGGTAACTTGTGGCTTCTTCTCAAAACTCTTCTCCTCCTCAGAGCGCAATTATTCCATAGGAGACCGAGAGTTATTGGCCATCAAACTGGCATTGGAGGAGTGGCGTTACTTGCTCGAGGGGGCTCTTCACCCGGTAATAATTTACACTGACCACAAGAACTTGGCTTACCTCCAGCATGCCCAGAGACTTAACCCGTGCCAAGCCCGGTGGTCCTTGTTTTTTGCTCGCTTTGATTTTGTTCTTCATTTTCGCCCGGCTGACAAAAACGTCAAAGCAGACGCCTTGTCCCGATCCTTTCTAGTGTCAGATCTCGAGGATGAACCTAAACATATCATCGATTCCGCCAGAGTAATGCAGGTGGCTCCCGTGAGTCTAAATCGTCTCCCTCCCGGTAAGACGTTTGTTTCAGTACCTGATCGGGAGAAGATCCTACACTGGGGCCATTCGTCTAAACTAGCTGGCCACGCCGGTCAGAAAAAGACCCTCCAGCTTATTGCCCGGCACTACTGGTTGCCTACCCTGCACAAGGACGTAATAGACTTCGTTTCTGCCTGTGTGTCCTGCGCCCGCAACAAAGTCCCGAGACACCTGCCAGCCGGTCGCCTCCTTCCGCTTCCTGTGCCTGCTGCCCCCTGGCAGCATATTGCTATGGACTTCATAACTGATCTCCCAGTCTCTGCCGGTTGTACGGTCATTTGGGTGGTCGCTGACCGCTTTTCCAAGATGGCTCACTTTATTCCTCTGCCAGGCCTCCCGTCTGCACCCGAGCTGGCTAAAGACTTTATCCGCCACATCTTCCGTCTTCATGGCCTGCCCCTCCACATCGTGTCGGATCGTGGGGTACAGTTCACCTCACGTTTCTGGAGAGCCACCTGTAAACTGCTAGACGTCACCCTGGACTTCTCTTCCGCTTACCACCCACAGTCCAATGGTCAAGTGTAGCGGATCAATCAGAACCTGACCAGTTACCTCCGGCACTTCGTTAATGCCCATCATTCAGACTGGGTGGATCTCCTACCATGGGCCGAGTTCTCTTATAATAACCACCAGAGCGAATCCTCCTCCAAATCCCCGTTTTTTGTAGTCTTCGGTCAACATCCTCGGATTCCTTTTCCTGTCTCCACCTCTGTGGACAACCCGGCTGCGGAATCTCTCGTTAGCAAATTTTCTTCCATTTGGGAGAGTACCCGATCCGCACTCCTTCAGTCGTCCGAACGGATGAAAAGACACGCTGACAAAAAACGCCTGGATCCTCCACAATTTCGTCCTGGAGATAAAGTCTGGCTCTCATCTAAATATGTCCGACTCAAGATACCTTCTTACAAGTTAGGGCCTCGGTTCATCGGTCCTCTGGAGGTCATCAGCCAGATCAACCCGGTGGCCTATAAATTAAAACTCCCGGCCAACTTACGGATCCCTAACTCTTTCCATGTATCTCTCCTCAAACCTGTGGTACTTAACTCTTTTTCCAAGTCTACAGGTACGCCTCCTGCTCCGGTTTCTGCTGAGGACGAGTTTGAGGTAGAGAACATTCTTGCCACCAAAAGGGTAAGAGGAAAGACCTTTTTTCTAGTAGATTGGAAGGGGTTTGGTCCTGAGAAGAGAACGTGGGAGCCCCGGGAGAACATCCATGCCCCTCTCATCTTAGCTAAATTTCTGTCTGGCCTAAAAAAGGGGGGGCCTAAAGGGGGGGGTACTGTAGCGCCGGCGTCCCTGCCCTCTGCTAGGCAGGGACGCTGTTCCCCTCACCGTTCTGCTCCGTGCCCAGCATCCCTCTCCCGCTCTGCTGGCAGCGCGCGCTCCTTCCCGGCCACTGTGCTTAGGGCGCGCGCGCGCGCTCTCCCTCCCTCTTAAAGGGGCCGCGCGCGCCGTCCTAAGGAGTACCCGGCCAATGGCCGGAGGACTTCACCATATATAAGGCACCTCCTCCAAAATGGAGGTGCCCGAGCAATGTTGTTTGCACCAGTGTCTCACCTGTGCTTCAGCCCTCAGGTCCCGTTGCCAGATACCTGCCAGTTACCTGCCAGATTCCTGCCTGATTACTTGTTACCTGCCTGCTAGTCTGAGGTCCGACGGTCTGCCTTACCATTCCTGTCAGTCTGTCTAAGGACCAGCCTGCCCGCTCACTTGGGAGCGCACATCAGCTACCTGCCTGCTTGCCTGAGGTCCGACGGTCTGCCTTCCAAACTCTTGTCTGTCTGTCTATGGACCAGCTTGCCCGCTCACCTGGGAGCGCACATCTGCTACCTG
This sequence comes from Phyllobates terribilis, assembly GCF_046119375.1. Taxonomy (NCBI): domain Eukaryota; kingdom Metazoa; phylum Chordata; class Amphibia; order Anura; family Dendrobatidae; genus Phyllobates; species Phyllobates terribilis. The sequence goes on along the minus strand of NW_027362764.1, from coordinate 669,974,648 downwards.
CCTGCTAGCCTACCTGGAGGCTCCGCCGTCACGTGCTGTGACCACCTGCCTGTCCAGTGACTCCTGCCCGCTCACCTGGGAGCGCTCATCTGCTACCTGTCTGCTAGCCTACCTGGAGGCTCCGCCGTCACGTGCTGTGACCACCCGCCTGTCCAGAGACTTCTGTCCGCTCACCTGGGAGCGCTCATCTGCCGCCTGTCTGTTGGTCTTCCTGGAGGCTCCGCCGTCACATGCTGTGACCACCCGTTCATCCAGAGACTCTCGCCTGCTCACCTGGGAGCTCACGTCTATCTTCAGCCGCCACAGGTCGTACCAACCCTTTACCTAGAGACTGTCCCGTTCACCTGCCGTGACCACCAGCCCGTTCATCCAGAGACTGCCTCGGTCACTTGCCGTGACCTCCAGCCCGTTCACTCAGAGACTATCCCGTTCTCCTGCTGTGACTTCCAGCCCGTCTTTCCTGGTCACCACCCGCTCCCTTACAAGGGCCGCCCCCTTGTATAGTAGCTCAGAGGTTCCGCCTCCCAGACCCGTTACATATATCGTGGTTAAAGACAAGTTTCCCTTTTTTCTTGTTTACCATTTTAATTGTTATACCCATGAGATGATGCAAAAAAGAATAATGGAAACAATAGAAAGCACAGTGGAAGACATAGAAACTCAGTACAATATTTCCTTTGGTGGAATTTGCAGTTAGTAACCTCATAACAAAAGTGTTGACCAGTGAGCTGCCATGTACTAGTAGTCCAGAGTCGGGGTGGGCAAACTGCGGCCCGCAGGCCACATCATGCCCTCTGGCTGTTCCAGTTTGGCCCATGGACCGAGACAGCTGAAGGGCTGAAACACTGGCTCCTGGGCTGCACCAGACCCTCCCCTGTCCACCGTCCAACCACCGCCCGCTGTCACCACTGTCTGCATCCTCAGGAAACTTAATTGCCCACCCCTGGTCTAGAGTGACTAGGGGGTCCGATGGTCAAGGATTTAGATTTACAATATAGCAATATCTGTGGTGACATAGGGTTCTTAGGAAGGTAAGAAAATTAGTAAATAGATAGATATATAGATCTAGATAGATAGATAGATAAATATATGTGTCATTTTAAGGTAGGTTTGTCTGAGCTATGTCACATTCCAGGAGTTGCTGCTGTTCTTTGCAGCTCAGTCAGTAGGTGTAGCACTAACTTCTCAGTTCTCATTTATTCCACAGGGCTCCTAGCTGTGTAAAGCTTAAGCCTTAAATCTAACAATAGTAAAGAAACATTGCAGCCCCAACTGATTAACTCCGAGAAAATATAAGGAGCATGTAGAAACCACTGTTCTAATCTTCATTGTTTTTCCTATTTTTCTCTTGTAGAATAAGAGGGTTTCCTATACAGAAAATTAATCACAAGTTAATAAATATCTAAATATCTGCATGAACTAACAGGAGAATCAGTGTTAACACAGCCAGAGTTAGGTTAAATATACAGACACAGGATCTGTCATCAGATTGCATAATATAAAATGTATAAATTATTAAATAGATAAGTTAGAATTGATAAGGCAGGTGTACCGATTTTTTTAAATCCATGTTAGAATGGCTGTATAATCCTGATATTAGATGACTATTATATGATTCCAGCTCAAGAATTTGGGAGCTCATTTTAATATTAGGCAGGATGGACATGGATGTGCAAATTAAAGGGAATCTGTCAGTAGGTTTTTGCTATGTAATATGGTGACAGCATGAGGTATGTGTTAAAACACTGAACTAAATTTTTTGTCAGTTATCAAACTGTGCGCTGTTGTTTTCTTACAGTGAAGGTTATATCACTAGGGCATTGTCATTGCTGTGACTAGCTGGAACCTGCCTCCTGGTCCAACCACGCCCCCTCCTGTGATTAGAAGCTCACTGTCAATATACAGTGTGCATACACAGCCTGTATAGGCGGGGTTAGCTTTCTCAGCTCAGCTTCATGTTACATCTAAGAATTCTGATTGTGTCAATACTGCTGCACCCAGTAAACTAAGTGATACATTGTTGAATTCAGGGTCTCTTTTCCTACTTTATGCTGCTCTCGGATGAGGCAGCAAAAACCTGGTGAAAGATTCCCTTTAAGTAAAACAGCTTCATCAGGACTAAGATATCTGTTTTTTTAATATACGGAGTTTGTTTTGTGAATCCGATGACAGATCCACTTTTGAGTGTTGATTTTTTTTATCAACACACATACAGTAAAACAGAATTATTTGGATTGTTGAAGAAATATGTATACTGTCTATGGTATATATATATATATATATATATATATATATATATAATTTTTTTTTTTTCATCTACATTAAAGAGATAATTGCATATACAAATATTACATGGCACACAGGGGGATCCTTTACTTTACTCATGACCCCTATATTAGCTAGAGTAGAGGTTGAACAAAGAGTGGCTGCTGCTTCGCTAGACCATGAATTTAATTGGCAAAAAATGGATAATACTGCATAGATTCTTCAGTACCCTCTGCGGGGAAAAGTTTGACTGAATTCAATTTTCTTCAGAACAGAGGTTTCAGCAGTCAGACCTGCTGTGATAAGTTGAATGCCTGTGAGTCTTCATTAGAAAGAGGGTAGCCCTTTGGGGACAATCCCTTTAAAATAAAAATCCAGGGAAATTTTAATAAAATTGATCTATTGTTCTACTGTAGACATATTAATATTTAACGAAACAGAGGCTAAAGTAAGACCATGCTGCCAGTTTCCTGACAACATGTATGAGTCTTCCCATGCCCATTTTTCACTAACTTCCATCCATAAAAAAAACATCTTTTTATCCACAGAACTAGATTTTATTTGGTTATTTCTTTTAAATACTACACTATATATTTTGATTTGTATAATGATTCGATTAGAGTAAATGTGCTTGAGGATTTGGGGCTTGCACATACACAATAAGTTAGTATTTTGTGCCTGTGCTGCTTCTTATCTTTTTCTTTGCATGACTAGGTAGATTAGTAGTACAGATGATTGAATTTTTTCAAATATAAATTTACCAGTTTTGACATATTTTTACAAAAAAATTAATTCATGGTGAATCAATTCACCATCAATCTCAAGTGCTGCTAAGCTTATAATTGCCCAGAAAAATGTTTAACACCATGAGTTCTTTTCGCACCGTATCGGTATAGAGGTTCATTAATGCAGAAACAGCTTTAGAAATGTCAAAATAACCTTAACCTATTTGGCTGGGGGAAAATAAATGGTAACCAGTGGTAACCAAGAGCGCATTTCACAACACGTTGCACTTCAGAAATTTTAGCCTATTTAAATTTTAAAAATGGGATTTTGGGCGAGATGTCTTCCTTTCAGGTGTTTATGCAGAGGTGGTGCAGATTGAAGAGGTCATGGCTTTTTCACAAGGGTGATTTTCACTTATTGAAAACGTGATAGCTTTGTTATAAGCTGTCATGGAGATATTAAGAAAAATATTAAGGATTTTTCTCTCTCCCTGAAGACCCTCTCACCCTTCCCTTATCCACCATTTGTCACAAGACAAGAGCTGACAATCGACCATCTGTCTGTATGTCTTGTAAACAAATGCTGGCACAGAAGGTGCTACAAACCCAATCAGCATATGAATGTATTTCCCCCTGGCAGAGGCCCGGGATAATTAGATACAGGCTTGCGACAATTTACATGTACCTGAGGAAGTTCTATTCCCATGATGTCAAAGGGAATTTAACAGAGGTCTGGCAGACGGCCAGAGCCAATACAAAATATGGAATATCTCAAGTTCCATAATTCTGATAATAATGGGACCTATATTTTTAATGACAGGGTCAGCTTGGGAATAATATGCTTATTTTCCTGTAGCTGTAAGCCCCTCCGGGGGGCTGTGGTGCAAAAGTACCAGAATAACAGATCGCAACTATGCCATGTGTAGTCTTTACAGAAAGGTAAATTCATAATAACAAATATGGTATCACTTTCGGGCTTCTGCGATCAACCAGTGAGGAGTTATCAAAGAAGTTAGAGTTTTAATAAAAACATGAAGGGTGGAGCCCAGCCCACATGATGTCAGCACAAGGGATGTGTGGGCAAGTCCCCTCTTCGGCATAAAAGATCCAGCTGAAGATTGATCCATATTCATTGCCAGGGGGGTATGGAAACTATAAGCAACAGATCCTGTTCGATAACATTCAAATCAATAAGTGGGGCGCCCCCCCTCCAGCTAAATGGAATCGTCTCTGCGATCTGTCTAGTACGTAAGTCTTCTTTGATCCTGTTTATTTTGTGTAACTGTATATTCTGTATTGTAATGTCCCCTTTTGTAAAATCTTGTATATTTTTCATAACACTGCCTCCCTTTTGGATTAAATATAGAATGTAATAGTTTTGTTTCTTTTGCTCTGTAATCGTTCCCTCCCCCAAAGCCATATACGCTACCAGAACGCAGGAGTCCGGTCAGGCCTGTATTATATTTCAAACTCGGCCGGTGGTGGCAGCGAATAATAATAATTGGGCTATCGTGAAGCTGGCAGTAACTGTACAGGGCATATACACATATTCCATACGTTGGAATCCGGAGGTGTGAGACCATACACTTTCTGCTCGCTTGCTGATAGCTGATAGATAGTAGTCAAGTTTGTGTGCTCACGAATCCCTGACGACATCTGGACAGAGTGACGGCAACGGTGAGATATTGTGTGATCTCTCCGGTGTCATCTCTGTGAATCATGAGTCATCTCTGACATAAACTGTCCACAAATTATCCCTTTATTTATGAAGAAGGAACAGGTTAGCTTTTTTAGGAAGTGAAAAAGTGCTTCTCAACTAAACTGAAGGGCCTGCAACAGGTTTGCTATTCTCAAAGTGATTAAACAGTTCCAAAGGCCATGTATAACGCTGGTTAAAAAATATACATTTTTCAGGGAACAGGAACAGGCTAGCTGTTCTCAGAATGAAGAAGAAATGGCTTGTCAATAAGCCATGAAAAAAAATATACCAATTTTGGGAACTCTTTCATATATCTAAACCCTATAGAAAGTATGCTTCCCAGAAGCAGTAGAGTATAGCTATACAACACACTGGACAAGTGCAGGTGATGTATGTGGGTGCCTAGAGGCAGTGGCAGGGCAGCAGCAGAACATGCATGGTATACAATATAGCGGATCAGACAACAAGATGTCCAGCAACAATCACCGAGGCAGCAGCAGTAGAGTATACCACTATAAAACACTGTGTGAATCCAGATAATGTGTGGCTGTGCAGTGGCAAGGGCAGTGGCAAAGGCCGCATGATATAAATATATAGTGGGGATAATAAGTATTTAATACACTGCCGATTTTGCAAATTTTCCCACCTACAAAGAATGGAGAGGTCTGCAATTTTTATCGTAGGTACACTTCAACTGTGAGAGGCAGAATCTTAAAAAAAGCTCCTGGAAATCACATTGTATGACTGTTACATAATTTATTTGCATTTTATTGCATGAAATAAGTATTTGATACAATAGAAAAAAACAGAACTTAATATTTGGTATTGAAACCTTTGTTTTCAATTACAGAGGTCAGACGTTTCCTGTAGTTCTTGACCAAGTTTGCACACACTGCAGCAGGTATTTTGGCACACTCCTCCACACAGATCTTCTCCAGATCTTTCAGGTTTCGGGGATGCTGCTGGGCAACATTGAGTTTCAGCTCCCTCCAAAGATTTTCTTTTGGGTTCAGGACTGCAGACTGGCTAGGACACTCCATGACCTTGAAATGATTCTTACAGAGCCTCTCCTTAGTTGCCCTAGCTGTATGTTTCTGGTCATTGTCATACTGGAAGACCCAGCCACGACCCATCTTCAATGCTCTTACTGAGGGAAAGAGGTTATTGGTCAAAATCTTGTGATACATGACCCCATCCATCCTCCCTTCAATACGGTGCAGTCATCCTCTCCCCTTTGCAGAAAAGCACCCCCAAAGTATGAAGTTTCTCCCACCATGCTTCACCGTTGTGATGGTGCTCTTGGGGTTGTACTCATCCTTCTTCTTCCTCTAAACACGGCGAGTGGAGTTGATACCAAAAGTTCTTTTTTGGTCTCATCTGACCACATGACCTTCTCCCATGCCTCCTCTGGATCATCCAGATGGTAATTGGCAGACTTCAAACATGCCTGGATGTGTGTTGGCGTGAGCAGTGGGACCTTGCGTGCCCTGCAGGATTTTAATCCATGATGGTGTAGTGTGTTACTAACGGTAATGTTTGAGACTGTGTTCCCAGCTCTCTTCAGGTCATTGACCAGGGCCTCCCATTTTAGTTCTGGGCTGATTCGTGACCTTTCTCAGAATCATCCGTACCCCATGAGGCGAGATCTTGCATGAAGCCCAGATGAGGAAGATTGACAGTCATCTTGTGTTTCTTCAATTTTATAATAATTGTGCCAACAGTTGTTGCTGTCTCCCCAAGCTGTTTGCCTATTGTCCTGTATCCAATCCCAGCCTTGTAAGGGTCTACAATTTTTTTCCCTGATGTCCTTAGACAGCTCTTTGGTCTTGGCCATTGTGGAGAGGTTGGTGTGTGATTGACTGAATGTGTGGACTGAATAGAGGTAACGAGTTCAAACAGGTTCAATTAATACAGGTAATGAGTGCAGAGTAGTTAGAAAAACTAACAGGTCTGTGAGAGCCAGAATTCTTGCTGGTTGGAAGGTGATCAAATACTTATTTCACGCAAAAAATGCAATTTAATTATTTAAATATCATAAAATCTGATTTTCTGTTTATTTCTGATGAGATTCTGTCTCTCACAGTTGAAGTGTACCTACAATAAAAATTACAGACCTCTCCATTCTTTGTAGGTGGAAAAAAATCGCAAAATCAAATACTTATTTTCCACACTGTAAGACAAGTCAGGCAAGGAGATATCTGGTAGTGTATGGTGAGCAACTGCTGCCCCATTGCAGCAGTACAGTACAGCATTATCAAAACACAATGTGCATCCTGGAGATGTGTGACTGATGTGACTGACTGTGCAGTGACAGTGGCTGCAACAGAAGCTACATGCTTTAAAATGATGATGAGTCAGATAAAGAAATGTGTGGCAGGGTAGGGACAGTAGTTGCAGCCCCAGCCACCCCAGCCATATAGTATAGATGACATAAGGGAAAGTGAGTACATTCCCAGCTGAGCATAGGCCATAGCTACTAAAGACAGACAATGGACAGGCAGGCAGACAGATGGTATGGCCAATCTATCAGCTGTAGATGAATAAAAGTTGGTACTGATCCATGCTTCATTCATTTTGCCAAATGTAAGGTATTCCACGCTTGCGGTACCTTTGATGTGACGGTATCACAGTACGCCCATAACAAATTGTGTCAGTTCGTGTCATGGGTTCAATCTGCTGAGCCAAAAGTTCATGGAATTGGAGCTCAGAGTATATTCCAGAGAAAGGACACAGTCTAGTTATAATGCAACCTAGCTTTAAATCAGTGCATCTCCCGATTGCTGAAGAGTAAGGTTGGCACAACGACAGATAAAATGTCTGGATCACTATGTCAAATATACTGGAGTTGTTGCTGCTGCTGCCTCAACTATCATGTGTAGGTCTAACACTGGAATGGGTGGAGGAGAGTTTGCTCTGGGGCTGCAGAAACTGGATTTCTGCTTAGCTGTGTGGTTGGCAAGCATCCACTCAATGAAAACTTCACCAAGCAGAAAACATAGCTTACATGCCTGTCATCCTCCCAAAAGTTCCAGTATACAGCTTGTTATGCTAGCTTGCACCACTCAGGATCTCTATGATTCAATTTTCCTCCCCATTGCAATGATTGATCATCATGGCCTGCATCATTGTCATTTCCACTCTGACAGTCAGCTTTGTCCCATGCCTGGGCCAACCCTATGTCTCCCTCCACATCTACATGCTTCTGCTCCTCCTAATCTTCATCCTCCTCCTCTGTCTCCTGCACATCCTGCTAGATGTAACATGGACCTTGAGGGTCCCTAACAGCCACAGAGCTATAATGAACATGTACAACATGTTGCTGTTTCTCCTACATCCCTTGTTGATTTCTGGTTGGTGTTTCTCTGGGATAAATATGAGCAAGACATCTTTAATGCCACAGTTATCCATACTGACTAATTTTGTAGCCTCTTGAGGAGCTTCAGTAGGAAACACATGCCCCTCATCAGCTGCCATAGTAGCCAATGCTCCAGTTTGACTGCTGCATGATATAGCTCATCTGCGCTTTATTGTCACGGGTGTGTCGCCACGAAGATCGTCACGATTACACAGCCTGACTTCTCGCAGCTGACTTTTTGGTGCTTTGTGTTTTTCGGCAGTGAGGGAGTTAATTCTCTCTCTCTCTGTGCTAGACGAGGTCCAGCCTCGCCCAGCTGCAATCAATGCTGCTGTAGTGAGACTGCTTCAAATGCCTGCTGGTCTGTTAGGGAAGTGTCGGTGAAAGCATTTCATGCAGACTAACAGAGCGGATCGTGGTATTTGGAGTTCCAGAGCTAAGTGCATTTGGAGTGTTTTTTCCCTTCCTCGCTTTATCATTTATCTCCTTTCCCGTTGGTGTTCCCTCTGTTGTAGTTGTGTAGTTTTTGTATGCAAGGTGGTTTTGGTTTTTCCCTTGTACTGTCTCGTTCGTCTAAGTACTGTGTGTGGGCATATTATTACTTGTCCCCTTTTGTTGTGATTGGGGTCCTTCTCAGGACTAGATTACTTAGGTGCAGGGATCCTCAGGAGGTAGGGGTTACGCTGGCGGCCTGGACCTCTGTACCTTTAACAGTACCTCCAGGTTGAGGGATTAGTCAGGGCCCCAGCTTAGGGTCAGCTTAGGCCCCCTACCTCCAGTATACAGAGACAGCGTGACATTTTCACCGACCACTTAGTTTTTCTCCAGCTACCATGGATCCAGTAGCCGGTCTAGCTCGGCAGTTGCAGAGTTTGTCCATGGAGCTGGCAGACGTTAGGTCCAAGGTTTTGTATCCTCAGGAGCAAGCCGGACCAGAACCTAAAGTAGCTCTCCCTGACAGGTTCACTGGGGGGCGGGACAAGTTTTTTGTTTTCCGGGAGGCATGCAAGTTGTACTTTCGGCTGCGGTCTCGGTCATCGGGGAGTGAAGAACAAAGGGTGGGAATTGTCATCTCGCTCCTACAAGGGGACCCACAATCTTGGGCGTTCTCTCTTCCCCCGGGCTCCCCGGCTCTCCAGTCAGTGGATAGGTTTTTCGCTGCTCTGGGACTCGTATATGATGACCCAGATCGGATCTCCCTTGCTAAGTCTAAGTTACGTAGGATCCAGCAGGGAGATCGTCCGGCGGAGGAATTCTGTTCGGAGTTCCGTAGGTGGGCCACGGACACCCAGTGGAATGACCCGGCTCTTAGGAGCCAGTTTTGTCAAGGTTTATCCGACAAATTACAGGATGTGTTGGCACAGTATGACTCTCCCGCGTCACTGGAAGCCGCTATGGCCCTTGCTATTCGCGTTGACAGACGGCTTCGGGAGAGGTGCGGGATAACTCTACCCCCTGTGATGACTCCACCTCCTACAAGGTCCCCTCATATGGTGTTTCCCCTGGTCAGTCCAGAGGAGCCTATGCAATTAGGAGGGACATCATTTCGGGGGAGGGGACCGGTGGTGCGCCATAAGACAGGAAGGTGTTTCTTCTGCGGGAGAAAGGGACATTTTATTGGGGGGTGTCCATCCCGTCCCTTGCAGAGTGAAGAGTCATCGGAAAACTGTTGATCCCAGGTTGTGTGGTGGACGGCAATCTGGGAGTAGGTATTTCGTCCCTAGGTTCGTCTCAGTTTCTCGTACCGGCGGAGGTGGTGGTGGGTACGAGAACTGAGAGGATATCTGTTCTTCTGGATAGTGGGGCCGGGGCTAATCTGGTTGATGCTCGGTTTGCCCGGGTTCAAGGTATGCGATTGAGTGAGTTGGCTAAACCCATCCCCATATTCTCGATCGATGCCAGGCCTCTCGGTCAGGGAAGTTTTTTGCAAGCTGTGCATGACGTAAAACTTCAAGTGGGGGCGATACATAAAGAACTGTTGTCTTGCTACGTGTTGGAGGGTCTTCCCACTCCTATAGTGTTGGGCCTTCCTTGGTTAACTAAGCATAACCCGGTTATTAATTGGCAAACCAGAGAGATAAGCCAATGGAGTAAATTCTGTAATAAAAACTGCATGAACACGGTCATCGGTGCGGTTACTCCTTGGGTCTTACCTCCATTTCTGGCGGACTTTGAGGATGTATTCTCGGAGAAAGGGTGTCAGGAACTACCTCCTCATCGCGAGTATGACTGTTCTGTAAAACTGCTCCCTGAGGCCAAGTTACCTAAAGCTAGGTTGTATAACCTTTCTGGTCCTGAGAGGCAGGCCATGAAGGATTATATTTCAGAAAGTCTGGCTAAGGGGCATATTAGACCTTCATCTTCACCGGTGGCTGCAGGGTTCTTCTTTGTTAAGAAGAAAGATGGAGGCCTACGCCCTTGCCTGGATTTCCGTGAACTTAATCGGATTACGGTCCGAGATCCGTATCCGCTCCCACTTATTCCCGATCTCTTTAATCAGATCGTGGGCGCCAAATGGTTCTCTAAGTTGGATCTCAGGGGGGCGTACAATCTGATTAGGATGAAGGAGGGGGATGAGTGGAAGACGGCGTTTAACACTCCGGAGGGGCATTATGAGAACCTTGTCATGCCATTCGGTCTGACTAATGCCCCGGCGGTGTTCCAACACTTTGTTAATGACATTTTTCGCCGCCTGGTGGGACAGTTTGTTATCATATATCTGGATGATATCTTAATTTACTCGCCGGATCTGGTGTCTCATAAGGAGCACGTTAGGCAGGTGTTACAGATCTTGCGGGATAATAAACTGTATGCCAAATGGGAAAAGTGTGTGTTCGCCGTACAGGAACTCCAGTTTTTAGGCTTCCTGGTTTCAGCGTCCGGTTTTCGTATGGACCCTGGGAAAGTGCGGGCAGTTCTTGAGTGGGATCGGCCAGAGAATCTTAAGGCACTACAACGTTTCCTGGGGTTTGCTAATTATTACCGGAAGTTCATTCGTAATTTCTCGTCCATGGTTAAGCCTCTCACAGACATGACTAAAAAGGGGACGGATTTTTTTAGGTGGTCTGACAAGGCTTGTCAAGCATTCTCCTCCTTGAAAAAATGTTTTGCCTCGGCACCCATACTCATTCAACCGGATGCGTCACAGCCATTCATTGTAGAGGTAGATGCTTCCGAGGTAGGGGTGGGAGCAGTATTGTCACAAGGTTCGTCCCCTGGTAAGTGGCATCCGTGCGCCTTTTTCTCTAAAAAATTGTCGTCCGCTGAGAGGAATTACGATGTCGGCAATAGGGAACTCTTGGCCATTAAGTTAGCTTTTGAGGAGTGGCGCCATTTTTTGGAGGGGGCAGTCCATCCGATCACCGTCATCACCGATCACAAGAACCTGCTATATCTGGAGTCCGCGAAACGTCTGAATCCCAGACAAGCTAGGTGGTCATTGTTTTTTACCAGGTTTAATTTTGTCGTTACATATCATCCTGGGTCAAAAAATGTAAAGGCGGATGCCTTATCTCGTAGTTTCCCTGGGGCCGGGAATACGGACGACCCGATTCCTATCCTTCAGGAGGGGGTGGTGGTTTCGGCAGTATGCTCTGAGCTGGAGGAGGAGGTATTGGAGGCTCAGGGGGACGCCCCTGTTGGACCTCCGGGGAGACTGTTTGTTCCAGATCAGTTGCGACAAAAGGTGATCGAGGCACACCATAACTCAGTTTTTGCAGGACACCCGGGGAGTAGAGCAACTGTGGATCTCCTCTCGCGTTGGTTTTGGTGGCCTAACTTACATAAGGAGGTGATAACTTTTGTCGCGTCCTGTGGGGTTTGTGCGCGCTCTAAGACCTCACATACCCGTCCGTCTGGGGCCCTCTTACCTTTGAAGATCCCGGAGCGTCCTTGGACTCATCTGTCTATGGACTTTATTACGGACCTCCCTCCGTCTTCGGGTAAAACGGTCATACTCGTTGTAGTGGACAGGTTCAGCAAGATGGCACATTTTATCGCTCTTCCGGCTCTCCCTAATGCTAAAACTCTTGCGCAGGTGTTCATTGGGGAGATTGTGAGGCTTCACGGGGTACCCTCCGAGGTGGTGTCTGATCGGGGGTCTCAGTTTTTGTCCAAGTTCTGGAAGGCGTTTTGTGCACGGCGGGGTATGCATTTGTCGTTCTCATCGGCTTTTCATCCTCAGACCAATGGTCAGACGGAACGTATGAACCAGAGCTTGGAGACATATCTCCGGTGTTTTGTGTCAGAGAACCAGGAGGACTGGGCTTCTTTCTTACCTCTGGCAGAGTTTGCTCTTAATAATAGGCGGAGCGAGTCCACTGGTAAGTCCCCGTTTTTTGGGGCATATGGTTTTCACCCCCAGTTTTGTACTTTCAGTAGGGGGGGCTCTTCGGGGGTTCCTGAGGAGGAACGATTTTCCTCATCACTCGATTCAGTATGGAGAGGGGTGCTGAAGAATCTGAATACTATGGGGAACCGATACAAATGTATGGCTGATAGGAGGAGAGTGTCTGGTCCGGACCTAAGTGTGAACGATCGGGTATGGTTGTCTATCAGGAATATAAAACTTAAGGTTCCCTCCTGGAAACTGGGTCCCAGGTTCATCGGGCCGTACAGAATCAGTTCTATTATTAATCCGGTGGCATTCCGTCTTGACCTCCCCCCTACGTTTAAAATTCACAACGTGTTCCACAGATCGTTGCTTAAGAGGTATGTGGCGCCGGTGGTACCGTCACCTTTACCTCCCCCTCCAGTGGTGGTCAAGGGTAACTTGGAGTTCCAGGTATCGAGGGTCATCGATTCACGCTTTAATCGCCGGTCCCTTCAGTACCTGGTTCATTGGAAAGGGTATGGTTCTGAGGAGAGGATGTGGGTTCCTGCATCGGATATTAACGCAGACCGATTAGTTCGGGCCTTCCACACGACTCACCCGGATAAACCTGGCCCTGAGGGTCCGGAGGCCCCTCGTAGAAGGGGGGGTACTGTCACGGGTGTGTCGCCACGAAGATCGTCACGATTACACAGCCTGACTTCTCGCAGCTGACTTTTTGGTGCTTTGTGTTTTTCGGCAGTGAGGGAGTTAATTCTCTCTCTCTCTGTGCTAGACGAGGTCCAGCCTCTCCCAGCTGCAATCAATGCTGCTGTAGTGAGACTCCTTCAAATGCCTGCTGGTCTGTTAGGGAAGTGTCGGTGAAAGCATTTCATGCAGACTAACAGAGCGGATCGTGGTATTTGGAGTTTCAGAGCTAAGTGCATTTGGAGTGTTTTTTCCCTTCCTCGCTTTATCATTTATCTCCTTTCCCGTTGGTGTTCCCTCTGTTGTAGTTGTGTAGTTTTTGTATGCAAGGTGGTTTTGGTTTTTCCCTTGTACTGTCTCGTTCGTCTAAGTACTGTGTGTGGGCATATTATTACTTGTCCCCTTTTGTTGTGATTGGGGTCCTTCTCAGGACTAGATTACTTAGGTGCAGGGATCCTCAGGAGGAAGGGGTTACGCTGGCGGCCTGGACCTCTGTACCTTTAACAGTACCTCCAGGTTGAGGGATTAGTCAGGGCCCCAGCTTAGGGTCAGCTTAGGCCCCCTACCTCCAGTATACAGAGACAGCGTGACATTTATGCTGCTTATGAGATGTTCCAACATAAGCTAATTTCCAGCGGGTTATGACATCATAAATCAAATAGTACTCTGTCAGACAGATGTTTTTGCAAAAGCAAAATAGTGTGTTTCACTATGTAAGAATGTCTTACTTGAGCGGACACTTTCCTGGCCATTGCAATTACCTTCCTCAAGCAGGTATATTTCTAAAAGAAATGTTGCACAACTAAATTCAGGACTAGTGTTGAGCCACCCCCGTAGTGTTCGAGTTTGGTTCGTCGAACACCCGTATGTTCGCCGAACTGTTCGTCGAACTGTTCGTCGAACACCTTCGAACACCGTTAAAACCAATGGCAGGCAAACAAAAACACATAGAAACACACAGAAAACACTTTCAAAGGTGTCCAAAACCTGATAAACTGCTCAGAAGACATAACTAACACATGGAAAAGTGACAAGTACATATAGTCATGGGAAAAGAAAAGAGGTGGAGGAGTAAAAGGAGGGGGAGAGACAGATATAGGCATGTCATGCCCTTCTAAAATCAAGAAAGGCTGGAGTAAAAATCTAAAATCAGCCTACCAACACCCAGACGTCGTGACAAGAAAATTAAAAAAATAAATATCTTTAGGTAGAATGGCGGTTCCATTCAGAACACTTTCCTTACAAGACGTAGTGGTATCCCCATTGTGAGTTGTGCCAAAACTGGAACCCAATACATTCGGACTAATCCACCATTTGTCGTATCCAAGGGGCAGGTCCGTAAACGACAACATCGACGCGGAACCAAGTAAGTAGTATATACTGTACATCCTTTGACAAGGCAATCAGGCGGATCAAGAAGTTGGACAAAGGAGCTTAGTAGATTGAGGCAATATGGTAATAGTGGCCCTTGTACGCACCCTATATTCCATATCTATAACAGATTGCCCACCTAGGGACAATTAAGATCAAGAAGTTGGGAAGGGTCACCATAATGGCCAAAACAGACATTGATGCGGCGTTCCGGTTACTTACTACCTGTGCCTCCGAATAGTGTCCACCAATTGGGCTGCTTCTGGGAAGGAGCATACTATATAGATCGCTGTTTGCCCATGGGGTGCTCCAGATCCAGCTCACTATTTGAGGTGTTTAGTTGCTTCCTCGAATGGGTTGTAATGGACGTTTCTAAGGGGGCACATATTATCCATTACCTCGACAACTTCTTATGCCTGGGCCCAAAATATTCACCACAGTGTGAATACAAGCGGTAGTCCACCTGTGAGAAGGAGAGAGCCGGAGGGAGAGCGGACACCACAGAGCCGAGGGGTTAGATGGAGAACTGAAGAAGGAAAGAGGGCGAGGGAGGTAAGGGAGTACAGTGGAAGGCCGACCTGAGCTCCCCAATGTTCCTGCTGGGCGGGGAACAGCCCTGGGAAGAAAAGCCGCTTGCGCATCCCATTGAGGTTACGGGCACAAGCGGGCAGAGGGACTACGCTGGAGTGCGAAGCCGACACGGCCAGTCCGTTCCTGCCCGTGCGACCTCCGTGTCGCCGGGTTTGAGCCAGAGCCGCGGTGGACCCTGCCGGCCAGCCCCCCCCTCCCAATACTGGTGCCTGTCCGCTGGTGGGTCGAGCCCCCCCGCGGTGGGGGGGGGAAGTAACATCTGCAGAAGAAAGACCATCTTCCAGCCAAACTAAGATGTCTACTTCCTTTCGTGGACAATGTGATACGATCCCTTTCTTACGGACACGCCCATCACTACAAATTCCAGATGAGGCACAAAAACAGCAGGTGCTTCAATGGATATCAAGTGCTCCTTCAAGTGGGCTCTCCTCCACCTCAACTTCAACTTCACAAATACTCCAGTCCTCAGAGGTGTCACCTCAATCGCACTTGCTTCCTCACAGCTCCCAAGTCTCCAGCTGCCCGTCTGAGTATGGGGTAACACAGATGGTTGAGTCTGCACAGCTGTTTACTCATACTATAGCCTGGGAAACGGAGGTCTGCTCCAGAGCTTCTGTAAATCCAGACGAGGAAATGATCTGCATTGATGCCCAGAATCTTTATGAGTTGGATCCAGGACCAGATGAAGAAGGTTCTGATCATAATGTAGACCCTCGTTCCCAAACTGTAACTCCTGTTGGTGGAGACAATGATGAAGACGATGATGAGACTCAAATACCTGATTGGAGCGACAACTTGACTTTTCGGTCAGGGCAGGAAGAGGTTGGCTCTGAGGACGACGGGTGTGAGAACACACAGGATGATGATGACGAGGTTGGAGATCCCACTTACTGTCAACCCACAGTCAGCCAGTCGATGAGGTCAGAAGAGGAGGTGGAAGAGGATGTGACTAGCCCAGGGGATGGGGATGACTCGGTACCCGGGCCTTTGCCTGGCTTTTGGGATGTCGCGGTGGTCGGCTCCCGGGCCCGTACCCTGGGGTCAGTCTTTAAAAGGGTGGAAAATTGTTAATTTTATAAGAGTTCGTGATGCCACCTGTGTTATCTGGTGAGAAGCACCAGTGCTGCAGTAGTCCACTGAGGCCAGTGATAAGGCAGCTCGATAGTATAGCTCCCCACAGGTGGAGCTAGGCCTCAGAAAAGCATATGCAGGGGAATTCAGGACAGGCGAGACCCAGCTGGGTGAGAGCAGGAACGGGAACGGACACGGTAGTCACTTTAGTACCTTTTACTGGTGGAAATTCAGGCACATCCCGGAGCACTGTAGGGTGAAGGGTGCATATCAGGATCCTCCCCAATGAGCGGGTGTAGGGCCCCCTGTTTCTTGCCTCTGCGTAGTAAGTTTCTGACCTGCCTGGAGCTAGGCCTAACTTTGTCTCTGTCCTGCGCTGGCTGACCTTGTGGTAGGGCCTTGTCTTGGAATTCACGCTCCCAGTATGCGGGGCCTAAGTGTCTCCAGGCTCTGTTACCTATCAGCACCTTAGCAATCCTGGGACTTGTAGTTCTCCAGGGATTCCGGTTATGCCTTACTGGGTCATAGAGATCCCGGTAAGCTCGGATCCGGTGTCCGGTAAATGCTTCGGGGTGAGCTGGTTAAGCTCCTCTGCCCCCTATGTACTAACTCTCCACTCGCCTTCGGCCTACTCGGGCCCTCACTAGGCTATACACACTAACGGCAACTTGCCGCGCTTCACCGATCTTATGGCGCCGGCACACCTTAAGCTCTAACTGGGATCCCTGAATCTAGCTAACAGGAGCCTCGTGCTCCACTGCTGAACTATTAACTGAGTTCTCTAGACTAGACTGAGCTCCACTGCAGACTGACCTCTCTTAGGCTTCTCTACTGCAGGAACTCTTCAGAGGAACTGAACTGCCTAGCTCTACCTTCCCTATTTATATCCCTAACGGGCTCCCTCTGCTGGTCTAAGGTGGAAGGTGGAGATGTTTGAATGTTTATGGGGGCCTCTTGTGGAGGATTCCATCAATGCACTCTTCTAGAATCTGTGATACCAAGCGCAGCTGGGCGTCACAGATGGTATTGACGACGAGGTTAGGTTGCACCTTCCTGGACAGAGACGGAGTACTGGAAGCACGTCAACAACTGCATCCTCAACCACAACTCTGCCTCTGACCACAAGTGGTAGTGGCTCTTCAGGTCGGATGGGCTCTAAGTCTTGCATAGCCTGGGTATTTTTTTAGATCGATAAGGATGACCCAACTCGTGTTATCTGTAATATTTGTCACCAAAAGCTAAGTAGAGGCCAAAAAATCCATAGTTTGAGTACTTCATGCATGAACCGTCACATGGATATGAAGCATAAGTTGCAGTGGGAAGCTCACTGTGCTACAATGTGGCCTAGCGGGCGGTGCCAACCACCGTCTGCCCCATCTTGTGCATCCGCGGCCTCTTCATCCTCTGTGACTGGGGGGGACAGCAGTCACACATGTTTTTGGACGCAGACCTGCCACCTCTTTACCCGCAACAGCCAGTGTGATTGGCAGGTCATCATTTCATTTGGAAGTGGAAACACCAGCTGGTGTTGAGCGCTCTCCGACATCGAGAGCACCACCTTTGGATCAAGGCAACCTAACTTTTCCACCTGCATCTTCCTCACAGACCGGTATGTTTGCCGGGGACACCGTACTCAACCCCGTCTAAGCACAACAGCCAGCCCACGGTCCCTCAGATGTGGACAAGAAAAAGACCATTTCCTCCTAGCCATGACAAAGCTAAGAGGTTGAATTTCACCATCTGCAAGCTGTTGGCTACAGAAATGCTGCCTTTCCGCCTGGTGGACACAGAGGATTTTCGAGACCTTATGTCCGTCGCAGTGCCCCAGTATCAGATGCTCAGTCGGCACTACTTCTCAAAGAAAGGTGTGCCTGCGCTCCACCAGCATGTCGCACACAACATCACCGCTTCTTTGAGAAACTCTGTGTGTGACAGGGTGCATTTCACCACAGACACTTGGGCGAGTAGGCATGGACAGGGGCGTTACATGTCGCTGACTGGGCACTGGGTAACTATGGTGACAGCAGGACAAGGGGCTGCTGTCCAAGTCTTGCTGTCCCCACGAGTTGTGCGTCAATCCTCTTTATCTAGAAGCTCCTCCACTGCTTCTGCCTCCTCAACCTCCTCTCGGTCCTCCACCTGCACCCAAAGCCTGTCTGGTAATGCCACCCGCTTTCTAACTGCACAGAAGGAATCCTGCACATCTCCTTACTATGCTGGCAGCAGGGCTCAACGGCATCAGGCGGTGTTTACTTTGAAATGTCTGAGAAATGTGAGTCGCACAGCTGAGAAGTTGTGGTCAGCTCTGGAGACCCAGTTTCATGATCGGTTGTCTCCACTGGACCTGCAACCAGGGAAGGCCGTGTGCGACAATGCTGCAAACCTGGGTGCGGGCCTTCGCCGGGGCAATGTCACACATGTGCCTTGTATGGCTCACGTGTTGAACCTGGTTGTCCAGCAATTTTTAGCCCACTATCCCGGACTAGATGGCCTTCTGCAGAGGGCATGGTCGCTGTGTGCTCACTTCCGCCGGTCGCATCCCGCAGCTCAACGACTTACATCTCTACAGAAGTCGTTGGGCCTGCCAGTTCACCGGCTGAAATGCGATGTGCCGACACGGTGGAATTCAACTCTGCACATGTTGCAGCGACTGTGGCAGCACCGACAAGCCCTGGTGCAATACGTTCTGACGTATAGCCTCGGCCAACAAGATCCAGAGGTGGGGCAAATCACGCTGCAGGAGTGGTCTCAGATCAGGGACCTATCAAGTTGGGGTACCCGGAGCCAGGCCAGTAGACACTGGGGGTTGTAGTCACTGTGGCGGCGACCCGGTCCGTGACCCAGGGCGGTCAATCCAAGGGTAATTTGTATATATGGGTTTTATAATGTCCGACTACGCCACCTGTGGAGTGCGGCCAAAGGTGCCGCTGCTGCGGAACAGTCCTCTGAAGCTGGTGGTTTTGCAGCAATGGTATTATTACTCCCCACAGGAAGAGTGTAGCTTCAGGGCAGTGTGGGTGGATGATTGTGGTTGTAGTGCAGAGAGTCAATAATGAACACAGAGTCCGTGTGATGCTGTCCCAAGATCTTTACTCACAGTTGTTGCAGTCCAGATTACAGGTACCAGAGCAATCTCCCCCCTTCGTGCTGTGCGTACACAGTGAGGGGCTCAGTCCACCCCCAGAGAGCTCCGGAGTACTTAGCAGGACCCCCTTCTGTGTGTCCTTTCTCTGGCCTTCTCCCTGCACCTCACACCCAGTGACAGTTCTATCCTGTATCCTCGGGCCTTGGCGGGCGACGTGTGTTCCGTCCCCTGGGTCCTATGTGGCTACTTTCTTAGTGAGACTGGTGTGGACTTTGGCCTGCAGTACATGAAATGCTGCAGCCTCCGGTTTCTAGTTGAGCCTTGCTGTTTCTCTGCTAATTGAGGGACCAGTTCCCCTTATCTGGCCTGACCCCTCTACCTCCTGGTAGCAGCGGGCGTACGGGTGGCCTTCTGTATGGCCCGTAACCCTAGGGTCACTTCGGTTCCTGGATCCTTCCTGCTCCCACTCCTCTCTTCTCTCCTTCAGTCCTGGGCCTCCCAGGCTAGGCCCGCCTCCGGAGCAGAGCTTATGCAGAGCCTCTGTTCCTGTCACTTCTCCTCCTCTGACTGGCTTGCTCTTTCTAAGATGACTTCCTATTTATACTCTCCCTGTCATGTGCTCCCCTAAGCTGCTTTCTCAACTCACACCCACTACATAGGACCCTCCCAACTGCTAGGGACCGGGGACTGTGCTCTCCCTAAGGAGCAATCTCTCCCTACCCCCACTGCGGGTATGTGTTGGATGCAGGTGTTAGGGTCCCGAGCCATACTCCTTCCTTACCTGAGGGTGAGATACTACACCTCTGGGTGAGATGCAATACCTCTGTGGGCACCACCCTCAGGGGCACCACACTCCCTTCTGCACAGTTTTGAAATGGCGACGAAGATGTTTAGTGCTGACGACGATGCCATTATCAGCATGAATATTCTTGTGATTTACATGCTGGAGCACACGTTAAACAGAATTCAGAGTCAGGTGGTGGGACAAGAGGAGGTGGAGGAAGTAGAGGAGGAGTCGTATGCGGAAGGGATAACATCTCCAAGGTCCAGACGGTCAGCAGCACCAAGGCGGCAGGCATGGGAGGGTGGGGGAGAGGGATTAACCAGGGCGCATGGTAGCAGCCAAACTGTTGAGGAAGGTGCAGGAGCCGAGGAAGAAGTTTATGACGAACTGGCGATGGGCAGGTAAGACTCATCAGATGAGGGAGACCTTGATCACATTTCTGTTGTGCGAGGTTGGGGGGAGAGGGCAGAGGAAGGAAGCATGATTCTTACCTCGCTACCAACACAACAAGGACTTGGTCCTCCTGGATGCGCAAGACACATGGAGTGCCTTCTTGCTGCACTACCTGCAACATGACCTTCGGATTGTCAGAATTTGAAGTAATCCCGACTACTGGGTTGCCACACTCTTAGATCCCCGGTACAAAAGTAAATTTGCCGAAATAATTCCTGCCATAGAAAGGGATTCACGCATGCAGGAGTATCAGCAGAGGCAGTTGCAGAATCTTACATGTGCTTTTCCACAAAACACCAGTGGTGCACGTAGTGAATCTCACAGTTCTAACTTGCAAACCGTGGGACTGTCGAGTCTTCATCACTCAAACCGTAACAGTAACACAGTATCTGCTGGTAACAGCAATTTTGTGGAATCGTTTCACCACTTTTTTAGACCATCCTTTGCAAGGCCACAGGAGACAAGAAGTCTGACACATAGTCAACGCCTAGAGAGGATGGTACAGGAGTATCTCCAAGTGAACATCGAAGCTATGACTGTGTCACTGGACCCTTGCTCATTTTGGGCTTCGAATCTGGAAAAATGGCAGGAGCTCGCCTCTCATGCCTTGGAGATCTTGTCATGCCCTGCAGCCAGCGTTCTCTCTGAACGTGTGTTCAGCGCTGCTGGTGGTGTGCTGACAGATAAGCGCACGCGGATGTCCACTGAGAATGTAGACAGACTCACGTTCATAAAGATGAACAAATCATGGATCCACAAGGACTTTTCTACCCTTGTGTCATCCTGGGGAGACTAAAAGCTTGAGGATTTGGTAAAATCACCTCACCAACCGTTTTAAGCAACTCTGGGGCAATTGATGCCACTTAAGTGGTGTGTGTGCCACAATTTTTGGAAAAAATTGAGACTCTTTTTGGAGTCCCCTTGCTGTGTTTTGCATGACGTTGGCATCGTCAATTCCAGGTGGGTTGAGTCGCCCCCCCCCCCTTTTAACTGTAAGAAACTACATACACTATGGCTTGGGGTAACACAGATGGTTGAGTCTGAAGAGCTGTTTACTCAGAGGTCTGCTCCAAAGCTTCAGCGTCTGCTAGTCAGCGTAGAATTTTTAATGCCATCTAGCCTAGGCAGACAGTGGGGACCCCCAACCAAACCCAGACGCTCAGCCCCCCTACCGCCCCCCTTTCCTTGACAATACAATAATGTAACTCTTACAACTGGATGGTTGAGGATCGGTCACAGCTTTATTAACTCTTTATACTCATTCCATTAGAAAGGCATTTTATTTCTAAAATAATTCAGCTTGTTGCAGCATGCCCTGGGTCTTCACACCGGCAAGTTGGCCAACAAGTGTAACTCTCCAACATGTCCTTTCTATTTCAAGGCCACGGAGGATCCTGCGTACTCGTATGCAGGACTCTGACACCCATCTATCACTCTTAACGCTTGTTCCACTCCGTCCTGGTGTCCTGACAGGAATATGTCCAGTCCAATATGCATTAAGTGAACACCATCGGGCCGTATGAGGCCTGCTTTATCTCCTTCCAGTTGTCGGTGTTGTATCACTACACCGCCTCTGTCTCTTCTAAATTTTGCCATCCGAATATTTATTACCCGCCTTGTCCGTTCGATGGCCGTGATGTCTCGCGCACCTTGCCATACCGCTATCTGCACAATCTCTGACCATACTATAGTTAGTTTTGTGAAAAATTCTCTGAAGCGCTCAGTGTCTAGTTTCATTATTGGCATTAGTTATGTGCTCTTGTGATGACCTAGGTCGTTTCCCCGGGCCTGTATAACTAAGATGACCGGACCTCTTGCCTCTCTCCCTACCTTGATTACCTCCATTAGTACCTGTGGCCATAGCAGGCCTCTAATACCTCTCCAGTTAAAATATGTGTTATGAAACTCTAATTTCCTCCTGCCTGGGCGGACTTTCCCCCTTTTTTCTGCCCAATATATATACGAGTGGCCTATCACCCACACTGTTGGCTTAGCGTCACCTGTAAAAGAAACAAACCACTTTAGGATAACAAGTCCTGTCTTATGTATCTCGACAAACACGTGGATCGCCATCTCCCTATCCTCTGATCTTCCGTTTTCTGACAGTCCTGCTCTTGCTGCTTCCGTGGCCACGCCTTTGCGGAATGAGTGTGTCCCGTAATCTTTGGGGTGGTTCCCTGCCGATGTTATGCATTTATTAAATATAGCTTGGAACTGGTATCTTGATAATGGCGTTCCATCAATGTGTGATAGGAAGAAATTACTTTGTGATCTGATGGTTATATATGTTTTTACTATTGTTACCCGACTCAGTGTACCGTTTGTGGGTTGTAGAAGTACCCAAGTGCCCCTGCTCGCTGGAACCGTTTTCGATTGGCATATGCGTAGACGTATTGCATTATTGGCTATGACTACGTCCTGGTGTAAAAAGCCTCCGCTGGTGGAAATTTTGGATTGAGGGACTAATTCGCTTATGCATAGCGCCCCGAAGAAGGTGATCGCAAATGCAGTAGACAGTAGTGTTGCTTCAAATTGTGAGTGTCATGTTAATGGTGTTAGGGATATGATGTGAGAAATCAGTTTTAGTGACACGGGACGGGACGTCTACACTCCTGACTTGGCTGACCCCTTTTCCATCCTTTTAGGGATTGCCTGATGATGAATCTCTTTGTCACATCTCCCCAATTCAGTAGTTGGAAGTGAAATGCTCCTCCGGTCAGACACCGCTGCGCTGACGCCCCTGATATGCCCCTCATCATTAGCTGGTGGAGAAATTCTATGGTGACTTGTAATCTGGCTTGTTCACATTGGTCAACCCGTCTGCCTGCTACTAGTCGTGTCCACGCTTCCCATGCCTTACCGTATGCTTGCCACGTCGACGGGGCAACTGAGGCTCTGATTAATGGCATCAACTATTCGCCACTAGATCCCATGGGTAGGGTGGGCAACTGTTGCCCGATGGGTGGGCGTTGGGGAGGAGCAATGTGAAAATCTGCCAATTGAATTGTGATAAAGCGTTAGCAGCAGCTTTAGACCCCTCAGCATCATGGCTAGCGGTGACTCATGCATTGTGTTTTAGACACAGGAATGCTAGCCGGCGTAGACAGGAGAGACGATGATGCCATCTTATTAATGCAGTGCGCTAGGCAGGTGTTTTTTTGTTATGAAGCGTATATTTTTGTTAGCCAGGAGCGTGCCTCATATTTCTATTGCTACCACTATTGGGAAGAAAAAAATTTTTCGGGGCTAGATGCAGCTAAAAATTATATTGAATTTGCAACCTGGTGGAGGTTAGTATAGACGGACTAATAGAACAAGTCCCACACACTGCTACAAGCCGAAGCACAAATATTTTTTAAGAGCTAGATGCAGATAAAAATTATTTTGAATTCGCAACCTGGTGGAGGTTAGTATAGATGGACTAATAGAACAAGTCCCACACACTGCTACAAGCCGAAGCACAAATATTTTTTCAGAGCTAGATGCAGATAAAAATTATATTGAATTTGCAATCTGGTGGAGGTTACTATACATGGACTAAAAGAACAAGTCCCACACACTGTTACAAGCCGAAGCTGAAATGTTTTTTCAGAGCTAGATGCAGATAAAAATTATAATGAATTTGCAACATGGTGGAGGTTAGTATAGATGGACTAATAGAAAAAGCCCCACACACTGCTACAAGCCGAAGCCCAAATATTTTTTCAGAGCTAGATGCAGATAAAAATTAAATTGAATTTGGAACCTGGTGGAGGTTAGTATAGATGTACTAATAGAACAAGCCCCACACACTGCTACAAGCTGAGGCCAAAATATTTTTTCAGAGCTAAATGCAGATAAAAATTATTTTGAAATTGCAACCTGGTGGAGGTTAGTATAGATGGACTAATAGAACAAGTCCCACACACTGCTACAAGCCAAAGCACAAATATTTTTTCAGAGCTAGATGCAGATAAAAATTATATTGAATTTGCAACCTGGTGGAGGTTAGTATACATGGACTAATAGAACAAGTCCCACACACTGCTACAAGCCGAAGCCCAAATATTTTTTCAGCGCTAGATGCAGATAAAAATTATATTGAATTTGCAACCTGGTGGAGGTTAGTCTAGATGGACTAATAGAACAAGTCCCACACACTGCTACAAGCCGAAGCCCAAATATTTTTTCAGAGCTAGATGCAGATAAAAATTATATTGAATTTGCAACCTGGTGGAGGTTAGTAAAGATGGACTAATAGAACAAGTCCCAAACACTGCTACAAGCTGAAGCCCAAATATTTTTTCAGATCTAGATGCAGATAAAAATTATATTGAATTTGCTAGCTGGTGGAGGTTAATATAGATGGACTAATAGAACAAGTTCCACACACTGCTACAAGCCAAAGCCGAAATATTTTTTCAGAGTTAGATGCAGATAAAAATTATTTTGAATTTGCAACCTGGAGGAGGTTAGTATAGATGGACTAAAAGAACAAGTCCCACACACTGCTACAAGCCGAAGCCCAAATATTTTTTCAGAGCTAGATGCAGATTAAAATTATATTGAACTTGAAACCTGGTGGAGGTTAGTTTACATGGACTAATAGAACAAATCCCACACACAGCTACAAGCTGAAGCCCAAATATTTCTTCAGAGCTAGATGCAGATAAAAATTATATTGAATTTGCAAAATGGTGGAGGTTAGTATAGATGGACAAATAGAACAAGTCCCACACACTGCTACATCCAAAGCCCAAATATTTTTTCAGAGCTAGATGCAGATAAAAATTATATTGAATTTGCAACCTGGTGGAGGTTAGTATAGATGGACTAATAGAACAAGTCCCACAGACTGCTACAAGCTGAAGCCCAAATATTTTTTCAGAGCTAGATGCAGATAAAAATTATATTGAATTTGCAGCCTGGTGGAGGTTAGTATAGATGTACTAATGGAACAAGTCCCAAACACTGCTACAAGCCGAAGCCGAAATATTTTTTCAGAGCTAGATACGGATAAAAATAATATTGAATTTGCAACCTGATGGAGGTTAGTATACATGGACTAATAGAACAAGTCCCACACACTGCTACAAGCCGAAATATTTTTTCAGAGCTAGATGCAGATAAAAATTATATTGAATTTGCAACCTGGTGGAGGTTAGTATAGATGGATTAATAGAAAAAGTACCACACACTGCTACAAGCCAAAATATTTTTTCAGCGCTAGATGCAGATAAAAATTATATTCAATTTGCAACATGGTGGAGGTTAGTATAGATGGACTAAAAGAACAAGTCCCACACACTGCTAAAGCCGAAGCCGAAATATTTTTTCAGAGCTAGATGCAGATAAAAATTATATTGAATTTGCAACCTGGTGGAGGTTAGTATAGATGGACTAATAGAGCAAGTCCCACACACTGCTACAAGCCGAAGCACAAATATTTTTTCAGAGCTAGATGCAGATAAAAATTTTATTGAATTTGCAACCTGGTGGAGGTTAGTATACATGGACTAATATAACAAGTCCCACACACTGCTACAAGCCGAAATATTTTTTCAGAGCTAGATGCAGAAAAAAATTATATTGAATTTGCAACCTGGTGGAGGTTAGTATACCTGGACTAATAGAAAAAGTTACACACACTGCTACAAGCCGAAGCCCAAGTAATTTTTCAGAGCTAAATGCAGATAAAAATTATATTGAATTTGCAACCTGGTGGAGGTTAGTATAGATGGACTAATAGAACAAGTCCCACACACTCCTACAAGCCGAAATATTTTTTAAGAGCTAGATGCAGATAAAAATTATATTGAATTTGCAACCTGGTGGAGGTTAGTATAGATGGACTAATAGAACAAGTCCCACACACTGCTACAAGCCGAAGCCCAAATATTTTTTCAGAGCTAGATGCAGATAAAAATTATATTGAATTTGCAACCTGGTGGAGGTTAGTATAGATGGACTAATAGAACAAGTCCCACACACTGCTACAAGCCGAAGCCCAAATATTTTTTCAGAGCTAGATGCAGATAAAAATTATATTGAATTTGCAACCTGATGGAGGTTAGTATACATGGACTAATAGAACAAGTCCCACACACTGCTACAAGCCGAAATATTTTTTCAGAGCTAGATGCAGATAAAAATTATATTGAATTTGCAACCTGGTGGAGGTTAGTATAGATGGATTAATAGAAAAAGTACCACACACTGCTACAAGCCAAAATATTTTTTCAGAGCTAGATGCAGATAAAAATTATATTCAATTTGCAACATGGTGGAGGTTAGTATAGATGGACTAAAAGAAGAAGTCCCACACACTGCTAAAGCCGAAGCCGAAATATTTTTTCAGAGCTAGATGCGGATAAAAATTATATTGAATTTGCAAGCTGGTGGAGGTTAGTATACATGGACTAATAGAACAAGTCCCACAAACTGCTACAAGCCGAAATATTTTTTCAGAGCTGGATGCAGCTAAAAATTATATAGAATTTGCAACCTGGTGGAGGTTAGTATAGATGGACTAATAGAACAAGTCCCACACACTGCCACAAGCTGAAGCCAAAATATTTTTTCAGAGCTAGATGCAGATAAAAATTTTATTGAATTTGCAACCTAGTGGAAGTTAGTATAGATGGACTAATAGAACAAGTCCGACACACTGCTACAAGCCGAAATATTTTTTCAGAGCTAGATGCAGATAAAAATTATATTGAATTTGCATCCTGGTGGAGGTTAGTATACATGGACTAATAGAACAAGTCACACACTGCTACAAGCCGAAGCCCAATTATTTTTTCAGAGCTAGATGCAGATTAAAATTATATTGAATTTGCAACCTGGTGGAGGTTAGTATAGATGGACTAATAGAACAAGTCCCTCACACTGCTACAAGCCGAAGCCGAAATATTTTTTCAGAGCTAGATGCGGATAAAAATTATATTGAATTTGCAACCTGGTGGAGGTTAGTATACATGGACTAATAGAACAAGTCCCACAAACTGCTACAAGCCGAAATATTTTTTCAGAGCTGGATGCAGCTAAAAATTATATTGAATTTGCAACCTGGTGGAGGTTAGAATAGATGGACTAATAGAACAAGTCCCACACACTGCCACAAGCCGAAGCCGAAATATTTTTTCAGAGCTAGATGCAGATAAAAATTATATTGAATTTGCAACCTGGCGGAGGTTTGTATAGATGGACTAATAGAACAAGTCCCACACACTGCTACAAGTTGAAGCGTAAATATTTTTTCAGTGCTAGATGCAGATAAAAATTATATTGAATTTGTAACCTGGTGGAGGTTAGTATAGATGGACTAATAGAACAAGTCCCACACACTGCTACAAGCCGAAGCCCAAACATTTTTTCAGAGCTAGATGCAGATAAAAATTATATTGAATTTGCAACCTGGTGGAGGTTAGTATAGATGGACTAATAAAACAAGTCCCACACACTGCTACAAGCCGAAGCACAAATATTTTTTCAGAGCTAGATGCAAATAAAAATTATATTGAATTTGCAACCTGGTGGAGGTTTGTATAGATGGACTAATAGAACAAGTCCCACACACTGCTACAAGCCGAAGCCGAAATGTTTTTTCAGAGCTAGATGCAGATAAAAATTATATTGAATTTGCAACCTGGTGGAGGTTTGTATAGATGGACTAATAGAAGAAGTCCCACACACTGCTACAAGTCGAAGCATAAATATTTTTTCAGTGCTAGATGCAGATAAAAATTATATTGAATTTGCAACCTGGTGGAGGTTAGTATAGATGGACTAATAGAACAAGTCCCTCACACTGCTACAAGCCGAAGCCCAAATATTTTTTCAGAGCTAGATGCAGATAAAAATTATATTGAATTTGCAACCTGTTAGAGTTTAGTATAGATGGACTAATAGAACAAGTCCCACACACTGCTACAAGCCGAAGCCGAAATATTTTTTCAGAGCTAGATGCGGATTTAAATTATATTGAATTTGCAACCTGGTGGAGGTTAGTATACATGGACTAATAGAACAAGTCCCACAAACTGCTACAAGCCGAAATATTTTTTCAGAGCTGGATGCAGCTAAAAATTATATTGAATTTGCAACCTGGTGGAGGTTAGTATAGATGGACTAATAGAACAAGTCCCACACACTGCCACAAGCCGAAGCCAAAATATTTTTTTCAGAGCTAGATGCAGATAAAAATTATATTGAATTTGCAACCTGGTGGAGGTTAGTATAGATGGACTAATTGAACAAGTCCCACACACTGCTACAAGCCGAAGCCGAAATATTTTTTCAGAGCTTGATGCAGATAAAAATCATATTGAATTAGCAACCTGGTGGAGGTTTGTATAGATGGACTAATAGAACAAGTCCCACACACTGCTACAAGTCGAAGCATAAATATTTTTTCAGTGCTAGATGCAGATAAAAATTATATTGAATTTGCAACCTGGTGGAGGTTAGTATAGATGGACTAATAGAACAAGTCCCACACACTGCTACAAGCCGAAGCCCAAATATTTTTTCAGAGCTAGATGCAGATAAAATTATATTGAATTTGCAACCTGGTGGAGGTTAGTATAGATGGACTAATAGAACAAGTCCCACACACTGCTACAAGCCGAAGCACAAATATTTTTTCAGAGCTAGATGCAGATAAAAATTATATTGAATTTGCAGCCTGGTGGAGGTTAGTATAGATGGACTAATGGAACAAGTCTCACACACTGCTAGAAGCCGAAATATTTTTTCAGAGCTAGATGCAGATAAAAATGATATTGAATTTGCAACCTGGTGGAGGTTAGTATAGATGGACTAATAGAACAAGTCCCACACACTGCTACAAGGCAAAATATTTTTTCAGAGCTAGATGCAGATAAAAATTATATTGAATTTGCAACCTAGTGGAAGTTAGTATAGATGGACTAATAGAACAAGTCCCACACACTGCTACAAGCCAAAATATTTTTTCAGAGCTAGATGCAGATAAAAATTATATTGAATTTGCATCCTGGTGGAGGTTAGTATACATGGACTAATAGAACAAGTCACACACTGCTACAAGCCGAAGCTCAAATATTTTTTCAGAGCTAGATGCAGATTAAAATTATATTGAATTTGCAACCTGGTGGAGGTTAGTATAGATGGACTAATAGAACAAGTCCCACAAACTGCTACAAGCCGAAATATTATTTCAGAGCTAGATGCAGATAAAAATTATATTGAATTTGCAACCTGGTGGAGGTTAGTATAGATGGACTAATAGAACAAGTCCCACACACTGCTACAAGCCGAAATATTTTTTCAGAGCTAGATGCAGATAAAAATTATATTGAATTTGCAACCTGGTGGAGGTTAGTATACATGGACTAATAGAACAAGTCCCACACACTGCTACAAGCCGAAATATTTTTTCAGAGCTAGATGCAGATAAAAATTATATTGAATTTGCAACCTGGTGTAGGTTAGTATACATGGACTAATAGAACAAGTCCCACACACTGCTACAAGCCGAAGCCCAAATAATTTTTCAGAGCTAAATGCAGATAAAAATTATATTGAATTTGCAACCTGGTGGAGGTTAGTATAGATGGACTAATAGAACAAGTCCCACACACTGCTACAAGCCGAAATATTTTTTCAGAGCTAGATGCAGATAAAAATTATATTGAATTTGCAACCTGGTGGAGGTTAGTATAGATGGACTAATAGAACAAGTCCCACACACTGCTACAAGCCGAAATATTTTTCAGAGCTAGATGCAGATAAAAATTATATTGAATTTGCAACCTGGTGGAGGTTAGTATAGATGGACTAATAGAACAAGTCCCACACACTGCTACAAGCCGAAATATTTTTTCAGAGCTAGATGCAGATAAAAATTATATTGAATTTGCAACCTGGTGGAAGTTAGTATACATGGACTAATAGAACAAGTCCAACACAATGCTACAAGCAGAAGCCCAAATATTTTTTCAGAGCTAGATGCAGATAAAAATTATATTGAATTTGCAACCTGGTGGAGGTTAGTATAGATGGACTAATAGAACAAGTCCCACACACTGCTACAAGCCGAAACCCAAATATTTTTTCAGAGCTAGATGCAGATAAAAATTATATTGAATTTGCAATCTGGTGGAGGTTAGTATAGATGGACTAATAGAACAAGCCCACACACTACTACAAGCCGAAGCCGAAATATTTTTTCAGAGCTAGATGCGGATAATAATTATATTGAATTTGCAACCTGGTGGAGGTTAGTATACATGGACTAATAGAACAAGTCCCACACACTGCCACAAGCCGAAGCCAAAATATTTTTTCAGAGCTAGATGCAGATAAAAATGATATTGAATTTGCAACCTAGTGGAAGTTAGTATGGATGGACTAATAGAACAAGTCCCACACACTGCTACAAGCCGAAATATTTTTTCAGAGCTAGATGCAGATAATAATTATATAGAATTTGCATCCTGGTGGAGGTTAGTATACATGGACTAATAGAACAAGTCCCACACACTGCTACAAGCCGAAGCCAAAATATTTTTTCAGAGCTAGATGCAGATTAAAATTATATTGAATTTGCAACCTGGTGGAGGTTAGTATAGATGGACTAATAGAACAAGTCCCACACACTGCTACAAGCCGAAATATTATTTCAGAGCTAGATGCAGATAAAAATTATATTGAATTTGCAACCTGGTGGAGGTTAGTATAGATGGACTAATAGAACAAGTCCCACACACTGCTACCAGCCGAAGCCGAAATATTTTTTCAGAGCTAGATGCGGATAAAAATTATATTGAATTTGCAAGCTGGTGGAGGTTAGTATACATGGACTAATAGAACAAGTCCCACAAACTGCTACAAGCCGAAATATTTTTTCAGAGCTGGATGCAGCTAAAAATTATATAGAATTTGCAACCTGGTGGAGGTTAGTATAGATGGACTAATGGAACAAGTCCCACACACTGCCACAAGCTGAAGCCAAAATATTTTTTTCAGAGCTAGATGCAGATAAAAATTATATTGAATTTGCAACCTGGTGGAGGTTAGTATAGATGGACTAATAGAACAAGTCCCACACATTGCTACAAGCCGAAGCTGAAATATTTTTTCAGAGCTAGATGCAGATAAAAATTATATTGAATTTGCAACCTGGTGGAGGTTTGTATAGATGGACTAATAGAACAAGTCCCACACACTGCTACAAGTCGAAGCATAAATATTTTTTCAGTGCTAGATGCAGATAAAAATTATATTGAATTTGCAACCTGGTGGAGGTTAGTATAGATGGACTAATAGAACAAGTTCCACACACTGCTACAAGCCGAAGCACAAATATTTTTTCAGAGCTAGATGCAAATAAAAATTATATTGAATTTGCAACCTGGTGGAGGTTAGTATAGATGGACTAATAGAACAAGTCCCACACACTGCTACAAGCCGAAGCACAAATATTTTTTCAGAGCTAGATGCAGATAAAAATTATATTGAATTTGCAGCCTGGTGGAGGTTAGTATAGATGGACTAATGGAACAAGTCTCACACACTGCTAGAAGCCGAAATATTTTTTCAGAGCTAGATGCAGATAAAAATGATATAGAATTTGCAACCTGGTGGAGGTTAGTATAGATGGACTAATAGAACAAGTCCCACACACTGCTATAAGGCAAAATATTTTTTCAGAGCTAGATGCAGATAAAAATTTTATTGAATTTGCAACCTAGTGGAAGTTAGTATAGATGGACTAATAGAACAAGTCCGACACACTGCTACAAGCCGAAATATTTTTTCAGAGCTAGATGCAGATAAAAATTATATTGAATTTGCATCCTGGTGGAGGTTAGTATACATGGACTAATAGAACAAGTCACACACTGCTACAAGCCGAAGCCCAATTATTTTTTCAGAGCTAGATGCAGATTAAAATTATATTGAATTTGCAACCTGGTGGAGGTTAGTATAGATGGACTAATAGAACAAGTCCCTCACACTGCTACAAGCCGAAGCCGAAATATTTTTTCAGAGCTAGATGCGGATAAAAATTATATTGAATTTGCAACCTGGTGGAGGTTAGTATACATGGACTAATAGAACAAGTCCCACAAACTGCTACAAGCCGAAATATTTTTTCAGAGCTGGATGCAGCTAAAAATTATATTGAATTTGCAACCTGGTGGAGGTTAGAATAGATGGACTAATAGAACAAGTCCCACACACTGCCACAAGCCGAAGCCAAAATATTTTTTTCAGAGCTAGATGCAGATAAAAATTATATTGAGTTTGCAACCTGGTGGAGGTTAGTATAGATGGACTAATAGAACAAGTCCCACACACTGCTACATGCCGAAGCCGAAATATTTTTTCAGAGCTAGATGCAGATAAAAATTATATTGAATTTGCAACCTGGCGGAGGTTTGTATAGATGGACTAATAGAACAAGTCCCACACACTGCTACAAGTTGAAACGTAAATATTTTTTCAGTGCTAGATGCAGATAAAAATTATATTGAATTTGTAACCTGGTGGAGGTTAGTATAGATGGACTAATAGAACAAGTCCCACACACTGCTACAAGCCGAAGCCCAAATATTTTTTCAGAGCTAGATGCAGATAAAAATTATATTGAATTTGCAACCTGGTGGAGGTTAGTATAGATGGACTAATAAAACAAGTCCCACACACTGCTACAAGCCGAAGCACAAATATTTTTTCAGAGCTAGATGCAAATAAAAATTATATTGAATTTGCAACCTGGTGGAGGTTAGTATAGATGGACTAATAGAACAAGTCCCACACACTGCTACAAGCCGAAGCCGAAATGTTTTTTCAGAGCTAGATG
This sequence comes from Phyllobates terribilis, assembly GCF_046119375.1. Taxonomy (NCBI): domain Eukaryota; kingdom Metazoa; phylum Chordata; class Amphibia; order Anura; family Dendrobatidae; genus Phyllobates; species Phyllobates terribilis. The sequence goes on along the minus strand of NW_027362764.1, from coordinate 669,941,400 downwards.
CAGATAAAAATTATATTGAATTTGCAACCTGGTGGAGGTTTGTATAGATGGACTAATAGAAGAAGTCCCACACACTGCTACAAGTCGAAGCATAAATATTTTTTCAGTGCTAGATGCAGATAAAAATTATATTGAATTTGCAACCTGGTGGAGGTTAGTATAGATGGACTAATAGAACAAGTCCCACACACTGCTACAAGCCGAAGCCCAAATATTTTTTCAGAGCTAGATGCAGATAAAAATTATATTGAATTTGCAACCTGTTAGAGTTTAGTATAGATGGACTAATAGAACAAGTCCCACACACTGCTACAAGCCGAAGCCGAAATATTTTTTCAGAGCTAGATGCGGATTTAAATTATATTGAATTTGCAACCTGGTGGAGGTTAGTATACATGGACTAATAGAACAAGTCCCACAAACTGCTACAAGCCGAAATATTTTTTCAGAGCTGGATGCAGCTAAAAATTATATTGAATTTGCAACCTGGTGGAGGTTAGTATAGATGGACTAATAGAACAAGTCCCACACACTGCCACAAGCCGAAGCCAAAATATTTTTTTCAGAGCTAGATGCAGATAAAAATTATATTGAATTTGCAACCTGGTGGAGGTTAGTATAGATGGACTAATTGAACAAGTCCCACACAATGCTACAAGCCGAAATATTTTTTCAGAGCTAGATGCAGATAAAAATTATATTGAATTTGCAACCTGGTGGAGGTTAGTATACATGGACTAATAGAACAAGTCCCACACACTGCCACAAGCCGAAGCCAAAATATTTTTTCAGAGCTAGATGCAGATAAAAATGATATTGAATTTGCAACCTAGTGGAAGTTAGTATGGATGGACTAATAGAACAAGTCCCACACACTGCTACAAGCCGAAATATTTTTTCAGAGCTAGATGCAGATAATAATTATATAGAATTTGCATCCTGGTGGAGGTTAGTATACATGGACTAATAGAACAAGTCCCACACACTGCTACAAGCCGAAGCCAAAATATTTTTTCAGAGCTAGATGCAGATTAAAATTATATTGAATTTGCAACCTGGTGGAGGTTAGTATAGATGGACTAATAGAACAAGTCCCACACACTGCTACAAGCCGAAATATTATTTCAGAGCTAGATGCAGATAAAAATTATATTGAATTTGCAACCTGGTGGAGGTTAGTATAGATGGACTAATAGAACAAGTCCCACACACTGCTACAAGCCGAAGCCGAAATATTTTTTCAGAGCTAGATGCGGATAAAAATTATATTGAATTTGCAAGCTGGTGGAGGTTAGTATACATGGACTAATAGAACAAGTCCCACAAACTGCTACAAGCCGAAATATTTTTTCAGAGCTGGATGCAGCTAAAAATTATATAGAATTTGCAACCTGGTGGAGGTTAGTATAGATGGACTAATGGAACAAGTCCCACACACTGCCACAAGCTGAAGCCAAAATATTTTTTTCAGAGCTAGATGCAGATAAAAATTATATTGAATTTGCAACCTGGTGGAGGTTAGTATAGATGGACTAATAGAACAAGTCCCACACATTGCTACAAGCCGAAGCTGAAATATTTTTTCAGAGCTAGATGCAGATAAAAATTATATTGAATTTGCAACCTGGTGGAGGTTTGTATAGATGGACTAATAGAACAAGTCCCACACACTGCTACAAGTCGAAGCATAAATATTTTTTCAGTGCTAGATGCAGATAAAAATTATATTGAATTTGCAACCTGGTGGAGGTTAGTATAGATGGACTAATAGAACAAGTTCCACACACTGCTACAAGCCGAAGCACAAATATTTTTTCAGAGCTAGATGCAAATAAAAATTATATTGAATTTGCAACCTGGTGGAGGTTAGTATATATGGACTAATAGAACAAGTCCCACACACTGCTACAAGCCGAAGCACAAATATTTTTTCAGAGCTAGATGCAGATAAAAATTATATTGAATTTGCAGCCTGGTGGAGGTTAGTATAGATGGACTAATGGAACAAGTCTCACACACTGCTAGAAGCCGAAATATTTTTTCAGAGCTAGATGCAGATAAAAATGATATAGAATTTGCAACCTGGTGGAGGTTAGTATAGATGGACTAATAGAACAAGTCCCACACACTGCTATAAGGCAAAATATTTTTTCAGAGCTAGATGCAGATAAAAATTTTATTGAATTTGCAACCTAGTGGAAGTTAGTATAGATGGACTAATAGAACAAGTCCGACACACTGCTACAAGCCGAAATATTTTTTCAGAGCTAGATGCAGATAAAAATTATATTGAATTTGCATCCTGGTGGAGGTTAGTATACATGGACTAATAGAACAAGTCACACACTGCTACAAGCCGAAGCCCAATTATTTTTTCAGAGCTAGATGCAGATTAAAATTATATTGAATTTGCAACCTGGTGGAGGTTAGTATAGATGGACTAATAGAACAAGTCCCTCACACTGCTACAAGCCGAAGCCGAAATATTTTTTCAGAGCTAGATGCGGATAAAAATTATATTGAATTTGCAACCTGGTGGAGGTTAGTATACATGGACTAATAGAACAAGTCCCACAAACTGCTACAAGCCGAAATATTTTTTCAGAGCTGGATGCAGCTAAAAATTATATTGAATTTGCAACCTGGTGGAGGTTAGAATAGATGGACTAATAGAACAAGTCCCACACACTGCCACAAGCCGAAGCCAAAATATTTTTTTCAGAGCTAGATGCAGATAAAAATTATATTGAGTTTGCAACCTGGTGGAGGTTAGTATAGATGGACTAATAGAACAAGTCCCACACACTGCTACAAGCCGAAGCCGAAATATTTTTTCAGAGCTAGATGCACATAAAAATTATATTGAATTTGCAACCTGGCGGAGGTTTGTATAGATGGACTAATAGAACAAGTCCCACACACTGCTACAAGTTGAAACGTAAATATTTTTTCAGTGCTAGATGCAGATAAAAATTATATTGAATTTGTAACCTGGTGTAGGTTAGTATAGATGGACTAATAGAACAAGTCCCACACACTGCTACAAGCCGAAGCCCAAATATTTTTTCAGAGCTAGATGCAGATAAAAATTATATTGAATTTGCAACCTGGTGGAGGTTAGTATAGATGGACTAATAAAACAAGTCCCACACACTGCTACAAGCCGAAGCACAAATATTTTTTCAGAGCTAGATGCAAATAAAAATTATATTGAATTTGCAACCTGGTGGAGGTTAGTATAGATGGACTAATAGAACAAGTCCCACACACTGCTACAAGCCGAAGCCGAAATGTTTTTTCAGAGCTAGATGCAGATAAAAATTATATTGAATTTGCAACCTGGTGGAGGTTTGTATAGATGGACTAATAGAAGAAGTCCCACACACTGCTACAAGTCGAAGCATAAATATTTTTTCAGTGCTAGATGCAGATAAAAATTATATTGAATTTGCAACCTGGTGGAGGTTAGTATAGATGGACTAATAGAACAAGTCCCACACACTGCTACAAGCCGAAGCCCAAATATTTTTTCAGAGCTAGATGCAGATAAAAATTATATTGAATTTGCAACCTGTTAGAGTTTAGTATAGATGGACTAATAGAACAAGTCCCACACACTGCTACAAGCCGAAGCCGAAATATTTTTTCAGAGCTAGATGCGGATTTAAATTATATTGAATTTGCAACCTGGTGGAGGTTAGTATACATGGACTAATAGAACAAGTCCCACAAACTGCTACAAGCCGAAATATTTTTTCAGAGCTGGATGCAGCTAAAAATTATATTGAATTTGCAACCTGGTGGAGGTTAGTATAGATGGACTAATAGAACAAGTCCCACACACTGCCAAAAGCCGAAGCCAAAATATTTTTTTCAGAGCTAGATGCAGATAAAAATTATATTGAATTTGCAACCTGGTGGAGGTTAGTATAGATGGACTAATTGAACAAGTCCCACACAATGCTACAAGCCGAAATATTTTTTCAGAGCTAGATGCAGATAAAAATTATATTGAATTTGCAACCTGGTGGAGGTTAGTATACATGGACTAATAGAACAAGTCTCAAAAACTGCTACAAGCCGAAGCCCAAATAATTTTTCAGAGCTAAATGCAGATAAAAATTATATTGAATTTGCAACCTGGTGGAGGTTAGTATAGATGGACTAATAGAACAAGTCCCACACACTGCTACAAGCCGAAATATTTTTTCAGAGCTAGATGCAGATAAAAATTATATTGAATTTGCAACCTGGTGGAGGTTAGTATAGATGGACTAATAGAACAAGTCCCACACACTGCTACAAGCCGAAATATTTTTTCAGCGCTAGATGCAGATAAAAATTATATTGAATTTGCAACCTGGTGGAGGTTAGTATACATGGACTAATAGAACAAGTCCCACACACTGCTACAAGCCGAAATATTTTTTCAGAGCTAGATGCAGATAAAAATTATATTGAATTTGCAACCTGGTGTAGGTTAGTATACATGGACTAATAGAACAAGTCCCACACACTGCTACAAGCCGAAGCCCAAATAATTTTTCAGAGCTAAATGCAGATAAAAATTATATTGAATTTGCAACCTGGTGGAGGTTAGTATAGATGGACTAATAGAACAAGTCCCACACACTGCTACAAGCCGAAATATTTTTTCAGAGCTAGATGCAGATAAAAATTATATTGAATTTGCAACCTGGTGGAGGTTAGTATAGATGGACTAATAGAACAAGTCCCACACACTGCTACAAGCCGAAATATTTTTCAGAGCTAGATGCAGATAAAAATTATATTGAATTTGCAACCTGGTGTAGGTTAGTATAGATGGACTAATAGAACAAGTCCCACACACTGCTACAAGCCGAAATATTTTTTCAGAGCTAGATGCAGATAAAAATTATATTGAATTTGCAACCTGGTGGAAGTTAGTATACATGGACTAATAGAACAAGTCCAACACAATGCTACAAGCAGAAGCCCAAATATTTTTTCAGAGCTAGATGCAGATAAAAATTATATTGAATTTGCAACCTGGTGGAGGTTAGTATAGATGGACTAATAGAACAAGTCCCACACACTGCTACAAGCCGAAACCCAAATATTTTTTCAGAGCTAGATGCAGATAAAAATTATATTGAATTTGCAATCTGGTGGAGGTTAGTATAGATGGACTAATAGAACAAGCCCACACACTACTACAAGCCGAAGCCGAAATATTTTTTCAGAGCTAGATGCGGATAATAATTATATTGAATTTGCAACCTGGTGGAGGTTAGTATACATGGACTAATAGAACAAGTCCCACACACTGCCACAAGCCGAAGCCAAAATATTTTTTCAGAGCTAGATGCAGATAAAAATGATATTGAATTTGCAACCTAGTGGAAGTTAGTATGGATGGACTAATAGAACAAGTCCCACACACTGCTACAAGCCGAAATATTTTTTCAGAGCTAGATGCAGATAATAATTATATTGAATTTGCATCCTGGTGGAGGTTAGTATACATGGACTAATAGAACAAGTCCCACACACTGCTACAAGCCGAAGCCAAAATATTTTTTCAGAGCTAGATGCAGATTAAAATTATATTGAATTTGCAACCTGGTGGAGGTTAGTATAGATGGACTAATAGAACAAGTCCCACACACTGCTACAAGCCGAAATATTATTTCAGAGCTAGATGCAGATAAAAATTATATTGAATTTGCAACCTGGTGGAGGTTAGTATAGATGGACTAATAGAACAAGTCCCACACACTGCTACATGCCGAAGCCGAAATATTTTTTCAGAGCTAGATGCGGATAAAAATTATATTGAATTTGCAAGCTGGTGGAGGTTAGTATACATGGACTAATAGAACAAGTCCCACAAACTGCTACAAGCCGAAATATTTTTTCAGAGCTGGATGCAGCTAAAAATTATATAGAATTTGCAACCTGGTGGAGGTTAGTATAGATGGACTAATAGAACAAGTCCCACACACTGCCACAAGCTGAAGCCAAAATATTTTTTTCAGAGCTAGATGCAGATAAAAATTATATTGAATTTGCAACCTGGTGGAGGTTAGTATAGATGGACTAATAGAACAAGTCCCACACATTGCTACAAGCCGAAGCTGAAATATTTTTTCAGAGCTAGATGCAGATAAAAATTATATTGAATTTGCAACCTGGTGGAGGTTTGTATAGATGGACTAATAGAACAAGTCCCACACACTGCTACAAGTCGAAGCATAAATATTTTTTCAGTGCTAGATGCAGATAAAAATTATATTGAATTTGCAACCTGGTGGAGGTTAGTATAGATGGACTAATAGAACCAGTTCCACACACTGCTACAAGCCGAAGCACAAATATTTTTTCAGAGCTAGATGCAAATAAAAATTATATTGAATTTGCAACCTGGTGGAGGTTAGTATAGATGGACTAATAGAACAAGTCCCACACACTGCTACAAGCCGAAATATTATTTCAGAGCTAGATGCAGATAAAAATTATATTGAATTTGCAACCTGGTGGAGGTTAGTATAGATGAACTAATAGAACAAGTCCCACACACTGCTACAAGCCGAAATATTTTTTCAGAGCTAGATGCAGATAAAAATTATATTGAATTTGCAACCTGGTGGAGGTTAGTATACATGGACTAATAGAACAAGTCCCACACACTGCTACAAGCCGAAAAATTTTTTCAGAGCTAGATGCAGATAAAAATTATATTGAATTTGCAACCTGGTGGAGGTTAGTATACATGGACTAATAGAACAAGTCCCACACACTGCTACAAGCCGAAGCCCAAATACTTTTTCAGAGCTAAATGCAGATAAAAATTATATTGAATTTGCAACCTGGTGGAGGTTAGTATAGATGGACTAATAGAACAAGTCCCACACACTGCTTCAAGCCGAAATATTTTTTCAGAGCTAGATGCAGATAAAAATTATATTGAATTTGCAACCTGGTGGAGGTTAGTATAGATGGACTAATAGAACAAGTCCCACACACTGCTACAAGCCGAAATATTTTTTCAGAGCTAGATGCAGATAAAAATGATTTTGAATTTGCAACCTGGTAGAGGTTAGTATACATGGACTAATAGAACAAGTCCCACACACTGCTACAAGCCGAAGCCCAAATATTTTTTCAGAGCTAGATGCAGATAAAAATTATATTGAATTTGCAACCTGGTGGAGGTTAGTTTAGATGGACTAATAGAACAAGTCCCACACACTGCTACAAGCCGAAGCCCAAATATTTTTTCAGAGCTAGATGCAGATAAAAATGATATTGAATTTGCAACCTGGTGGAGGTTAGTATAGATGGACTAATAGAACAAGTCCCACACACTGCTACAAGCCGAAGCCGAAATATTTTTTCAGAGCTAGATGCGGATAAAAATTATATTGAATTTGCAACCTGGTGGAGGTTAGTATAGATGGACTTATAGAACAAGACCCACACACTGCTACAAGCCGAAGCCCAAATATTTTTTCAGAGCTAGATGCAGATAAAAATTATATTGAATTTGTAACCTGGTGGAGGTTAGTATAGATGGACTAATAGAACAAATCCCACACACTGCTACAAGCCGAAGCACAAATATTTTTTCAGAGCCAAATGCAGATAAAAATTATATTGAATTTGCAACCTGGTGGAGGTTAGTATAGATGAACTAATGGAACAAGACTCACACACTGCTAGAAGGCAAAATATTTTTTCAGAGCTAGATGCAGATAAAAATGATATTGAATTTGCAACCTGGTGGAGGTTAGTATAGATGGACTAATAGAACAAGTCCGACACACTGCTACAAGCCGAAATATTTTTTCAGAGCTAGATGCAGATAAAAATTATATTGAATTTGCATCCTGGTGGAGGTTAGTATACATGGACTAATAGAACAAGTCACACACTGCTACAAGCCGAAGCCCAATTATTTTTTCAGAGCTAGATGCAGATTAAAATTATATTGAATTTGCAACCTGGTGGAGGTTAGTATAGATGGACTAATAGAACAAGTCCCTCACACTGCTACAAGCCGAAGCCGAAATATTTTTTCAGAGCTAGATGCGGATAAAAATTATATTGAATTTGCAACCTGGTGGAGGTTAGTATACATGGACTAATAGAACAAGTCCCACAAACTGCTACAAGCCGAAATATTTTTTCAGAGCTGGATGCAGCTAAAAATTATATTGAATTTGCAACCTGGTGGAGGTTAGAATAGATGGACTAATAGAACAAGTCCCACACACTGCCACAAGCCGAAGCCAAAATATTTTTTTCAGAGCTAGATGCAGATAAAAATTATATTGAGTTTGCAACCTGGTGGAGGTTAGTATAGATGGACTAATAGAACAAGTCCCACACACTGCTACAAGCCGAAGCCGAAATATTTTTTCAGAGCTAGATGCAGATAAAAATTATATTGAATTTGCAACCTGGCGGAGGTTTGTATAGATGGACTAATAGAACAAGTCCCACACACTGCTACAAGTTGAAGCGTAAATATTTTTTCAGTGCTAGATGCAGATAAAAATTATATTGAATTTGTAACCTGGTGGAGGTTAGTATAGATGGACTAATAGAACAAGTCCAACACACTGCTACAAGCCGAAGCCCAAATATTTTTTCAGAGCTAGATGCAGATAAAAATTATATTGAATTTGCAACCTGGTGGAGGTTAGTATAGATGGACTAATAAAACAAGTCCCACACACTGCTACAAGCCGAAGCACAAATATTTTTTCAGAGCTAGATGCAAATAAAAATTATATTGAATTTGCAACCTGGTGGAGGTTAGTATAGATGGACTAATAGAACAAGTCCCACACACTGCTACAAGCCGAAGCCGAAATATTTTTTCAGAGCTAGATGCAGATAAAAATTATATTGAATTTGCAACCTGGTGGAGGTTTGTATAGATGGACTAATAGAAGAAGTCCCACACACTGCTACAAGTCGAAGCATAAATATTTTTTCAGTGCTAGATGCAGATAAAAATTATATTGAATTTGCAACCTGGTGGAGGTTAGTATAGATGGACTAATAGAACAAGTCCCACACACTGCTACAAGCCGAAGCTCAAATATTTTTTCAGAGCTAGATGCAGATAAAAATTATATTGAATTTGCAACCTGTTAGAGTTTAGTATAGATGGACTAATAGAACAAGTCCCACACACTGCTACAAGCCGAAGCCGAAATATTTTTTCAGAGCTAGATGCGGATTTAAATTATATTGAATTTGCAACCTGGTGGAGGTTAGTATACATGGACTAATAGAACAAGTCCCACAAACTGCTACAAGCCGAAATATTTTTTCAGAGCTGGATGCAGCTAAAAATTATATTGAATTTGCAACCTGGTGGAGGTTAGTATAGATGGACTAATAGAACAAGTCCCACACACTGCCACAAGCCGAAGCCAAAATATTTTTTTCAGAGCTAGATGCAGATAAAAATTATATTGAATTTGCAACCTGGTGGAGGTTAGTATAGATGGACTAATTGAACAAGTCCCACACACTGCTACAAGCCGAAGCCGAAATATTTTTTCAGAGCTTGATGCAGATAAAAATCATATTGAATTTGCAACCTGGTGTAGGTTTGTATAGATGGACTAATAGAACAAGTCCCACACACTGCTACAAGTCGAAGCATAAATATTTTTTCCGTGCTAGATGCAGAAAAAAATTATATTGAATTTGCAACCTGGTGGAGGTTAGTATAGATGGACTAATAGAACAAGTCCCACACACTGCTACAAGCCGAAGCCCAAATATTTTTTCAGAGCTAGATGCAGATAAAATTATATTGAATTTGCAACCTGGTGGAGGTTAGTATAGATGGACTAATAGAACAAGTCCCACACACTGCTACAAGCCGAAGCACAAATATTTTTTCAGAGCTAGATGCAGATAAAAATTATATTGAATTTGCAGCCTGGTGGAGGTTAGTATAGATGGACTAATGGAACAAGTCTCACACACTGCTAGAAGCCGAAATATTTTTTCAGAGCTAGATGCAGATAAAAATGATATTGAATTTGCAACCTGGTGGAGGTTAGTATAGATGGACTAATAGAACAAGTCCCACACACTGCTACAAGGCAAAATATTTTTTCAGAGCTAGATGCAGATAAAAATTATATTGAATTTGCAACCTAGTGGAAGTTAGTATAGATGGACTAATAGAACAAGTCCCACACACTGCTACAAGCCAAAATATTTTTTCAGAGCTAGATGCAGATAAAAATTATATTGAACTTGCATCCTGGTGGAGGTTAGTATACATGGACTAATAGAACAAGTCACACACTGCTACAAGCCGAAGCTCAAATATTTTTTCAGAGCTAGATGCAGATTAAAATTATATTGAATTTGCAACCTGGTGGAGGTTAGTATAGATGGACTAATAGAACAAGTCCCACAAACTGCTACAAGCCGAAATGTTATTTCAGAGCTAGATGCAGATAAAAATTATATTGAATTTGCAACCTGGTGGAGGTTAGTATAGATGGACTAATAGAACAAGTCCCACACACTGCTACAAGCCAAAATATTTTTTCAGAGCTAGATGCAGATAAAAATTATATTGAATTTGCAACCTGGTGGAGGTTAGTATACATGGACTAATAGAACAAGTCCCACACACTGCTACAAGCCGAAATATTTTTTCAGAGCTAGATGCAGATAAAAATTATATTGAATTTGCAACCTGGTGGAGGTTAGTATACATGGACTAATAGAACAAGTCCCACACACTGCTACAAGCCGAAGCCCAAATAATTTTTCAGAGCTAAATGCAGATAAAAATTATATTGAATTTGCAACCTGGTGGAGGTTAGTATAGATGGACTAATAGAACAAGTCCCACACACTGCTACAAGCCGAAATATTTTTTCAGAGCTAGATGCAGATAAAAATTATATTGAATTTGCAACCTGGTGGAGGTTAGTATAGATGGACTAATAGAACAAGTCCCACACACTGCTACAAGCCGAAATATTTTTCAGAGCTACATGCAGATAAAAATTATATTGAATTTGCAACCTGGTGGAGGTTAGTATAGATGGACTAATAGAACAAGTCCCACACACTGCTACAAGCCGAAATATTTTTTCAGAGCTAGATGCAGATAAAAATTATATTGAATTTGCAACCTGGTGGAAGTTAGTATACATGGACTAATAGAACAAGTCCAACACAATGCTACAAGCAGAAGCCCAAATATTTTTTCAGAGCTAGATGCAGATAAAAATTATATTGAATTTGCAACCTGGTGGAGGTTAGTATAGATGGACTAATAGAACAAGTCCCACACACTGCTACAAGCCGAAACCCAAATATTTTTTCAGATCTAGATGCAGATAAAAATTATATTGAATTTGCAATCTGGTGGAGGTTAGTATAGATGGACTAATAGAACAAGCCCACACACTACTACAAGCCGAAGCCGAAATATTTTTCCAGAGCTAGATGCGGATAATAATTATATTGAATTTGCAACCTGGTGGAGGTTAGTATACATGCACTAATAGAACAAGTCCCACACACTGCCACAAGCCGAAGCCAAAATATTTTTTCAGAGCTAGATGCAGATAAAAATGATATTGAATTTGCAACCTAGTGGAAGTTAGTATGGATGGACTAATAGAACAAGTCCCACACACTGCTACAAGCCGAAATATTTTTTCAGAGCTAGATGCAGATAATAATTATATTGAATTTGCATCCTGGTGGAGGTTAGTATACATGGACTAATAGAACAAGTCCCACACACTGCTACAAGCCGAAGCCAAAATATTTTTTCAGAGCTAGATGCAGATTAAAATTATATTGAATTTGCAACCTGGTGGAGGTTAGTATAGATGGACTAATAGAACAAGTCCCACACACTGCTACAAGCCGAAATATTATTTCAGATCTAGATGCAGATAAAAATTATATTGAATTTGCAACCTGGTGGAGGTTAGTATAGATGAACTAATAGAACAAGTCCCACACACTGCTACAAGCCGAAATATTTTTTCAGAGCTAGATGCAGATAAAAATTATATTGAATTTGCAACCTGGTGGAGGTTAGTATACATGGACTAATAGAACAAGTCCCACACACTGCTACAAGCCGAAATATTTTTTCAGAGCTAGATGCAGATAAAAATTATATTGAATTTGCAACCTGGTGGAGGTTAGTATACATGGACTAATAGAACAAGTCCCACACACTGCTACAAGCCGAAGCCCAAATACTTTTTCAGAGCTAAATGCAGATAAAAATTATATTGAATTTGCAACCTGGTGGAGGTTAGTATAGATGGACTAATAGAACAAGTTCCACACACTGCTACAAGCCGAAATATTTTTTCAGAGCTAGATGCAGATAAAAATTATATTGAATTTTCAACCTGGTGGAGGTTAGTATAGATGGACTAATAGAACAAGTCCCACACACTGCTACAAGCCGAAATATTTTTTCAGAGCTAGATGCAGATAAAAATTATTTTGAATTTGCAACCTGGTAGAGGTTAGTATACATGGACTAATAGAACAAGTCCCACACACTGCTACAAGCCGAAGCCCAAATATTTTTTCAGAGCTAGATGCAGATAAAAATTATATTGAATTTGCAACCTGGTGGAGGTTAGTTTAGATGGACTAATAGAACAAGTCCCACACACTGCTACAAGCCGAAGCCCAAATATTTTTTCAGAGCTAGATGCAGATAAAAATGATATTGAATTTGCAACCTGGTGGAGGTTAGTATAGATGGACTAATAGAACAAGTCCCACACACTGCTACAAGCCGAAGCCGAAATATTTTTTCAGAGCTAGATGCGGATAAAAATTATATTGAATTTGCAACCTGGTGGAGGTTAGTATAGATGGACTTATAGAACAAGACCCACACACTGCTACAAGCCGAAGCCCAAATATTTTTTCAGAGCTAGATGCAGATAAAAATTATATTGAATTTGCAACCTGGTGGAGGTTAGTATAGATGGACTAATAGAACAAATCCCACACACTGCTACCAGCCGAAGCACAAATATTTTTTCAGAGCCAAATGCAGATAAAAATTATATTGAATTTGCAACCTGGTGGAGGTTAGTATAGATGGACTAATAGAACAAATCCCACACACTGCTACAAGCCGAAGCACAAATATTTTTTCAGAGCCAAATGCAGATAAAAATTATATTGAATTTGCAACCTGGTGGAGGTTAGTATAGATGAACTAATGGAACAAGACTCACACACTGCTAGAAGCCGAAATATTTTTTCAGAGCTAGATGCAGATAAAAATTATATTGAATTTGCAACCTGGTGGAGGTTAGTATACATGGACTAATAGAACAAGTCCCACACTGCTACAAGCCGAAGCCCAAATATTTTTTCAGCGCTAGATGCAGATAAAAATTATATTGAATTTGCAACCTGGTGGAGGTTAGTCTAGATGGACTAATAGAACAAGTTCCACACACTGCTACAAGCCAAAGCCGAAATATTTTTTCAGAGTTAGATGCAGATAAAAATTATTTTGAATTTGCAACCTGGAGGAGGTTAGTATAGATGGACTAAAAGAACAAGTCTCACACACTGCTACAAGCCGAAGCCCAAATATTTTTTCAGAGCTAGATGCAGATTAAAATTATATTGAATTTGAAACCTGGTGGAGGTTAGTTTACATGGACTAATAGAACAAATCCCACACACAGCTACAAGCCGAAGCCCAAATATTTCTTCAGAGCTAGATGCAGATAAAAATTATATTGAATTTGCAACCTGGTGGAGGTTAGTATAGATGGACTAATAGAACAAGTCCCACAGACTGCTACAAGCTGAAGCCCAAATATTTTTTCAGAGCTAGATGCAGATAAAAATTATATTGAATTTGCAGCCTGGTGGAGGTTAGTATAGATGTACTAATGGAACAAGTCCCAAACACTGCTACAAGCTGAAGCCGAAATATTTTTTCAGAGCTAGATACGGATAAAAATAATATTGAATTTGCAACCTGATGGAGGTTAGTATACATGGACTAATAGAACAAGTCCCACACACTGCTACAAGCCGAAATATTTTATCAGAGCTAGATGCAGATAAAAATTATATTGAATTTGCAACCTGGTGGAGGTTAGTATAGATGGATTAATAGAAAAAGTACCACACACTGCTACAAGCCAAAATATTTTTTCAGAGCTAGATGCAGATAAAAATTATATTCAATTTGCAACATGGTGGAGGTTAGTATAGATGGACTAAAAGAACAAGTCCCACACACTGCTAAATCCGAAGCCGAAATATTTTTTCAGAGCTAGATGCAGATAAAAATTATATTGAATTTGCAACCTGGTGGAGGTTAGTATAGATGGACTAATAGAGCAAGTCCCACACACTGCTACGAGCCGAAGCACAAATATTTTTTCAGAGCTAGATGCAGATAAAAATTTTATTGAATTTGCAACCTGGTGGAGGTTAGTATACATGGACTAATATAACAAGTCCCACACACTGCTACAAGCCGAAATATTTTTTCAGAGCTAGATGCAGAAAAAAATTATATTGAATTTGCAACCTGGTGGAGGTTAGTATACCTGGACTAATAGAACAAGTTACACACACTGCTACAAGCCGAAGCCCAAGTAATTTTTCAGAGCTAAATGCAGATAAAAATTATATTGAATTTGCAACCTGGTGGAGGTTAGTATAGATCGACTAATAGAACAAGTCCAACACACTGCTACAAGCCGAAATATTTTTTAAGAGCTAGATGCAGATAAAAATTATATTGAATTTGCAACCTGGTGGAGGTTAGTATAGATGGACTAATAGAACAAGTCCCACACACTGCTACAAGCCGAAGCCCAAATATTTTTTCAGAGCTAGATGCAGATAAAAATTATATTGAATTTGCAACCTGGTGGAGGTTAGTATAGATGGACTAATAGAACAAGTCCCACACACTGCTACAAGCCGAAGCCCAAATATTTTTTCAGAGCTAGATGCAGATAAAAATTATATTGAATTTGCAATCTGGTGGAGGTTAGTATAGATGGACTAATAGAACAAGTCCCACACACTGCTACAAGCCGAAGCCGAAATATTTTTTCAGAGCTAGATGCGGATAAAAATTATATTGAATTTGCAACCTGGTGGAGGTTAGTATACATGGACTAATAGAACAAGTCCCACAAACTGCTACAAGCCGAAATATTTTTTCAGAGCTCGATGCAGCTAAAAATTATATTGAATTTGCAACCTGGTGGAGGTTAGTATAGATGGACTAATAGAACAAGTCCCACACACTGCCACAAGCTGAAGCCAAAATATTTTTTTCAGAGCTAGATGCAGATAAAAATTATATTGAATTTGCAACCTGGTGGAGGTTAGTATAGATGGACTAATAGAACAAGTCCCACACATTGCTACAAGCCGAAGCCGAAATATTTTTTCAGAGCTAGATGCAGATAAAAATTATATTGAATTTGCAACCTGGTGGAGGTTTGTATAGATGGACTAATAGAACAAGTCCCACACACTGCTACAAGTCAAAGCATAAATATTTTTTCAGTGCTAGATGCAGATAAAAATTATATTGAATTTGCAACCTGGTGGAGGTTAGTATAGATGGACTAATAGAACAAGTCCCACACACTGCTACAAGCCGAAGCCCAAATATTTTTTCAGAGCTAGATGCAGATAAAAATTATATTGAATTTGCAACCTGGTGGAGGTTAGTATAGATGGACTAATAGAACAAGTCCCACACACTGCTACAAGCCGAAGCACAAATATTTTTTCAGAGCTAGATGCAGATAAAAATTATATTGAATTTGCAGCCTGGTGGAGGTTAGTATAGATGGACTAATGGAACAAGTCTCACACACTGCTAGAAGCCGAAATATTTTTTCAGAGCTAGATGCAGATAAATATGATATAGAATTTGCAACCTGGTGGAGGTTAGTATAGATGGACTAATAGAACAAGTCCCACACATTGCTACAAGCCGAAGCCGAAATATTTTTTCAGAGCTAGATGCAGATAAAAATTATATTGAATTTGCAACCTGGTGGAGGTTTGCATAGAAGGACTAATAGAACAAGTCCCACACACTGCTACAAGCCGAAGCACAAATATTTTTTCAGAGCTTGATGCAGATAAAAATTATATTGAATTTGCAACCTGGTGGAGGTTAGTATAGATGGACTAATAGAACAAATCCCACACACTGCTACAAGCCGAAGCCCAAATATTTTTTCAGAGCTAGATGCAGATAAAAATTATATTGAATTTGCAACCTGGTGGAGGTTAGTATAGATGGACTAATAGAACAAGTCCCACACACTGCTACAAGCCGAAGCACAAATATTTTTTCAGAGCTAGATGCAGATAAAAATTATATTGAATTTGCAGCCTGGTGGAGGTTAGTATAGATGGACTAATGGAACAAGTCTCACACACTGCTAGAAGCCGAAATATTTTTTCAGAGCTAGATGCAGATAAATATGATATAGAATTTGCAACCTGGTGGAGGTTAGTATAGATGGACTAATAGAACAAGTCCCACACACTGCTATAAGGCAAAATATTTTTTCAGAGCTAGATGCAGATAAAAATTTTATTGAATTTGCAACCTAGTGGAAGTTAGTATAGATGGACTAATAGAACAAGTCACACACTGCTACAAGCCGAAGCCCAAATATTTTTTCAGAGCTAGATGCAGATTAAAATTATATTGAATTTGCAACCTGGTGGAGGTTAGTATAGATGGACTAATAGAACAAGTCCCTCACACTGCTACAAGCCGAAGCCGAAATATTTTTTCAGAGCTAGATGCGGATAAAAATTATATTGAATTTGCAACCTGGTGGAGGTTAGTATACATGGACTAATAGAACAAGTCCCACAAACTGCTACAAGCCGAAATATTTTTTCAGAGCTGGATGCAGCTAAAAATTATATTGAATTTGCAACCTGGCGGAGGTTTGTATAGATGGACTAATAGAACAAGTCCCACACACTGCTACAAGTTGAAGCATAAATATTTTTTCAGTGCTAGATGCAGATAAAAATTATATTGAATTTGCAACCTGGTGGAGGTTAGTATAGGTGGACTAATAGAACAAGTCCCACACACTGCTACAAGCCGAAGCCCAAATATTTTTTCAGAGCAAGATGCAGATAAAAATTATATTGAATTTGCAACCTGGTGGAGGTTAGTATAGATGGACTAATAGAACAAGTCCCACACACTGCTACAAGCCGAAGCTGAAATATATTTTCAGAGCTAGATGCGGATAAAAATTATATTGAATTTGCAACCTGGTGGAGGTTAGTATACATGGACTAATAGAACAAGTTCCACAAACTGCTACAAGCCGAAATATTTTTTCAGAGCTGGATGCAGCTAAAAATTATATTGAATTTTCAACCTGGTGGAGGTTAGTATAGATGGACTAATAGAACAAGTCCCACACACTGCCACAAGCCGAAGCCAAAATATTTTTTTCAGAGCTAGATGCTGATAAAAATTATATTGAATTTGCAACCTGGTGGAGGTTAGTATAGATGGACTAATAGAACAAGTCCCACACACTGCTACAAGCCGAAGCTGAAATATATTTTCAGAGCTAGATGCAGATAAAAAATATATTGAATTTTCAACCTGGTGGAGGTTTGTATAGATGGACTAATAGAAGAAGTCCCACACACTGCTACAAGTCGAAGCATAAATATTTTTTCAGTGCTAGATGCAGATAAAAATTATATTGAATTTGCAACCTGGTGGAGGTTAGTATAGATGGACTAATAGAACAAGTCCCACACACTGCTACAAGCCGAAGCCCAAATATTTTTTCAGAGCTAGATGCAGATAAAAATTATATTGAATTTGCAACCTGTTAGAGTTTAGTATAGATGGACTAATAGAACAAGTCCCACACACTGCTACAAGCCGAAGCCGAAATATTTTTTCAGAGCTAGATGCGGATAAAAATTATATTGAATTTGCAACCTGGTGGAGGTTAGTATACATGGACTAATAGAACAAGTCCCACAAACTGCTACAAGCCGAAATATTTTTTCAGAGCTGGATGCAGCTAAAAATTATATTGAATTTGCAACCTGGTGGAGGTTAGTATAGATGGACTAATAGAACAAGTCCCACACACTGCCACAAGCCGAAGCCAAAATATTTTTTTCAGAGCTAGATGCAGATAAAAATTATAATGAATTTGCAACCTGGTGGAGGTTAGTATAGATGGACTAATAGAACAAGTCCCACACACTGCTACAAGCCGAAGCCGAAATATTTTTTCAGAGCTAGATGCAGATAAAAATCATATTGAATTTGCAACCTGGTGGAGGTTTGTATAGATGGACTAATAGAACAAGTCCCACACACTGCTACAAGTCGAAGCATAAATATTTTTTCAGTGCTAGATGCAGATAAAAATTATATTGAATTTGCAACCTGGTGGAGGTTAGTATAGATGGACTAATAGAACAAGTCCCACTCACTGCTACAAGCCGAAGCCCAAATATTTTTTCAGAGCTAGATGCAGATAAAATTATATTGAATTTGCAACCTGGTGGAGGTTAGTATAGATGGACTAATAGAACCAGTCCCACACACTGCTACAAGCCGAAGCACAAATATTTTTTCAGAGGTAGATGCAGATAAAAATTATATTGAATTTGCAGCCTGGTGGAGGTTAGTATAGATGGACTAATGGAAAAAGTCTCACACACTGCTAGAAGCCGAAATATTTTTTCAGAGCTAGATGCAGATAAATATGATATAGAATTTGCAACCTGGTGGAGGTTAGTATAGATGGACTAATAGAACAAGTCCCACACATTGCTACAAGCCGAAGCCGAAATATTTTTTCAGAGCTAGATGCAGATAAAAATTATATTGAATTTGCAACCTGGTGGAGGTTTGCATAGAAGGACTAATAGAACAAGTCCCACACACTGCTACAAGCCGAAGCACAAATATTTTTTCAGAGCTTGATGCAGATAAAAATTATATTGAATTTGCAACCTGGTGGAGGTTAGTATAGATGGACTAATAGAACAAATCCCACACACTGCTACAAGCCGAAGCCCAAATATTTTTTCAGAGCTAGATGCAGATAAAAATTATATTGAATTTGCAACCTGGTGGAGGTTAGTATAGATGGACTAATAGAACAAGTCCCACACACTGCTACAAGCCGAAGCACAAATATTTTTTCAGAGCTAGATGCAGATAAAAATTATATTGAATTTGCAGCCTGGTGGAGGTTAGTATAGATGGACTAATGGAACAAGTCTCACACACTGCTAGAAGCCGAAATATTTTTTCAGAGCTAGATGCAGATAAATATGATATAGAATTTGCAACCTGGTGGAGGTTAGTATAGATGGACTAATAGAACAAGTCCCACACACTGCTATAAGGCAAAATATTTTTTCAGAGCTAGATGCAGATAAAAATTTTATTGAATTTGCAACCTAGTGGAAGTTAGTATAGATGGACTAATAGAACAAGTCACACACTGCTACAAGCCGAAGCCCAAATATTTTTTCAGAGCTAGATGCAGATTAAAATTATATTGAATTTGCAACCTGGTGGAGGTTAGTATAGATGGACTAATAGAACAAGTCCCTCACACTGCTACAAGCCGAAGCCGAAATATTTTTTCAGAGCTAGATGCGGATAAAAATTATATTGAATTTGCAACCTGGTGGAGGTTAGTATACATGGACTAATAGAACAAGTCCCACAAACTGCTACAAGCCGAAATATTTTTTCAGAGCTGGATGCAGCTAAAAATTATATTGAATTTGCAACCTGGCGGAGGTTTGTATAGATGGACTAATAGAACAAGTCCCACACACTGCTACAAGTTGAAGCATAAATATTTTTTCAGTGCTAGATGCAGATAAAAATTATATTGAATTTGCAACCTGGTGGAGGTTAGTATAGGTGGACTAATAGAACAAGTCCCACACACTGCTACAAGCCGAAGCCCAAATATTTTTTCAGAGCAAGATGCAGATAAAAATTATATTGAATTTGCAACCTGGTGGAGGTTAGTATAGATGGACTAATAGAACAAGTCCCACACACTGCTACAAGCCGAAGCTGAAATATATTTTCAGAGCTAGATGCGGATAAAAATTATATTGAATTTGCAACCTGGTGGAGGTTAGTATACATGGACTAATAGAACAAGTTCCACAAACTGCTACAAGCCGAAATATTTTTTCAGAGCTGGATGCAGCTAAAAATTATATTGAATTTTCAACCTGGTGGAGGTTAGTATAGATGGACTAATAGAACAAGTCCCACACACTGCCACAAGCCGAAGCCAAAATATTTTTTTCAGAGCTAGATGCTGATAAAAATTATATTGAATTTGCAACCTGGTGGAGGTTAGTATAGATGGACTAATAGAACAAGTCCCACACACTGCTACAAGCCGAAGCCGAAATATATTTTCAGAGCTAGATGCAGATAAAAAATATATTGAATTTTCAACCTGGTGGAGGTTTGTATAGATGGACTAATAGAAGAAGTCCCACACACTGCTACAAGTCGAAGCATAAATATTTTTTCAGTGCTAGATGCAGATAAAAATTATATTGAATTTGCAACCTGGTGGAGGTTAGTATAGATGGACTAATAGAACAAGTCCCACACACTGCTACAAGCCGAAGCCCAAATATTTTTTCAGAGCTAGATGCAGATAAAAATTATATTGAATTTGCAACCTGTTAGAGTTTAGTATAGATGGACTAATAGAACAAGTCCCACACACTGCTACAAGCCGAAGCCGAAATATTTTTTCAGAGCTAGATGCGGATAAAAATTATATTGAATTTGCAACCTGGTGGAGGTTAGTATACATGGACTAATAGAACAAGTCCCACAAACTGCTACAAGCCGAAATATTTTTTCAGAGCTGGATGCAGCTAAAAATTATATTGAATTTGCAACCTGGTGGAGGTTAGTATAGATGGACTAATAGAACAAGTCCCACACACTGCCACAAGCCGAAGCCAAAATATTTTTTTCAGAGCTAGATGCAGATAAAAATTATAATGAATTTGCAACCTGGTGGAGGTTAGTATAGATGGACTAATAGAACAAGTCCCACACACTGCTACAAGCCGAAGCCGAAATATTTTTTCAGAGCTAGATGCAGATAAAAATCATATTGAATTTGCAACCTGGTGGAGGTTTGTATAGATGGACTAATAGAACAAGTCCCACACACTGCTACAAGTCGAAGCATAAATATTTTTTCAGTGCTAGATGCAGATAAAAATTATATTGAATTTGCAACCTGGTGGAGGTTAGTATAGATGGACTAATAGAACAAGTCCCACTCACTGCTACAAGCCGAAGCCCAAATATTTTTTCAGAGCTAGATGCAGATAAAATTATATTGAATTTGCAACCTGGTGGAGGTTAGTATAGATGGACTAATAGAACCAGTCCCACACACTGCTACAAGCCGAAGCACAAATATTTTTTCAGAGGTAGATGCAGATAAAAATTATATTGAATTTGCAGCCTGGTGGAGGTTAGTATAGATGGACTAATGGAAAAAGTCTCACACACTGCTAGAAGCCGAAATATTTTTTCAGAGCTAGATGCAGATAAAAATGATATTGAATTTGCAACCTGGTGGAGGTTAGTATAGATGGACTAATAAAACAAGTCCCACACACTGCTACAAGGCAAAATATTTTTTCAGAGCTAGATGCAGATAAAAATTATATTGAATTTGCAACCTAGTGGAAGTTAGTATAGATGGACTAATAGAACAAGTCCCACACACTGCTACAAGCCAAAATATTTTTTCAGAGCTAGATGCAGATAAAAATTATATTGAATTTGCATCCTGGTGGAGGTTAGTATACATGGACTAATAGAACAAGTCACACACTGCTACAAGCCGAAGCTCAAATATTTTTTCAGAGCTAGATGCAGATTAAAATTATATTGAATTTGCAACCTGGTGGAGGTTAGTATAGACGGACTAATAGAACAAGTCCCACAAACTGCTACAAGCCGAAATATTATTTCAGAGCTAGATGCAGATAAAAATGATATTGAATTTGCATCCTGGTGGAGGTTAGTATAGATGGACTAATAAAACAAGTCCCACACACTGCTACAAGGCAAAATATTTTTTCAGAGCTAGATGCAGATAAAAATTATATTGAATTTGCAACCTAGTGGAAGTTAGTATAGATGGACTAATAGAACAAGTCCCACACACTGCTACAAGCCAAAATATTTTTTCAGAGCTAGATGCAGATAAAAATTATATTGAATTTGCATCCTGGTGGAGGTTAGTATACATGGACTAATAGAACAAGTCACACACTGCTACAAGCCGAAGCTCAAATATTTTTTCAGAGCTAGATGCAGATTAAAATTATATTGAATTTGCAACCTGGTGGAGGTTAGTATAGACGGACTAATAGAACAAGTCCCACAAACTGCTACAAGCCGAAATATTATTTCAGAGCTAGATGCAGATAAAAATTATATTGAATTTGCAACCTGGTGGAGGTTAGTATAGATGGACTAATAGAACAAGTCCCACACACTGCTACAAGCCGAAATATTTTTTCAGAGCTAGATGCAGATAAAAATTATATTGAATTTGCAACCTGGTGGAGGTTAGTATACATGGACTAATAGAACAAGTCCCACACACTGCTTCAAGCCGAAGCCGAAATATTTTTTCAGAGCTAGATGCGGATAAAAATTATATTGAATTTGCAACCTGGTGGAGGTTAGTATACATGGACTAATAGAACAAGTCCCACAAACTGCTACAAGCCGAAATATTTTTTCAGAGCTGGATGCAGCTAAAAATTATATTGAATTTGCAACCTTGTGGAGGTTAGTATAGATGGACTAATAGAACAAGTCCCACACACTGCCACAAGCCGAAGCCAAAATATTTTTTTCAGAGCTAGATGCAGATAAAAATTATATTGAATTTGCAACCTGGTGGAGGTTAGTATAGATGGACTAATAGAACAAGTCCCAAACACTGCTACAAGCCGAAGCCGAAATATTTTTTCAGAGCTAGATGCAGATAAAATTCATATTCAATTTGCAACCTGGTGGAGGTTTGTATAGATGGACTAATAGAACAAGTCCCACACACTGCTACAAGTCGAAGCATAAATATTTTTTCAGTGCTAGATGCAGATAAAAATTATATTGAATTTGCAACCTGGTGGAGGTTAGTATAGATGGACTAATAGAACAAGTCCCACACACTGCTACAAGCCGAAGCCCAAATATTTTTTCAGAGCTAGATGCAGATAAAATTATATTGAATTTGCAACCTGGTGGAGGTTAGTATAGATGGACTAATAGAAGAAGTCCCACACACTGCTACAAGCCGAAGCACAAATATTTTTTCAGAGGTAGATGCAGATAAAAATTATATTGAATTTGCAGCCTGGTGGAGGTTAGTATAGCTGGACTAATGGAAAAAGTCTCACACACTGCTAGAAGCCGAAATATTTTTTCAGAGCTAGATGCAGATAAAAATGATATTGAATTTGCAACCTGGTGGAGGTTAGTATAGATGGACTAATAAAACAAGTCCCACACACTGCTACAAGGCAAAATATTTTTTCAGAGCTAGAGGCAGATAAAAATTATATTGAATTTGCAACCTAGTGGAAGTTAGTGTAGATGGACTAATAGAACAAGTCCCACACACTGCTACAAGCCAAAATATTTTTTCAGAGCTAGATGCAGATAAAAATTATATTGAATTTGCATCCTGGTGGAGGTTAGTATACATGGACTAATAGAACAAGTCAAACACTGCTACAAGCCGAAGCTCAAATATTTTTTCAGAGCTAGATGCAGATTAAAATTATATTGAATTTGCAACCTGGTGGAGGTTAGTATACATGGACTAATAGAACAAGTCCCACAAACTGCTACGAGCCGAAATATTATTTCAGAGCTAGATGCAGATAAAAATTATATTGAATTTGCAACCTGGTGGAGGTTAGTATAGATGGACTAATAGAACAAGTCCCACACACTGCTACAAGCCGAAATA
Organism: Phyllobates terribilis; assembly: GCF_046119375.1. Lineage (NCBI taxonomy): Eukaryota > Metazoa > Chordata > Amphibia > Anura > Dendrobatidae > Phyllobates > Phyllobates terribilis. Next base: position 669,917,296 of record NW_027362764.1, on the reverse strand, counting down.
TTTTTTCAGAGCTAGATGCAGATAAAAATTATATTGAATTTGCAACCTGGTGGAGGTTAGTATACATGGACTAATAGAACAAGTCCCACACACTGCTACAAGCCGAAATATTTTTTCAGAGCTAGATGCAGATAAAAATTATATTGAATTTGCAACCTGGTTAGTATACATGGACTAATAGAACAAGTCCCACACACTGCTACAAGCCAAAGCCCAAATAATTTTTCAGAGCTAAATGCAGATAAAAATTATATTGAATTTGTAACCTGGTGGAGGTTAGTATAGATGGACTAATAGAACAAGTCCCACACACTGCTACAAGCCGAAATATTTTTTCAGAGCTAGATGCAGATAAAAATTATATTGAATTTGCAACCTGGTGGAGGTTAGTATAGATGGACTAATAGAACAAGTCCCACACACTGCTACAAGCCGAAATATTTTTTCAGAGCTAGATGCAGATAAAAATTATATTGAATTTGCAACCTGGTGGAGGTTAGTATAGATGGACTAATAGAACAAGTCCCACACACTGCTACAAGCCGAAATATTTTTTCAGAGCTAGATGCAGATAAAAATTATTTTGAATTTGCAACCTGGTGGAGGTTAGTATACATGGACTAATAGAACAAGTCCCACACAATGCTACAAGCAGAAGCCCAAATATTTTTTCAGAGCTAGATGCAGATAAAAGTTATATTGAATTTGCATCCTGGTGGAGGTTAGTATAGATGGACTAATAGAACAAGTCCCACACACTGCTACAAGCCGAAACCCAAATATTTTTTCAGAGCTAGATGCAGATAAAAATTATATTGAATTTGCAATCTGGTGGAGGTTAGTATAGATGGACTAATAGAACAAGCCCACACACTGCTACAAGCCGAAGCCGAAATATTTTTTCAGAGCTAGATGCGGATAATAATTATATTGAATTTGCAACCTGGTGGAGGTTAGTATACATGGACTAATAGAACAAGTCCCACACACTGCCACAAGCCGAAGCCAAAATATTTTTTCAGAGCTAGATGCAGATAAAAATGATATTGAATTTGCAACCTAGTGGAAGTTAGTATAGATGGACTAATAGAACAAGTCCCACACACTGCTACAAGCCGAAATATTTTTTCAGAGCTAGATGCAGATAAAAATTATTTTGAATTTGCAACCTGGTAGAGGTTAGTATACATGGACTAATAGAACAAGTCCCACACACTGCTACAAGCCGAAGCCGAAATATTTTTTCAGAGCTAGATGCGGATAAAAATTATATTGAATTTGCAACCTGGTGGAGGTTAGTATAGATGGACTAATAGAACAAGACCCACACACTGCTACAAGCCGAAGCCCAAATATTTTTTCAGAGCTAGATGCAGATAAAAATTATATTGAATTTGCAACCTGGTGGAGGTTTGTATAGATGGACTAATAGAACAAGTCCCACACACTGCTTCAAGTCGAAGCATAAATATTTTTTCAGTGCTAGATGCAGATAAAAATTATATTGAATTTGCAACCTGGTGGAGGTTAGTATAGATGGACTAATAGAACAAGTCCCACAAACTGCTACAAGCCGAAGCCCAAATATTTTTTCAGAGCTAGATGCAGATAAAAATTATATTGAATTTGCAACCTGGTGGAGGTTAGTATAGATGGACTAATAGAACAAGTCCCACACACTGCTACAAGCCGAAGCACAAATATTTTTTCAGAGCTAGATGCAGATAAAAATTATATTGAATTTGCAACCTGGTGGAGGTTAGTATAGATGGACTAATGCAACAAGACTCACACACTGCTAGAAGCCGAAATATTTTTTCAGAGCTAGATGCAGATAAAAATGATATTGAATTTTGCAACCTGGTGGAGGTTAGTATAGATGGACTAATAGAACAAGTCACACACACTGCTACAAGGCAAAATATTTTTTCAGAGCTAGATGCAGATAAAAATTATATTGAATTTGCAACCTGGTGGAAGTTAGTATAGATGGACTAATAGAACAAGTCCCACACACTGCTACAAGCCAAAATATTTTTTCAGAGCTAGATGCAGATAAAAATTATATTGAATTTGCATCCTGGTGGAGGTTAGCATACATGGACTAATAGAACAAGTCACACACTGCTACAAGCCGAAGCCCAAATATTTTTTCAGAGCTAGATGCAGATTAAAATTATATCGAATTTGCAACCTGGTGGAGGTTAGTATAGATGGACTAATAGAACAAGTCCCACAGACTGCTACAAGCCGAAGCCCAAATATTTTTCCAGAGCTAGATGCAGATAAAAATTATATTGAATTTGCAACCTGGTGGACGTTAGTATACATGGACTAATAGAACAAGTCCCACACACTGCTACAAGCCAAAATATTTTTTCAGAGCTAGATGCAGATAAAAATTATTTTGAATTTGCATCCTGGTGGAGGTTAGTAAAGATGGACTAATAGAACAAGTCCCACACACTGCTACAAGCCGAAATATTTTTTCACAGCTAGATGCGGATAAAAATTATATTTAATTTGCAACCTGGTGTAGGTTAGTATACATGGACTAATAGAAAAAGTCCCACAAAGTGCTACAAGCCGAAATATTTTTTCAGAGCTAGATGCAGATAAAAATTATATTGAATTTGCAACGTGGTGGAGGTTAGTATAGATGGACTAATAGAACAAGTCCCACACACTGCCACAAGCCGAAGCCAAAATATTTTTTTCAGAGCTAGATGCAGATAATAATTATATTGAATTTGCAACCTGGTGGAGGTTAGTATAGATGGACTAATAGAACAAGACCCACAAACTGCTACAAGCCGAAGCCCAAATATTTTTTCAGAGCTAGATGCAGATAAAAATTATATTGAATTTGCAATCTGGTGGAGGTTTGTATAGATGGACTAATAGAACAAGTCCCACACACTGCTACAAGTCGAAGCGTAAATATTTTTTCAGTGCTAGATGCAGATAAAAATTATATTGAATTTGCAACCTGGTGGAGGTTAGTATAGATCGACTAATAGAACAAGTCCCACACACTGCTACAAGCCGAAGCCCAAATATTTTTTCAGAGCTAGATGCAGATAAAAATTATATTGAATTTGCAACCTGGTGGAGGTTAGTATAGATGGACTAATAGAACAAGTCCCACACACTGCTACAAGCCGAAGCACAAATATTTTTTCAGAGCTAGATGCAGATAAAAATTATATTGAATTTGCAACCTGGTGGAGGATAGTATAGATGGACTAATGGAACAAGACTCACACACTGCTAGAAGCCGAAATATTTTTTCAGAGCTAGATGCAGATAAAAATGATATTGAATTTGCAACCTGGTGGAGGTTAGTATAGATGGACTAATAGAACAAGTCACACACACTGCTACAAGGCAAAATATTTTTTCAGAGCTAGATGCAGATAAAAATTATATTGAATTTGCAACCTAGTGGAAGTTAGTATAGATGGACTAATAGAACAAGTCCCACACACTGCTACAAGCCGAAATATTTTTTCAGAGCTAGATGCAGATAAAAATTATATTGAATTTGCATCCTGGTGGAGGTTAGTATACATGGACTAACAGAACAAGTCCCAGACACTGCTACAAGCCGAAGTCCAAATATTTTTTCAGAGCTAGATGCAGATTAAAATTATATTGAATTTGCAACCTGGTGGAGGTTAGTATAGATGGACTAATAGAACAAGTCCCACACACTGCTACAAGCCTAAATATTATTTCAGAGCTAGATGCAGATAAAAATTATATTGAATTTGCAACCTGGTGGAGGTTAGTATAGATGAACTAATAGAACAAGTCCCACACACTGCTACAAGCCGAAATATTTTTTCAGAGCTAGATGCAGATAAAAATTATATTGAATTTGCAACCTGGTGGAGGTTAGTATACATGGACTAATAGAACAAGTCCCACACACTGCTACAAGCCGAAATATTTTTTCAGAGCTAGATGCAGATAAAAATTATATTGAATTTGCAACCTGGTGGAGGTTAGTATACATGGACTAATAGAACAAGTCCCACACACTGCTACAAGCCGAAGCCCAAATACTTTTTCAGAGCTAAATGCAGATAAAAATTATATTGAATTTGCAACCTGGTGGAGGTTAGTATAGATGGACTAATAGAACAAGTCCCACACACTGCTACAAGCCGAAATATTTTTTCAGAGCTAGATGCAGTTAAAAATTATATTGAATTTGCAACCTGGTGGAGGTTAGTATAGATGGACTAATAGAACAAGTCCCACACACTAATACAAGCCGAAATATTTTTTCAGAGCTAGATGCAGATAAAAATTATTTTGAATTTGCAACCTGGTAGAGGTTAGTATACATGGACTAATAGAACAAGTCCCACACACTGCTACAAGCCGAAGCCGAAATATTTTTTCAGAGCTAGATGCGGATAAAAATTATATTGAATTTGCAACCTGGTGGAGGTTAGTATAGATGGACTAATAGAACAAGTCCCACACACTGCTACAAGCCGAAGCCCAAATATTTTTTCAGAGCTAGATGCAGATAAAAATGATATTGAATTTGCAACCTGGTGGAGGTTAGTATAGATGGACTAATAGAACAAGTCCCACACACTGCTACAAGCCGAAGCCGAAATATTTTTTCAGAGCTAGATGCGGATAAAAATTATATTGAATTTGCAACCTGGTGGAGGTTAGTATAGATGGACTAATAGAACAAGACCCACACACTGCTACAAGCCGAAGCCCAAATATTTTTTCAGAGCTAGATGCAGATAAAAATTATATTGAATTTGCAACCTGGTGGAGGTTTGTATAGATGGACTAATAGAACAAGTCCCACACACTGCTACAAGTCGAAGCATAAATATTTTTTCAGTGCTAGATGCAGATAAAAATTATATTGAATTTGCAACCTGGTGGAGGTTAGTATAGATGGACTAATAGAACAAGTCCCACAAACTGCTACAAGCCGAAGCGCAAATATTTTTTCAGAGCTAGATGCAGATAAAAATTATATTGAATTTGCAACCTGGTGGAGGTTAGTATAGATGGACTAATAGAACAAGTCCCACACACTGCTACAAGCCGAAGCACAAATATTTTTTCAGAGCTAGATGCAGATAAAAATTATATTGAATTTGCAACCTGGTGGAGGTTAGTATAGATGGACTAATGCAACAAGACTCACACACTGGTAGAAGCCGAAATATTTTTTCAGAGCTAGATGCAGATAAAAATGATATTGAATTTTGCAACCTGGTGGAGGTTAGTATAGATGGACTAATAGAACAAGTCACACACACTGCTGCAAGGCAAAATATTTTTTCAGAGCTAGATGCAGATAAAAATTATATTGAATTTGCAACCTGGTGGAAGTTAGTATAGATGGACTAATAGAACAAGTCCCACACACTGCTACAAGCTAAAATATTTTTTCAGAGCTAGATGCAGTTAAAAATTATATTGAATTTGCATCCTGGTGGAGGTTAGCATACATGGACTAATAGAAAAAGTCACACACTGCTACAAGCCGAAGCCCAAATATTTTTTCAGAGCTAGATGCAGATTAAAATTATATCGAATTTGCAACCTGGTGGAGGTTAGTATAGATGGACTAATAGAACAAGTCCCACAGACTGCTACAAGCCGAAGCCCAAATATTTTTCCAGAGCTAGATGCAGATAAAAATTATATTGAATTTGCAACCTGGTGGACGTTAGTATACATGGACTAATAGAACAAGTCCCACACACTGCTACAAGCCGAAATATTTTTTCAGAGCTAGATGCAGATAAAAATTATTTTGAATTTGCATCCTGGTGGAGGTTAGTAAAGATGGACTAATAGAACAAGTCCCACACACTGCTACAAGCCGAAATATTTTTTCAGAGCTAGATGCGGATAAAAATTATATTTAATTTGCAACCTGGTGTAGGTTAGTATACATGGACTAATAGAACAAGTCCAACAAAGTGCTACAAGCCGAAATATTTTTTCAGAGCTAGATGCAGATAAAAATTATATTGAATTTGCAACGTGGTGGAGGTTAGTATAGATGGACTAATAGAACAAGTCCCACACACTGCCACAAGCCGAAGCCAAAATATTTTTTTCAGAGCTAGATGCAGATAATAATTATATTGAATTTGCAACCTGGTGGAGGTTAGTATAGATGGACTAATAGAACAAGACCCACACACTGCTACAAGCCGAAGCCCAAATATTTTTTCAGAGCTAGATGCAGACAAAAATTATATTGAATTTGCAATCTGGTGGAGGTTTGTATAGATGGACTAATAGAACAAGTCCCACACACTGCTACAAGTCGAAGCATAAATATTTTTTCAGTGCTAGATGCAGATAAAAATTATATTGAATTTGCAACCTGGTGGAGGTTAGTATAGATCGACTAATAGAACAAGTCCCACACACTGCTACAAGCCGAAGCCCAAATATTTTTTCAGAGCTAGATGCAGATAAAAATTATATTGAATTTGCAACCTGGTGGAGGTTAGTATAGATGGACTAATAGAACAAGTCCCACACACTGCTACAAGCCGAAGCACAAATATTTTTTCAGAGCTAGATGCAGATAAAAATTATATTGAATTTGCAACCTGGTGGAAGTTAGTATAGATGGACTAATAGAACAAGTCCCACACACTGCTACAAGCCAAAATATTTTTTCAGAGCTAGATGCAGATAAAAATTATATTGAATTTGCATCCTGGTGGAGGTTAGCATACATGGACTAATAGAACAAGTCACACACTGCTACAAGCCGAAGCCCAAATATTTTTTCAGAGCTAGATGCAGATTAAAATTATATCGAATTTGCAACCTGGTGGAGGTTAGTATAGATGGACTAATAGAACAAGTCCCACAGACTGCTACAAGCCGAAGCCCAAATATTTTTTCAGAGCTAGATACAGATAAAAATTATATTGAATTTGCAACCTGGTGGAGGTTAGTATAGATGGACTAATAGAACAAGTCCCACACACTGCTACAAGCCGAAATATTTTTTCAGAGCTAGATGCAGATAAAAATTATATTGAATTTGCAACCTGGTGGAGGTTAGTATACATGGACTAATAGAACAAGTCCCACACACTGCTACAAGCCGAAATATTTTTTCAGAGCTAGATGCAGATAAAAATTATATTGAATTTGCAACTTGGTGGAGGTTAGTATACATGGACTAATAGAACAAGTCCCACACACTGCTACAAGCCAAAGCCCAAATAATTTTTCAGAGCTAAATGCAGATAAAAATTATATTGAATTTGCAACCTGGTGGAGGTTAGTAAAGATGGACTAATAGAACAAGTCCCACACACTGCTACAAGCCGAAATATTTTTTCAGAGCTAGATGCAGATAAAAATTATACTGAATTTGCAACCTGGTGGAGGTTAGTATAGATGGACTAATAGAACAAGTCCCACACACTGCTACAAGCCGAAATATTTTTTCAGAGCTAGATGCAGATAAAAATTATATTGAATTTGCAACCTGGTGGAGGTTAGTATAGATGGACTAATAGAACAAGTCCCACACACTGCTACAAGCCGAAATATTTTTTCAGAGCTAGATGCAGATAAAAATTATTTTGAATTTGCAACCTGGTGGAGGTTAGTATACATGGACTAATAGAACAAGTCCCACACAATGCTACAAGCAGAAGCCCAAATATTTTTTCAGAGCTAGATGCAGATAAAAATTATATTGAATTTGCATCCTGGTGGAGGTTAGTATAGATGGACTAATAGAACAAGTCCCACACACTGCTACAAGCCGAAACCCAAATATTTTTTCAGAGCTAGATGCAGATAAAAATTATATTGAATTTGCAATCTGGTGGAGGTTAGTATAGATGGACTAATAGAACAAGCCCACACACTGCTACAAGCTGAAGCCGAAATATTTTTTCAGAGCTAGAGGCGGATAATAATTACATTGAATTTGCAACCTGGTGGAGGTTAGTATACATGGACTAATAGAACAAGTCCCACACACTGCCACAAGCCGAAGCCAAAATATTTTTTCAGAGCTAGATGCAGATAAAAATGATATTGAATTTGCAACCTAGTGGAAGTTAGTATAGATGGACTAATAGAACAAGTCCCACACACTGCTACAAGCCGAAATATTTTTTCAGAGCTAGATGCAGATAAAAATTATATTGAATTTGCATCCTGGTGGAGGTTAGTATACATGGACTAATAGAACAAGTCCCACACACTGCTACAAGCCGAAGCCCAAATATTTTTTCAGAGCTAGATGCAGATTAAAATTATATTGAATTTGCAACCTGGTGGAGGTTAGTATAGATGGACTAATAGAACAAGTCCCACACACTGCTACAAGCCGAAATATTTTTTCAGAGCTAGATGCAGATAAAAATTATATTGAATTTGCAACCTGGTGGAGGTTAGTATACATGGACTAATAGAACAAGTCCCACACACTGCTACAAGCCGAAATATTTTTTCAGAGCTAGATGCAGATAAAAATTATATTGAATTTGCAACCTGGTGGAGGTTAGTATACATGGACTAATAGAACAAGTCCCACACACTGCTACAAGCCGAAATATTTTTTCAGAGCTAGATGCAGTTAAAAATTATATTGAATTTGCAACCTGGTGGAGGTTAGTATAGATGGACTAATAGAACAAGTCCCACACACTGCTACAAGCCGAAATATTTTTTCAGAGCTAGATGCAGATAAAAATTATTTTGAATTTGCAACCTGGTGGAGGTTAGTATACATGGACTAATAGAACAAGTCCCACACAATGCTACAAGCAGAAGCCCAAATATTTTTTCAGAGCTAGATGCAGATAAAAATTATATTGAATTTGCATCCTGGTGGAGGTTAGTATAGATGGACTAATAGAACAAGTCCCACACACTGCTACAAGCCGAAACCCAAATATTTTTTCAGAGCTAGATGCAGATAAAAATTATATTGAATTTGCAATCTGGTGGAGGTTAGTATAGATGGACTAATAGAACAAGCCCACACACTGCTACAAGCTGAAGCCGAAATATTTTTTCAGAGCTAGAGGCGGATAATAATTACATTGAATTTGCAACCTGGTGGAGGTTAGTATACATGGACTAATAGAACAAGTCCCACACACTGCCACAAGCCGAAGCCAAAATATTTTTTCAGAGCTAGATGCAGATAAAAATGATATTGAATTTGCAACCTAGTGGAAGTTAGTATAGATGGACTAATAGAACAAGTCCCACACACTGCTACAAGCCGAAATATTTTTTCAGAGCTAGATGCAGATAAAAATTATATTGAATTTGCATCCTGGTGGAGGTTAGTATACATGGACTAATAGAACAAGTCCCACACACTGCTACAAGCCGAAGCCCAAATATTTTTTCAGAGCTAGATGCAGATTAAAATTATATTGAATTTGCAACCTGGTGGAGGTTAGTATAGATGGACTAATAGAACAAGTCCCACACACTGCTACAAGCCGAAATATTTTTTCAGAGCTAGATGCAGATAAAAATTATATTGAATTTGCAACCTGGTGGAGGTTAGTATACATGGACTAATAGAACAAGTCCCACACACTGCTACAAGCCGAAATATTTTTTCAGAGCTAGATGCAGATAAAAATTATATTGAATTTGCAACCTGGTGGAGGTTAGTATACATGGACTAATAGAACAAGTCCCACACACTGCTACAAGCCGAAATATTTTTTCAGAGCTAGATGCAGTTAAAAATTATATTGAATTTGCAACCTGGTGGAGGTTAGTATAGATGGACTAATAGAACAAGTCCCACACACTGCTACAAGCCGAAATATTTTTTCAGAGCTAGATGCAGATAAAAATTATTTTGAATTTGCAACCTGGTAGAGGTTAGTATACATGGACTAATAGAACAAGTCCCACACACTGCTACAAGCCGAAGCCCAAATATTTTTTCAGAGCTAGATGCAGATAAAAATTATATTGAATTTGCAACCTGGTGGAGGTTAGTATAGATGGACTAATAGAACAAGTCCCACACACTGCTACAAGCCGAAGCCCAAATATTTTTTCAGAGCTAGATGCAGATAAAAATGATATTGAATTTGCAACCTGGTGGAGGTTAGTATAGATGGACTAATAGAACAAGTCCCACACACTGCTACAAGCCGAAGCCGAAATATTTTTTCAGAGCTAGATGCGGATAAAAATTATATTGAATTTGCAACCTGGTGGAGGTTAGTATAGATGGACTAATAGAACAAGACCCACACACTGCTACAAGCCGAAGCCCAAATATTTTTTCAGAGCTAGATGCAGATAAAAATTATATTGAATTTGCAACCTGGTGGAGGTTTGTATAGATGGACTAATAGAACAAGTCCCACACACTGCTACAAGTCGAAGCATAAATATTTTTTCAGTGCTAGATGCAGATAAAAATTATATTGAATTTGCAACCTGGTGGAGGTTAGTATAGATGGACTAATAGAACAAGTCCCACAAACTGCTACAAGCCGAAGCCCAAATATTTTTTCAGAGCTAGATGCAGATAAAAATTATATTGAATTTGCAACCTGGTGGAGGTTAGTATAGATGGACTAATAGAACAAGTCCCACACACTGCTACAAGCCGAAGCACAAATATTTTTTCAGAGCTGGATGCAGATTAAAATTATATTGAATTTGCAACCTGGTGGAGGTTAGTATAGACGGACTAATAGAACAAGTCCCACAAACTGCTACAAGCCGAAATATTATTTCAGAGCTAGATGCAGATAAAAATGATATTGAATTTGCAACCTGGTGGAGGTTAGTATAGATGGACTAATAAAACAAGTCCCACACACTGCTACAAGGCAAAATATTTTTTCAGAGCTAGATGCAGATAAAAATTATATTGAATTTGCAACCTAGTGGAAGTTAGTATAGATGGACTAATAGAACAAGTCCCACACACTGCTACAAGCCGAAATATTTTTTCAGAGCTAGATGCAGATAAAAATTATATTGAATTTGCATCCTGGTGGAGGTTAGTATACATGGACTAATAGAACAAGTCACACACTGCTACAAGCCGAAGCTCAAATATTTTTTCAGAGCTAGATGCAGATTAAAATTATATTGAATTTGCAACCTGGTGGAGGTTAGTATAGACGGACTAATAGAACAAGTCCCACAAACTGCTACAAGCCGAAATATTATTTCAGAGCTAGATGCAGATAAAAATTATATTGAATTTGCAACCTGGTGGAGGTTAGTATAGATGGACTAATAGAACAAGTCCCACACACTGCTACAAGCCGAAATATTTTTTCAGAGCTAGATGCAGATAAAAATTATATTGAATTTGCAACCTGGTGGAGGTTAGTATACATGGACTAATAGAACAAGTCCCACACACTGCTTCAAGCCGAAGCCGAAATATTTTTTCAGAGCTAGATGCGGATAAAAATTATATTGAATTTGCAACCTGGTGGAGGTTAGTATACATGGACTAATAGAACAAGTCCCACAAACTGCTACAAGCCGAAATATTTTTTCAGAGCTGGATGCAGCTAAAAATTATATTGAATTTGCAACCTGGTGGAGGTTAGTATAGATGGACTAATAGAACAAGTCCCACACACTGCCACAAGCCGAAGCCAAAATATTTTTTTCAGAGCTAGATGCAGATAAAAATTATATTGAATTTGCAACCTGGTGGAGGTTAGTATAGATGGACTAATAGAACAAGTCCCACACACTGCTACAAGCCGAAGCCGAAATATTTTTTCAGAGCTAGATGCAGATAAAAATCATATTGAATTTGCAACCTGGTGGAGGTTTGTATAGATGGACTAATAGAACAAGTCCCACACACTGCTACAAGTCGAAGCATAAATATTTTTTCAGTGCTAGATGCAGATAAAAATTATATTGAATTTGCAACCTGGTGGAGGTTAGTATAGATGGACTAATAGAACAAGTCCCACACACTGCTACAAGCCGAAGCCCAAATATTTTTTCAGAGCTAGATGCAGATAAAATTATATTGAATTTGCAACCTGGTGGAGGTTAGTATAGATGGACTAATAGAAGAAGTCCCACACACTGCTACAAGCCGAAGCACAAATATTTTTTCAGAGGTAGATGCAGATAAAAATTATATTGAATTTGCAGCCTGGTGGAGGTTAGTATAGATGGACTAATGGAAAAAGTCTCACACACTGCTAGAAGCCGAAATATTTTTTCAGAGCTAGATGCAGATAAAAATGATATTGAATTTGCAACCTGGTGGAGGTTAGTATAGATGGACTAATAAAACAAGTCCCACACACTGCTACAAGGCAAAATATTTTTTCAGAGCTAGAGGCAGATAA